>NC_134116.1:75569626-76199399 GCF_040939455.1 Microcebus murinus | reverse complement strand
TGGAGTCTATTGAAGGAAAAGGCAGAAAAAAGGAGAAAGCCATTCAGCCTTCTCCATTGGGTGCAGAGGTAAGAGGCATCCCAGCCTCGGGGCCACCTCTGCTCGCTGCCACCAAGCCTTGACCCATGGGCAGGAGTAAAAGCCCGCCCGAGGCCATGTGGCATAGGTCACCTGGTGCCACTTGGATTCTCTTTTCCAGGCTGGCGAAGTCGAGCACCCGTGAGGCCCTGGCCTTCTGGGGCACACAGACTGTCCGGCCAGCTCAGGTGGCAGCTGGGTTTCCCAGGAGTCAGTCAAAGAAGACCCCATGCTTGGGCTAGTGGGGACTCCAAGATGATGCCACCATGGGAAAAGCTAACCTGGAGCTCCCATAGGCAGAGTTGTTAACCCAACTACCACCGCTTCCTGCCCAGGAGAGGGAGGAGGAGGAAAGGAGAGAGCGTGGAGAGCACGTTGACATTTCCAGGGACAATGCCCTTTGGCTAGGGAATGAGACCCACAGGAGGTGTCCAGGAGAGCAACGCCCACAGGGCCCCCAGCACCAGGCAAGTCTTAGCAGGAAAGAAGGCGGCGCCTCCACGTCTGGAGTTCCCTAGAGATGCCCAACCACACACACGTCACCCGGGCCCCACCTCCACCTGCCCCAGAGCCACTGCCGCAAAGAAGAGGAGCCTCTGCGCTCTGGCTGCTTACTGGGCTTGGGTTTGGGTGGCAGCTGGGCCCAGACGGGAAAACTGTCACATGCCTGCTGTTCGAAGCCTCCCTTTTGTAGCTCGAGCCATTCTGCATACCTTTCTACCAGGAAGAGTTGCTCAAATCAGGAACCTCCTAGCACAGGTGTTGGCGGGGAAGCCCAGTCTCTCACTTAACTACTAAAGGATGTTACTAAATACCGGGAGGGGAGCGGTCCACTTGCTTGACTTGCAGCATGTGAGCTACGAGCCCAAACTGGGGCACGGAATGAAATGAAGTGTCCACCCTGGGCCTCCTTAAGTGGGAGCTTTGGGACAGAGGCCCAGGCAGGGGGTGAGCAGGGCCCCGACTGAAGTCCCCAAAGGTTGGGGAAAGCCCAGCCAGCTCTGGGCTCCACAGCGCCCGCCCGGAGGGTGTTCAGCTCTCTCTCTGCAGGCCTTGGCAGTCACACCCGGTTCGCAGGCTCCTGGGAGAACTAAGGAAACTGACCGAGGCCTTCCCTGGAATGAGACTCTGGCTTCGAAACTGTGAAGTAGCAGCGCCCCCTGCCTGTGCATGGCCGCAACAGGTAGGAGGACTTCCCGAGCGGGACCCGCCCCCCAAGGAGCTCCAGAGGGGTCCCCAACGGCAGGGGGAGAACCTCACAGGAGCATCCAGGGGCAGCTCTGCTCCCACGGGGATCTGGAACTTATCCATTGTAGAACTCAGCAGCCCCTGCGCCACCCTTCTTTCTTTCCCGCTCCCTGACATACTTAATGTGAGGGCCCAGGAGCCAACAAAGGGCAGAGAAGGGTCTCCCTGGAGCTCCTGCCACACAGGGTGCTGATGGACAGGCTGCAGGCTGGCCTGAGCCTCGCCCTTCCCCGGCCCCTGCTTATTTTGTTGGTGGCAGTCCTCAGTCAACCGACTGCTGTCGTGGTGGCACTGCCACTATTGTGTTGGGCATTGCAATGATAATACAGCATGGGCATCTCATTACATTGTGATCACCTTAATTACTACCCAGCATTAGAACAAGATGTCGTAGTTCATAGGCATCCGATGTTTATTCTTACTTTAGGGCCCTAGTAACAAAAGCACTGCAGTGATGCCGAAGTGGGAGAGAGTGTTACTCGACCACAATTTCCAAAGACTGCAAAGGATCTTGCCCCATTCCTGACCTGGCTGGGATGCGTCCCTCCTCCCTGCCCCCACCGCCATCCCATTCCTAGGTTTCAATTGCACTTTAGCTTTTCTGCCAGAGTTAGATGTATGTTTTCCCTAAGCTTTACATTTAAAAATAAAATTAAAAATGTGAACTCATCACATGAAAACACAGTTCTCACTTCTTTCCCTTCATATCCTAAACACCATTAACGACATCACACAATAAATGGCCTCATCCAGTGCCATGAATACACCAGCTGGCATCAAATGCACCTCCCTAGAGAACAACGTTCCTGCGTCCATCCACCAACAATCCACTTGCGGTGCAGCCTCCCGTTCAGACAGGCCCTGGCAAACTGCTTTCCTGTTCACGATCTTAGATACAAGTTGGAGCAACAACTTGCAACTGCTCCTCCCTGTCTGGGCAGGACCAAGAAGCTTTCTGCGACCCCTCTCTCTTCCTTAGCCCCACAGCCAACGTGCCATCCTCGGCCTGTCCCCAGGCTGTGCGGCTGGCTGGTGACTTCTCCCCATTAGGACTGCCACCACCAGGGGCCAGCTTCCCACCTACCTTCAGCTCCCAATAAGTCTCCTGCTCTCACACCTGCCTCCCTCCCTCCCGCCACAGCAGCCAGATCCTGCGTCAGATCTTGCCAATGACCAAAAATAAATTCAGAGCCCTCCAGTGCACTCTAGGAGTTGATTCAAGTTTTATAGTTTGGCCCTGAGGCTTTGCCTAATCTGTCCCCACCAAATTCTCCAACTTCCTTTGGAGCTTCTGTCCTCCTCACTCCTGATGATCCAGCCACATGCCTCTCCCAGAGTTTGTGACATCTTCCCATAAAGTCGTTTGACATTTTTCACCCGGTTTATTCTTTTTTTTTTTTTTTTGAGACACAGTCTCACTCTGCTGCCCAGGCTAGAGTGAGTGCCGTGGCGTCAGCCTCGCTCACAGCAACCTCCAACTCCTGGGCTCAAGCGATCCTCCTGCCTCAGCCTCCCGAGTAGCTGGGACTACAGGCATGTGCCACCATGCCTGGCTAATTTTATATATATATATTAGTTGGCCAATTAATTTCTTTTCTATTTATAATAGAGACAGGGTCTCGCTCTTGCTCAGGCTGGTCTTGAACTCCTGACCTCGAACGATCCTCCCGCCTCGGCCTCCCAGAGAGCTAGGATTACAGGCGTGAGCCACCGCGCCCGGCCAACCCGGTTTATTCTTAAATCTCCTTTAGGTTCAGCTTTAATGTTCTTCCTGCGAGCACATCACCTGAATTATTCCTTCTCATTGTGCCGTGTTCTTTACACCGACACACACCCATGTGTGCATTTATTGGTTTACAGCCTGCCTCTCACTGGTGGTACATTTTGTGAGAGTGAGGGGCGCCTCTGCTTTGCTCGCCGCTGTGTCCCCAGCACCAAGCCCCGCCCACTGGAGCAGGTGCTCAGCTGACGCGTATGGGACAGGGAATAACTGAATGGGCTCTGTAAAGGTTAATGTCATTATCTCAGAGAGGTTTAGTGATTTGCCTGCTGCCACACACCCAGCAAGTGGACATGCAGTTCCCAGGTGAATGCACCACCTGGGAAAGACTGCTGGGGGGAAGGGTTGGGTGGAGAGGGGCATGGGGCAGGCAGCTGAGAAGATTCTAGAACAGTTGATTCTCGCACAGAGTCCCCCTAGAGTGGGGCTGTGTAAGAATATGTGAGAAGCATAATCAACGTTCACCCTTGAAAAAAATACCCCTTGCTTTCATAACACAGAATGTTGACAATAAGGCTCTTTCTATATAAGCAAGGACCTCCCCTCCCCCACGCCGGGGAGGATAACAGGAAATACAGAGCTCTTTCGCTGAAGGCAGATTTTGGGGTTTATCCAAAAAAGGTAGGTTTCAAAGGCGGCTGGGAAACTGCGGTAGCCCTTTGGGCCGCGCTCTGTCCGAGCAGAGCGAAAGGCTGCGGGCGCGGGAGCGCGCGCCCAGGTGGCCCCGCAGCCTGCAGGCTGCACCTGGCCGGGAGAGCGGGCGCGCGGGGCCGCCGCACAGCAGAGGGCGCCAGAGAGCCGCGCGCCGGGGGCCGCCCCGCGCCCGTTAACCCTCCGCACGCCGGGCGCCCGGCCGGCCCGCCGCGCCTCCCTGGGACCCAGCTGCCTTCTTCCTGCCCTACTCTGCTCCGCTGTGATCTCAGGATGCTTTTGTGCGGGAGAATGCTAAACGGCCCTATGGACAGCTGTAAAAACAAATGCCAACTGTCACTATGCTTCAGGTGTTTAGGCGACAGGTGATCTTAAGAAAGATGGTGGGAGACTTTGGGATAAGGGCGCGAGTGGGGAATGTGGACAGTTGGCTTCTTGTTTCTCTTTGGTTGGTTGCGGAGTGTGTTTCGGTGTGTGGTGTCTTTTGCTTGCTTGGTTCCTTTTTAAATGTCTAGGTCAAAATTTGTTTTTCTGGGAAAAGCTGCTTCCCCCCCCCCCCCCCCAGCGTGATTTGACACTTCTCTGGTGCAATGCGTTAACTTTTCCTTCTGATAAAACAGGTGGGAAAGGAAAGATGGGAACAATAGCTCCATATATAAAAAAAACAGAAAAGGTGCGGAAGAGACCGTTTGTCAACATTTAAATCCCCTGCACTCTGTTTTTACAAGAACCTCCGCTGGGAATGAGATTCAGTAAGCCAAAGAATGCTAGAGCTGGGATATACTTTTGAAATTAAACCACCTGATTGTTAGACAGATGCAGCAGGAGGCCCAGTGAGGATAAGGGACTTGTCCAAGGCCACAGCCTTTCAAATAGGGTGGGGCTGTCTGGAGCACAGCGGGAAGCTGTCTCAGGGGAAGGGACGGCGTGTGCCTTGTTAAGTCTCAATTCTATTCTTTATTATATGATCGTTGCAGGGAAATGGAGAAAATGCAGTGATTTTAATTGCCTGGAATCCTCCCGCTTCAACGTGATCATTGTTAGTATTTTTGCTCTATAATTTTCCAGACTTTTAAACTTCCTTATCAAAACTCATATCAATACAATCAAAACTTCTATCAGTTTACTAAAACTGGATCATACTATCTTTATTGCTTTGCAACCTTTGTCTTCTCATGAACATATCTTGAGCACTTTTCCGTGTCAACTAGTATAGATCTACATCATGATTCCTAAGAGACGTGTAACCGGTCCCTCCTATGAGTGCACCTTCATTAGTTTAATAAAACCCTTATTGATAGGCATATAAGACTTTCCCAATGTTTAACTCTTGTAAATGACACTATACTAAACGTTCCTGTCCATACATCTTTTGCACAAGTGGTATCTACCTTCTACTGATTGGTGTGGCTTTTTGTAGGAATGCAGAGAGATGGTATAGCTGGGTTTGGCCACTGGCTTGGGAACTTTCTGTGTGTTTGCACAAGTCATAACCTTACTAGGCCCCAAATCTCCCGTGTTTAAGTGGAAGCAATCACAGTGCTGACTGATCTCCTAGGGGAGGAGTCATTGAGATCATACACAGAAAGTAATTGGTGAGAGCTGGGCTGAGACCCAGTAAATCCTAAATAAACGTTAATTCTTAGAATATTAATGTCATTAGCACAACCCCTGAAGAAGACTCACTCCTCAAAAGAACTCCTAGGGTTTCCTCTTACTTTGAGAGTAACTGGAGTTTCGTGAAGATGTTCTTAGGTGCTGAACTTTAGTAGCTAAGGTGATACTTCCTTTTTCTCTAGTTTAATTTACCCCATGAAAAAATAATAGTAAATTTAAATGACGTGTGTGTCGTGGAGCTAGTTATATAGCTTAATGCCAGTCAAAAGAGAAATAGGCAAGGATGTGGAGAAATTAGAGTGCTGTGCACTGTTGGTGGGAGTGTAAAATGGTGCAGCCACTATGGAAAACAGTGTGGCAGTTCCTAAAAAGTTAAACACGGAGTTATCATAGGATCCTACAATTTCACGTCAGAGTGTGCACCCAAGTCCTTGGAAGCAAAGACTTGCAGAGATATTTGCACGTGTTCATAGCAGCATTATTAAGTAACCCAAATGTTCATCGATGGATAAATGGATAAACAAAATGTGGCATATACATGGTAGAATATTATTCAGCCTTAAAAAGGAAGGAAATCGGACACATGCTACACCATGGGTAAACCTTAAAGACATCGTGCTAAGTAAAATCATCCAGTCACAAAAGAGCAAATACTGTATGGTTCCACTTACGTCCCTAGAGAGGTCAAAATCATAGAGATGGAAAGTAGAATGGTGGTTGCCAGGGGCTGGGCGGAAGGAGAAATGGGCAGTTGTTATATAATGGGTATGGAGTTTTATTTTTGTTAGGATAAAGAGTTCTGGGGATTTATGGTGGTGATGGTTGCACAACAATGTGAATGTACTTAATGCCCCTGAACTCTTCACTCAAAATGGTTAAGATGGTAAATTTTATGTTATCTGCATTTGACCATGATTAAAAATAATTTTTTAAAAGAAAGAGGCATAGCCTTTGATTGAAGGTTCTTTTTTCTTTTCCTTTTTGAGACAGAGTTTTTCTCTGTTGCCCAGGCTGGAGGGTGGTGGCATGATCCCAGCTCACTGCAGCCTCCAACTCCCGTGCTCTCACCTCAGCCTCCCAAGTAGCTAGGACACAGGTGCACACGAGCACACCCTGGATAAGGGCTGGCTCCATTTCCCAGGCTGCTCTCAAACTCCTGGCCTCAAGGGATCCTCCCACTTCTGCCTCCCAAAATGCTGGGATTATAGGGTCAGCCACCCTGCCCGACCTTCACTGAATGTTAAGTAACCTTCCTAAGCATCAAATCCTTTGTAATAAATAAAGCCCCCCTCTGATTGATCTATTCTTCTTTGAAAAATGCTTCCATTCTCACACACCCCCATCCCCCTGTGGTCTGCATTACCCACTCCCCCAAACACCAATAGGCTTATGCCTCATCTTTCCTCAAACTAACTTCCGGTTACCTTAGATACAGGATAAAAACCTACCAGGAAAGCCTTCTGCAGGGTACCTACATCAGCCACTCTTCCTGTCACCCTCAGTCCTACTGTATTCCCATCTCCCCTGGGTACTCCCGCAGCCCGGGCCTCCACGGCCATGCCAGACGTCCCCCGCCTCCTGGACATGCTCTGCAAGCCTCCAGCCCAGGCCCTGGGCTCAAGCCCTTCCTGCTTGAGCTCTGTGCTAGGTTGAATTCCTACCCATACTCCTTGTCCAGGCCCAGCTCTCTCTCCTAGTTGAATGACACAGTAAGTCTTCGAGTCAGAGGTGGTGGTCATCTCTTCTTTAGCCTGGAAGTGCTGATGTGCATGGCAGCAATAGTAGCTCACAGCCATCAAACACTTCCTGCACCAGGTGTTGCCCTGTGCACGCACCTTATGCGTACAAATCTTTGTATTCCTCAAAATCATCCTACAGGGTAGCCACTATTATTACCTCCATTTTTCCAATGAGGAAACTAAGGTCCAAAGAGTGTAAGAAACTTGCCTGAAACTGTCCTCCTAGTAGGAAGTGGAGATGAGATGTGAATTCCAGCAGCCTGGGCCAGGCTGAGACTGCCTCTCAAGGTCACTGTAGGGAGAAAGAGGCAAGGACTCTTTGGTGTGCTTTGTGTGCACGAAAGCAAAGCGGTGCTTTCCTCCCACCCTCTCCTACTGGGCTTTACCTCAAAATAGCTACTTAGCATCTTTTCCTGGAATACACTATTAATTCTCCAAGGTCGGGAATTTGATCTTACTCATCCTCCTGTCCCTCCAGCCATCAGCACAGCTTTTACTCACAGTAGGTGCTCAATCTAATATAGAAAAAAAGAAAGAGAGAGAGAACGTTTCCAGTGCCTAGAAAATGCAAAGTGAGACCTGGCATTCAGGATGAGAGACAGTGTGAGTGCACAGCTGTGAGTGCACAGCTGGACTGCTGGAGCCAAGCGGCCACGCCATCAGCAGCTTCTCCACTGGCAGGTGCGTGACCTTGGGCAGCTGCTTCCCTCTGCGTGCCCCAGGGAGCTGTCTCATACACACACACACACACACACACACACACACACACACACACGTATATAGTCGTCCCTCGGTATCTGCAAGGAATTGGTGTTCCAGGACCTCGCTCAGATACCAAAATCTGTGGACGCTCAAGTCCCTGATATGAAATGGCATAGAGTTTGCACATAACCTGCGCACATCCTCCTGTATACTTTAAATCAACTCTAGATTACTTATTACACCTAACACAATGCAAGTGATATGAAAATAGTTGTTACACTATCGTTTAGGGAATAATGGCAAGAATAAAAATCTGTACATGTTCAGGACAGACACAATTTTTTTAAAACTATGTTCAACCTGAGGTCGGTTGAATTCATGGATGGGGAGCCCACGAGGGCTGATTGAGTCATGCACACGTGACATTTCGGGCAGCGAGGGACTGCATGTATGGCCGTGGTCCCACAAGACTGTGATGGAACTGAAAAATTCCTATTGTCTATTGATGTCATAGCCATTATAATGTCTTAGCACAATGCATTACTCACCTGTCTGTGGTGCTGCTGGTGTAGACGAACCCATTGCATTGCCAGTTGCATAAAAGTCTAGCACGTACAATTTGTACAGAACATAATACTTGGTAATGATAATAAGTAACTACGTTACTGGATTATGTATTTGCTATGCTATGTTTTACTGTTATTTTAGAGTGTACTCTTCTTATAAAAAAGTTAACTGTAAAACAGACTGTGTAAGTACGTATATATAATATGTGTGTGTACATATATATACATGGGGTAGGATCACAGTGTTACTTTGAGAAATGCCCTTTTATAGCCACGTCCGCCTTCCTCCCTCCTCCCCCACCTAGTCTCTAAGTCCTGGTCACCCTTAATCTGTTCTCCAGTGTTTTAATTTTGTCAGTTCAAGAATCTTATATAGACAGCAAAGAGGCAAAGGCCATGATTCTACCGTATATATTTGCTAACTTACTTCTCCTGGGGAAGCCCCTCCCCTGCGTCTAATCATCTCATTTGTCCCGGCTCTCGACAATCTTTTGAGCAAAAGCATGGGTAAAAGACCCCTCAAGAGTACAGGATAGTTAAATGGATTTTAATAGAACAGAGTAAAAAAGGCTCGTTGATATTGTTTTAGATTCCACATTGCAACTAATCTTTAAAGAAACTGTCACTTGTCAAGGTTTTGTGTAGTATCAAAAAAGAATATCAGCAAGTATTTGAAAAGGCTATTCAAAGATTCTCTTTTCCAACCACACGTACAAGTGGGGCTGAATTGTCTTCATATACTACAACTAAAACAACATGTTGCAAGAGACAGAAACAAGAAGCAAATGTGAGAATCACATGTCTCCTATTAAGCCAGACATTACAGAGATCTGAAGAATGCTAAACAATTCTACTTTTCTTGCTAATTTTTCTGTGTTTTGGAAAATATAGTTGTTTTTATAAAAATATGCTATTTGTATTAATATGTATTGATTATGTTGTTTTCAAATGAACTAAGTAAATATTTGTAAATGTCTCTCTTTTAGTTTTTGTTTTTGTTTTTTTTTGAGGCAGTCTCACTTTGTTGCTCAGGTTAGAGTGAGTGCCATGGCATCAGCCTAGCTCACAGCAACCTCAAACTCCTGGGCTCAAGCAATCCTCCTGCTTCAGCCTCCCGAGTAGCTGGGACTACAGGCATGCGCCACCATGCCCGGCTAATTTTTTGTATATATATATTTTAGTTGGTCAATTAATTTCTTTCTATTTATAGTAGAGACGGGGTCTCACTCAGGCTGGTTTCGAACTCCTGACCTCGAGCAATCCGCCCCCCTCGGCCTCCCAGAGTGCTAGGATTACAGGCGTGAGCCACCGCGCCTGGACTCTGTTTTAGTTTTTAACATGCTAAATATCAATAGATATAACCCCCCAAAAGAGAATGTTATACAAATGGAATCAGGCAGTATATAACCTACATAGCCTTTTGAGATTGGCTTTTTCCATTTGGCATAATTTTTTAAATTTTTCATTTTGTATAATTCCCTCAAGCTTCATCCAAGTCGTGGTATGCATCAGTAGTAGTATTCCATGGTATTGATGCACCTGCAGTTTGTTTAGCCATTCACCTCTTGAAGGACAATGGGGTTGTTTCCAGTTATAACAAATAAAACTGTTTGGGTACAGATTTTTTTTTTTTTTTTTTTTTTGAGACAGAGTCTCACTTTGTTGCCCGGGCTAGAGTGAGTGCCGTGGCGTCAGCCTAGCTCACAGCAACCTCAATCTCCTGGGCTCGAGTGATCCTTCTGCCTCAGCCTCCCGGGTAGCTGGGACTACAGGCATGCGCCACCATGCCCGGCTAATTTTTTATATATATATATCAGTTGGCCAATTAATTCCTTTCTATTTATAGTAGAGACGGGGTCTCGCTCAGGCTGGTTTTGAACTCCTGACCTTGAGCAATCCGCCCGCCTCGGCCTCCCAAGAGCTAGGATTACAGGCGTGAGCCACAGCGCCCGGCCTTGGGGTACAGATTTTTGTGGGAATATGTTTTCTATTTCTCTGGGATAAATGCCCAAGTGTGCAATTGCTGTGTTGTACAGTAAAGGCATGTTTAATTTTCTGAAGAATCTGCTAGACCATTTACCAGAGTGGTAGCACCATTGTCCATTCCCACCAGCAATGCAGGAGAGAGCAGTTTCTCCTCATCCTCACAAGCATTTGTGTCGCCACTATTTATCTATTCTGATAGTTGTGTAATGATACGTCATTGTGACTTTAAGTTGCATTTCCCCAGTGGCTGATGATGTTGAATATCTTTCCATGCACTTATTCACCATCTGCTCCAGGTTCTTCAGTGAAACATTTGTTCATTTCTTTGTCCCATGTTCTAATTGGATTTTCTTTTTTTTTACTGTTGACTTTTGAGAGTTCTCGATATATTCTGGATACTTGTCCTTTGTCAGATACTTGTTTTACAAGTATTTTTCCCAGTCTGTCACTTGTCTTTGCATCCTCTTACTAGGGTCCTTCATGGAGCAAAAGTTTTTAATTTTTATGAGGTTCGATTTTACCTTTTATAAAATTTTTATTAATTTTTTTAAATGTTATAATTTTTTCTTCCTTTCACATGCAGCAGGTCAATATGCTGTACGATTTTTCCTCTTATGAACCATGCTTGTGGAATCAAGTGTGATAACTCTTTGCCTAGTGCTTGCTTTCAAAGGTTTTCTCCCATGTTTTTTCCTAAAAGTTTCATAGGTTTACCTTTTACATTTAAGACTGTGCTCCATTTTTAGTTAATTTTTATATAAGATATGAGACTCAGATCAAGATTCTTCTCTTTTATTTTCTTTCCACCTATGGATGTCCCATTGCTCCAGCACTATTTGTTGAAAAGCCCTTTACTGCAGTTTGAATGTGTCCCCCAAAGTTCACGTGTTGGAAACTTCACCCCCAATGTAACAGTGTTGGGAGCTGGGACCTAGTGGACAGTGATTAGGTCATGCAGGCTCTACCCTCAGGAATGGATTAACGTTGCCATCATGGCAGTGGGTTTGTTTTAAAAGTAAATTCGGCCCCTCATGTTCTTTCTCTCTCTCACCATGTGACACCTTCCACCATGTTGTGGTGCAGCAAGAAGGCCCTCACCAGACGCAGCCCCTCAACCTTGGACTTCCCAGATTCCATAACCATGAGCCAAATAAATTTATGTTCATTATAAACTATCCGGTCTGTGATGGTCTGTTATAGCAGCACAAAATGGACTAAGACAGCTATCCTTCCTCCACAGGTTTGCTTTTGCACCTCCGTCAAAATTGTGTTGTATTGTGTGGGTCTATTTCCTGGATCTTTGTTTTCTTCCATGGATCTAGGTGTCTACCCCTCCATCGATATCACACTTTCTGGATTACAGTAGCTCTACAGGAGGCCTTAATAAGAGGCAGAGTGATGACTCCTACTTTTTTCTTCTATTGCAAGATTGTTTCTGCTATTCCAGGGCCTGTGCTTTCCCATGCACATTTTAGCATAAGTTTTCCTATATCTACAAAAGCTTAGCAGGGTTGCTATAGCATTTTTATTTGCTTCCATCTAACTAACACTCAAAGTGTGATTTGATCAAAAATATCTCTGAGATGTCCTCACTTGACCAAGGACATCCTCAAGGCAGAAAATGCATCTCCTTCAACTTTGTAACTGCCAAGTACCTAGCACAATGTCCAGTATATAGTAGGTGCTCAATAAACATTTGTGCACTCAAAACACACACTTTTATGCAAAGACAGACAATTTTGAAACAGACAGACTCCAACCTTCTATTTTGTTGGCTCTTAGCTTCTTTATACTTTCAGTTTATCTTAGTCATTTCTACTAGGTTTCCTTCCTAAAACTCAGAGCTTGCCTGGACTATTTTGGCTGTATCTGAGCTGACTGAATCATTCCATGCATAAAATCTTTGAAAACCCCCTATTTTACATACAGAATAAAATCCAAATTTCTCTATACCCTTCCCATATACACATGCAGACAATTCATGTCATCAGCCAGCAAGAAAATATTTACTGAGATCTTAGCCTGTGCTGGGGACTGTACAAGATGAAAAGAATTGCAGAACATGGCTCCCGCCCTCCTCTGAAAGCATTTGAAATGTGGGTTTGTCATTTAAGCACTGCACGGTGCATGTTCCATTCATTTAGTATTTTTCCATCTTTTCACGTCTCTTTGGCTGAGTCTTCCTCATTTCTGTGCCAGCTCTTTGCTGTGGGGCAGTTTCTTGCCTGCACCCTCCAGGCCAGGGGTGCTACCTGCTCATCCCCCTAGGAGTCTAGGAGAAATGCCCTTGGCTTCTCTCCAAGTCTCTCCTTTTTCTTTAGGATGAGGTTAAGATACATGCATTTGCTTTCACTTCCTATCCAAGCACGCTGAAGAGATTAATAAGAAGGCTTATAAAGGCCTTTGATAAGACATGGGATATTGCCAAGGCAATCGATGATTATGTTTTCATATATGAAAGTCAAAATAAGCCACAGGAAGGAGTCCGGCCAGCCTTCCACGTTTACCCAGGCCTATTTTTGAAAACTGTTTTCTTTGCCATTCAGCGTTAGGAAAACAGAGCCTGGGTACTGTGATTTTTAGGGCCCATAAACCTATAAATCTTCCTCCCAGATCAGGGTAAATAACTCTCCTTACTGTCATAATTGAGTAAGTCGGAAGTGTGCCCGGTGTGTGGCTTGAAAGTTTCTATGCCCAATCCTGCCAGAGTGGACAAGCCTGGCTGTCATGAAGCTGTCACGGCTCAACTTCCTCAGCCTCTTGGTGGCTGGCAGTGCAGCCTTGGAGGCCTTCCTTTGCTTCCGTGACAGCCCTGATGGTCCCTTCTCCAGGGCCTTCACAGGGCCTTCCTTCCCGCCCACCCTGTCCTCACCCTCCTGCTCTGTGGGTGACCTCACCTGCTCTTGTGGAAGGGACACGTCCTTCCTGCTTCTACATGAAGGGCCTCTCTAGAGCACTCCCTCACCCCCAGCCTCTTCATGTCACTTCCTGGTGGTCTTTAGAGGAGGAACTGGGCTCCTCCCGGCCCCTCCCCCTGCCTTGGCAGTCCACCTACCTGCCCTCTGCCCTCCCGGCTCTCGTCCACCTGGGCCGGTGACGGAGGTGCGGAGCCATCTAAGATAGAGGGAAGTATTGGCAGGCCCGTCTGGACGCAGGTCTAGAGCCACGCTTCCAATCAGCTTTATCGGCACTGATGCTAATACTTAATCTCCACCTGCCGATTCCTGGGTTTACCTCTCAGTTGGTTCTAAGCTCAGCCATGGCAAATGCTAGAAATGCCATAAACGCTCATCATTAGGGATTTGCGTCCGGTCGCCAGCTTCCTGGGTGTTTGGCAGCAGCTTTCTCATCTCTGGTTTGTGGCCATGCATTCAACCACCTCGGTGGCAGCTCCTACCTCAAGGAGCAGCTTCCTGGAAGGCTGGTGGCTGAAGAATTCCAGGAGTCACTTCTGGAAGCCCAGCCTGGAGCCCCCTCCTCTGGTCCATCCAGCGATGTTGTAAGCTTCTGAGTTCTAGAACACACCACCATCGCTGAGATCTCAGGGACAGATGCCCCCTGCGCCCGGGACGCTGGCAGCTAGATGCTGAAAAGGCTCCTGCTGGAGCAGCCTCAGCCGCCTGCGGGAAAGTAGCCGGGGGCGGTGGAAGGGGACCTCTGCCTCACTTGTGCCTTCCAGGTCACGTGTAAGCACGTGAGGAATGTAACCCGAGTTATGTCCCACCGGAAGGGAGCATGAAAAATTAGGTTTTCAGCTTCCCAGCCCCCATGACAGCAGAAAGTCGCCAATAGAAGATGGAACAGGATGGCGAGTGCCAATTATATACGCGCACCGCAAACGCTGTCTTAGCACAGCACGTCTTGATTCTTTTGTATACTAGGGCCTTCAAAAATTGGAAATGGCTTTGTGCCTTTGAGAAGCACTAGTGATAGTAGGATGAACAAAGACTTATATTTAAAAAAAAAAACAAACTTATTTTTTCAGTTTCCACTAGCCTTTGGCTAAGTTCTTGAACCTCTCCCCCAGTGCTAAATCTGCCTCCTGCAGACACTTCTGAAGTTGCAGTCTCATGAAGGTACGAGAATGCTGTCCAGGGAGGTTCTTTTAAATCAGCACCTCAAAGGAGCGGCCCAGAAAGGGTGCAAGCCGCAGTAAATCTCGTCCATCCTCATCCAGAGCGGAGAGGAAATGAGGTCGTCCCCGGCCGGTGAGTGCTGGTTGGAGCAGGGAATCTGGCTCTGCCTAGGCCCCAGCCCCCTCCACTCCCAGTTGCCTTCCAGAGACCCTTATTTATTGACCCTTAAGGGCCAAATTTGGTTGTGCACGTGGTTACCTGTGGAGTTTGTTAAAATACAGAATTCTGGCTCTCACCATAACCCAGACCTACTGAACCAAAATTTTTGAAGGGAGAAACCAGTTTGACCAGAAATGTGAATCTTTAACGTGGGTGACTCAGGTGCAGCACCAAGTTTGGGAACCGAAGCCAGACAGCCCTGTGCTTTGTGGCTTTCAGGTGCTAGTTCCTCTCCCCCACCCGCCAGGAGCTCCCTGCCCCCTGCTGGCTGCTGGCCCCAGACTCATGCTCGGGGACAGGGGGGCCTGGGTCAGTCACTCTGGGACCCGTGGCGTCGTTGCCCAACGTGCCCTTCAGGCTCCCGGTCTGGAGAAATGGAAACTATTGCCTTCTACAAGGTGTTGGGAAAGACTGACTCATGTCAAGAACTTTGACATCTGCAGATAAAAGGCTGTGCCTGATTCCCTCCCCGTAGCTGCTGTCCCCGAGAGTGTTCTGTGGCGAAATCTCAGCCGCCATTTTGCAGACCATCCGTGAGTGGAAAGGCCAACCCATGTCCCTGCCCACACGCCTGCATCCTCGGTCACCCCAGAGACCGCCCCACCCCGTGCTGCCAGAGGAGGGTCACACTGCAGACGTCCTCACGTCTGACCCCAAACGTTCCTACCTGGGATCTCCCCCAGCTGCGGAACGCACTGGCTGAGCGTAACCCGACTGTGTCATACGTATCCCTGTGGACCTTAAACGCTCCTTATTGCATCTAGCGGCCGTCAGCATTCCACAGGGCGAAGGGCGCCCGGGTGACGTCTTTGCAAGGCGGCCCGATGTCGCCACCGGGCCAGGGGCTTTTATCCTGCGGCTGCTGAATTTCACATATATCAATATTTATCAGCTGGGATAGTGTCAGTTTTATAAATGAAAACTGAATGGCCATAAATCATTCTGCGGGTGGGTAACCGGTCCGTTTGTGAGCTTGCCGGCCAGGTGTGTTTATTCATTCGGGGGACGAGTGCAGGCTGCTGAGCTGCCGGGACGGCTGGGGCCAGCGAGGGCCCAGGGTTCGCTCTGCTGCGTGAGGCCCCCTGGCACACAGGGCAAAAGCCGCTCACCAGCCTCAAAACCCCGGGGCCTTGGTGGTGAGGGAGTTTAATATGTGTCCCTTCTTTCCAGTGTTCAGAGGCACAAGGTAGTAGCAACTGGTGTCGCAGAGCCGGATGACAGACAGCCCGGGACTGCCATTTGGTCCCTCAACACCCCCCAGCACCATGATAGGCTTATAGGCTAATTTCTTTGAGATCTAGTAATTTCTCCAAGTTTGAGCAAAGGTGCATTGCATGGATGTTAACCAACAAACAGATCCATCCACAGTGTGTACAGGACTACGATCTCCATGAAAACCTGGTCAAGCAAGTCCTCACATGAGCCCCATGTCACAGATGGGGAAACTGAGGGTCAGAGAGGCTACGTAACTTGCCCAGGTTCCCACAGGCAGGAAGTGGCAGAGCCAGGTGTTTTCAGAGCCTAAGCTCTGACAGTGACGGGCTGACTGGGCTTGGGAAAGCACCCCAGGGAATGTCCTGGATTCATGAGCTTCCACCTGACACCACTGTTTTGACCTTTCTTCCAAGCAGAGAAAACATCCGTGGTGAAGGAGGGTTGTTAGGAAAATGTCGCTTTCCTTAGAGGTTCTCGAACTGTCCGAATCACCTAGAGGGCTTGTTCCAACACAGATTGCTGGGCCCCAACCTGGATTTTCTGATTCAGCAGGTCTGGGCGGGAGCATGAGAATTTGCATCTCCAAGAAGTTCCCAGGTGATGCTGCCGCTGCTGGTCCAGGGACCACACTTTGAGGACCGCTGCTGCTGCCTGGCACAGTGCCCCAGGGTAGCAAGTCATGGCTGTGCAGAGCTGTCCCTAAGCACAGCTGGGTCTCGGCCTTGCTCTTGCCACCCAACGCTGGCCTGTACATCCCTTCCCTGGGCCAGGGCTCCCTGAGCGACTGTTCTCACTATCTGGGCCTGGGCCTCCTCCTGCAGAGGGTGCTGACAGTCACTGTCACCTCCAGTCACCACCCCTTCCAAGGGGCACTGACACAGAAAGCAGGACGGCAGGACAATCCCAACACAGCGCCCGAACGATAGCATCTTGATACCCGGGGCTACTGAACCAGAGTTGCCCCAGGACACAAGAGGGTGTATACGCCCTTAAGGAAAAGGTGCGATGGGGCGCATGTGAGAAAAAAGGCATAGACAAGAAAAAAGCTCCCGATAAAGGAAATGATGAATTAAAGGCTGGTTTTCACCACGTCCATCACCTGTTCTCTGCATCAGCAAAAACGAGCATGGGTGGCTTTCTTCCCTCTTCATTTTCTCTCCAGTCAAGCCCTTGCGTGTCCTTTCATGTACTCTCCCTGGGAAGGACCCTGGACCTCCTCCCTGCGCACCCTCCTTTCATCTGCCCCCTCCCGTCGCCACACCCAGCTCTGCGCTGCAGGCAAAGTGACCTTTCCTCAGCGCGGCCTCCATTCCAGCGGGTGGGAGGGCAGGGCGGGCGCTGGCAGCCGTCACGTAGCAGGGACGCACCTGTGACGAGCCCCTCCACCACCCTGCGGACCCCACGGGGGGAGCGGGTCCTCGCCACCACCCCGCGGACTTCTCAAGGCCATGGCTGTGCTTCTTTGGCACAGAGCAAGGACTCATGTAAATGAATGACTTTTGAGGCCTCATACAGGACAAATGGACACACAGCGGGTTTGCCTCCACGACAGTCCCCCCGTACAGTAATGCTAAATGCCGAACACCTCTGCTTTGGCTGGGCCAAACCTAAAGGCCGCGTGAGAGCCGGATCTGCACTCAGTTCCCCGTGCTGCGACTCAGCTCCTCCCCTCCTTCCCTCCCTCCAAAGGGACTCGGTGGGCATCACTCTGTGCCCAGCTTCCGGCTGGCCATCGCGGACACGGAGGTGAGCAAGGCCATCGCTCCAGTCCCCAACCCCAGAAACCAGTGATCCCGGAGGCCCCGTTCCCCGGCCTGAGCCCGAGATGCCTTCACTTTGGAAACAGAGAGGGCGGCTGCTGTTTCCAGGGCCGGGGGGCGGCTGTGCATGAGGGGGATGTTCCAGGCTGAGGGATGACTCGGCCCACGTGGCCTAAATGTCTTATTCGCGTCCAGCACACACACACAGGGAAGGACACAACTCATAAGCTTCCTGCACATCCTTCCCCGGGGAACCAGCAACCAGGGCAAGAGACAGAACCAGTGGCGCACCCAAGCCCAGCCTGAAGCTCTGTGTCGCTGCGGCTCCCTTCCCCACCACAGGTAACCACACCCCTGCCTTTGAATAACAGAAAACACCTCTGCCTGGTTTTGGACTTCGTATTAACGGAAACACAGTTTATACGCTTGTCTCTGGCTTCTTTTGCGCTATATCATCTCTGTGCGGTTCGTGTGCATGTTGCACACAGCTCAGTCTGCCCATCCATCCACGTTGCTATAGAGCATCCCATTTGTCTGGGCACACCACGACTTATTTATCCATTCTGCTGTTGTCAGCTACTTAGGTCCTTTCCAGCTTGGGACTGTCACCAATAGTGCAGCCATGCACAATCCAGTGCATGCCTTTTTTTTGAGACAGAGTCTCGCTTTGTTGCCCAGGCTAGAGTGAGTGCCATGGCGTCAGCCTAGCTCACAGCAACCTCAAACTCCTGGGCTCAAGTGATCTTGCTGCCTCAGCCTCCCAAGTAGCTGGGACTACAGGCATGCACCACCATGCTCGGCTGATTTTTTGTATATATATTTTTAGTTGGTCAACTAATTTCTTTCTATTTTTGGTAGAGACGGGGTCCCGCTCTTGCTCAGGTTGGTTTCAAACTCCTGACCTCAAGCAATCCGCCCGCCTTGGCCTCCCAGAGTGCTAGGATTACAGGCGTGAGCCACCAGTGCCCGGCCTCAGTGCATGCCTTTTGATGAACTATGCACACGTATTTGTGGAGTTTGTACCCAAAAGTGGGATTGCTGGGTCATAGCGTGTTTAAAGCTTCAGTAGGTACTGCCAAGTGGTTTCAAAGTGGTTCTATCAATGCACATGCCCATGCCTTTAGCACTTCGTATCATCTGCCTTCCTCATTGTGATGGTGCATAGTGGTATAACATCCTGGTTTCGATTCATATTTCTCTGAAGATTATTGGTGTCAAGCATCTTTTCATACGTTTAATGTCCATTTGAATGTCTTCTCTTGTCCAGAGTTTTTTCCTAATTTCTTGATCCTGGGAGAACTTTGCTTTATTTTTTGTCAACATGAGTGAAAATTAGTGTCCATTTAATTTATGTCTGGCTCATATTCCCATAGATGGCCAATTGCCAGAGAAAGTAATGACTATATTAATAATAAGGAAGAGAGGCAACATTTTCGAGTGTTCACTCTGTGTCATCTCATTCCATCTTCACAAACACCCATCCCTTTCTTATGGAAGAGCAAACTGAGGCACAGAGAAGTTAAGTAACTTACGCAAGATCACACAGCCCAGTAAGAGCCTGAGTCAGAATTGAAACCCAGGCAGTCTCACTTCAGAGCTGCTACATCAACCTCTATCCTAGTCTGGTTCCCAACCCCTGGCCCCTCAACACATTACACCCCCAGAGAAGTTGACCCCGACTGATACAGGTGTCCAGCTCTAGGGTGGGGGGTATCATCCCTGCCTGCTCCTGCCACACTCACCGAGAATCTTACTGGAGAAACAAAGTCATTTCCCCAAAGAAAGGAGGGCTGAGCAGACACAAACACACACACGCTACCACACAGAACTACCTGGGAGAGTGGGACGAGAACTCGCGGGGGACAGAGGCTTGGAAGATGCCGAAGCTGATCTGATGGGAAGGGGGTGGAATTCAAAGGCGTTATGGGGACGATTAGAAGACAAAGTTATGGAGATACCCTGAGAGACAGGGGTAAGTTTCACAAAGGTTGCAAGTGCCACAGGGAAGTTTAGCGGCATGAGAACCAAGAAGGGGTTGCTGGACTGATTAATTGGAAAGTTGCCGCTCATCTTTGAACAAATCATTTCAGTAGAATGTTCCAGCGGTTTTTTTTTGAGACAGAGCCTAGGCTAGAGTGAGTGCCGTGGCATCAGCCTAGCTCACAGCAACCTCAAACTCCTGGGCTCAAGCGATCCTCCCGAGGGGCTGGGACTACAGGTATGTGCCACCATGCCCGGCTGATTTTTTGTATATATATTAGTTGGCCAATTAATTTCTTTCTATTTATATTAGAGACGGGGGTCTCGCTCTTGCTCAGGCTGGTTTCAAACTCCTGACCTCGAGCAATCTGCCTGCCTCGGCCTCCCAGAGTGCTGGGATTACAGGCGTGAGCCACAGCGCCCGGCCATGTTCCAGTGGTTTTCAAAACATGTCCTTGCCCCATTGTTTACGTTATTGCCATGAAAAGTGGTGTCTGTGTCCCTTCCCCTTGAAGGGTTATGATTGTTCCGATCCATGGCTTCTGGGGCTAGGTCAGAGAGAGTCATGCAACGGCGGCTGGTCTCTGTAAGATGCTCCCCTGGGGGGGAAACCAGAGCTCACGTGAAAAGTCCGACTGTCCTGAGTCTTCCGTGCTGGAGAGTAGCATGCAGGTAATGGCCTAGGTGAGCCCCACCCCATCCCCCCGACAGCCAGCATCCACCAGCAGCCAGGTGAGTGAGCCACAGTGGACACCCAGCCCTGCTGAGCCTCCTGATGGCCACAGTCTCAGCTGGTGTCTGACCACAGCCACAGGACAGACCTCAAGCAAGAACTGCCCACCCAAGCCCTTCCCAAATTCCTATTCCACAAAACCATGAGTTAAATGGTTGCTGGTTTAAGTTGCTAAGTTTGGGGGGTATAATTTGTTACATAGAAACAATAACAACCAGACTTTGGCGATAGAAATGGGATGCTCTGTAACAAAACAGGTTGTAAACATACGGCCTTGGCTTTGGAACTGAGAGCCAGGGAGAGCCGAGAGGACTTAGAGAAGAATTTTAGTCAAAGCTTGACGGTCCTTGAAGAAGCTGTCAGTAATGGCTTAAAGGAAAACGAGAGAACTCTTATTATAATGGAAACAGGGGAAAAGGAGATCTTTGTAACAAGATGGCAGAAAGTTTAACAAAATTTTCATCTGTGGCCATATGAAAAATTGAGAACTTACCTAATGAACTGATGAATCTGGCCGAGGAGATTTCCAGGCAGAATGTCAAAAGTGACATTCTTTTTTTTTTTTTTTTTTTTTGAGACAGAGTCTCCCTTTGTTGTCCAGGCTAGAGTGAGTGCCGTGGCGTCAGCCTAGCTCACAGCAACCTCAAACTCCTGGGCTCGAGTGATCCTTCTGCCTCAGCCTCCCAAGTAGCTGGGACTACAGGCATGCGCCACCATGCCCGGCTAATTTTATATATATATATCAGTTGGCCAATTAATTTCTTTCTATTTATAGTAGAGACGGGGTCTCGCTCTTGCTCAGGCTGGTTTTGAACTCCTGACCTTGAGCAATCCGCCTGCCTCGGCCTCCCAAGAGCTAGGATTACAGGCGTGAGCCACAGCGCCCGGCCAAAAGTGACATTCTTAAATGATACATTTAACTATGTACCATAAGATAATGAATGGAAAGAGATGAGCTGAAAAAAAAGAAAAAGAAAATCAAACCCAGGGTGCTGATAGAAAAATGTCTCAGAGAAAAATAAAACCAAATGTGAGCCTGTAGCATCCTTTCTTAAGATCTTGGAAAGTTTTTAAATTGTGCCTTCATAGACCCTTTAAAACCCACAGTCTATTAAGGATCTTAAGCTGTTGTCCAGCAGGCCCTCTCTTTTAAACTATAGAGTTTCTAAGGATCTCAAGGTTGTTACCTCACTCAGAAGGCTTGCAAAGAGCCCAAGGTAGAGAACGATGTATCTTGAAGAGATTTGTGGACGTGGCTTTGGTCTAATGCAGTGGATTTTATACATCGATACATAGGAATCTCACCAAGTTTTTAAGGGAATTTCAGCTTTGACTGGAAAAGGATGAAAATAGTACAAAAATGAAAAGAGGTTTTTAGATGCTCCCCCCTCCAACGTTTTATGGGCAGGAAGCAGATTGAGAAATCTACCCAGTTACCAGCAGGGCCATTTTTACGTAAAAGGAAGGATGCCTTAGGGCAAGGACACAACAGCCCAAAGAACAAAGCCAAAGCCACGGAACAACGTCCAGAGGGTGGAACTGAGCCCGAAGGAAGGGACTAGAAACGTGTGCCTAGATGGATTCCAGAGTGGCTGTGTCCCAGGGACTCACGTGAGTCTCCCCGTCCCCAGGTTTAGAGCAGCAGTGTCTGTAGCAGTCGTCCCACGTCCAACATTGTAGTGTAGGTGAGTGGACAGCAGACTCCATAATTCTTCAGTTCACAGATTTTCAGATGGAGAACTATATTCAACGAACCTCATTCAAAGAGCCTCTTCTGCTTGGGGACCTGGTTTAGGTGACAAGGTCCTGACGTGGCCCCTGACGCTGCCATGGAGATTTTACAAAGTCCTCAGGAAGGGATGAGTATTTTTACTGCGGGGGAAATGTAAATAATTTGTGACAAAAGGGTGGACTATGGCAGTTTTAAAACATGGTTCGAAAATTCTCTGGCACTCTTCTCGTTTAGAATCGGGGTGTTGTCCGTCTCCTCCCCTTGAATCTGGGCAGGCTTACAACGGCTTTGCCCTGCAGAGCACAGTGGAAGAATGAGGTACGGCTCTGGTGCTGGGGTGAAAAGGGCCATGTAGCTTCTGGCTGACCTCTGGGGACACTTCCTGCCGGGGAAGCCAGCCGTCATGACCACCCTGGGCCTGCCACGCTGGAGAGGCCACATGGAGTATTTCAGTAGAAAGACCCAGCTGAGCTTTCAGACAGCAGCCGGCAACCACGGCCGGCCACGTGAGTGAGCCATCTCGGCCGCCAGCCCAGCTGAGCCTTCCACCCTAGCGGACATCTGCCTGCACCTATATGACAGGCCCCAAAGAAGAACTGCACGGCCACACTCTTTCCAAATGCCTCATCCACAAAACTGTGAGCACAACAAAGTGATTGTTGTTTTAAGCCATTATACTTTGGGGTAATTTTCATGCAGTGGTAGTAACTGGGATAAATGCTGACAGTCCAAGCCTGGTTACGTGGGGCTAAGAATGCATAAATATGAAAGATATGGAGGCAGTTTGAGAAATTCAGCAGTGAAGGAAAGGAAAAAGACGACACAGTAGTTTGGGGACAAGAGGATTCGAGGGAAACTTTCTTCTCGCAATGGGAGGGCTGAGCCACATCGCGACAGGGAGTGAAAGTGTAAGCATCGTCCCCAGGGAGGCGTGATCTGCCGGGCTCAGGGGTGCAGAGCCCCGAGCGGAAGGCAGCTGGACTTCTGCTCTGACACTATGGAGGGAGGGAGGGGACCATAGGTGTGGCCGTGAAGAGGATTGAGAACGTTGCCACCAGACCAAGTAAGGATATTACTTCCTTAAACTCCAAACCCGGGACTTCACATCAACATGAACAGTTGGCTCACCCTCCAAAAAGACCCTCTGCTCCAAACACGTAGCACTATGCACAAGATGTAAGAAGAAAAAAAAAATCAAAAATTCACAGCTGGGCTCAAGATCAAGGTAAACATCAAGTAGCATGTGGAAATGGTGGTGAAAGTGAGGAAATAGTAAAAGTAAAGAAGATTGATTGATAGTCTGTTTTAAAAGAATCCAATTCCCCCAACCTTCCTGGGTTTGACGTACAAAGCAGGCAAGGTGGCTGGAGCCACTGGGCTTAAAAAAAAAAAAACAAGATTGGAGCCAAAAGTGGAGAAACCCAGAAGCCACCATGATTTACAACACATATTTCAAAAATGCTCAAGAATTGGCTGAATTCATAGCCTGCGCAGTGGGGGAGCACTTGGAGGGATATTATAAATAGAGTAGATTGGTTGAAAATATGTTAAAAAGAAAAGAAAGCTGTCACGAAAATCCTCTCCATCGCTCTATAAGCAGGTGACAGCAGCGGGAATTCCAGCACTGTGGGATAACAAGGACTAAAAAAATGGTCCGTTGTTAAGTGAAATAAAGCCAAGCACAAAAAGAGTAAGGCCGCACGTTCCCGCTCATATGTGGGAGCTAACAGAGTGGATCTCATGGAGGGAGAGCGTAGAACGATGGTCGCCAGACAGTGGGAAGAGCAGTGGGGAGGGAGGCTAAGAGGGATGGTTAATGGGTGCAAAAATACAGTTAGAAGGAATAAGATCTGGTGTTCAGTAGCACAATAGGGCAACTATAGTTAACAATGATTTATAGTATATTTCAAAATAGCTAGAAGAGCAGAATTGGAATGTTCCTAACACAAAGAAATGATGGGCACTTGAGGTCATGGATACCCCAGTTACCCTGATTTCATCATTACACATTGTACGCCTGTATCAAAATTTCACATGTACCCCATAAATGTGTACAACGATTATATATCCATAAAGATTACAAATAAAACATAAAATTTATAAATAAAATGTGATACATTAAATGGAGGACTGGGGCAAATATAAGTGCTTAAAAACTGGGGTGTGATGGAGCCCCTGCTGCTAGCAAATGCTGCCTGAGATTACACGTCCATTGGAGAAGCTTCAGAAGGGAGGGAGATAGACCCAGCCTGGAAGCTGAGCAAACCTTCCTTCCCCCAATGTAGGACGGTATGTGGTCAGTGGAGAAGGTGATCCCAGTGAAAGACATTCGGCAGAATAGAGGGTGGGAATACCATACTGAAAATAGGTAGATTAAATAAATGAATGATACTGGAAGCTAAAATCCTGGGAGCAGGTTGGAAGAGTTTTCCCTGGAGAATATGCCCACTGCAAGAAGAAAAATGTGAGGATATTGACATCAAATAATCTACAAATAAATGGCCCAGGTGGATTACCTAAGAGTGAACACACTTTACCCAATAGCTTGAAGCTTCCCCTCAGTTGTTAGCTTTTCACTGTGTGATATGGGGTGACAACTGAGGGTTGCCAGTCATCCAAGACAATCTTCTGACCTGAAATAGAGAGACCAAAACAAATAAACATGGAAAAAATCAACTTGGAGGAAACAGAGTTTTTGCAGGAGGAAGAGAAGTTAAAAAAAAAAAAAAAGCTACCATGAATATCCTTAGAGAGATAAGAAAAGATATTGCACCCATGAAATAGGAGAATGCTATTTCCAAAGGAAAAAATCAGCGAACAATAAGAACTACTGGAAAGTTTAAAAAATGGGACAGCAGAAATGAAAAACTCAGTAGAAGAAATGGATATAAAGTTGGGAAACTCTCCCAAAAAATAGACTGAAAAAATCAAAGATATAAAATTAATGAAAAAAATGATTTTTCTTTTAAATTGGAGAACCAGTCCAGGAGGTACCACATCTTAATAATGGATTTTCTGTTGAGGTGGGAGGTGGGGTAGGAAGACAATGCCAGGAAAATACACAGCAATGAAATAATCCAAGAAAATTTCCAAGAAAAATATTTTCCAAGAAAAAATTTCCAAGAAAAAATCTAAGAAAAAACATGAGTTTCTTGATTGAAAATGTTTGCTGAATGCCTAACACAATAGACCAAAATAGATCCCCACCAAGGCATATCATCACAAATTGTCAGAACAGTGGGGACAAAGGAACATCCCACAGAAAGTAAAAAACTATCAAACATCAAGGGTTAGTGATCAGAATGGCTTTAGATTTCTTAAATATAGACAGAAAGCAATAAAGCGATGCTTTCAAATTCTGAAATTTACTCCCAACTGAGACTATTATACCCAGCCAAATTATCAATAAAGTGGGTCCCTAGAATAAAGTCTTTTCAGATGTGTTGTCTCAGCCAGCTTTGCTGCATAATGAACACCCACAAGTTATCAAGGCATACACATTATGCATATATATCCACATATATATAATGTGTGTATATATATATATACACATTAGGCATATATATCCTTGCTAGTATGTCTATGGATTAGCAGAGGTGATTCCCTTTCAGGATCTGGGTCTGCAGGTCTCCTGGCGAGGCTCTGATCAATGTGTAAATACTGAATATTGATCTTAGCAAAACTGCAATATAGCTGAACTTGGAGAATGAGAGGATAGGGGAGAGGAAAGGAAGCTGAATCCTTACTCTGGAGACAGAATACCATACTAGTTGAGAACTTGAGCTGCAGAGCCAAATCGCTTGGGTTGAATCTCAACTCAGCCACTTAGGAGATATAGGGCCTTGGGTTCTGAAGGTCACTGAATCTCTCTGTTTTTCAGCTTCCTCACCTGCAAAATGGTGTTAATTATTATTAACTTCTTCTCAGACCCGTTATGACCATTAATAAATTAATATATGGACAGTACCCAGAAGAGTGCCTGGCACGGGCTAAGTGCTGCATAAGTGATTGGTATTATTATTTATCATGGTAGAGAATCAAAAGAGAATCCCGAAACTGAAAAAAAGATGAGAAGTAACCATCCAATTATATTGCTTATAGACATAAATACCAAAATAATTAGCGAGGAGGTAAAATGGTGCCTCTGGGGAAAAAGGAAAAAAGGAAGAAGCACAGGACTGCTGCTTTTCTCAACAAAGTCATAGAAGTGGCTGATTATTGTGTGCATTATAACTTGGACAAAAATAAAAACTCAAGACAAAGAAAGATGTAAAGAGGAAAGATGCCAAGCCATGAAAAACAAAAATCACCATTACATTTCTTCTCTAGTAGAAGGCCAAAATGGTTCCATGACGTTAGAAATGGAAGATAGAGGTTCAAATATTGTGCTCCAGCAGCACACAGAAGGTGTCTACAGAAGACAAACCTTGCTAGTTTTCACTTAATCCAACAGACAATAATCAATAATGGGTTCGTATTTTTTTTTTTTTTTTGAGACAGAGTCTCACTCTGTTGCCCAGGCTAGAGTGCCGTGGCGTCGGCCTAGCTCACAGCAACCTCAAACTTCTGGGCTCAAGCAATCCTCCTGCCTCAGCCTCCCGAATAGTTGGGACTATAGGCATGTGCCACCATCCCCAGCCAATATTTATATAATATATATATGTGTGTTATATATATGTATTATATATATATTATATATAATACATATATAATAATATAATATATAATAATATATATTATATATAATAATATATTATATATAATTATATATGTATTTTATATATATTATATATAAATATATATATTTTAGTTATCCAGCTAATTTCTTGCTATTTTTTTTTGGCATATTATGGGGGTACAGATTTTAAGGTTTCAATAAATGCCCATTTCCCCGCCTCCCCCCAAAAGTCTGAGTCTCCATCATGACCATCCCCCAGATGGTGCACATCTCACTCATTATGTATGTATATACCCGCCCCCCTCCCCCCTCCCACCTGCCCAATACCCTATTACTGTAGCACCTATGTGTCCACTTAGGTACTACTCAGTTAATACCAGTTTGCTGGAGAATATATCTCTTGCTATTTTTTTAGTAGAGATGGGGTCTCCCTCTTGCTCAGGCTGGTCTCGAACTTCTGAGCTCAACCTATCTGCCCGCCTCGGCCTCCCAGAGTACTAGGATTACAGGTGTGAGCCACGGTGCCCAGCCCCTTTAATGGGTTTGTAATAAGAAAAAGCAATTGGGTTTGGTAACGCCTGGCTGCTGCAGTATAGCACTCGCTATCACCTAATGCATGGGTCCAGGCGCCCCCCTCCTATTTATCTCTGGTACAATCTGTGAGTATTCATAGGCACGAAGCAGGTTTTTTTTTTTTTTCTTTTTTGGCTTTTCCAAATTAAGTCACTGAATATTGGCACATGAGATAAATTTGTGGGCTTGAAAGAAACTTATTCTATTAAATTTTTCCATTTTTTATTAGTGCTAATGTCTTACAATTTATTTTCTAAGTAGTTTTGTTCTTGCCATGCAAACAAACAAATAATCATTCCCTGAAAAACTTGCCTTAAAAGCAAGAAAAAGAAAAATAATAAAACAAAATCAGAGTATGAAATTATTCCATTAAAATTAATATTATAGGGCACAGAGGCTTGAGCCTATAGTCCCAGCTACTTGGGAGGCTGAGGCAGGAAGATAACTTCTGGCCAGGAGTTCAAGACCAGTGTGGGAAATATAGTGAGAAGGAAGGAAGGAAGGAAGGAAGGAAGGAAGGAAGGAAGGAAGGAAGAAAGAAAGAAAGAAAGAAAGAAAGAAAGAAAGAAAGAAAGAAAGAAAGAAAGAAAGAAAGAAAGAAAGAAAGAAAGAGAGAGAGAGAGAGAGAGAGAGAGAGAAAGAAAGAAAGAAAGAAAGAAAGAAAGAAAGAAAGAAAGAAAGAGAAAGAAAATATTAATATGTTTAAAATGTTATAACTTCAATTGAAAAATGTATAAAACAAAAACTAGCAGAAACAAAATAAAAATAGGATTTTTTTTTTTAAAAATCAGAAATCTTAGAAATGAAAAATACAGCCATTGAAATAAAACAGATAGGATAAGTTCTAGACCTGACATGGTCAAAGATAAAATCAGTGAATTGAAAATAGTAATAAGAAATTCACTCAGAATCCAGTACAGAGAGACAATAAAAAAAAAAATTAATGAGAACTAAAGAGACTTAGAAATAGGATTGAGAAATTCCAAGAAATACCTAACAGGAGTTCCAAAATAAAAGAAGGGAGGGCACAACAGAGAAGAAACATTAAAGAAATAATCACAGATAATTTTTCAGCATTGAAGAGACACATTCCCATACACACTGGGTACTAGGCAGGAAAAATAAAATAAATTCCACACCCAGAGACATTTTAGTGAAACTCGAGAACATGAAGTATAAAGGGACAATCCTACAAGCCATGACAGGAAAAAAGATACATTATCTACCAAGGAATTTCGACAGACTTCTTATCTGAACCGTAAACGCCGGGGGTAACGAGGTAGTAATATCTTCAAAAGGGCTGAGAGAAATGACTGTGTAGGTTCTATTAATATCTACGCAGGAGTAAACTAAGATACTGGCAAGTTAAGTCACTCTCCCAGTTCCAGTAACTCTCAAGATCCGCAGGTGGGAGGCAAACCCAGACAATCTTAGCTCGACCTACCAGGTTCCTGGCTCCAAACCCATTCTGCATTTATAGGAATATTATAGGAGATTATTATATTATATTATATTATTATTATAGGAATATATAATGTTCCTATAATTATATTATTATAGGAATATTATAGGATATTATTATATTATATTATTATTATAGGAATATATAATATTCCTATAATTATATTATTATTATAGGAGAATTTACATAATGAAAGGAATAATCCAGCAAACAGCATTGTTCTTAACAACAGCTAGGCTAAATATTTAGCAACATAAAAAATGAGTAAATTACGGTGCCATCACACAACAGAACACTATACAGAAATTAAAATGAATAAACAGTGCCTACATCTGTCAACAGGTATACACCTCAAATATACCATGTACCATCAACCCCGGACCCATGTCTACACCCCTGGACCCTTCAACTAAAAAAGATTAAAAGATAGATAGAAGCGTTAAAGGTGAGGGCAAATGTTTTTCTTCTGAAAGATATCCTCCTGGGAAATTTATCTGTTACATCTTTTCAACAACTTTGAGACTTTAGTGAGAGAAATAAATTTTAGAGTCTATTGCTTGGACTGAGAACCTTTAAGGCATTTGAAAGTATAAGGGCTGACAATCCATTCATATCTGTAGAGGTGATAGGAGCAAATGAAACTGACAATTAATTCAAAATCCAGATGACCCTATTGATAATGGATCTCTTTTCAGCCTATTGGCTAGAATCACTCATATTTAAGTTACAATTGATGCCTTTTGGTTTTTCTTCTGACTTATGAAAAAAGTGTCACAAGATCCTCTTAGTTGTCAGGAACAAAAAGAAGTGGAAATTGACAGTGGATTTAAATTTATTTGTAAGGAGTTATACTAGGAAGCTAAGAATGCTTGGCAGCAAGCATCAGTAAGAGGACCTCATGGTGTGAGACAGTCTTTGGAATCTCAACTGAGTATTTGTTCAAAATGAATAATTTTGACATGGGATCTCCAGTTGGCCCGGGGGCAGGCAACAAATGTCAAATATGGAAGCTTTTCCCTATATTTAATGACTAGACAAATGAGCACTATTTTTGAATTTTAAAAAGAGTGCCAAGTGGGGTGGCCCAAGCCTGTAGTCCCAGCACTTTGGGAGGCTGAGGCGGGAGGATCGCTTGAGGCCAGGAGTTCAAGACCAGCCTGAGCAACATAATGAGACTCTGTCTGTACAAAAAATAGAAAAATTAGCCAGGTATGGTGGCATGCACCTGTAGTCCCAGATGCTTGGGAGGCTGAGGCAGGAGGACAGGAGTTTGAGGTTACAGCAAGCTATTATGACACCACTGCACTCTAGCCTAGGCAACACAGTGAGAATCTGTCTCAAAAAAAAGAAAGAAAGAAAGAAAGAAAGAAAGAAAGAAAGAAAGAAAGAAAGAAAGAAAGAAAGAAAGAAAGAAAGAAAGAAAAATTTTACGTTTGGATTGTTGAGGCTGTTTTATTAGCAGCCTCCTAACTGGTCTCCGGGATGGAGTTTGGTCTCCCGGATGGAGTTTGGTCTCCCCAATGTCCATGGGGAATGCCAGGGCTACAGTGATGTGTATTCTCACTATAAGTTCCTCTGACACCTCACACCCCAAATACTCTATGATCCTGTCTGTCTTCTCAGCTAGACTGGAAATTTGCCCATGGCAGCGACTGTGTCTTACTCATCTTCAGAGCTCCAACATTTATGCTTGACTCAACTGGAGTTCAAAAATTGTTTGCTGTATCAGCAAAACTCAAAGAATTGGGCAAAATGTAATACTAGAAAACACTAGTAGGTGGCGCCATGTTTTATTTTTGAGCTGAAGAAAGAAAAATCTCCAGCTATTTAAGAAAAGAAACTCAGGAGCACCATCAAAGCAACCTTACTAAACGATGTGCTTACCTGTGAACCTGGGAAAGATGCCCAGAGAGCCCTGTGGGAAAACCTAGCAGCTCATGAAAATCCCTTCCTGACAAGTCACTTTCTGAAAGATTTTAGGGCCCAGACTTTAATGAATACCATTGTGTGGGGTCAGTAACTGTTTCCATGGTTAATTTTAGAGGTTAATTTGCCCTTTAGAAAAAGCTAAAGTGTCTATAAGGTGTCTAAATTGCCATCTTGTGAAATTACTATAAAACCATACACAGACCTAAAATAATCTGAGTACAAAAATTCTTTTTACTTTAATGTAAGAAAAAAACCATACAATTTTCTAAACTATAGAACCTAAGTTGAGGTGATTTAGAAATATCTGTAGATGTACAAAAGTTTTTATTAATAAATTTGACTTTGGTGCCAAGAGAACATCTAGGCTAACCACATGTCTAAATGCTCTATATATTCCTGGAAAGTCTAAAGCCTGGATAATTAATGAATTACTCAACTCATATGTACCGAGGGATTAAGTGTTAAGTTAACCAGTTTTTAAATCCCTTCCGGAAAGAGAGCATTCTAAATGTTTCAAAAACTGTGAGTGGGCTTGGTAGCCAGGGAACAATTCAACTTAACAAACATTAAGTGCCCCCTTATATTAAGTAGCATCTATTAAAACATAATAAGTTTTGTTTTTTAGTTATAAAGACTCGTGTACAACATTGGAAAATTTAGAAAGAGAATGAGAAATCTACAATACAAGCACCCAAAGATAACTGCAATGAACATTGTGCTATATATTAATACTTCAATCTAAATTTCTTCCCTAAAGTTTTTTTAAAACCTAAATTTTTAAACCTCATTATACATAAGTTATTTTCAGTGGACATTTTAACAAAATTATTTCTCATGTTACTAAAAAAGATTCTTAAGCAAAATTTTAATCTTGAGTATGAATATATAGATTTTTAAGGCTTTGCTACCTATTATCAAATTGATCCACAGGAAGGTTGCATCAATTTACAAACCCACCATTAAAATATAAAAGTGCCTACTTCTACACATCTTCAACAATATTGTATATTAAGAGTCCTTTAAATATTTTCCAAAATGATGTGTAAACCTATTGTCTGGAATTGTCCCCTATTTTCTATCTTATGTTACAAATGAGAGTAAACATTTTTCATATGCTTAGTGACAGTTTATATTACTCCCTTTATAAATTTCTAGTTCAATTTTAAAACCAATTTTTCTATTTGCATGTTTGTCTTTTTCTTATTGATTTGCAAGCACTCTTTGTATCTTAAGGACATTAATTATTTGTCTTATGTGTTGATATTTTTTAGGTTATCAATGTATTAGAAGTTTTAGATTTTTATATGCTTAATCATTTCCTTTATGGCTTCTACTTGTGGTATCATGCTTAGAAAAGAATTCTCTACCTCAATATTATATGTATTTATATTTTTTTCTAGTTTAAAATATTTGGCCGGGCACGGTGGCTCACGCCTGTAATCCTAGCACTCTGGGAGGCCGAGGCGGGCGGATCGCTCAAGGTCAGGAGTTCAAAACCAGCCTGAGCGAGACCCGGTCTCTACTAAAAATAGAAATAAACTAATTGACCAACTAAAAATATATATACAAAAAATTAGCCGGGCATGGTGGCGCATGCCTGTAGTCCCAGCTACTCAGGAGGGTGAGGCAGAAGGATTGCTTGAGCCCAGGAGATTGAGATTGCTGTGAGCTGATGCCACGGCACTCACTCTAGCCTGAGCAACAAAGTGAGACTCTGTCTCAAAAAAAAAAAAAAATTTAATATACCTGGAATTTATTTGGTACAAGGAATGAGAGAGTATCTGAGTTTTTTATTTTCTTAACAAATGCTTACCCACCTAACACTTAGCCATTTATTAGATAGTCGTTCCCCCAGGGAAAAAATTAAAATGTCACCTTCATCATATAGCACATTCTAATACATACTTAGATCTATGTCTGGATATCTATTTTATTCCCCTTATCTGTTTGTCTATTTTGGCCCTGCATTCACATTGTTTGATTATATTAATATAACATGTTTCTTCCAACATCTATTAATGCAAGTTTCCCTTGATTACATTTTTTTTCAAATAAGTCTCATACACTTATTTATCTAGATTAATTTAATTTAATTTTTATAGAGACAGGGTTTCATTCTGATGCCCAAACTGAAATGGAGTGGCCCAATTATAGCTTACTGCAACCTCAAACTCCTGGGCTCCAGCAATCCTCAGCCTCCCACATAGCTGAGACTACAGGCACCACCAACGTGCACAGGTATTAATATTTTTTAAGTTTTTTTTTTTATAGATACAGGGTCTCACTATGTTGTCCAGGCTAGACTTAAACTCCTAGCATCAAGCAATCTTGGCCTCCCAAAGTGCTGGGATTACAAGCATGAGCCACCATTCCTGGCCCTTAGATAAATTTTAGAAACATATAGTAATGTTCCAAAAATAAAAGTATCCCACTGGAATTTTAAATGGAGTATCATTATACGTACACATTAACTTGCAAAAATTTGACATCTTAATGATATTAAGTTTTCCCATCCAGAAACTTTTATTCAAATATATTTTTAAATTCTTTGACATCCAAGAGTTTTGTAGTTGTATTCATACAAGGCCTGCATATTTCTTGTAAAATTTATCCCTAGACTCTTTTTGATAATCATATATGGGATAATTTTTTCCTGTTACATTTCTAACCACTTATTGTTGGTAATGACACTTTGGGCATAGGTTTCTTTTTGTGTATTTTTTAATTGTCTCTTTAGGAAAGCCCCCAAGGAATGGGATAATTTGGTTTAAGGCCATAGATGCATTAAAGAACTCTGGCCAATTTGCTTTAAAATTTTCATACCACAATTAAAATAAGTGAGAGTGCCCAATGCATACCACCCTGCCCTATTATTTTTGTAGATAAGATTTAATTGGTTTGAGGGAAATGGTATACATTTGGTTTTTTTTTTTTTTTTTTTTTTTTTTGAGACAGAGTCTCACTTTTGTTGCCCAGGCTAGAGTGAGTGCCGTGGCGTCAGCCTAGCTCACAGCAACCTCAAACTCCTGGGCTCAAGCGATCCTCCTGCCTCAGCCTCCCGAGTAGCTGGGACTACAGGCATGCACCACCATGCCCGGCTAATTTTTTTGTATATATACTTTTAGTTGGTCAATTAATTTCTTATTTTTAGTAGAGACGGGGTCTCGCTCAGGCTGGTTTCGAACTCCCGACCTCGAGCAATCCGCCCACCTCATATACATTTGTTTTTTATTTGCATTTTTTATTACTTGTGAAGATGAGCACTTTCCCATAAATTTAAGCTATTGGTCACGTGAATAAAAAATATGACCCTTGATGTGGGCTGAGTTTTCAGCACTGACATGCCACCGACTGAGCCCAAGAGAGATGATCTACTCCAGTGATTTTCAGTAGGGTGGAGGCATGTTTGGTTACTCAAATAATTGGTGTGGAGCAGTTACCGCTGACACTTCGTGCCTGGGATGCTAGCTGTCTTGCAGTTTATGGGATAGTCTTGCACAGTCATAAATGTCATACTGAACATTTATGCAAGTGGAAACTTATCTATAACTTTCTAGGTTTAAATCCTAATTCTGTTTTACATACACACATATTTTTGCATCTTGATATATGCCGCGATTTCTAGGCATGCAACTGTAATGTAAATCAAAAATTGTTTTACAAATTGTTCTTTGATTTGTTTAGATATTAACAAGAATTGTTCAACAGCTTGGAAAATTACTGATGGCAACTACTGATGGCAACATACATATGTCATTGGCATTGCCAATACAACACTTCATTACCATTCTGTCTCTGTAGCTGCCCCATTCACAGTGATTCTAAGAACAAGGGCAAGAATCTGGCTAAAAACTTGAATCTTCTAGTGCAGGCATGCTTAAACATTTACATACAAATATGCATGTCAGTTTATATAAATTACTTTCTCTTTATCCTAGGTCTTAAACTTAGTGCAATATGTTTTTAATGCTATCATTATTACTGAAGAATAGGTAGTAATATTATCTATAAATTTAACTTCAAGATAGTAAAGAGTATATTGTAAAATATTGTCATAAGAGTGGGTCTTGATGTGTTAAAATAAGTAACCCCCTACAATTCATACCAGGAAATCAAAAATGGGTCAATATTAGAAAATATTCATATTTTAGTGTAACTCACAATACTCATAGATCTAAGAAGAAAAATCATATGATTATCTCATATGAAAATGAAAAATCTGTGATAAAATTCAATTCCCGTTCCTAAACATTTTTGAGAAAATAGAAAGTGATGACTAGAACATGCAGTACTAAACGTTCCTTTTTATTTTCTGTATTATGATGCTTTGACAGCTGGAGTTTTGCTGAGCCCACAGGGACTGCCCACACCAGGGTCAGCTAATTCCTAGACAGAGTAAACAACTCACCTGCAGGATCATCTCCTTTATGGAGGTTCCACATTCTAGGCCACTGTCCACCTGCCCTAATCATCCCAGGGCTAAGCACCAGACAACTAGGGACAAGCCCTATGCCCCAGGACCTGCTAAAATGATTCAAACCAGCCAACCCTAAGCCTCCTTACCCTGCCTTGGCCATTCCTTCCCACAGAAACCACGAGCTCTCGTTCTCCCTCGGCCGCCTGTCTGACCCAGGTGTTTCCCATGTGGCCCCCTGTGCTGGGGCCTGCCCCCTCCTCTTGCAATCCGTGAATATAACAAACCATCTTTTTAATGGCAGTCTTCTCCTGATCTGCTGGTCTTGCCATACATACTTAAATATAATTAAAACTACATTTAAAAAACACACATCAAGCCAGGCGTGGTGGCTTACACCTATAATCCTAGCACTCTGGGAGGCCGAGGCGGGCAGATTGCTCGAGGTCAGGAGTTCGAAACCAGCCTGAGCAAGAGCGAGACCCCATCTCTACTATAAATAGAAAGAAATTAATTGGCCAACTAATATATAGAGAAAAAATTACCAGGGCATGGTGGCGCATGCCTGTAGTCTCAGCTACTCAGGAGGCTGAGGCAGCAGGATTGCTTGAGCCCAGGAGTTTGAGGTTGCTGTGAGCTAGGCTGACGCCACGGCACTCACTCTAGCCTGGGCAACAAAGCGAGACTCTGTCTCAAAAACAAAACAAAACAAAACAAAACACACACACACACAGCATCTTATTTAGCGGGGAGCCAAGAGCCATTCCCAGGAAAGCCAGAAACCAGGCAAAATATCCACTGTCTCCCCAACTGGTTAGCGCTACTCTCTAGGTACTAGTCAATACAACTTGACTAGAGATAACAATTAAAGGCATAAGGAAAAGAAAATTAAAAACAAAACTATCTCTATTTGCAGATGATGTAATAGCAAACCTAAAAAGTGCTAGAAAATCAATGATAAAATAATTCAAACAATAGAAGAATTTCATAAGATAGCAGGATATAAAATTAACACGTGAAAATCAATAGCGTTGACTTCCAGCTTCTGGTCTGACATGGGAAGTGCTTGGAACTCATTACTCCTGATTTCAAAACAAGAAGCAGAAAAAGAAAAGAAAGAAAGTAAATGCTGAGCAAACTGAAAACCAACCACTCTTCATAGATCAGAGAACTGAGGTCACAGGCAAACTGCTACCCTGAAAGCTGGAGAGATGGACTGACCGACAGACAGACAGACAGACAGACAGACAGAAAGCCGCAGCTTCCAGGGAACAGGAGCATGCAGCTGGAGCCAGCAGGACACTTAAACGGCAAATGACTAATGGCTGGAGACTGAGTAAGGACTAGCTTGAGGGATTAAACTCCTGACAGCCCAGCCCCAGGGGTCCCCCATACTTGCCTGAGTCTTACCTTCAGGAATCCCACAAGCTTCTTAGGGGACGGGGAAAAGACCATTCTGAAATAAGTCCACATGTTCTGCTGTCTGTAACAATGGTATGCTCCAAGAGAAAGCGCCTTACAGAGCCTCACTGACCTGGGGGGAGGGAAACATCCAGCTCCAGCCCCTTTAGCTTTCCTAGCTCACCTAACAGGTGCACTGAGAAGCACTTGTGACAGTCACCGCCCAGAAACACAGGCCACTAAAAGACAGAGCCCAGATCATAGGGCTTTACATAATGCTTCCCCTCACCCCACACACCTCACCACCATGTCAACAGGGATCCTGTTCAATAATAGGAGATTCCAGCTGAAAGAACTGCGAACTTCAGACCCCATTTAAGAAGGATTCTCCAGGGAAACCCAAAGACACCAGGGAATACAAAAAACAAGGACACGAGGGGAAATTTTAGCCTTGGACACCATGACTACAGCCAAGAGTAAGCACAGCCTAACTCTGAGCCAGACGAACATAACACCTCACTCTAAAAGCCCATCTACTTCAGTTTCTTTGACCCAGAGCATCGCAACTGGCTTTCAGCAAAAAATGACAAGGCAGGCTAACAGGCAAAAATTTACAGTCTGGGCCGGGCGCTGTGGCTCACGCCTGTAATCCTAGCTCTTGGGAGGCCGAGGCGGGCGGATTGCTCAAGGTCAGGAGTTCAAAACCAGCCTGAGCAAGAGCGAGACCCCGTCTCTACTATAAAATAGAAATAAATTAATTGGCCAACTGATATATATATAAAAAAATTAGCCGGGCATGGTGGCGCATGCCTGTAGTCCCAGCTACTCGGGAGGCTGAGGCAGAAGGATCACTCGAGCCCAGGAGTTTGAGGTTGCTGTGAGCGAGGCTGACGCCACGGCACTCACTCTAGCCTGGGCAACAAAGCGAGACTCTGTCTCAAAAAAAAAAAAAAAAAAAAAAAAAAAAAAAAAAAAAATTTACAGTCTGAGGAGACAAAGCAAGCATCTGAACCAGATTTAGTTATAGCAGAAATTTTTAGAATTATTAGACTGGTAATTTAAAATAATTATGATTAATATGCTAAGAACTCTAATGGAAAAAGTAGGCAACATGCAAGAACAGATGGGTAATGTAAGAAAAGAGATGGAAATTCCAAGAAAAAATCAAAAGGAAATGCTAGAAATCAAATACACAGTAACAGAAATGAAAAATGCCTTTGACAGGCTCATTAGTAGACGAGACACAGCCAAGGAAAGAATCTGTGAGCTTGAAGGGAGCTAAAAAAAGAATGAGGAAGATCTCTATGGACCCATATGGAGTGACTTCCAGGAAATGTTACTAAATAAGGGGAAATCAGAAAATACCCACGTAACTGCTTACCATTACAAAAAAAAAAAAAAAAAGGATGAAAAAACAATGAAGTCAGTTACCCAAGGGGTAGAGAGGGCACAGGAGAGAAGGATAATTCTCTGAATATAGTTTTTATATAGTTTTAGCTTTTGAGAGCATGTTAATATTCTGCATATTCAAAAATAAAATTAAATCTAAGAATATATTATTATTCAAAAATAAAAGCAAATCCTTTCCCATGAATGCCTCTTCACAGGAAATAAAAAGCTAAAGCTGAGGGCCGGGCGCGGTGGCTCACGCCTGTAATCCTAGCTCTCTGGGAGGCCGAGGCGGGCGGATTGCTCGAGGTCAGGAGTTCAAAACCAGCCTGAGCAAGAGCGAGACCCCGTCTCTACTATAAATAGAAAGAAACTAATTGGCCAACTGATATATATATAGAAAAAATTAGCCGGGCATGGTGGCGCATGCCTGTAGTCCCAGCTACTTGGGAGGCTGAGACAGAAGGATCGCTTGAGCCCAGGAGTCTGAGGTTGCTGTGAGCTAGGCTGACGCCATGGCACTCACTCTAGCCTAGGCAACAAAGTGAGACTCTGTCTCAAAAAAAAAAAAAAAAAAAAAAAAAGCTAAAGCTGAAAGCAAACAAATGAACCTAATTATATGGCAAAGGAACACCATAACAACACTAATGGGGGAAGAAAAGAAAAAATTGATGCAAGTAACCTATGAATATAGTATTTGACTATCTACCCTCAATTTGTATCAGGGTGAGTATACGAGGGGAAGGATGAAAAATTGCAAGCAAATCCTGAACTCTTTTTAGTAGGTTTATTTCTAGCAACAGCGTGGGCAGAACAATTGTGAAAGTATTTTAGATATATTAATATTATAGGATTAAGCAAAAGTTGTTGTTGAAGCCAGTTCTCACTGGAGAAGACGGGACATACAATCTGGAACATGGGAAGCCTAGAAATAACCCTGTGTGGATTGGCGATATTAGTGTTCATTTTTTTCAAAAATATGTATATGTATGTGTGTATGCATGATTATGTGTATACGTATGCATGCACATGTGTGTGCATGTATTTATATGTATGTGTATCTATGTGTGTAAGCACATGTATTTATTTCCCAGGTCTGTCTGCTGAAAGGGCTAAGAAGAAAAGCTACCCCAATAGCAATAGCACCCTAGCACACCCAGAACTTGGTCTCTAATACCATTCCCCACTGAAGGAACTAGGACATGTTGGAAACATGGTTAATCTTAGCGCTTGAAAAGATAGGTTTAAGAATATAAGTATATAATATCATGTCATGCCAGAAAGTAAGAAAGTCTTTTTTTTTTTTTTTTTTGAAACAGTGTCTTGCTCTGTCACCCTGGCTGGAGTATGGTATCATCATCATAGCCCACTGCAACCTCCAGCTCCTGGGCTTGAGTATCCTCCTGCCTGAGCCTCCCCAGTAGCTGGGACTACAGGCACGCACCACCATGTCCGGCTAATTTTTCTATTTTTGTAGAGATGGGGTCTCGCTCTTGCTCAGGCTGGTGTCCAGTGAATGAACATACATTCATTAATTAATACCACTGAACTGTGCGCTGAAAAATGGTTAAGATGGTAAATTTTATGTTAATTATGTTTAATTTTACCACAATTAAAAATAAATTAATAATTTTTTTTAAAAAGAATCATTGGCCAGATACAGTATCTCACACCTATAGTACTAGAGCTTTGGGAAGCTGAGGCAGAAGGATCGTTTGAGGCCAGGAGTTCAAGACCTGCCTGGGCAACATACCAAGACCCTGTCTCTACAAAAAATTTAAAAATTACCCTAGTGTGGTGGCTTGTGACTGTAGTCCCAGCTACTTGGGAGGCTGAGGAGAAAGAATCACTATAGTCCAGGAGTTTGGGGTTACATTGAGCTGTGATCTGGCCACTACACTCCAGCCTAGGCAACAGAGCAAGACCCTGTCTTTAAAAGAAAAAATTATATAAATATATATATATTAATTTCAAAAAATTCAGATGGTACAAATATTTTTTGTTACGTGGATAAATTGTATCATGCTGAAGTCAGGGATTTTAGTGTACTTGTCACAAAGATAGTGTACCTTGTACTCAACAGGTAGATTTTTATGCCTCACTCCCCTCCCACACTGCCCCTCTTAGTTTCCAATGTGCATTACTGCTCTTTATGACCGCATGTGTCCTTCATTTAGCTCCCACTTGTAAGTGACAACGTGTGGTATCTGTTTTTCCATTCCTGAGATATTCCTCTTAGGATAATGGTCTCCAGTTCCATCCAGGTTGCTGCAAAATACATGATTTCATTCCTTTTTATGGCTGAGTAGCACTCTGTGGTATATATTAAACACATACCATATTTTCCTTATCCACTCAGCCATGGATGAGCACTTAGGTTGATTCCACATCTTTGCTATTATGAATTGTCTCAAAAAAATTTTTAAATGCAAAATAAAAATAAACAAAATTATAAAGAATCATCAGTGGATGCCAAACCCAGAGGGAAGTGTTTATGAGAGAAGGATTTTGTGTTGTCTTAAAACGTCTCCCCATAGACTGCTTATTGGTTGTAGTGAATAAATCGGGCAATGCCTTGATCAGGGGATCACAATTAACATTCCTAATGAGGAATAGATGGACAACACTGTCTCCAGGAGTGATACCCTGAGGACACAAGAAACATCTGACAGAAGCAAAATAAAGAATGTTCTATTAGGAAAATGGAAGAGGAGCAGGGCCTATACCCTTTAAAACTGTTAATGTTGCAAAAGGCAGAAGCTACGGGAATATTTCATATTGGAGGAGGTTAAAGAAACGGGCAATATTGACCTTAGGTCGGGTCTTGTACTGGATGAAGATGGGAAATCTATCAAGGCCATTATTTGTCCAACTGAACAAATTGGAACATGAGCAATAGATTAAAGCATTAGCTCAGTAAAAAAAAAACATCAAGTTGATAATGGTACTGTGGCTATGTTAGAGTATATTCCTATTCTTAAGAAATACAAACTGAAGTAGTTAGTATTTAGTAGTTAGTATTTAGGGGTAAAGGGCCATGATATATGTAACTTATCCTCAAATGGTTCAGAAAAAAAATGTGCATGTATGTGTGTGTATCTTTAGCACTCAGCACATCATAGGCGCTCAATAGCTGTTTGCTGGACGAAGGAAGGAATTAAATAACTGGTGAGAAAGTAGCCATGACAACTGCAGCTCAGCTACTTTAACTCCGCACCATTGACACAATCAGGACTTTGGTATTCTACTCTAAGTCTACCTTCTAGTTTACCATTACCTCCGCCCTCAGTTCAGGGCTATTTCTGTAGGTCACTGGGAAGTGAAGCTTTTTCTGACTCTACCTGAGATCTCTTCCTTGGTTCACTGTGGCCACCTGAGCCTGCCCTTGGCTTCCCTGTCTTCTCTTCACATTGCCCTCTTCCTGGGCACACCTCCTGCCCTCCTGTTCAGCATCTCAACCTCTCGTGCTTCCTGAATCCACAGTTGTCGTGCAAGTTTTCTACTTCTTAATTATTAATCCTCTCCCTCAAAGAGTCCGCTCCAAGAAAACCAGGCAAATATCCCCTCCTCCCCCATTTCATATTATCACACCTTCCTCCAGAAGGGCATGTTTACATTTTCAGGGCACATTGCTGTGGTAGAATCATTAGCATAAGCATTGCCATAACTGAATCCCCTTTTAACATTTTTATTACCCCCGCTCTGACTAGAACCAAAGTACTCTTAGTGCACAGATTTTTCAAGACAAGAAAGTTCTTTCACCTTCCCTCAGTGATAAAATCTTACAACTATAGTACACTATCAAAACTAGGAAACTGACATTGGTACCCCTTTACCACTAACTAGATTACAAAAGTTCTTCAGATTTTACCAGTTCTTGGAGGTACTTGTGTGTGTGTGTGTGTGTGTGTGTGTGTGTGTGTGTGTGTGTAGGTGGGTGTAGTTCTATGCAATTTAACCCATGAGTAGTTTAATTTAACTAACATGACAATCAAGATCAGAACTGTGCCATCAGCACAGAGAAACTCCCTTCTGCTGTCCTTTGATAGTCTCGTTCCCCCCATCTCTGTCCCTGACAAACACTAACTTGTACTCATCTTCATACTTTTGTCATTTCAAGAATATTGTATAGATAGAATCATGTAGTATGCAACCTTTTGAGATTAACTTTCTCCAGTAAACATAACGCTCTTGTGGTTCATGTGTAGTATTCCATTTTATAGCTGTAGCAGAGTTTGCGTAAACATTTACTCATTGAAAGATATTTGGGTTGCTTCTAGTTTTTGGCTATTATGAATGAAGCTGCTATAAACTGGTTTCTATGTGACCATATGATTCTGTCTCTCTGGGATAAATGCCCAAGAATGCAGTCGGTGGATCATTTGGTAATTGTATGTTCAGTTTTATAAGAAATCGCCAAACTATTTTCCAGAGTGCTCGTACCATTTTCCAGCCCCACCAGCAATACAGGAAAGGTCCAGTTTCTCTGCATCCTTGCTAGCATTTGGTGTTATTACTATTTTCAAATTTTAGCTATTTTAATAGACATGCAGTTGGATCTTCTTGTGGTTTTAATTTGCATTTCCCTAATGGCTATGCTAAAGAATATCTTTTCGTTTGCTATTTGCCATGCATATTTCCTTTCTGAAATGTCTGTTCATGGTTTTGCTCATTTTCTATTTGGATTTTTAAGAACACTATTAAGTTTTTGGACTTCCTTATGTACTCTGGATGCAAGCCCTATACTGGATATGTGGTTTACAAATATTTTCTCCCAGTGTCTAGCATGTCTTTTCATCATTTTGATAGGATCTATCACAGAACAAAAGTGGGTTTTTTTTTTTTGTTTTCTTTTTTTGGCCTGTGCTTTTAGTGTCATATCCAAGAAATCATTGCCACACCCAATGTCATGAAGATTTCCTCTTATGTTTTCTTCTAAGAGTTTTATAGTGTTAGCTTGAGTTAGTCTTTGATTTATGTCTTTGATTCAGTTTGAATCAAAGAATTTTTAAATGATATAAGATAAGAGCCTAACTCCATTTTTCTGCTGTAGATATAGTTTTTCCAGCACCAATTATTGAAAAATACTGTCCTTTTCCCATAGAACAGCCTTGGTACTCTTATCAAAAATGATTTAATTATATATTCAAGGGTTTATTTCTGGGTTCTTTATATTATTTCATTGGTATATATGTCTGTCTTTATGCTAGTAGTGTTTTGATCACTGTCACTTCCTAGTAAGTTTTGAAATCAGAAAGTGTGAGTCCTCTAACTTTGTTATTTTTCCAGATTACTTTGGCTATTTGGGGACCCCTGAGATAACGTATGAATTTTAGGATGGATTTTTCTATTTCTGCAAAAAAAATCATTGGTATTTTGATAGGGATTGCACTGAATCTGTACATCACTTTAAGTCATATTGCCATCTTAATAATATTAAGTCTTCCAATCCATGAACGCAGGACATCTGTCTATTTATTTATGTTATTTAATTTCTTTCAGCAATGTTTTGCAGTTTTGTGTACAAGTCTTTTGCCTCCTTGATTAAGTTTATTCCTAGGTATTTTATTCTTTTTGATGCTACTGTCAATAGAATTGTTTTCTTAATTTCCCTTTTGGATTGTTCATTGTTAGTGCCTAGGAATGAATCCAGTTTTTGTGTGTTGATTTTGAATCCTGCAACTTTGCTTAATTTGTTTATTAGCTTAGACAGTGATTTTTGTGGAATGATAAGTAAGACCACGTCACATGTGAAGAGAGCCTTCCTTCTTCCTTTCCAATTGGATGGCTTTTACTTCTTTTTATTTTCTAATTGTTTTGGCTACAAGTGCCAATACTATTGTAAATAGAAATGACAAAAGTAAGCATCTTTGCCTGATCTTTGGAGAAAAGCATTCATCTTTTGTCACAGTTTTTTTATATGGCCTTTATCATGTTGTGAAAGTTTCCTTCTATTCCTAGCTTTTATTATGAAAAGGTGTTAAATTTTGTCAAATACCTTTTATTGATTGAGATGATTATGTGGTTTTGTTTCCTTTGCTGTGTCAATACGATGTTTTACACCGATTAATTTTCATATATTGAACCACCTTTGCATTCCAAAAAATAAATTCCACATGGTGTATTATTATTTTAGTATGCTGATGGATTCTGTTTGCCAGTATTTTTTGAGCATTTTTGCATTTATAGTCATAAGTGTTATTGGTCTTTAGATTTCTTTTCTTGTAGTGGATTTGCCTGGCTTTGGTATGGGTAATGCTGGCCTCATAGGATAAGTTAGGAAGTGTTTCCTCCTCTTTTTTGGAAATTTTTGGAAGCATTTGAGAAGGATTGTTGTTAATTCTTCTTTAAATGTTTGGTAGAATTCACCAATGAAGCCATCTTGTCCAAGACTTTTCTTTGTTGGGAGGTTTTAAATTGCTGATTTAATTTTCTTATTAGTTAGAGGCCTATCCAGATTTTCCATTTCTTCCTAATTTCAGTCTTGACAGGTTATGTGTTTCTAGGAGTTTTTCCATTTCATCCAGGTTATCTAAATTGTTGGTGTGCAGTTGTTCATAGTCTTCTCTTATAATCCTTTTTATTTCTGTAAAATCAGTAGTAATGGCTCCACTTTCATTTTTGACCCAGTAATTTTGACTTCTCTTCTTTTTCTTAGTGTAGTTACAGGTTTCTCAATTTTCTTAACCTTTTTGAGGAACTAACTCTTGGTTTGGTTGGTTTTATCTATTGTTCTTCTATTTCTCTATTTCATTCTTTATCTTTATTAGTTCCTTCTTTCTTCTAGCTTTAGATTTAGTTTGTTCTAGTTCCTTAAGGTATAAATAATGTTAGTTTGCTTACCTGAGATCTTTCTTCTTTTTTAACATAAGTATTAGATTTTCTCCTTAGCACTTACTTCGCTGTGTCCTGTAAGTCTCGCTATGTTGTATTTTCATTTTTATTCCATTTGTATGGAATAAAAATTCCTTTCTTATTTTTTATACCTTGTTGATTTCCCATTTAGTAATTCCAACACTGAAAGTAGGGTGTTGATATTCCCAACTGTAATTATGGATTTGTCTGTTGCTCCCTTCAGCTCTCTGAATTTTTGCTTTGTGCATTTTGAGGCTCTGTTGTTTGCTGCATAGACATTTAAAATTGTTGTGTTTTCCTGATGAATTGATCTTTTTATCATATGTCATATCCTTCTTTGTCTCTAGTAATTTTCTCTACTGTGAAGTCTATTTTATCTAATGTTGATGGAGCTCTCTTCTTTTTTTTTTTTTTTTATTAGTGTATGCATGGTATGTCTTTTTCCATCTTTTACTTTTTTTTTTGAGACAGGATCTCACCCTGCTGCCTAGGCTAGGGTACAGTGGTGTCCTAACAGTACACTACAACTTCAAACCACTGGGCTCAAGTGATCTTCCTGCCTCAGCCTCCTGAGTAGCTGGGACTATAGGTGCATGCCACCACACCCAGCTGATTTTTCTATGTTTTTGTAGAGATGGGTTCTCACTATGTTGCTCAGGCTTGTCTCAAAATCCTGGCCTCAACAATCCTCCCACCTTGGCCTCCCTGAGTGCTAGGATTACAGGAATGAGCTACCATGCCCAGTCTCCATCCCTTACTTTTGACCTACCTGTGCTGCTGAATTTAAAGTGGGTTTCTTGTAAACACCATTTAGTTCAGTCATTTTTTAAATCTACTCCACCAATCTGTACCTTTTAATTAATGTAGTTTGACAATTTACACTCAAGTTAATTATTAATATATTAGTACTTAAGTTTGCCATTTTATTATTTCTTTTCTGTTTGTTTCTTCTGTTTCTCTTTTTTTTCTCTCTCTCTCTTCCTACAGGTTACTTGAAGATTTTTTTTAGGATTCCAAATTGACTTATATATAGCTTTTTTTTTTTTTTTTGAGACAGAGTCTCGCTTTGTTGCCCAGGCTAGAGTGAGTGCCGTGGCGTCAGCCTAGCTCACAGCAACCTCAAACTCCTGGGTTCAAGGGATCCTCCTGCCTCAGCCTCCCAAGTAGCTGGGACTACAGGCATTCACCACCATGCCTGGCTAATTTTTTCTATATATATTAGTTGGCCAATTAATTTCTTTCTATTTATAGTAGAGACAGGGTCTCGCTCTTGCTCAGGCTGGTTTCGAACTCCTGACCTCGAGCAATCCGCCCGCCTTGGCCTCCCAGAGAGCTAGGATTACAGGCGTGAGCCACCGCGCCCGGCCTATATAGCATTTTTGAGTATATCTTTTTGCATAGTTTTCTTAGTGGTTGCTCTGGGTATCACAGTATACATATGTGACTTATCATAGTCTACTGGTATCAGCGTTTTGCCCCTTTGAGTAAGATGTGGAAACTACTCTTCCATTTAAGTTCCTTTACCTTTCTCACAAATATTATTGCCTTCAGTAGCAGAGAGTGTTATATTTTTGCTTCAAGCATGGAATATGATTTATAAAATTCATGAAAAGAATAATCTATTGTGTAAATACACACACACACATATATATATATTACATTTGGTTATTGTGTTACAAGTCTCTGGGTCCTATTTCAATCTCTTCAAAAAGTCACCCTGTTTAGATTTAGTATACACATTCTGGCCTCCTTTTGTGGGTTCTGGTTTAATGACAAATTAATTTTTCAAGCCCTTGCAGTATTATTTTGGTCTGTTTAGTTTATGTGGTGCAATGGGAGCTTCTTACTTGTCCCTGCATGTGCTGCCTACTGGAGCAGAAGGAACTTCCCTAAGCCAAGCCACCTGGCACCTCTAGACTGGGGAGGGACATCTCAGGCCCAGGGGAACAATAAGCCTTCCCAACAATAAGCTGCCTGCTTGTTGTGGTGGGATCCCCCTGGCAAAAGCCATCCTGTGTCTCAGTGGGTGAGGAGAGTCTGGCCTGGCAGGGAAGAAGAGCATGTCCACTGGCCACTGATTGTCAATGAGTTTCCTGATTTATCCCACTTTCTGATGCCACCAGGTTCACCTGGTGGAGTTGATGGGTTTCCCACTTGATCCAGGAGAGGAATGAGACCACCTGGGCTGCCTTCTGTTGCTAGATGATGGTCAGGACACACCAGGCCTGGCTCACCTTTTTCTGTTGGGTGGGTGGCCTTAAGATGCCCTGCCACTTTGTTTTCCCTGCCCTCGGGTTTGCAACCAGTCTGCCTTCTTCCATCTTCCAGAGTTGTCCTTCCACGTTTCTTATGTTGTTTGCAGAGTTTATAGTTGTACTCAGAGGGGAGGAGCAGAGAGAACAAGTCTACACCATCCCATCTAGGCTGCAAATCTGATCTCCCTTTAGTGCCTCTTATTGACTAAACCTTACAGTAAATGAGAGAGTGAACGAGCATGTCGGTGCAATGCACGAAGGCAGCCTCCCAGGGTATAGCGCAGGAGGCAGAAGGCTGGAAAGTGACTTGGAGAGGCCAACAGAGAACATCCAGCACCATGACCCCTTTCTTGTGAAGGACAAATCAAAACATGTTCAAATATACAAAGACTAAGAGCATTTACCCACCCACATACCATCATTAAAAGAACATCCGAAGAGCAGTAATCTCAGAGAGAGGAAAGGACAGAAAAGCAAGAAAGTGAGACTGAAAATGAATAAAGTATGTTTGTATATTCAGTTAAACATTTGTTAACTGCCATGAAACCTAATTCTGGGATCTAAAATAGATGATGCTCAATCCATAGAGAAAAAGCACAAGGAATACAGTGAATGGTTCAATGAATAAACTGTTAATACTGTCCTTGTCTTGTTCTAGAGGAACACAACACTCTTGACAACTTTAGACTTCACTGGAAATTTTACAATCCTAATGAATGTTAGAAAAAATTTAAGGTGAGCTGGGCACGATGGCTCATGCCCATAATCCTAGCACTCTGGGAGGCCAAGGTGGGAGGATCACTTGAGGTTAGGAGTTCGAGACTAGCCTGAGCAAGAGTGAGACCCCATCTCTACAAAAAGTTGAAAAATTAGCAGGGTGTGGTGGCATGCACCTGTAGTCCCAGCTACTCGGGAGGCTGAGGCAGGAGGATTGCTTGAGCCCAGGAGTTTGAGGTTGCTGTGAGCTATGATGACTGCATGGGACTCTAGCTGGGGCGACAGAGGAAGATTGTCTCAAAAAAAAAAAAAAATTTAAGGAAACTACTAAAAGAATAAATTTCTAAAAGGGAAATGGGAAACACAGCAATATTTATCACTTTTAAATAAGGCAGAAAAAACCTAAAGAGGCAAGAGAAACAAGGCAAAAAAAAAGACAGTAAAGATGAAACACAAAACAAGTTGCAGGCACCACTCTAAGGCACACAGAGAGGCGGAATACATGGATAGATCATTCGATTCAGCAAAATGTAGATGTTTTAGTAAGCTGGAGGCATATCATATATAATCTCTGCTTTGTGCTCAAACCACTTTAAAAAGAATAAGGCAGCTTTGCTTTCTCACGAAAATTGATAATTAACCAGCTCTGTGAAGGATATATTGACGTGGGTTGGGGGAGTTAAAAATCAATCCTGGAAAAACTGTTTCCTGCTTCTCTTTCCTCTTCCCCCACCTTGCCTACTCTCTCACATTAAACCCTGGACCTTCACACCCCTTGCAGGCCTCAGAGCCTGGCACTTCTTTGGCCTCAGGGGGAAAAAAAAGTATGGGGAAAGTAGCAATCAGTAAGTAACTTTATTTTTACAGAAATTTTCCAAAACAATAAAACAACCAGGAGCAGTGCCTGTGTCTAATTCGTCTTTACCTTCCCCATACTTAGCACAATAGCGACTGACACAGAAGTCATGAATATAAGAGAGAAGGAAAGAAGGAGAGTGGGAAGGTAGGAGGGAGGGAAGGAGAATCAATAAACATTTATTGAGCACTTGCTGTGTGCTAAGCACTGAGGACGTAGAGTTGCAAAGGCGTAGCTTTTTCATTTATGGGATCCGTACCCGACTGTGCTGAAGGGACTGGGCTGCATTCACAAGAATCAGATTCCCTGGAGGCTCTGAGTGGCCGTAGCCCCTGCCCTCCTCATTCTGGTCCTCACTGTTGTAGGATGAGGGCACGTCACCCTTTATCCACGCCCCTCTTCCTGTTACTTACAGTTGGGGGCGCAGCTTCAGCCCACAGGCTCCCTTTTTAGCAAATCTCCCTCCTTACCAACATCTGGATGGACAACAACTAATTCTTCACTAAGGTCACCAGATCCTTGAGCTTCAAATAATTTCTTCAGGAGTTGGGAGGCTCTTTCACAGATGTGCTGCTACTGGCTCACCCTGCGAACGCCATGTGGGAAAATCTTATATGTCCAAGATGTTCCATGACCTCTCACCTTTCAATCGCTGTCCATCTCTGTTGCACTCACAGCCATCGAGCAGCAGGGCCAAGATTGAAACGTGTGTCTTCTGGCCATTTCAGCCCTTCACAGTTTTCTCGAGTGTTTCAAGTTCAATCCCAGTGCCACATCATGCGCGCTGGTCTTCTATGGACCCGTCTTGACCGCCCTCCCTGGGCTCTCGGACACAAGCTAGTAAGAATGTTCTGTGTTTCCACCAGGCAGGCCTTAAGGGTGCTGTCCTACAGTGCAGAGAATGGCGAGGGCACCCATCACGTGGACACAGTCCTGACCCAAAGGTGAGGGTGACAGCTGATCATGACAAGAGGAAGTTATTTTTCTCAGATGGGAGAACCATGTAAACAGAAGGAAAAAAACTCTTCTGTAGACCTCAACTTTCCAGGAGGTCAATACAACTTGGAAAATTTAACGAGAAAGTTTTTTTTTTAAAGTGACCCTTCTTATGTTTTCTCTTCTAATCATAGTAATTGTGTGGATGACAGGCGGTTCCTTGGTTTTGAATTTAAATCTAGTAATAGTTTGTGTTTCATCCCAATATCCTTTACATGCCGCTTGCCATTCTGTTGGTCTTCAAAGGACAGACAGCATTTGCCTGGGTCAAGCCCGCGAAGCGCTAGCCCAGGCAGCAGCACGGGGTTCTGCGAGGTAGGCTGCCCCGGGAGATGCTGAGAAGGGCTGTTTGATTGGAGTACTGATGCTTGGGAGAGAGAGGACTTGTGGAAAAGGCCACCTGAAGACAGGGTCCGTGCCAACACTAGCACTCAAGGGGCTTGGCTAAGGAGCTTGACCTCACTCTCTAGGCAGTGGAAGAAAATCAATTTCTAGATTGAGAAAATAATAAAATTCATGTTGTCAGAAAAATAACTCTGGTGATAAAGTACACCTGCTAAGATGTGAAGAAGTTGGCAGCAGGGATCCCTAGTGGACACCTGTCACAATAGCCCAGATGGGACCAAATCTGCACTAAGGCAGCAGCCAAGGGCATTAAGGAAAGGCCAACTCAAGAGCTATGTAAGAGGAAGCATGGCCAGGAATTGGGCACCCAGAGGACATAGAGTGAATGTTGGTACCTGCCCTGAGCTCAGACAGGTGCATGCCACTACTCAGAACTCTTAATGACTTTTCTGAGTCATGGCTGACAATCCGGAACACACTGTCCTGCAGTCATGGTCACACTTCTCCATACTTAAGTACATGCATGATTTTCCTACCAAATCACACTCTCACGAACTTTCCTTTACTGACTTTGCTGACTCCCCTTTCTCTTTTCTGCTTCCTAGGTGAGTATATCCTCTCTCCTTTCTTTTCTTTTCTTTTTTCTTTTTTTTTTTTTGAAGACAGAGTCTTGCTTTGTTGCCCAGGCTAGAGTGAGTGCTGTGGCGTCAGCCTAGCTCACAGCAACCTCAATCTCCTGGGCTCAAGCGATCCTGCTGCCTCAGCCTCAGCCTCCCGAGTAGCTGGGACTACAGGCATGCGCCACCATGCCCGGCTAATTTTTTCTATATATATATTAGTTGGCCAATTAATTTCTTTCTATTTATAGTAGAGACGGGTCTTGCTCTTGCTCAGGCTGGTTTCAAATTCCAGACCTTGAGCAATCTGCCCGCCTCGGCCTCCCAGAGTGCTAGGATTATAGGCATGAGCCACCGCGCCGCCCTCTCCTTTCTTTTACACCCAGAGTTGCTGCAGGCAAATCAACGCAGGTCTTTAGTGGTCCTCGCCCATCGCTCTTCCCTCAGCCCATTCTCCAGCTCCAAGTGCCTGTGAGCCTCTCCAAGTCATGCTGCCCACCTGCGTCTCAGACTCAGCATATTCAAACAGGACTAATCATTATCTCTCCCTAAAACCTGGCTTCCTCTATCAACACCACCTTTTCTGTCCACAGTAAAATCACTTTTTCAGTCTCCCAGACTAGCAACCTCGAGGGCACCTTGGTGATTAAAGACTACGGTTTTGGAGTCAGACGGATTCTGGGTAATGTATGACTCAACCAGCTCCTCGCCAGGTGACTTTGGGGGAGCTGGTCAACCTTTCTGACCCTCAGCTTCTTCAGTGGTGAAATGGGGGTGACAACACCTGACTCAGGAATGCGCTGGGACATAAATGAGACGCAATGAATGGGCAAATGGCCCAGCACAAAATAAGCACCCAGCAAAACACACCCCCTACACCTTTTCCTTTGCTTCCTATTCAACAGGTCACCAAGTCCTATAGTTTCTTCCTGTTAAATTTTGGATTTTTCCCTTTTCTCCATTCTCATCACCAGTCAAGGCTACACGTTCTCCTATCTCAACTGCTCCAACAGCCTCTGAGCTGGTCCAAGGGCCTCGGTCTCTCACATGTTGGTCTGTGCTCCCTGTTGCCATATTCACATGGCTGCAACATTGCTTTCATCCTCTTAGACACGCTTGGGATGCACAGGTCGGGTGCTTATATAAATATTTCTAAGTCAGTGTGTATGTGTGCATGCGTGCTTCCACACACTTGTTTCCTTAAAGCTTAGAAGAAACAGATCCTTTCTTGCTGCCTCCCAACCCCGTAGTATCTTCTACCAGTTGAGCTCAGGGACGGGCAAACAGTGAGCACTCAGCAAACGCCATTGGCCCAGTGACTAACACACCTGTTCCTAGAAAGCTGCTCAACTTACAGCAATTTATTTTCCAGAAGACACAAGCTCATAATTCCATAGAATTCTGGAAAACAGCAGTAGCAACAGGAAGAAAAAAAGCAGACTTATTTCGGAGGGAAGCCTCCAGCTGAGTGATGGCAAATGATGTCCCATTCACAGTAGCTAGAATGACACAACGTTGAGAAACTAGTGTGATGCAGAACATGCGTGAAAGTTATAAAGCCCTGCGAGGTAGTTGCCCGGGACTGGGAGAGGGGAGAATGGGGAGTTGTGGATTAATACACAGTTTCAGTTTTACAAGGTGAAAAGAGTTCTAGGGATTGGTTACACAGCAATGTGAATACACTTAGAAATGGTTAAGATGGTACATTTTATGTTATGTGGGGGTTTTTTTAACCACAGTTAAAATGGATTTTGTTCTCCTCTGTGAGGAGAATCCTAAAGGAGCGGAAGGCTAGGGTAGGGCACTGATGGAGTAGGAGGAAGAAAAGCACCCAGGATTAGGGACACACCCCTGCCATGGTGTTACCGTCACAGCTGCATAAACTCAATCACAGAGACCAGTCACTGCATTTAAATTTCCTCTCTCCTTCTCTTACTCCCCCCTACTAAACTAGATGTTTCTTTAGAGCAGAGACTACCCATTTACTGCAACGTCACCTGTCTCCAGTACAGAGCAGACAGTCCATAAATATTTGTTGGACGTGAGTGAATGAAGAGTCTGGTGAGATGCTAGACACGTTCTTTTCAAAGTGCGTTCCACACCGAACTCATGGTGCGGACCCCATGCGGTAGGCATTCTCTTTACCCGCATTTTACAGAGGAGGGAACTCAAGCACAGAGACTCTGGTTGAGGAGCTTGCCCGGGGCCACACAACTAATGAGCGCTGGGGCCGGGAATCAAACCAAGACGGTCCAGCTTTGGCGTGCGTACGTTTGCCACTCGCCAAGCTGCCGCTCGGTAGAGGAGAAATTGGAAACACGGGTCAGCTGAAAGTCCAAAGTCAAATTGATAGCGAATGATGAGGCCCGACCATACCCTATCTGCTTTCAGGAAATGACTAAAACCTGCTGCCAGGTCAGATTGTCTCTACATGAGTCATGTGTTCACCAGCTTTTTACTCCGCGTGTGCATGTGTGTGCCCGAGCTTATTTTCTTCCCATTACTAGAATCTAAGGCCTCCAGAGCACAGCTTATGTCTGATTCTCTTATATCCCCAAAGCCCTGCAACAGTTCCTGGCACAGAGTAGATATTTAGACAAGGAACAGAAGGAAAAGAACAATTTTAAAGCCAAACTACTGTTTGTGGCTACAGATCAATGTCACACTTCAATGCATCTATAAGTCTATGAATTTCTAATTAATCTTAGGCTTATTATTCCCTATCTCCCAAACTCACCATTTGGCCTTCAATATGTTTATTACCTTCATGGAGCAGGTAAGTACAGTAAGAAAATTGAGCAATGATTATCCATTGTATAAGTCCTCTGTAAGTAGCATGAACATACCTAATCAAGTAAACAAGCAACGATCCTTAGAGTATTTACAAAGAAGCAATTTTTATAAAGTTCCAAATAGTGCATAGTACCATCAACCAAAAATTCAGAAGCAGGGATGAAAAGTACAAGCTGGGCATGGATTGGGTCCAGGTGATGGATGTGATGGGGGAGGGGTACATTTTCTGAAATATCATGTAGAATGTTATGTGCTTATACACGTGTGTTTTCCTGTGGGAGATGATTCATCGAATTCATTATAATCTCAAAGAGCTACTTAATTAAAACAACGTAGTCAGAACCATGATTTGAGAACAGTTGGCCCTCTGTAGTCGTGGGTTGGGCATTGGTACATCCAACCAACTGAGTTGTTTTTGATGTGTTGATTGGACCAGAGGGTGGGGAAGCCGTGGACGCAGAGGCGACATCCGCAATGTGATGTGCAGTAAGGGACTTGTGCATGCTCAGATTTTGGTATCTGCAGGGTTCCTGGGACAAATCCCCTGGGAGTACACAGGGGCCAACTGTATCTTTGTTCACCTATTGGGGAAGAATGTTTTTCTTCCGGGCACCAACCCTTTATGGGTGGAGAGAGTAAAAGAAAGCAGACGGAATTTGTGAAACTCCTAGTAACTGGATATACGGGATGGCTTTGTGCAAAATTTGGTGCTAAGGTGCTTGTTACTTCTATGACCCCAGTTAGTGATTTTCTTAGAAGTTGCACTAAATTGACTCTTTTCAAGTACGTTTTTTGTAGAAAACCAGAGTTTGAATTAGACGAGGAGTGAGGAATAGGTCTAGCCATGTGCCTATCGACTTTCAAGACCACTGCCCTTTACCCAACAACTTTGTTGAATTATTTTTTCAGCTGAAATGTACATAAACCATCTCACAGTTCTTTTCTCTCATCCTAGGAAGCAAAAATTGGAACCAAAGTCCTAGAATATTGTAAATAGTAGATGGCATACTATCAGTATTCTCTTAAAATAGCCCTGGGGTTTATAAGGAAGAGGTTCATAAGGAAACACAGCAGGAAAAAAAGAGAAAAATTGGAATGTTTCCCCTACTTTTCCTTGCTGAATTTCTCTAGTTATGTATTTAAATTTGGCTACCGGTCATATAAATACAAAAAGGTAAATGATGTCACTCCACTTTCTTGAGAAAAATTTGAATTCTGTGTAATTACAGGCCAGGAGACAGATTACACCAGGCTAGGGGTTAGAGACTTTTGTTTGCCTTTTTGTTATCACCTGTCACAATGTGCTGGGAAGGTAAGAAAACACTGCTGTTTATCTGGATTCGTGGCAATCTCTAACTCTAACTTTCAGAAACTGCAAGGTTTGACTGTGAACATGTCGGCAGAGTCTAACAAATTGCTTTGTAAATGAAGCAGACAACACTGATTGATTACGTTTTACAAGTCAGCATTTGTAGAGAGAGGAAAGATTTTCTTCGCCTAAATTGAATTTTAGTTCCATGTGTGCCTCTTTTCTAAGAAAACCAGTGGAAATTAGGTCAGTTTATATAAAGACTGGCCATAAAGTCTGGGAAACATAGATAATACTATTTTAAAATTTCGTACCCGTGAAATACATTGTTGAAATGATACAGAGTTGCCTGTGTTCAGACTTTAAGGACACACTCTACGAGACGAGACGTCAAAGTGACATTAAAATGTGAAATGATTGGGTCTGTACTGAAAGTTCAGCACACAAGTGACAAACTTGGGTGCAAACTGGAGCAGGAAAGACAAACTTGATCTTCAACGCCCCTCAGCTTCTACTTTCCCTTCAATTATTTGAATGAAGCAGCTCACAATAATCTCTTCGGTGGGTGTGTGTATTAGTTAGTTGCTGTGACATACAGCTGGACCATGAGGGAGATGACTTTCCTCAAAACAAGACATACTGCATGACTCCTGAACTGAATCATCAATATTTGCATGCAAAATAACAAACATGCAACACCCAAATCAAATTAGGCCCACTCCCGGCTGTTTCTTAGACAGATTATTCAGCAGAGACAGCCATACCTGACTCTGAGCAGTCAATGTGAATGAAGAATGCTCCCAAGAGCACACAGCATGGGGCCAAAGGCTCACACAAGAAGGAAGATCCAGTTGACCAGATGATCCAAACCTTCAATGAGAACCTCTCATTTAAAATGTTCAATCTTCAAAGAATTATACCACAGTTGATAGTCCACTGAATATAAAAAGAAGAAATTATCAGTATTAGATTTTTTAAAAAGACCCCAATTCTTTCCCATGTTTTAAAATAATGCATCTCAGTGATTAGAATTTGGCATGGTTCCTACCTTGGGCACTTTCTCTAGGAACCTAATCCAGTTAGAAACATTTTGTGAAAAATTATTTACTATCCAGAAAGTTTCCCTGTTTCCAAGATAAGAAAACCCATTTTGCCATCCCAGCAGGCAAGGGTTGTTTAAGTTACTAGATAACAACGTTGTTATTGATTCTATTATTTTTACTCTTTCTGATTCCCTGCAATCCAAAGCGAGTTTGTCAGACCAAGAATGATTTTTATTTAAAAAAAAAATAGTAGTTATTGTTGTAACTGGCCTCGTTGTGACAGATGGGATCCTAGTGTTTTCTCACTGCCCTTTACTCAGGAGCTAGGAGAACAGAAAGCAAATAACCAAGAAACCAGCACACTCATGGTGATCTGCATTTCTCAGCGTTGAGCCAGAGCACTTGGAAGTCAAATATTGGCTCCTCCCGAAAGCCCCTTTTAGCCTGTTGTTGTTAACCAGTTTAACATTCCCTTATCACATGCTCATGTGGGCAGAATTAAATGGAATTAGCTACAAATTATATAAAATTCATTTACCTTTAAAGGAAGCTATTTGGTCATGTTCAGTGTGGAGAGAGTATTGCATTAAGACATAAGTTAATGGTGCTGCCTGGAGGAGAATCAATTTGCTTTGGTTTTATTGCCTCCCTCTATTTGCCCTATGTGTTAGCTCCTGTGGCTGGAAATGCTCAGCCCAAGTCCACGGGGCCCACGTGGAGCCACATTAACATCCCAAGCACAGCCCCACTCCTTCTGACGAGCTCAGTCCAAGTACGCACAATAATAAGGTAAGATCAATAATAAGGTAAGATCGTGCTATCTCTCTAAATCTGCAGTCACATAAAGAAAGAACGGATGTGTAAGAGAGAAAGGGAAACCTAGGGAAATGTTCAGAATTTATAAGATTCAAATAACATCTGTTTAGCTTCTGCTTTTTGCACTGACCTGGGCGTCTTTCCAACGTTTCCTCATTTAAACCTCACAACAACATTAAGATGTAGGGGTAGACTTTTATTTGCATGCCCATGCTTCATTTGTTCCTTCAGAGTATGTGTGAGTCTCCATATATCAAATAAATTATAGTTTAAGTGTGTTATTGTTATTCTGAATCTGTAGTGTTCATAATAACCATGTATGTGTTTAAAATGCAGATTTCCAAGTCTCACCCCCCCCCCGCCATATTGTTATTCAGTAGGTCTTGGGTTGAGCTCAGATATTTGCATTTTATAAAACATCCTAGTGATTTTGATACACACGGTGCATGAGCCAAGCTTCCAGAAATACTGCCTGATGAATCCGTGTTATTTCATTGGTAAGCAGGAGGCTGTATCATTGTGGAATTTGCCTAAAGGTGAATGTGTTACCATATGTAATTGTAGAAAACATAGAAAATAAATGTATTCAAATATCCTTTCTCTGTGCACAGCACTACACTGATGAGAGGTATCAACCACAGAAAGAATTACTAATAGGAAAATTTGACAAAGTTGAGACCACAGTCAAACAATTAGCCTTTTACCTTAATCACTGCAAGACCGGGATCTGCCCTAGGCAGTCAAGAGACAGGGCCTTGGGACCTGTGGCTCTGAGTTTGGGCTTGACTCTCCCACTTTACCCCATAGCTTTCTAATGCTAATATTTTTGCATGGGTCTTAGATTTGGGGGACACACAGAGATTTTGCACACACAAAATCACTTCGATGGGGGTGTTCTGCACCCTCACAGAGACAACCAGGATTGCTCATGTCCTTTTGTCTCTTCTGGAAAAAGCAGGAACGGGGCAGGATTCCAGCCCTGCTGTGTATGACCCAGAAACTGGAATGACTCCCTTCCCTCCTGAGCCATGTTAGGGTTTCCTAAGTCTATGATGAGAGCTTCATCTTCCAACCCAGAAATGGAAGAATCACAGAAAATGCTATGGGAGTGGCCTCTGGCCCAAGACACTATTTAGATGCTGGGTTCTGTCCCTACTGGGCTAGGTAAGGCATTTTTAGCTGTGATTAGTTCACACCCCTTCAAGTCTTTGGGCTTTCCTGGCTGTGGGACAGGGCTTGCCTGCCCCTTCCCCACACCTGTTTCTCTCTCTCTGTGGTGTGTTGAGGCTGGCTGGAGTGAATGCCCTCCAGCAATCCCCTTCCTCCACCTCCTTTAAGTGGGACCACACTGGGGGGCATGCTCCCCTAAAACACTGAGTGATATACCCATGCTTCCTGCCAGTGTTCCCGAATATTCCTTTCCAGGCCAACCTCTCTTGGAATGTCTTTAGACATGGGCTTGTGGTTATAATCTGAAATTCTTTTGGATGCAGTAATGGCCAATTAGTTAAGTGTTTATCACTGCATGAAAAGCAATGCTAGGGGAGGAAGGAAGAGATGACCATTTATTGAGTGCCCATGAAGTGCTCCGAGCATTAGATGTTTTGTCTCATTAAATTCTCACAAAAACAATAAAACAGATTTCTTGAGTGGCTACTGTATAGCAAAACAGTGTAGTGTCACAGCCAACAGAATGAATGCTAAAGCCACATCACCTCAGCTTGGATCTAGGCTCTGCTGCTTCCTAGCTGTATGACTCTGGGCCAGTAACTTAAAATGGCTGTGCCTCAGTTTCCTCCACTGCAAAATGTGGATAACAGTATCTAGCTCGAGACTTTGTGAGGATTAACATACGGAAAACATTTGAAACAGTGCCTGGCTCCATGTGTTTGCTGTGATTGCTGTTGGTATTACTATATGCAATAGGGACATTGTACAGGACAGTGCTATTATTTCCATTTTAAAAATAAGGACAGGGAGGCTTAGTGAAGTTATTATGTAACTTGTCAACGGACACACAGCTTTTGCAGGGCACAGCCAGATTTGGAAGACAGGTGTATGCAGCTCCTACGAGCTTTCTATAGTACCCCAAAGCCAGAATATATTTCTACTACTGAGTTTTAGTCACTCAAGGAGTTTGCAGGCAGGCGCACAGTAAGGGCTCTATGGGCATTTGATCAATAAGTATTATTGAAAATATCCGTCCTTCAAACCCATAAACCATGCGAAATACAGGCTGGTTGAGGAGGGCAGCAGGGGGAACTGGCCAGTGCGGGTCAAGCCTGCTTTGGTCTGCAGCAGAAAGCTGGAGGTGAGGAGAAGTTCCCAGGAGAACAAAGGATTAGTCACAGGAAACGGTGGCCGGAGGGGGAGGGGAAGGCACAGAAGGGGAGTTACAGTGGAAACAAGGGCTGGTTATCCGGAACCGAGATCAAGATGGAAAGAGTAAGGGCTGGGACTTGCGCAGCTGGATGATAGAGCCAGAAATGGGCACCTGGGTGGGAGCAGACCAAAGGGGTGTGTCCAGATAGGCAGAGGGTGCGCCACAGGGATGCCCAAGGGGTGGGGAAGCAGCAGTAGACCTCAGGTCTTTTGGCGTCTCAACTTCCTTTCATACCTTTCCTTTCATAGGGTGGCCACAGAAGGACGAAACCAAAAGAGGAAAGGGCTGGTGGCCGGGGCCCCACTTCCAGGGAGGAGGCACTGAGGGTGGGTGGAGTGAGCAGTGCACGGCACTGGGGAACGCAGAGCCTCCCTTCCTGCCCCTCTACTCTCTCATCCTGAAGAGAGCCAGCGAGATAGTGAATGAGATTATTATTCAATCAAATTCAATTTTTAAGCTGCATTTATTTGTACAGTGGGGGGTACTGAATTATCTATTAATTGGCAAAAATAGTTGGAAAATAATTTCAAGTCCCCACTTATTTTTACTAAATTGTTTTGTCCTAGGAATCAATGGAAAACTTTTGATTCAAAGTCTGGGTCCTTGGCCCCCACCACCCCTATTCCCCACCTGGGTTTCCCTGGCCCCTCTCAGACCTGGGTACCAGGTTCTGAGGATTTAGAAAGCAGCAGGAGGGAAGAATTGATTCCACCCAGGGGGAATGGAAACCCGGCTGTATTAGTGCCCACTGGAGGAAATGCTAAGGCACAAAAATTCAAAGTCAAGTATAGAAGGATTAATCTCACTACATACATCATGTTGTTTGCTTTGCAGAGTTTTTCAACTCAATTTTTATTTTCAACGGTGAAATAATCATAAAAATGAATATGCTCTAATAAATTACATTTCCACATAAAGTTATGATGTGCACCTTGGACTTAAAAGGAGGTTCATCTGTTTTGTTTGTTTGTTTGTTTTTCCTTTATAATTGAATGCAATGGCTTTAAAATCTTATCATGAAGACAAACTCAGCCCTTGGCATGCCTGTGGAAACCACCAAGGAAGGCCTAGCCACTCACCAAGAACAAGGTAGCCTGTGTCCTCCAGGGCTCGAACTGCGTCTGGGCCAGGGGAAAGAGGGAAGAGGGCAGGCGAGGACCTCCGCTATCAGCGAGGACTATCAGGACGTCCTGCTAATAAACGACTTTTTCACTGTCCACACTATAATTGGTTTACAGCCTTTTCTGTTTATTTATCCATAAGAGCTGCTGTTAAATGGCTCGGGAAGGCGCTGGCCTAATGGCTCGGTATCGCTGCCGGCCGCAGCGGGCGAGGCGGCCTGGAGGGGCGCAGGCGTCAGCGGGGACGCGGAGCGGAAGCGCATTTCACCTGTAATGGACCTGGTGATTTTATGATACCCGCAGCTACACCCACAGAGAGGCACGACACACAATCTTACGCAGTGGCGGGTTCTGCGGGATGCGTTTTTTTAAAATATAAATGTACGTGATAATTAGCCAATCAAAAATTCCCGATAGCCGTGTCTCACCCAATAATAATAATAATAATAATAATAAATGGTGGTTTGACCTTTGCTTCCTAGGGCCCTTCTTGAGGGAGCAGGCAGCAGAAAATGCTCATTGGGAAGAAGAGAACGCGCCTCCACTGAAATCTTCAGCACCCCCGCCCCCTCCCACGGAGGGGGGGTACCCGGTTTTTCTGCCAGCGACCGCAGTGGGCGGACTTGCTTTCTGCTGAGAGCCTCTTTTCTTTCTGCAGGACCGAGCAAAAATATTAAATGGGAGCAAATGAAGCATCGAAATGGAGACCAATTTACAGAAATGTGCAATTAGACGAGAAGTGCAAAGTAAACACTCCGGGGGTGGGGAGCCACGCGGGGAGCAGGGGAGGGAGAGTGGGGCGCGGGCCGACCCGCAGTTGGGGGATGGTCCTCAGGGGAGGGGGGAGGGGAGGGAATGACAGGGGGAGGGGAAAGTGGCCGATCTTTGTCCCGAGCGGAGCTCCGCGTCTGATCATAACCGCGTCGCCAAGTCAACCCGCGGCGACTCCCCGGATTATCTCGGAGGGTCAACACACCGCGGCGGGGCAAACCCCTCCGGCCCTGCCCTCCGGGTCGATGCGGTCACTCGGGGCCCGGGTGATAGCTCCGAGTCCTCCGCGGCTGCCCTGGACAATGGGCTCATTGACGCAGGCGCGCAGAGGTTAGGTGCGCGGGTCCCCCGGTCTTGCACTCCCTGGCCCCTTAGGACCACAGGTGGCCCTTTTCCCTGAAGAAATCACCGGAACTCTCCCCGCCCGCAGTGCCTTCCCCCGCCTGCCCCTCGGTGACGACCAGGGCCTCACCACGCCGCCGGAGCCGCTCGAGTTCCCACACCCCAGGGACCGCTCCGTGGCCAGCGCACTACGTCGCAGCGCGAAGGTTGAGGACGGCAGCAGCATCCCACGAGAGAAGGAATCTGCAGAGAAGTCCAAACTCCCAACTGACTTTTTTTCTTTTGATGACAATGAGGGGTATTCAGAATAGCGCACTCAATCCATACGCATTTAAAACACAAATATGATCAGTAGGAGAAAGTGTATTAAACTCCACTCGCAAAGGTCTGGACGTGGGTGTGTAGTTTAGGAAAGTCAGGTTGCAGTGATTTTCCTATTACTCGGTTCTTTTTGGTTCACGCTCTCTTGCCGAGGCTTTTCTGCACAAGTGCCCAATTTTTCTAAAACTTTCTGTGGCGGTTTGAGAAATGCCTTCATTTCGGGAGGACCCGGTCAGAGGCCGGTTGGGCCGCCCGGCGCTAGCAGGTCAGCGGCGTCAGTCATGCCCAGGCCGGAGAGACCCGGCGCCACCGCCGCCCGGAGGGAGCCAGTCCGCCCAGGGGGTGCAGAAAAAGTGACTCTGTTTAAGTCAGGACCTCAGAGTCCCCAGAACTTACTGGATGGTTTGAAGCCCAGCACGGGCATTGTCATGAAAAATGCCGTGTTTTTGTTTCTTTTTCTAAATACCCCACTACCCTTCCCTCCTCGCCTGCCTGATTTCAGTTGCGAGCAGAAGAAAGCGGAAGTTCTCCGCTGGCAGACTCCGGCTGGGGTCTGTGGAGTCACCAAGAACCTGTAAACCACGTACCAACCCCCGTGTGCTGGTCTCCCAGCCAGTCCCTGACAGAGGCCTCTTCTTTCCGTCTTGCCACATTGGAAAACTGCGTTGTCAGTTAGCCAACTGGACCCCGATTTCCCAAATCAAAATTTGCAATGCCCTTCAATTTAAAAAAATGTTTAAGCCACTGGGATGCTTCCGAAGTTACAGCCCACACCCCAGAAGTACCTGGAGCACAGTCACGGATAAAAACACGCGACGAAAGCCAGGGTTTTATGCTTGTTCACTGGTTGGTGGGCGTCTGCAAACTTCATAAATAAATTAAAACCAACTGATTTCGACCCATAGAGCTGGGTCTGCAAACGTTTTTATTCGTATTCCCCAGCGGTTAAAAAAATTACAACCTCACCATGTCTATTTATATTAATGAACTAATATGTACATTATCAAAGACACAGGGAAAATAAAAACGTTTAAAACACGCTGAAAATGTTTCTATAAATGAAGAGAAGTTCTGATATTTTCGTGCGCGCCCGCTTTGGAGAGCCGGGCCAGCCGCGCACACAGGGGTGCGCAGCAGACTCAGCTGACAGGGAACACTGGAACAAATGGAGGTGCTGGCGGGTCCCTGGCCCTGGCTTCTTAAGGCACTCAGCCAGGCCAATAATGGCCCCAGGCTGGGCCACGTGGGGCACAGCGGAGCCTATGGCACTGCGGCCTGCCCGCGTCTCCCCGCCGGCCGCGGGTTCCCTCTGAGAACAGTGCGGAGCTGTCAAAGGTAGCGGGAGCGCCGCCGCAAGCACTGTGGCGGAGTCGCCGGCTCCGGCTCCCTACTCCCGGCTCCTGGCGCCCAAGCCCAGGCTGCCGCCATGAACGGCGAGGAGCAGTACTACGCGGCCACGCAGCTTTACAAGGACCCGTGCGCGTTCCAGCGGGGCCCGGCGCCCGAGTTCAGCGCCAGCCCCCCTGCGTGCCTGTACATGGGCCGCCAGCCCCCGCCGCCGCCGCCGCCGCCGTTCCCCGGCGCCCTGGGCGCGCTGGAGCAGGGCAGCCCCCCGGACATCTCCCCGTACGAGGTGCCCCCCCTCGCCGACGACCCTGCGGTGGCGCAGCTCCACCATCACCTCCCTGCTCAGCTCGCGCTTCCTCACCCGCCCGCCGGGCCCTTCCCGGATGGAGCCGAGCCGGGCGCCCTGGAGGAGCACAGCCGCGTCCAGCTGCCTTTTCCGTGGATGAAGTCTACCAAAGCTCATGCGTGGAAAGGCCAGTGGGCAGGTAAGCCTCACTCCCCACCCCTTTCTCCTTTCGGCTCTGGGCCTGGCTGCCCCTACCTCCTACGCTTCCCTGAACCCTCTCCCTGTTCCTGTCCTCAGCCCCTCCGATAACCCAGGGTCGGACTAAACTACACCACGGAGCCAGCGAGGCCATAAGCTGCCCAGAAGCGCTCAGATAGTCCAATCTGGAGCATCTTTCCCATCCAGCTGTCCTCCTGGAAGCTGAAGCCCCTTCCTTCCCTATATACTGAATCCATCTTCGCCCCAGGAGCCCTCGCCCCTCGGGTGCCAGCCCCAGAAAGTCAAGGCCTAGCCAAACTCAGGGCTTCGCACTCTCGGGGTCCTGCTGGAGCGAGGCATCCCGCAGCCTAGGACTCCCCGCTAGTGCGTGCTGAGCAAGAAGCCAAACAGGGCCCAGGATGTCTCTAACCCAGGCCCGAGGTCGCTTTCGGAGGCCTGGGTCCCCTCACTACCCGGGCTGTATTAGAGAAGCCAGGGCGTTTCTGGGGCACCAGATAGAGACTGAAAGGCAGGGAAGGAAAGGAAAACTGCATCCAACCCCGCAATGTCCGGCGGCCCTGGTCGGGGAGGAGGGTGGGAGTAAACAGGAAGGGGCTGGGGGCGGGGGTGCTCACCGCGAGGCAGAAGACCGGCGGCTTCTCTTCGGAGCCGCGCAGCTGGGGGGCGTCTGAGATGCTAATTCATTTTTGACCGACCCAAAGCGTTTGAGGGGGTCTCCCGGCACTGCTTCCCAGGAAGTCAGTCTGACCACATGCGCCCTCCCGGCACAGCGGGCCCAGGGAGGCGGGAGCCGGGGTTCCCGCGGCTCTGGGCGCCAGCGTGTATCAGAAAGTCCGTCCTGGAGCCGAGAGCCGAGGACTCGGAGCAGCCCCAGGTCCTTCCCGGCCAGGAGCTGCGGGCGAGTTCCGGCGTTGTCTGTGCCCCAGCCCTACACAATGTTATCGCTTCCATGCTGCAGCCACTTCTGGTCACACCTGCATTGCAAATAGTTGCCTTTTCTTTTCCTTTCGGCTGACAGTCGGGGGTGGGGGGAAAGAAGCTCGAGCTGGCGCCCCCACCCCTGAGGATCCTCAGCGGCCCGTCTGCAGGGTCTGCCTGCCCTGCCCGACACTGACCCCGAGCGCATCCTAGAGGGCCTGGGGGCAGGGGATCCAGGCTCGCCAGGGGCCCCGGGGCTCGCCTCTTCCTAGCTCACTTTCTCGCTAAGGCAAAGATCCTGACTCAGGACTTGGCCCAAATCGGTGCAATCGTCCCCACCTTCTGCGAAACCCGAGCCACTGGGACACCAAAAGCTGCGGAGGCTCTGAGGGGTACTCATCCAGCGCGCGCGGCCAGGGCCAAAGCCCTCAAAGTCTCGGGAGATGTGGGGTTCTTGGGAGGAGGGAGGACGGCCTGGCCCGAGGGTGGCTGCTCTCAGCAGGTGCTTTCCTTCTAGGGCTGCCTTAGCTCCAGGGCTCCTTTCCCTCCGCGCTGGCGACACGCGCATTTCTGGCATCCCTTGGCCCTCCAGGCCTGGGGCCTCCTGGCAAAAAGGACGAGTGTCCCTCAGAGAGGATTTCTGGGGTGGGGTAACTTCCCTATCCCACCCTAAGGGGTGCTGCTCCTGTTTTGGAGGAGCTTGGGCTCAAGAAGACCCAAGAAGCCAGGAAGGAAAACCCTAAGGCAAATCGGCAGCCTTGCCTGGGGGGCGGAGAGCACCCTAGGAGGGCGACAGGCTCGGGCTGGGAGTCTGGGCCCCAGAGGTCTCTGCCAGCACCCTGTAGCCCACTGCGCCCTCAGCCCGCGGGGAAGGAGCCGGCCTCCTCCTTTTCCTCCCTGGAAGCCGCCTGCGGGGCGCCGGCTACACGCCCCCTTCCCCACCTCTGCGGTCCTCGGGGAAAACTTTCGAAGGAGCCGAACTTCAAGAAGTGGCAGACTTACCTGCCCGCCCCATGGGGTTTCACGCCCGGGAAAGAGTGAAGGGACTAAAGGGCTCTCATTCCCAGCACGAATATGAATACTAACGACAACAGGGGTTTGTGAAACTCTCAACCTAAATCAACCGCATCAGCTGCTCTGGCCAGCTCGCACCCAAACTGCCTCACTCTGCGCTTAGGGGAGGACCCAGACACCGGGCCCTTGACCTCTCCCCATAACTCCTCCAACAGCCTCCATCCTAACCTCCACCCCATGCCGCCTGGCGCTGGGCACAGGTCGCCCAAGACGGTGGAGGCCTGCAGCCAAGGGCGGGAGCCCCGAGAGGTTTGGGTTGAATTTAAGAACTTTGGAGAACCTTTAAAATCTTCCTTTAAGCCCCCACCCCCCACCCCTTCTCTCCCAGGCCAGGGAAGGCGGAGCGGACTCGGGAGATGCCTGGCAGGGAGCCTGGCCTAGGCTTGTGGCGCCTCCTCTCGGCCTGGGGGGATGGGATATCCAGGAAGGTTGCGTTGTGAACTTAACCCCCTCCCCAAACACATGCACGCTTGCATTGCAACTCCCTGAGGCTTCAGCGAGAGTCACAGGGAAAATGCCCCTGTCCCAGCGGTAAGACAAACCGATTTACGCCTCCAGAGCTTTGGAGGAACTTCCCGCGCCAGCGTCCACAGCCCGGGTGCCGTCAGCATTTCTCACACAAAAGGTCGGGAGGTGCTGGGGGAGCGCAGCTGCAGACACGGGCTGCGCCGCTCTGAGCTCCCGGCCCGGACTCGCTGTGGTTTCCTGGTGGCCCGGGCTTGGACCTGGGAGCCCTGAGCCCTTGAAGGCTGGTTTCTGCAAGACCACCCCCTCCTCCGCCGCGCTCTCAGCCCCACTGGGGCCCCGGTTACCCGCCAACCCCGGTCCTCCGCATCTGCCGGCATTTGGGACCCAGGGCGCAGAACACCTACCGAGCTGCCCGGGTCCTGCTGCCGCCAAATGCGAGCTTCCCCCAACAGTATTCCTTCTCGGGGCAGGGGCCCTGCCGAGGTTACAACGCTCTAATTAAAGAGAATCTGCTGGCTCTCCAGTTGGGGCTGATTACAATGCAACTCTAGAGAGGGATAATATATGGTCAGGTACGACAAAATGTGTCATAACCTGGAGTAGCGCAGGGATTTTCAAACCGCGGGTTGCACCCACTAGTGGTTCATGAGATCAGTTTACTTGGCTAACGAAATAGTAAACGATGGGAAAAATTAGATAGCATGGTAGGTGGTAGAGGTTGGTTTATGTCCTGTAAAGTTTGTCAGTTATAGATCCGTATGTGAATTAGATAATGATCCGAAATGTATTTTTTTATTGCTGGTCATCGTTAGAAAGTGTTTTTAAAAAACATAAATTCCGTGTTAAAGACATGGTGCTGCCTTTGTAGAATCGACTGGGTTTAAGTATCTAGCGTATGCGTGTAAATCATCACTAAGAGAAACGCCGGTTAAACGGACTCATTCAGGGACCGCTCGCTGACAGAGCCACGCGTGGGCTCACAGCGAGAGCGGGTTCAGCTTTGGCCTCCAAGAAGGGGCTCCCCCTGCGCCAGGGAAAGGGCTGCGTGGGACCACGGTGGGTGCTGAAGTGGCGGGCTCCGGCGGGAGCAGCTGGGAAGGCTGGGGCTCCTGGGGCCCCAGCTGAAGGCTGGGGTTCGTGGGCGGGGGCCGGGCGGGGGCGGGGGCCCACACTCACGCCCTCTGTCGCCCGCAGGCGGCGCCTACGCAGCGGAGCCGGAGGAGAACAAGCGGACGCGCACGGCCTACACGCGCGCGCAGCTGCTGGAGTTGGAGAAGGAATTCCTATTCAACAAGTACATCTCGCGGCCGCGCCGGGTGGAGCTGGCCGTAATGCTGAACTTGACCGAGAGACACATCAAGATCTGGTTCCAAAACCGCCGCATGAAGTGGAAGAAAGAGGAGGACAAGAAGCGAGGCGGCGGGACAGCGGCCGGGGGTGGCGGGGGCGCAGAGCCGGAGCAGGACTGCGCAGTGACCTCGGGCGAGGAGATGCTGGCGCTGCCGCCGCCGCCACCCCCCGGGGGTGCTGTGCCGCCCGCTGCCCCGGTCTCTGCCCGAGAGGGCCGCCTACCGCCCGGCCTTAGTGCGTCGCCGCAGCCCTCCAGCGTCGCGCCTCGGCGGCCCCAGGAAGCACGGTGAGAGGCTGGGGCTGCTCCCTGCTTGCCGGGCGGCTTCGACCCCTCGCCAAGGAGGGGGAGCAGGCCTAAGACCCCGGGTGTGGACGACTGGCCTCGGCAGTTGGATGGGGCCAGAAATGCGGGGCCCACCCTAAACCAGCAGGGAAAACCTGCTCTCCCGGGCGCGTGTGCCAACGGGGCCCCGCGGGGAGGGGAGATGCTGGCAGGACTTTCAGAAGGAGAAGCGACATTGGCTTCTGTCATACTTGGGACCTCTTCCGGTGACATTATTGGATTGACGGTGTCTGCAATTGCTGCGCACGCCCCTCCCTGCCAGCAACAGCCCCCCTTGGGACCTGTTTAGAGAAGCCGACTATAAAAAACACGGAAACTGTACAAATCGGAAACGCGGCCCCCGACTTGAACCGAGTGCCTTAATCTGCCGGTAGACACAGCCATTCTTACTCGGGGCGACCACTTCGCGTTTAGAAATAACTGAAACGTTTGAGGTTTCAACGAGCGGGTGAAATGGATCCCAATGGAATAGAATGAGCCCCTCCGCTCCTCCTCTTCCTTTTCTTCTTCCTCCTCCTCCTCCTCCTCTTCTTTTTCTTCTTCCTTTTACCCTTCTCCTTCTCCAGCCGCATACTTCACTACTGCGCATCCTTTAACGTGCACCCCTTTCTTCTGAAGAGGGAAATTCTCGCGAGGCGGGCTGGGCAGCGGCAGGGCTGGCCTGAAGGAGCCGCGCAAGGGTCCGCGTGCGCTCCAGCGGGTCCCCCGCCGCTGCCTGCCGGGGAGGGCAAGGGGAGACCTGCCTGGACTTGGGGCGAGGGAATGATGGACCCCTGAGCAATCACCAAACTAAGACACTTGTAGCTTTCTGTTTAGGATGTGGATTTAGTTCCTGGTCTCAGCGGTAAGGCCATGCCGAAAGCAAGCAGGGTGGCCTGGTGCGTCTTGGGAGCAACTATTGCCAGAGCCAGTATGGTTACTACATCTTTAAAAATTACGAAAACATAATGTGATTGGAGGGTTTGGAAAACTGGCTTTTATTTAAAGTTTTTAAATTACCTAACGGCTCTTTGCAAACAGGTCTGTGCTTTCCAGATCAGTTCCTCCTTTCCAGGTCTGCGCCTTGTGTTCAGGTTATGATTGTGGAAAATGCTTAATAAATACGGATAAAACGGAAAGAGATAAAAACTTATCGCCCTCGCTTTGTTTCAAAGCTGCAGTGTGATGATTCCAATGCACTTCAAAAAATTAAACCATCGTGGGTTTTTTTCAGTATTAACCATGGAAAACCAGATAATTAAGAAACATTGCACTTGGGTTTTGAGTTGGAGCAGTGTGTGAACGGGTGAATTTTCCGTTTTTGTTTTATGTTTAATTTGAGTCTCTTCTCCAGCTCTTTCTCAGGCAATACAGCCTGGGCGTGGGGAGTTGGGCGTGCCGCTGGCTAACACCGAAGGAGGGCACAGCCACGAGCTGCCCACCGGCACCGAAACACGCAGCCGCTGGCACCGTGGCGCGGTCTCCTGTTTCCTCCCGAAGCTGCGGGGCTCAAGCGAGGACTTAATCCGTAGTTTTCCAAAGAAAGTGATGCTTAGGATGAGTCGCTGCCCCTAGAGACCCAGGGCCAAGAGCGTCTTGTGTTAGAGATAAAGATGTCCCGATTTGGAGGGCGTCCAAGCTCCAGGGCCGCCCTGCTTCTCCCCCGCGCGGCTCGCCAGCGCGCTCCTTAGCCTGGCGCTGCGCCCGCGCCGCCTCCGGGGCGCTTTCTGAGTTCGGAGCCAGGGGCTCACCTCCAGGAGTCGCCGCTTTTATTTTCTTCTACAGAGAGAGACGACGCAGGGCGTTTTTTGTTGTTGCTTTTTTGCTTGGAGAGAGTAATCGAGTCAGAACGCCCCTCTGAATAAAAGAAATTTCCCTGGATCGGAAAGGGGAATTTTCCCATCAATGAACTTGTGCTATCTCCCGGTGTCCCCTCCACACCTGCCTGGGCTCTGGAGTCTGGCAAAACTGCGTTCCAGTCCAGCCCCGGGTTCCTCAAATATTGGCCTACAACACTGATAAAAATTATTAAAGCTCTCTGTGCCTCAGTTTCCTCATCCATAAAATGAGGGCAAATAGTAATCATGGAGTTGTTGTGAGGTCTAAACCAAAGAATACACGTAAAGTGTTCAATTCGGTATCTAGAATATAGTTATCCCTCCACAAATATTACCTGTTGTTTTAGGATCACCATCACTTTCGGAAGCAGAGATCTGCTGTGGGGCTTCTCCCGCGGCCCAGCAGCGCCCGTCCTTTGGCAAGTCCCCACGCTGTCGCTGTTGATCTGATTCTTGTGCATGTACCCACTGATCTTTGCTGCGCTGTTCCTAGTTTTAGGTCGTCCTTCCTTGTAAATAAACCCCTTAGGTTTCCCACAGCGGCCTTCGCCAGGTAAGTTAGACTCGCTGGAGCTCCGCTGCTCGCTAGGTGGAGGCTCCTGGACCTGTCCCGGCCCCAGACAGAACCCGCCACCCTCTCGGAGGCTCCCGCCCCAATCCCCGCGCTGGCCTCAGGGTTAGCCGGGAGGAGGAGAAAGGTCGCTGGCCTCCGACCACCCAGGGCTGGGCTCCGGATCTCCGAGCTCTGCCGAAAGCCCTCTGCGCGGCGGAGACTCGGGTCGCCCGAGCCTGTGCCTCCTGCGGAGAAGAGCTCGGGCTCTGGACCTGGAGTCACGCCATCCCGGGCTTGAATTCCTGTTCTCCTTCCCTACTGCTTGGCCTTACTGGAGTCCGCGTCTCCAGGTCTTTAGAATGGGCTCATAAGGAGGATTTAACGAGATGTTGTCGTCTTTGAAGAGTTCAGGACAGGGCCCGGCGCTAGTCCAGTGCACGTGGTGGAGGTGATGGGCCGTTGTCGCCGGTGGAAACCCGCCTTCCAGGAAGGCCCGGGAGGCAGCGGAGAGTGAAGGGAAGAGAACAGGGAAAGAGGAACCAGTGCCACCCGGAGTACCACTCTGGGCTCCGCCCACCCAAGCAGCGGATGCTGGAGGATGGGCTTGGAGAAGCTGGGGTCGTGGGGGAGGGGGCGGGGAAGGACTCTGTCGAGAACCCTCCGGTGGCTGGACAGAGACGCAGCCGCCGCCTTATAGATCAGGCCCCCCAGGGCGACTCGCGTGGCACTCGCTTGGGGCTCACGTAGAGCTCGACTTGTGTAGCTCAATCTGTGAGCGGCCACCCTCGGCCGACGGGGGCCAGTAGACGCGAACCCTGGGCCTGGGCCTCAAGGAAGACTTCTCTCTGCGAACGGCGCGCCCTCCAGGTCCCAGAACCCCAGGGTTGACCCCAATATCTGCCTCACCTGGGAGCTGTCGGACCCCCTCTGCTGTTCAGTCTTGGCGTGCGCCGCTCATACGAAGGTCAGACACCGCTGCCTTCGAAAGCTCTCGGGGAAAGTGGGCGGAGGAAGCTCAGGGCTCCTGCAGACGCTGCGCGCAGCTCCCTGCGCCAGTGCGCGCCGGCGGCCTGTGCGCTCCGGGTCCCGGCTACCGTCCCACCCTCCCCGCCGCCAGCCGGACTCTGCTCACCCGCCTGCACCTCCAGCTCCTCCCCTCCACGGAGTTCCTCGAGCTGGAGCCACAGGCCCCGCCATTCCTCTAGGATCCTCAACCCAGAGAGGAGGTAGGTTCGTGGAGCGCTGCGGAGCGCCGCGCTTGATTTGGGCGCCGATTGTGCCCCCAGACTCCACCCAGCGCTTCCCGTGCGCCCCTACCTCCGGAGCACGGCCCTGGCTCAGTCAAAGATGCCGAGCCCGGGATGTGGAAAATCCAGCGCTGGTTCCTCGGCACACGCACCCTCACGTGGAAGCCACTGAAAATGGGAACGCGGATCAAGAGCCTGGGAGAGGACGCCGCTACCAGGACTGAGACCTGAGCTGTGGGACTACTTGTGAGTTTCCCCAAGTCCCTTCTGTCCCCCACCTGCGCTAGGGACGTATAATGTCGAATCACATAGTGCCAAAAATAGTGCATAGGAAACAAACAAACAAACAAAAACTCACACCCTTTTCCTCTTCGATACGTTTTTTCCTGTACGTTTGCTAACATAGTTACTCGAAGAAGTTCTCACATTGCAAACTAAATCCATACCACACAATAACAGTATCTGAGAGTTGGTGATGATTTCTGGCACTGCCTATTGTTTTGAACAGCGGGGCAATGTCTGTAATTCACTCGTACCCTGCGCCCCAGGACTGGAGCCTGAACGCACTCAGCAACATTTACTGGGCTCCTACTCTGTGCTGGGCGCGGCTGGAAGCCTCACAGTGCTTGTCCTGGAAATGCCCTGATGGTCAGCACGGTCTTGTGGAGATTGAACTGATTATCAGTGAATTTCCCAGAGTAAATAGGAGTCACTCCCGATTCCCCACATATCTCCTTTGGAACAACAAGGGCTGTTTTGATTTTCCAAATGAATTTTGGCCCCCTGAGTCTAGCGCTGCCACCCTCTCTACATCCGCTCCTCCAATTCAGTTCAGTTCAACGCATTTGGGTTTGAATGAAATTTAAGTATGGCACTGCTTTTCTCAAGTTGGTGAAATCTACCTGTTCTTACATTTCCATCTCCCCATATCCTCTCTCTCTCTCTTTCATTCATTCATTCTCTCTCATTCTCTCTCTCCCTCTCTCCCTTTCACACATTCTCTATCTCCATCTTCCCTCGGACTCCCTGTGTGGGAGGGCATGTCTCTTCATCTTTGTGTGTCTGGGGGTGCCCATGTGTCCCCCGTGTGTTCGTGTGAATGTATTTAGGATATGTCTTGTAGGTGCCATGGTGACAATGATCAAGTGTATCTAGGGACCAGGGATACCTTCCTGCATACTCTTTTATTCCACCCAGCACAGCCATCTCCCTAGTGTCTCATGACACTGCTGCTGATGAAAACTGTACACTCAGGTTACTGTCTCAATTCTTCATCTTGACAAAATGTTTGAAGGCACAAGGTTGAAACTTTGGGAGGATATGGCACTGCTAAAGTACTACCATAGGAATTTTTAAATCTTTTCTTTCCAAGAAAAAAGTTCACAACTAAGGTATTTCATGATTTCAACAGCCTCACCTACAAACCCTTTTGAAAATTAAGTATTTAGGTCATTAAACATGAAATGTCTGATTTCTAATCGAAAGTTAGTTGATTATATCTCAAACAAGAAGCAGTACAATTATTCAAAGTATGCCCCTAAACTATTGACACAGTTTTGCCGTCTTAACAGTAGCTTGTTTATGCCAGCAGCAAAGAAGCCTGGAGAGCAAGCGATGAAATCACAGAAGGTGTTTTCCATGGCTTGTTGAGAATTGAGTATTTTTCCTTGCAAGATGCGGTCTAAAGCCTGGAAGAAGCAGTAGTCAGTTGGTGCAAGCTCTGGTGAATACAGTGGATGACAGAGAGTTTTCAAGTCCAGCTGCTGTAGTTTGAGCAGCATTGTTTGTGGTCAAGAGTTGTTTTGCAAGAGGATTGGCCTGTCTCTCTTGACCAATCTCAGCTGCTTAATCACAAGCATCCTCATCATTTCATCCAGGTTGCAGTAGACATCACTGTAATTGATTGACCAGGTTTCATGGAGCTGGAGTGGATAATACCAGCACTGGACCACCAAACAGACACCATTAGCCTCTTTTGATGAATATTTGGTTTCGGATTGTGTTTCGGCACTTCATCTTTATCCAATCATTGTGCCAAACACTTGTGCTTGTCCAAAAGAATCCATTTTTCATCACATGTAACAATACGGTGAAGAAATAGTTCTCCTTTATGTTGTGAGAGCAAAGAAAGGCAAGCTTTGAGATAATTTCTCTTCTGACTCTCATCTAATTCATGCCAAACCCATCTATCCAGTTTTTTTTACCTTGCTGATTTGTTTCAAATGGTCCGATATTGTTGGAATAATAATATCAAACCTTGCTGCTGATTCATGTGTAGGTTGAGATGGATTCGTTTCCACTACAGCTTTCAGCTCATCATTCTTCATCTTGGTCTCAGGTTGCCCATGTGGCTTGTCTTCAAGATTAAAATCGCCAGAACGGAACATCTCAAACCATTGACATACCGTGTGTTCATTAGCCACATCCTTCCCAAACACTTTGATGATATTTCAAGCTGTGTATGCAGCATTCATTCCACGGACAGAACTCAAATTCAAAAATAACACGAATTTTTTACTTATCCATGGTTTCACAAAAATTGTTCCAAAAAAAAATGTGCAAGTTAATCTCAAGCCAAACCACACATTTGAAACAATGAGGATATTGCTTCACAATAAAAACAAAACAAGAAGTGTCAAAGTGAAATGTCAGAGATAGCAACTGTTCAAACATAGTATTTAAGGAAATTGGACATTTCATACTTAATAACTTAAATAGTTAGAAGGCTCAGAGGAGGACATTCTGGGTTGCTATTGAATCAAATCTGACTCTAGCCCAGCTCTGGCAAGTTAGATGTAGGGGCAATAAACCTAATGAGAAACTGAGGCAGGGCAACTGAAAGGCCTCCCTGCAAAGGAACCAGGAATGATACAGCCTCTCAGCTGGCAGCCAGCCTTCAGGAAATTGCTGCCCGGGGACAACTTGGCAGTGGGAAGAGATGGACAGAAACTCTCCAAGGCCAAGCTCTGCAGATAGCAGCTATAAATAGTTGTTTTAAGAGTGAAAGTGACTGGCTGATACAGGTCTTTTGGACTACCTAGTGATAACCTGTCAATGCCAGGTTCCCATATTAAAACACTGGTATATTTACACATCCATAAGATGGAATGGACATGATAAAAAATTCTATTCCTGTTGTTTCATTAAAATTATTTTTTCTATAGCTGAGATTCCATGGCTACTGAAAGCACAGATAGGTCAAACTTTAAGCAATATTTTATCATTCAACCTCATGTTGAATTGCTTGGAGTTTTTCCCTAAACACAGAACATATAGTCACCTTCAATATATACCATATCATCAGCGTGCACTCAAGATTCTTGTCTGCATTATGGAATACACTGAACTCCCACTTCTAGTTATAATTATACATATGAAAAGTATAACAGGCCGGGCATAGTGGCTCACACCTATAATCCTAGCACTCTGGGGGGAAGGATTGCTTGAGGGCAGGAGTTTGAGACCAGCCTGACCAAGAGTGAGACCCAGACTCCACTAAAAACAGAAAAAATTAGCTGGCCAACTAAAAATAGAAACAAAATATTAGCCAGGAAAGGTGGCAAGTACCTGTAGTCCCAACTACTTGGGAGGCTGAGGCAGGAGGATCACTTGAGCCCAGGAATCTGAGGTTGCTGTGAGCTAGGCTGACGCCACGGCACTCTAGTCTAGGCAACAGTGAGACTCTGTCTCAAATAAATAAATCTATAACAATACTTTTGCTGTCAGTTATTTATATCATTTGAATAAGTTCTACCTTTTCTTTTCCTGAATTCTCAATTAGCCTGATTCCCAAAGGTATGAGATTTTGAAAAATCATTTCTCCTATCTAAACATTTCAGCAGTTTCACACTTCTAGATACGTCTGGAAATGCTGCCAATTTGAAATTGATATATTACGTGGGACTATTTCCACTTCAGTTGCTCTAGAAACCCAATAAAATGTAAAATAATCTCTAAGAATTAAAAAATAAAAAATATGATATAATTGGATTTATTACAATTAATAAATGCATAGTTTATTTTGATTTAATATTGAAAGACTAACTTTCCAGACCAGAAGTGTAGTAGAGCAGATGATATCCTCTGCAGGTGAGTGGGCCTTTTCACAGAGGCACAAACAAGCCATCGTTCGTCCTACCTTTTGTCCTCAGGACCAATGGAGGAGAGAGGGAAGGACGCCTGGCCAAATATGAGAGTGCTGTTTCTCAGCACCTGGGGCAGGCATTAGCTTCCGGTTCTGTGCTCACTATTTACTGCTCTCCGAACTAGGACAAATAACTTAATCCCTTTGACCCTGTCTACTCCCTGTGATTTGGGGTAATCCTCTCTCGTGTGATTATTGTGCCTGTTAAATAAAATAATGTATGTGAAGAGTATATACTTGGGTGAGTGGAGCCCTTTAGAAGCACGTGGCGCCTCCAGAAACTGAGGCCTTCCTTGCCCCCCCCCCCAGATCACAGATAGCGCTTTGCTCATGGTCCACAGAAGAGGGAACAACAACAACAACACAAATTGGATGTTGAGTCCTCCCTGCGGCTCTGGAGTCCTCCCTGCGGCTCTGGAGTCCTCCCTCAGATGGGGACTGATAGGTCTTGCCCACAAGACCGTTTTCTTCACAAGAAAATGCCTGGACTGCAAAGTCACATTGGTGCTGACCAGACATGAATGAAAAGAAGCCACCACCTCTATAAAACACAGAGACAAAAGGTATCCACACTGAAGTCACACACCAATGTTGATGCCCACATGCAACTGGTTTTATGTGCAAGGCACACTCATTTTAGTCAACCTAAGGGTAGTCTGATGACCAAAGATAGAAAGTCTCTTGGCAACGTGGAATTTGTTTAGAGATCCCTGGACCCCCAAGAACAGAGGATTGTCCTGGGACCTCCTTCATACATCACTTCCGTAGATGTTGCTATGTTGATTAGGTTTGTCTGTGACTAATAAGAGACCTCAATTAGCAGGTGCTTAAGAGTGAAGTTAATTTCTCTCCTACATGGCAATGCAGGGAGTTGCTCCAGAGCTGTCTGGGGGCCAAGGCTGCTTTGAATTTCCATTCTGCTAGCCCTAAAATTGTGCTCCTGGCAGTCCCAAAGGGCACTCCAGCCATCACACCCACTTCCTAAGCAGCAGGAGGGAAGAAATAAGGGAGAAGAATATGCCCCTGTGGTAGGCAGAATAACGGTCCCTGAAAAATTGAAAGCTGTCCTCCTTGTGATCCCTGGAACCTGTGTTCCCTTCCTAGGCAAAAGGGATTTTACAGATGTAATTAGGTTAGGGATCTTAAATAGATTATTCTGATTTATCTTCATAGGCCCAATCTAATCCTACAAGCCCTTAAAAGCAAAGAACTTTATCCAGCTGTAATTCAAGAGAAACAGCAGAAGGGAAAGTCGAAGAGAACCCAAGTGTGCGGAGGATTTGCCGGGCCATTGCAAGGACCCGAGAGAGGCCCTTTGGAGCTAAGGGGAGGCCCCAGGTCACTGCAAGGAAACTGAGGCCTCCCTCCTCCAACACAAGGACCTGGCTTTGTGAACGCTGGAGCAGAGAAACCTGCTGAGCCAATGAGCACCTTTGACCTACAGAAACTGTAAGATAATAAAACTATATTATTTTTAGCTGCTAAAATTGTGGTGATTTGTTATTGCAGCAATAGAAAACAAACACAGTCCCCTTTGCTTTGAGGATTCTTCAAGGAAGTTACATGTACGCTCCTGCTTACACCTCATTAACATAACTTACTTGGATGAAAACACCTTGGTGCATGGCAGGCGGGAAAATGTAGTCTCCATTCTGGACGACCATTGGTCTACTTAAAAATGGGAGGAGGTACAGCATTAAAAAAGGAAGGATCAAATGGATATTGGGGACAACCAGCAGTCTCCACTGCTGCTAGAAGTTATAAAAAGTTGTCATAATAACTTGATGTTTTCTGAAAAGCTGCAGATGAAAATAATACTCATTATTATCCAACAGCCCATACATGGAGCCCATGTCCTAGAATTTAATGCTAGAAGGAAGTTTGTCCAGATAAACTTGTATGCTTGCTTTACTCAAACAATGGGCACATACAGCCCGTTATTTGCCTTGGCTATCAGAAAGCTCAGAACCAAAATTAGTAATCAATTAGTACTCAACTGTGTATCTCATCCCGGCATAGGGTATTGAGGAAAACTGAGATTTGCAATCAGAAAAATTGGCTTCCAGTTCTGTAACTACCATTCATAAAATGCAAATATGATCATATCTGTCCATCCTGCAAAGCTTGCATTAACTTCTATAGTCTAAAGGGTCAAGTGCAAATTCCCCAGCCTGGACTATCAGGCCCTTCATTCTCTGGGGCGATAGGTATAGGTGCAGGTCCTGAAACCCACTACTCAACACAGCTCTCATACAACAGAACCTCTCAACAGCATAGCTCTGGCCCTGGCTGGAAGGGCCCACCAACTGACACTTCCTACGTTTGCCTGCCTGTCTTCCTTTTCATCCATCCCACCTTCTCTTAAAACGTATTGAGTAATTACTGTCCTAGGCTCTGAACCAGGTCTTGGGTCCTCTATAAAGCCTGTTATTATACCAAGCACTGGATGTTCTCCATGAAATCCCCAAACTTCCCAAGAACCTCTCTGTGGTAGCTGGCTTCTGAGATGGCCCCCAATGAGTCACACCCCTTGATTTCCACACTTTTATTCCCTCTCACATTGAATCTGGGCTGGGCCTGTGACTCACTTTAACCAGTAGACTGCAGCAGCAAAACCAATGCTGTGCCAGTTCTGTACTTAAAACTTAGGAAAGCCTGACAGCTTCTACATTTGTGCTTTGGAGAATCCTGGACCACCACATTAAAAGGAAAAAAAAAAAAAAAAGCCCAGCAGCCCAGCTGCCTGGCTAGTGAGGCTACATCATGAAGTGTTCATATAAAGATACTGCATGGAGAAGAAAAACCCTGACAAAACATGAAGAAGTAAAAAGGCCCAGGCATCCCAGCATCTTAAGTTGTGCTAGATGCTAGGAAGGCAAAGGTGAACAGATGGTAAAGACATTTCCAAAAAGCAAAGTCCAGGGGTAGAGCTGAGTTGTGAGAAAGGTGGAATACAAGTGTGAATTACAAGGTTCTTGTTAATTTGTGGAGCCCATATTTCTTCTCTCTTATGAAAGTAAATAGCAAACGCAGAATCCATTTCAGATGTTAACCTCTTCAACATGTTTTGCAAATGCAACTATTACAGTTTCTCCTGGAAGTAATGAGGCTGCTTTTCCAAGTCCAGCCCTTTAGCTGATTCAGGAAAGTATGTATAAAGCATGTTTAAGGAAAATAAATCAGCCACAAGTCTATGTTCTTGAAAATAGTCACATCTAGGGCCATCTTGAAAGGTAAACTCTATGGCTTCCTCTTGAACTTTATTTAACCTTGGAGGTTAAATAAAATCACTTTACACATGCTATTTATTTATCCAAGCTGTCACTTAAAGCTCCACATAGCTGTCAATCCTCAGTGATGAGGAAAAGTGAACTAGAGACCAGAAATAGGAACTCAAGACTCCAGTGTTCTTTTCTCAGTTCAGCAATTAACTTGTAAAGGCTGGTTAAGACCTCATTGTCATCTGTATTATTTTTACCACTTACAAAATGCAGGCATTATATGGGCAATCAAACAATGCTAATAAGGTGTTGGAGTACCCATCCATCCATTCATTATCCTTGTCTGCTCTGCACAGAATATATAAGAGGGGTTGTGTAATTACAGGGCTTATGCCCCATTATAAAACACACCCCCACACAATTCATTTAGCCATTTATGAAAACAAGACTGAGCTTTTGTTTTAAAGGAAATTAATTGATCTCAGTAGGTTTTGTGTAATGTTTCTTGTTTGTTTCCATTACTGTTGTTGAGATCTTGTGCTTTTTTAAATGGTTGCTTAATAGTTAAAAAAAAAAAAGATCAGACAAAACTATAATCAAATATTAACTCTGGGGAGTGGAACTGGGTATTCCTTTCATTTTACTTTATGGTTTTCTGCATTGTCTATATTTTTTGACAATGGGAATGTACTAATTTTAAAATTAAAGATAAACTTCATAAGTGCTATCAATGACTAATTCTGAGTAGAGGGATTACAGGTGATTTAAAAAATTTTTTTCCTTTTTGAACTTTACTTATGTTGAGGAAAATGGTATTATTTAAAAGAACATTGCCTAAACTTTGTCACTTTTCCTGCAGAAAGAGCAACAAGCGTATCAAGTTACAAGTAGGTCTGCTCTGAGAAGTCTGTAAACCCTTTTCCACCTCATTAATCATTGGCCGAGCTGCAGAGACTCAGCAGCCAGAAATAATGACCTGGGGTCAGACTGCACAGTACTTGGGAAAGCTGTCTGACTTAGGATGGCCTCGGACCCCACAGTTCAAGGTCAGACTGACCGGGAAGGGAATGGGAGTCTTCCTGGGCTGTGTGCAGTGTGGAGACCAGCAGGACCCGGCCAGAGTGTGCTAGGTACTGCAGAGCAAGTTGCCTCAGTTAAGGCATTATTTGCATGATGCGATTCCTCATTGTGGTTTTCCATTTGTTTTCATCCCATAAACTTGTGTGAACTGCTTACTATTCACCTAGCACTGTGCTGACTGCTGAGTCTAGAAAGAGGTAAGATATAGGATCCCTGCCCTCAAAAAGTCCATCATCAAAAGCAAGAATTTGGTAAAAAGATCAATTATAATGTAGTATAGTTAAGTGATATAACATAGGTTTACACAAAGTGCTCAAGGAGTAAGAAGGAAGGAAAAGAATCAAACCTAGAAGATTCAGGGGAGTCTTAACAGAGTTGCTTTTGAAGTAGGCAAGCTAGGAGACGGCGCTGGGAGAGGATGGGTGGAGTCCCATGCCCAGGGAACACCTGGGGCAAAGACCTGGAAGCAAGAATGAGCACAGAGAGAAAGGGCGCACACAACTCCTGCATTCGTTTTGTATTGCTGCTGTCAAATTACCACAAACTCAGTGGCTTAAAACAACATGGAGATTTGACAACAGAGGGTGGCTATGTAACGACCAGGAAGGCGAGAGGTTGCAGTGATGGGATTGGAAGGGCAGCCTTGAGAAGAGGGTTGGAAAAGGCAAAAAAAGCCTCCAGAAGGAACCAGTCCTGACAACACCTTGATTTTAGGGTTCTGACCTTCAGAACAGTAAGAGAATAAACTTGTGTCTTTTAAAGCCATGAACAGGCCGGGTGCTGTGGCTCACGCCTGTAATCCTAGCTCTTGGGAGGCCGAGGCGGGCGGATTGCTCAAGGTCAGGAGTTCAAAACCAGCCTGAGCAAGAGCGAGACCCCGTCTCTACTATAAATAGAAAGAAATTAATTGGCCAACTGATATATATATAAAAAAATTAGCCGGGCATGGTGGCGCATGCCTGTAGTCCCAGCTACTCGGGAGGCTGAGGCAGAAGGATCACTCAAGCCCAGGAGTTTGAGGTTGCTGTGAGCTAGGCTGACGCCACGGCACTCACTCTAGCCTGGACAACAAAGTGAGACTCTGTCTCAAAAAAAAAAAAAAAAATTAAAAAAATAAAGCCATGAACATATTAAAATAGTTGATTTTAGGTGGTTTGCTACATAGTTATAGATAATAGGAAAATAATTTGGTACCTGGAAGTAGGGTGCTGCCATAAAAATGCCAAAATCATAGCTACCATGTTCAGTCAGCCACTACTAAAGCATGTGGTATTGGGTTAGGGACTGGGTGGCTGGAAGAAGCTAGACAGGCATTGGCAAAGCTAATGGTGAGCACTTGAGTAACTAGAGGAAAATATTATTGGAAGTTGGAGGAAAGAAAAGATTTGTCACGTACCGGCAGAAAATTTGGCAAACACTGTCACCCAAGAGAATGTGGAAAATAGGAAATGTACTTTAATAAACTCTGTAATCTACCTAAGGAGCTTTCTGGACAGAGTATTAAAAGTGCCACCAGCTTCTTTCAGCTGCCTATGTAAAAATTGAAAGGATAAAGATGAAAAAAGAATACATTGTTCAGTTTTTAAGTCAAATGAAGAGGAAATATAGAGGGCTCTCACTAGAATTCATCCAATAGAAGATTCTAAAGGCAAGAAAAGACCTCTGAGGAAAGATGAAATCTAGGACACAGTAAAGAAAATGAGTTCTCAGAATATAAATGAAGCTGAGCATGTGACTTCAAGGCCCTTTGTCAGGATCTAAGAAAGGCGTAAGGGAGTCCTTGATAAACCCTTTCAATGCAAAAGGCCTTCTAAGGATTCTAGGGCAATCTCTGTCCAACAATAAGGCTCCTAAAAATCTCAAGGGCATGGTTGCACAGCAGCATCATAGGCAGCTTAGGGCAGAGAAGGGCTTATCACAAAGAGATCTGTGTGTTAGCTTTCTCTAATGGAACAGATTGTATAAATTGATACATAAGAAACCCACAAAGATTTTAAAGAAATTATATCAGTTTGGACTGAAAGGAACAGATACAGTACAAAATGAAATAAGGCTCCCCAAACTTCTAGTCAGAAAGCAGGCTGAAAATCTGCATAGGCTATTTTTTATGGAAAAGGAAGGGTGACTCAGAGAATGGGAACAAAGATCTACAAAACAGAGGAAGAGGTTCCAGATAGTCACCCCCCATAAGCAGAACTGAGCCTTAATCAATATATGGGCTCAGATGGATTCCAGAATTAATATAAACCAATGACTGTTAGGTGTTTCCATTTTCTCCACATTAGAACAGAAGTAGCTATAGAAGTTATCCTATATCTACCCATTGTATATTGGGTTATTTGGGGACAAGTGGCAGAAAACTTGTCTCCTTATTTCATAAGTTTGTAGTTCAAGACGAACCATACTCAAGGAGCCGAATCTGTACCTGAACCTGATTTAGAATATGAGATATGAGTTGCAAAGCATAAGCCCAATGCCTTAATGAGATGAAACTTTGGGGAGAGAGAACTTGGATGTAGAAAAATGTAAATAATTCATATGTATAGGGCAAACTGGCAGTTTAAAAACATGGCTGAAAATTCTTTGATATTCCTTCTCTTGAGAAGTGGATTTATGTCCCATCCTCTCAAAGCAGGGATGGCTTGTCACTGCTTCGATCAATTGACAGTGCTGGTGAAAGTGACACCACGTGATTTCTGAAGCTAGGTCATAATAGTGCATACAGCTTCTACCTAGCTTACTGGCAACGTCAACTCTTGGAGCTCTGAACCACAGTGTAAGAAGTCTGATGACATCGTAGAACCCCAAGCCAAATGAAGAGGAACTCTGGTTAGCAATCCAAAACAAGCTCAACCTTTGGCTCATTTCAACCCAGACACCAAAATATGTAAGTGCAGCAACCTCTAGGTGATTTTGGCCCCAGCCATTCCAATCTTCCTAACTGAGGCTCTGTGGAGTGGAGACAAGATATTCTTGCTATACTCTGTCTGAATTCTTGTCCCACAGAATCCATGAGCATAATGAAATGGTTGTTGCATGACGCTAAATTTGGAGTTTGTTGTTACATAACAATGAGCACCAGGAACACTGCTGTATTAGTTTCCTCTGGCTGCTGTAACAAATTATCCCAAGCTTGGTGGTTTAAAACAGCAGAGATTTATTCTCCTGTTGTTCTGGAGGCCAGAAGTCCAAAATTGGTATGACTGGGCAGAAATCAATCAAGGTGTCAGCCAGGCTGCACTCCCCCCAGAGGCTGTAGGAGAATATCCATTCCTGGGTCTTCCAGCATCTGGTGGCTGCTGGCGTTCTTCAGCTTGTGGCTGTGCCACTCCAATCTTCAAGGCCAACATATATACATATCTCTCTCTGCTCCTTGTTCACATTGCTTGTGTGTGTGTGAGAGAGAGAGAGAGAGAGAGAGAGAAAGAGAGAAAATCTCTGCCTCTCTCTTATAATGACATTTGCAATGGCATTTAGGGCCCACATGAATAATCCAGGATAATCTATTTTAAGATGCTTCATTTAATCATACCTGCAAAGACTTTTTGCTTGTTTATTTGCCATACAAGGTAACAATCATAGCTTCCAGGAATCAGAACACGGATATCTTTTGGGGGCCACTTTTCAGCCTACTACCATTGCATGGTTGCAAAAGATCATACTGTGTATATTCTTTTGTATCTTGCCTTTGTAAATGTATGGGCAAAAATAAGCATTCCTTATCCTATTAAATAAATACTCTGAAAACAGCAGTTTTAATGGTTATATAATATTCTATTGAATGGGCATACCATAATTTATTTATGCAAAACTTTAATGTTGGACATATTTCCAACTCCTTACTTTTCATTATTTCCTTAGACTAGATTCTAGATATGGAACTTAATGAGTGTGAGCAGTTTAATACTTGCAAAACATATTGCCAAATTACCATTTCAAAATATATATATTAATGTATTATCTTATTATCTGTATAGAGGATGCCTGTTTCATCATACCTCCACCATCATTGAGTACTAGGTATTTTAAAGTTTTGTGTTATTTGCTGATATTTCTTTAGAAGTTCAGTGTTTTTCTTATCAATTTGTATTGGATTGTATATAGATTAAGAATAGCAATCCTCTATTATTTTTTTAGCAAATAGTTTTTTTGTCATTTTATTTTTTGCTTTTAAATTTTGGATATGATCATTTTGATAGCTATCTATTGTTTTCTTCATCATTTCGTACCCTGGCTTTATACTTAGACTGTCTACCCCACTCAGAAAGCAGACGCTATAGTGGTTTAAATAGCATGGTGTTTGATGTCAGAAAGGCCTGGATTAGAATCTATCCCATAGGAATGGATATTGGTTGTTGTAAACCTTAAATGAAATAATTTAAGTTAAAAAATCAAGAACAAGGCCTGTAATGTATAAGCATTTACATGATTTCTTTTAGTTCTGTTTACTAGAAAAGAACAGATTCAAACAAATCATGGAAGAAAAAATGCAAATGCCCAATGAACATATGAAATATGTTCAACCCACCTAATAGTTTTGGAATGGAAAATTAAATTGGTTACCATTTTCTGTCCATCAGATTAGCAAAAACTTAAATGATAAACTCTAGTGCAAAAGAGGATATGAAGAAAAGGGAACTCACTCATGGACACTGTGAGTTGTGTGACTTGCTAAAACTTTTTGGAAAGCAATGGCTAGATTTACTAACATTAAAAATGTGCATATCCATTGATCTAGCAGTTTCTATTTAAGTAATCTATCCGTTAAAAATACAAAAATACAGGGCCAAGCCAGACATGATGGCTCATGCTGGAATCCTAGCATTCTGGGAGGTCAAGGCGGAAGGATCGCTTGAGGTCAGCAGTTCAAGAACAGCCTGAACAAAAGCAAGACACCTTCTCTACCAAAAACAGAAATAAACTAGCTGTGCCTGTGGCACACTCCTGTAGTCCCAGCTATTCTGTAGGCTAAGGTAGGAGGATCACTTGAGCCCAGGAGTTTGAGATTGTTGTGAGCTATGATGATGCCACTGCACTCTACCTGGGTGACAGAGTGACAGTCTGTCTCAAAAAAAGAAAAAAGAAGGGAAAAAATACAAAAGTACAAAAAGATATACATAAAAAGAAGTTTACCTTTGTACAGTTTGCAATAGCAAAACACTGACAACAATTTGAATGTTCACCGGTAAGGAAATAGTTACATTAAATAAGTTAAGTCTCTTCCTACTACTAGAATTAAATCTTGTTCTCCAAGAACAAGGATGTTTAGCCACATGTGGCCTGTATTTCCAGCTACTTGAGGCTAGAAGTTCCAGTCTAGCCCTGGGATATAGCAAGATACCCCCCCACCCCCTCCAAAAAAAAACAACAGATTTTTTCTTTTTTGAGACAGAGTCTCACTTTGTTGCCCAGGCTAGAGTGCCGTGACATCAGCCTAGCTGATGTCAGCAACCTCAGTCTCCTGGGCTCAAGCAATCCTACTGCCTCAGCCTCCCTAGCTGGGACTACAGGCATGTGCCACCATGCCCGGCTAATTTTTTGTATATATATTTTTAGTTGGTCAATTAATTTCTATTTTTAATAGAGACGGGTCTTGTTCAGGCTGGTTTCGAACTCCTGACCTCGAGCAATCTGCCCGCCTCGGCCTCCCAGAGTGCTAGGATTACAGGCATGAGCCAGGGTGCCCGGCCTGAGATTTTTTTTTTTATCTGTGATAATTACTGCTGTTTTCCCCGCACCAAGAACATAGCATTCAAAAGATATTGTTAAATAAATAAGTAAAATTCCGATATATCCATACTTATAAGATTTTATAACAATTTATAAAATTTAGACATTAAAAAGAATTGCTTGGCTTTATGTGCAATGTCCTGGGGAAATGCTCATGATGTATTATTAAGTGATAAAAGCAAGTCACAGAGTAAAATGTGACTTCATTTTAAGGACAGAAAAGGAAGAACAAGATTATATGTGATATATATCTGTGTAAGCACAAAATATTCTTGGAAATGACATGCGCCAGAGTGTTAACATTGGTATCCCAGAGGGATGGGATTGAGAGAAGGATGGGGGAGAAATTACTAACTTTTTTCTTCTCACACCTCTGCATTGTTTGAATTTGTTGGAAGGAATTGTGTGTGCAAGCCCATAGTTTGCATCAATACAAGCTCAGACCAAACAGAACTTTGCTATGAGAAAAGTCTGTTTGAGTCCTTTGCACGCACATGGGGGGAAAAAGTGAGCTCGATGCTATCAGGTATTCTTTTGTACAGTACTGGCTTGTTGTCTTTTCCTTTTTTAAGCGTTTGTTGAAGGGGGGGGGGATTTTGCTCCCCCACCTCTCCTTCGTTTGCTCTGCCCGTTCCTTTCCTGCAGGTATTTCCCAGGTCAAGCCGGCCCACTCTCCCCCGCCGCTTATCTCTCGACTGCTTTGGAGCCGGCGCTACCTCTGCGGGGCAGCCACTGTGCGCGCGCGACCTTTGCCACTTGCCGCGCCCGTGTGGACCGGAGGAGGACGCGGTGTAGCCAGAATGCGGCCCGAGCGGTCTCGCTTCCGGAACGTAGTACCCCGAAGGACAAGTCCCATCGCCAACTCTGAAAGAACTCTATCCGAGGAAGGGGGCTTGCCTGGAAGAGGCGGGGGCGAGAGGGGTGCCGGAGAAGCCCGAAGCATGGCGCCTCTATTAATATTAACTTTTATTAGTAAGACTTGGCCCTTCTCTCCGGGGCTTCACACAGCAGGAAGTGAAGGGCAGCGGCGCAGGGACGGGAGTTGGCAGCAGGAGAAGACCTTGAGTAAATTATTTAGCTGCGACGCGAGATTAAGAGCGATTCCGCCCTCCCCCCTCCTCCACGCGCCCCAGAGTGGGCCCAGGTTGGGGATCAGCCCTCAAAGCGCCGCTAATCATTTAAGCCGAGAGAAAAAAAAATCACGGTTTTTTCGGGGTGACCCGGAAGCTGGAGTCTGGTGAGGGGCAAACCAGGAAGGCGTTTCTTTGTCCGTGACGAGACCGCACCGGGCTTTGGGCCGCGACCGGCTCCGGGGGAGAACGGCTTTGGCCTAGGTGGCAGGCGGCGCCTCCTGGTGGCTGTGAAGAGAAGGAACTGGGGGCGAACGTGCCACAGCGTCGCTGGGAAAGGCGACACCCCCGAGACCTGCCCTCAGCCCCGAGCCTTAGGCCCGGAAGCCCCGGAAGCAATCGAGGGGGCGGGGAAAGGCTGCGGGGACCCCCGGGCTCCTCCTGCAGCGGCTCCCGCTGCCGCAGCTCAGGCCTCCCGCTCCCGGCCCTGGATCCCGGCTCTCGGGTCCGCGGCAGGGCCAGGGACGGAGTCCGCCGGGTCCCCCTCCACCGCGCGTCCCGTCCGCTCAGCCGGGGCAGCAGCGCCACCTGCCGGGGGCTCGGAGACCAGCCCGGCTCCCGGAGGCCGCGGGAGCAGGCAGCGTCGAGTGGGCGGGACACGCGAACGCTCGCGTCCTCCCCTTTGGAAATACAGTTCCTTCCGCGGGGTCGCCACCGCCGCTGGCCCCGGGCGCCCAGGTACGACCGGTGGAAGCCGCTCTTCCTCGGCGCCCGCGGCCCAGGTTTCCAGCGCCTCCGTGCCACAGCGCGCGCAGTTTGAAAATCATGGCACCGGGGCCGCGCGCGCGCGGCGCGGCTCCCGCCTGTCACCCTAGCACTCCGGGAGGCCCAGGCAGATCGTCGCTGGACTCCGGGAGTTCGAGACCAGCCTGAGCAAGGGCGAGACCCGCCTCTACTAGAAGTAGAAAAACTAGCCGGCGACGTGGCTGGTGGCGCGCGCCTGTCGTCCCAGCTACTCCTGAGGCAGAGGCGGGAGGATCGCCTTGAGCCCAGGAGTTGGAGGTTGCAGTGAGCTGCGGTGACAACCACTGCACTCTAGCCCAGGAGACAGAGCGAGACCCTGCCTCACAAATGAATAAATATCATGGTGTGTCGCTATAATGACAAAAACAACGTTGAAACCATACTGTTCCAAAGAAGAGAAAGAAAGTGCCCGCACTCCCCAGGCGCGACTTCCGGGTCGCCAAGCGGCGGCGGGGCGCGCTCCCAGGGCTTCCCTCGCGGCAGGCTGGGCCGGCTGGAGGAGGCTGGCGGCCGCCGCCTGGACTGCCCCCCGCCGCGCGGCAGCCCCCTCGGGGAGACCGCCGCGGCCTCCCTGGGCGAGGACGGCGGGACAGGAGCGCCTGGGCGCCCGCCGGGAGATCCGGGGGGCGGTTGGGGCGGGTATGAGAGCCAGAGCTCGGGTGTGGCGGCAGCGGCGCGACCCGTGCGTCCTGGCCGCAGGGGAAGGGGCGGAGTCGCCGCTACCCGAGCCGTGTCTCCTCTAATGGCCCGAGCCGAGCGCAGGTGTCTTGATACCAGGTCGAGTGCTTCCCCCTGGCGCACTGTGGACACCTGGCCTATTTGGGCAGAAGCAAAGGACAGGTTTCATCCATTTTTCTGTCTAAAACATCCAGACTCAAATGTACACGATGGTTTCTCTGAGGTGGAGGCGAAGGCTGGGAAAAAACTAAAGGTTAGGGCTGAGGAAAAGAGCTTGCTTCTTGTCTGTCTTTAGATTTGCAAAAGTGGTGCTCAGCTTTATTCCATGATGCCGAGTCCATCTAAAAATCCACCCACTGAACAACTTCAGATGGCAGGATCTTCTGGTGATGGCGTTTTATTTTCCCCATGCTGGCCAAGGGTCCGCCAAAGGGGACCAATCATAACACTGGATGCACATTTTAAGACACTCACTTTTAGACATGAGAAATAAATGTTGATTGTAGGTTTTCTGTAGACTTGTGATCATGCCCCAAAACTGCCATTTTCCAGTTATGAGGGGCTGAATCAGCGTCTAATGTGCCATGTGTATAACAATATATCACTAACAGCTACCTGAAAGTATGAAGATGTTTATATGAAATTTATAGATATTACGAAAATAATAGGAGCAAATAAAAAAAAATCGGATTCCTGAAATATGCATTATTTTTAATAAAGTCATTCAACGAAAAAAGTAACATTTAATTTTTTATGTGTGGATTCCAGAAAGTCTTTTTGTTTGTGTGGATTCCAGAAAGTCTTTTTTTATGTGTGGATTCCAGAAAGTCTTTTTGTTCTTCCTGCACTTGTCTATATTGTTATTTACTAGACAATTATCTCTTGTTCTAGCTTATTTATGTCTTTCTTCTGTTTCTGGGAATGCCCATACACCCTACCATAATTCTGTCTAGAAAATAGAGGGTGGGGTGAAGTGAAGACTGAAAATAGAACCTAGTTCTGTTGAGTTTTGTGTGGTTGTTATTTTTTAAATATTAAATATATGGAGTAAAAGAACAATACACTATGTGTCTTTCATGAGTAGAAGACAGAACCTGCCCTGGTCATTTTTAACAATTCCTAATCTGTGGTTTAGGTCCTTAATCCTTGTTGCTGCTTCTACTAATCATCAACAAATTAAAATTATTTAAGTGCCACACCAGAAGCCATTGTATGTTTGTCCTACAATGACTTTAGCTCCTACATTGTTTTTTATTGTTTGCTTTCCTGAGGTTAGAAAGGAATTTATCAACTACTACTTGTATAAAACCTATTATGGTCATGCTGCAGATAAAAAGTGTTATGATAGCAGACTGTCAATCCTGAAAGTTCTGAGATAACACATGAACAATTAGGAAAGAATTCCTTTCCTAGAAGTTAAAACTCAAATATAAAAATGTATGGACTGCCTGGGGTTCCTACTTGCCAATAAACTATTGTACACATAAACCTAAGACATAAATTTTTTTTAAGTAAATGTGTGTGTATGTGAAAAGATGATTTGGTAATCCTTTCATCTCAGGGAAGTCTTTTTCACGGATCAAAACAGGTTGTGTTCTGGTTTGTGGATTAGATCTCTAGCACAGAATTGCCAGGATCCTGCAGAAAGAACAAACAGGTCATTTTACTTTGGAGCTCTGGCAACTTAGTTGATAGTATCTATATCTATTGTGGTTAATAACAAATTCCAATTTGGAAAAGCTGTTATTAAAACAAATGTAGTGTTTGGGCACTGAAGACACAGGAGCCAAAAGGTCACCTGAGGGTTTGCCCCCATCTGCCGTGGACTGATTCCTCTAAGAAGAATGGCAAGGTAAATGTTGGTATAATCTTTGGAACTGACAGATTCTACTTTTATTTGGAATTTGAGAGATTTTTTTTCTAGATCTAATTTCATAACCTAGAAAGTCATGACATAAAAAATAGATACATTCTCTCTGATTTGTAGCTAAGGAAAGAAGACATTAGGTGCTTGGCCCTGTATCACACAGCTTGTCCCACAGCCATCAGTAAAATCTGCTCTGTTTCCTAAAATTGTAATGCACCTTCTCCCAGAAAAGCAGGAGGCAAAACAAAAAAGACAAAGGAAAAATGACTGAATATAGGAATTATGAGGGTTGGAAGTTTGTGTAGTCTAAGTGTGATTTAAGAGGATAAGTTAAATATTTTATTTTAAATATTTAAAAATTAATACACATTGTTTAGATATGAATGTTTTTCTTATCCTCCAAAGCAGAACTAAATTAACAAAAGGTCAGCTGCTGTAGCTTTCATGTAAGGGAGAATCCTGGGGACTAGAGTAAAATGCTTGTCTTAAAATGACTTCTAGGAATTAATCAACCCTAAAGAATAAAAACTTTAGCAGCCTCTTGGAGGTGGGTCCTGGAAGAGTAGAGAATTAACATTAAGATGTTTGAGTGGAAATTGTTTCAAAATAAACTTTTAATTCCATCTAATTAGAGTATCTGCCTCTCTGCTCCTTTTGGATTAAGATTGTACTGATAGGCCGGGCGTGGTGGCTCACTCCTGTAATCCTAGCACTTTGGGAGGCTGAGGCGGGCGGATTGCTCAAGGTCAGGAGTTCGAAACCAGCCTGAGCGAGACCCTGTCTCTACCAAAAATAGAAATAAATTAATTGACCAACTAAAAATATATATACAAAAAATTAGCCGGGCATGGTGGCGCATGCCTGTAGTCCCAGCTACTCGGGAGGCTGAGGCAGTAAGGATCGCTGAGCCCCGGAGATTGAGGTTGCTGTGAGCCAGGTTGACGCCACGGCACTAGCTCTAGCCTGGGCAACAAAGTGAGACTCTGTCTCAAAAAAAAAAAAAAGATTGTACTGATAGATTACAGAAAGGTTCCCAACTACATCCTCAAATAATCTTGATTCTAATACAACTAGAAACTGTGTGTTTGGGAACAGTGGTAAATGCAAGGGCAAGTAAGCTGGCAGATCAGTAACTTCTCTTCACATCTGGAATGCCAGCGCAATATTAAGTGTATAAAGCTATGTTCACTGACATTACCTCATTTGACCCACAGTATTACAGATGAGGAAGTGATAACTCAGAGGTTGTGATCTTCCCAAGGTCAGTAAGCTGGTAAATAGCAGCCTGTTCCTAAGTTGTAAATAGTGGCCCTAAAACACATAACCTTTTCTTGCCATTCTGTAGTTCAGATTTCTTTCATTTGTGCTTGTTCCCTTCTCTTATTTTTTCCTGTGTGGTTGTGAATAACACCAACAAGAATATTGCTGTTTATATATTTAGATTGCTATATAAGATTAGTTTTCTTGACTAATGTAGGCATCTTTCTAGATATTATTAGAAAGGCGTGGAAACTCATTAAACTCGCTGAAACATTTCTTGCCTTCATTAGCAATCCATCTGTTAACTTTATTGGATACGGTAAAGTCAGGAATTGTTCATAGAGCAAACAAAGACTCAGGCTGTTTTCTCTCCACACGGGCTTCACAATACTGGTACATTTTATTCCCATAATTATCCTAAATTCCAAGTCTTGCCATATATTAATACCATGCCCATATTACTATAATTTTTAAAAAAGAAACATCTTGTGCAAAATGATCCTTTTAGAATGGTAGGTATCCCCCTTCTCCCAACTTTGCTGAAACATTCACCGGATCCAGGAATCTCCCGCGCCTGACATAGTTTGAACTTAGATTCAGCAGGCCCACGGCCAAGGTGGGAAAATCTCACAGTGCCCCAGTTTGGGAGCAGCCGGAGTGGGGAGAGGCACCGGGACTGTAGCTTCCCGCTGGGTGAGAACCAGGGCCCTTTCAGGGTCCGCGAGACCAAGCCCCTTCTCTTCCCGGAGCGCGCGCGCCCCCTGGCGGCCTAAGCCGATGACAGGGCGCCGAAAGAGCCCAGGGTCCGAGGCGCTCAGAGCCGCGAAGTCACCTGGGCTGACCTAACCCTGGGCGCCCCACGCAGACCTCCCTAAACTCATCAGGCTGCGCTGCCCACTCGTGCCATGTCCTTTGTTCCCGTGGACTTCTCCGCAGGTGATGCGGTGTCCCGGCGTCGGAAGCGCGGTGGCCTCACTGGCCGGGGAGGGCCCTGGTTTCTGCGACTTTTGGGGTGGCCTGGGAGGCGGGGGGCTCCGGCAGCAGCGAGCCGGGTGCTTGCGTGTCAGGGAGAGGCCGAGCGCCCCTCCTTGGCCCCCGGTCCGCGCGCAAGGGGGCCGAGCCCCGGGAAGGGGAAGAACGTGTAATCGCTTGCAGCGGGACAATGACGACTTTTGAACCTCTAACCACTAAGCAAACAACCCTTGTGCTCTTGCTCCACTGTCCAAACAGCATTTATTGACAGGCGTTTCACGGCAACGCATAGCAACCGCGGCGGCGGCCTGGGGGCGGGCGCGTGGGCGCGGCCGGGGCGCGGGGCCGGCGCTCCCTCCCTGAGCGGGGAGACGGGGGAGGGGGCACCCGGGAGCGCAGCGCCCCTGCATCGGGACCCCTCGTCCAGCGAACCCCGACGCGGCTTCCCCTGGGTCGAGCAGCCTCTGCCCCCGCGCCCCGCGCTCCAGAGTCCGGCCGGGCCCCCTGCCCCCGGGGCGGGCCAGGCGCCCGCGGGCCGGGCCACCAGAGCCCCTTTCCCAATCCTGGAGCGGAATGCGCCACCCGGAAGGGCCGCGGAATCGGGGAGGCGCTGCAGAGGGTATTTGTGCCTCCTGCTGTCTCCCAGCCCCGCTCGTCCTCCCCAGCAGCCCTCGAGGCGCCTGCCCCCTCCGTGGAGGCGCTGATTAGCCTCCAAGGTGCTGGTGGGAAGAAATGGAGGGCAAAGCCCGCCTCCCCCGGGCCCTGCCCGGAGCGTCCAGCTCGAGGGCCTCCGGGACCAAAAACCTCAAGGGCAGAAGCCGGGTCCCCAGCAGATGGGCCAGATAGCAGCAGCCCTCACTGAAGGGATCTTCTTATACTGGGTCTTGAGTTCTTGTTTGTGGGGGTGGGAGGGAATGGGATAAGAAAAGTGTGGGGACAGAGAACAGAGTGGAGGCAGAAAGGGCTCGTGGAAATGCCCAGTGATTCACAGAAGACTATGTTCATGGAAATGTTGCCTTGGGAAAACGGGAGAAAAAAATCTTCCACTTAATGCTTATGTTTAATTACCAGGATTGTGGGGCACCCCAGGGAGGAGGGTGCCGCTGAAGAGAGGAGTTGCCTGGCGTTTGCAATCGCCTCCCAGTGTGTTTGATGAGATGCTATGAGGGGCCCTCTCACCCCTACCCCCAATAATTCCCAGCTGCTGGGAAGCAGCTGACCATTCAGATGTGCATTTTGCCCAAAGGCACCCCCAGGAGAACCACACATTCCAAGGCTGGGCTCAGGCTTGGGGGCAGGGAAGGTCTCGGAACCTGCTCTTTCAGGCTTCTGACGCTCTGGGGTAAAATGAGGCTGTCCAGATAACCTTCTCCACCCACTCCCTGATTTTTCTGATTCTAGCTTCAGAGAAGGTATGTCATTTGTTAAAATAATAATAATAATAATTCCAGACAAAAAAAATTGAAAAAAATAAATACAGAATCTGAAATCTGTAATACTCATTTATCTTTTTTCTTTTTAGAAAAAAAATTCAACAGTGTTCAAATACCCCCCCACTTCCCTTCACCATATCACTTCTCTCCCCCGTAGATCCAGAAGGCTTTTAAAATGCTGGCTTGGATGTTACACAGACCAACGACCCGAACAGCAGCAACAACAACAAAACCCCCTTCTTCATCAGCCCCAAGATTGTGAAAATGACAGGAAGTCCAGGTTGGCTCTGGCATTTATAGCACTGACATACATTCAGCCCAGAGAAGCTCTGGTGACAGGCTTTCTAAACAAGCCCTGTCCGGGCCCCTTGTGAGGCCTGGAGTCCAATAACCACCCCCTCACACCACACACTGCACATACGCCAGCCCAGCCTCTCCTGGTCTGGAAAGGGAGGAGAAAAAAGACACAGGCCACCTGGGGGTTCTGCAGTCTTTGGTCAGTCCAGCTTTCCATCTTAGCTGCCTCTGGCTTCTGCAGTTTAAATCTTGCCTGCCCCGAGGCAGGAGGGCCAGCTGGGCCGAGGATGGCAGTGGGCAGACGGCAGCCGCCTTGGCTCCAGTGTGCTGTTCCTGAGTCCCTCTCTCCCCTTAGCTCCAACCAGCGATGCAGCCTGCAGGTCTTGGAGGCAGACAGCTTCGGAGGAGGAAGCTGCGAGCCTGGTCAGGGTAGTCGGTCCAGGCAATGCTTCTGCCAGTGCTGAATGAAGCCCAGTGGTCATTTCCTGTCTCCTCAGTGGCAGAAAAAGCCAGACCAGAAAAAGTGGAAAATCTGGGAGAATATCTTCCCTGAGGCCCCCCAATGCCACTTGTCTTTTACTCCTGGCCCGAGGTTTTTCCTCTGAGAGCTAGGTTCGTAGGTATGCGCTTGTGGGTGGGAGTGGAAGGGTCTCTTCTGAGGATTCTAGCAGAGTCCATGCTCCTCATGGCTCAGCCTGGAATTGCTCTGCCGCTGCAGACCACTGCGGGTCACTAGGTGACAGTGGGGTTTAACACCCCCCCAGTCGGCCCCAGAACCCCAGGGACGGAACCTGGCACTGAGCCTTGCAGGGAAGACACGGGGCTCAAGGGCTCGGGGACACTCCTCAGAGGACCTGGCTGAGGTTGGGGAGGCGGCTGCGGCTGCGCAGGCGGCGGCTGCTGTTGCTGCTGCTGCAACTTCTTCTTGTTGATTTTCCTTTCCTTCGCTCTTCGGTTCTGAAACCAGATTTTAACCTAGAAATGGAGAGGCGGAAGAAAACGAGACTGTAGTGAAGACGAAGACAAGAGGGAAAAGAAGAACAGCATCCAGCAATGTCACCAATGTTTCCCTCTCGAACTAAAGAACCCTAAACCCTCCTAGAGGCTTTTGTTGGATATCTCCATAACAGCCCAACCCTGGAGCCATTCCCAAGCCCAATTCACTTTCATGAGAAGAGTCTTCCTCCTTCCTTGCTCCCCAGGTGTTTTTTCAAAGCAACCTTTATCTATGTCTTTGCTGGAAAAGTTCAGAGTCTCAGGACCCAGGAAAACAGAAACTGCAAGGCCCTTTCTACACAAGCAAGAGGAGGCCAGTGTACTTCAAATGGCAACCTTTGGCCTCTCGAGGCTAACCTGAAATGTAATATTCTTTACCTTGGAGCTGAAAATGAGTTTTAATGTGTGGTGTCCTGGCTGTGAATTTGGCCTGTTTTTTTCTAGACCATATATAGAAACCTGTTCATGAAACAGGTCTCACCCTTCTAGTTTTTATGAGCAGAAATTTTTTTTTCTCCCTCAGTACAGAACTAAAAACAAAGAGAAAATGTCTTTAATAAATCTTTATTGACCCAAATGGAATTCTGGATTAAACTAACACTCTTGGCTTTTTCTCACATCTCCCAGATCCTTCAAAATAGGGGGGGAAAAAAAACAACACAAAAAAAGACTAGAGAGGTAGAAGAAGACTTTTTAGAAAGCACCCCAAAGGCAAATGCTGGCAGCCTCCTGCTGTAACCTGCCCACAGGACTAGGTGGACACTGTGGCCAGGCCTGCTAACCCTCCTGGCCCTCCCCCAGGCCGTGGCCAGGCCCAGGGGACCTGGGCGGTTCCCACCTGCCTCTCTGAGAGCCCCAGCGTGGCAGCCAGCTCGGCCTTCCTCCGGATGGTGATGTAGCGGCTGTAGTGAAACTCCTTCTCCAGCTCCAGCCGCTGGTGGTCCGTGTACACCACTCGGTATTTGTCTTTCGTCCTGGTTTTCACTGTGGAGGAAGGAGAAGTTAGCACGGAGGACTGCAAGGCAGCCCATCAGTCATGGGTAATGACAAACCTCCCTAACCCAGGGGCCATTTCTCTTCCTCCGCCGCCCTGGGGGGCCCCGGTTTGGCTGGTTCCTGCCAAGTCTGACAAGACCCCCCAGAGGGTCCTGGAGGGAGGAAGGAGGCCAGTGGGGGCAACTAAACTAACCTTGGGGTTAAGTGGTTTTTAAAAATAAAATAAAAAAAAAGAACAACTAAAACCTCATACACAGAGAAGATAGCAGAACTCAACCATCCTTTTGATAAACCAAATACCATACCCGCAGCAAGGGAAAGCGGGAGCAGACTGGGGTGGCCCACAGTCCAGTGAATATCCAGATTTTCAGGCCTACCAGAATGGAAGCCCACCCTGAACACAGCTGGGGTTGGGGGTATGTATCGCAAAGGTAGAGGTGTGGTTACTTTCTGTTTGCTCTACTACAAGTGGAAAGTGGGATGCAGGAGCTGACAGGTTCCTTCAAGTCACCAGAGTCACCCACCAGACACACCAGGCCCATCTGGTGGAATTCTGAGCTGGGCCCTGGCATTCCGAACCTATTCTGGCAGGCAGAAAACCAGTGCCCTCAGAGGGGGAACACTTTCTACCTGCCGGAACCCAAGTTTGGCTAGTGGCACTTTTTCCATCTAACCCTCCATTTAGTCCCACTGCAAACCTGGCCAGAGCTATCCTGACCAGTGATCTATGCTCATTGGATTGAGTCAACATATTAAATCCTGGGTTGATTGTTTTACTGAAGGGCCTTGACAAATAGTGTCCACAGTGTTGCAGGAGCGAGAGCCTGGCGTCTCCACGGGGTCTGCCCTGGGCCAGCCTTTGGCAGAGCCCTGGCCAGGAGCTGCTGCTCTCTCTGGCTCGGTCCCAGGTCGGGGTCTTCTTGCCGCTGAACAGGTTCAATCGCCCAGTGCCCCCAGTCCTACGGAAAGATCTGAAGGGTCTGGGAGTTGCCTGGAGGTGTTTAATGCCCCGCAGGCCGACTTTGTTCAGGTAAAACCCTTTGCAAACCACAACAAAAGCGTCCTGGGAAGATACAGGCGGGATCAGAGGGAGCTCCCCCCGAGCCGCTGAAAGGGGAACACAGCGGCAAACAATGCCGGACAAGGCGATCTTATCAAAGAAAAGCCCTTTCAATGCCTTAATAACAAGCGCATTCTGTTTGAATTACCACTACTGAGCAAATGGCGGCCCCGGCTTTCATCCCCCTCCCCGCCGGGCGCATTACCATAAACACGGCCGGCAGGCGCATTTGAATGGGCGCTGCGGCCCCGACCCCGCGCCGGCCGGGGAAGCGCAGGGACCCGACACGTCCTGAGAGCTGTCTACGAGCCGGCGCGTTCACGGGCCTGCCGCCCGCAACCCACTCGCCCCTTTTCACAGATGCGGAAACTGGGAATGAGACGAGGTCACACAAATAGTGTAAGGTGGGGCTGGCCCTGGAACCTGGTTGGAGCGGTAGAGGACGCCTCCAGGGCTGGGGACGGGGCGCAGGGCACTTCCCTCCGCCGAACACCCCAGGAGCGATACTCGCCTTGAGGGGCCTTGGAGCGGGCCTGGCTCGGGTGCTGCCCTCTCGGTGTCCCGGGAGGGCCGGGGAGCGCGGTGACCAGGACCCTGTGCGGTCTTCGGCCCGCGCCCCAAGGGCCTCGGAGGCGCCCCACACCCCCTGGGAACCAAGGAGGGGGGCTGAAGGAGGGGAGGGATGAGAGGGACTTGTCAGAATTCATTATTGACTGCGAAAGTCACCACCCTCTTTCCGGGCCCTAAAAGAGACAATGGCAGGGCTGGGAAGGTGTATATCAAAGCAGACCAGGCCGCGTACCCCCCACCCCTCCGCCCCTTGACAGATGACGCTCCGCAGAGGAGTCGGGCTCGGCCCGCGGGCCGCGGCCTTCCCACATTAACATCACAAGGGCGCCGGGCGCCGACCGCGGCCTTGCCACCTCGGCGCGGGACTTCACAGCGACCTCTCATCTGCTGACCCCGCGGCCTGGGCTCCGGCGGCTCCCTTCCCTCCCCCACAACCGGCCCGGCCCCGGGGCCACAGTCTCTGGACACGCAAAAGGTCTCCCTGAGGCCACCAGCGACCCAGCCAACCGCGCCCCAGTCCGGCTATGTAGAAGGTGGGTCTCTGGGAGCGCGCCCTGAGGGCGCCTCTTCTTGGGGAAGGGACCAAGCCAGGTCTCCGAGGCCAGCCCGAGGCAGCTCTGTGGCCTTCTCCCCGGCCGGCCGCGTTTCCCACCAGGGCTCTCCTCCGCATGTGCACAGTGACGCAGAAACTGAGGTCCGGACACAGCCCCAACAACCGCTCTGATTTATACGGCTGTAATTGGCTATAAACCTCTGCGAAGTGGCCATAACCTGCACGCGAGGCCGACTGGGCCAGCAGGGAGAGGAGCGAGAGAAGCGGAAGCGCCAAGGTCTGGAGAAAGACTTCTTGGAGTAAAAGAGAACGCAAACAGAACTCTCCCCACCACACCCACTCGCTCTTGCCACCTCCACACACATCCCGACACCAGAAGGAGCCAACGAGCCCCACAGTCTAGCAAAGTTAGAGTCTTGAACACACAGACGTACACACACACTCGTGACACCCTCGAAAGGAAGATTTGGTTAACCAACTCCCATCTGGATGACAGGCTGAATCCCCACCAGGGTGTCCTCCCCCTCTCCCTGCGCAGACACAGGGGGACTCCCTCTGTTTCTTGTCCCTAGCTTTCCAGCTTTGCTTGGAATACCCTCTTCACAGATAAAAGGCTCAGAGACGGGGCGTGCCGCCTCCCCCTTAGCTCCTGGAGCCGGCACCTCCTTCCCAGCGGCGGCAGCTTTCCCCGCTCTCTGCTCGCTGTACCCTTGACTTGGCCCGAATGGCCAAACCTGGCCCCTTGCGCAGCCTCGACGCCTCCCTGACAATCCCCAGGCCACCTCTGCACGGGTGGCTCAGACGGGGAAGAGGAGCGCGGAGAGGAACGCTCTAGACCCGGCCCCGGGCACTTCGAGGCTTCGTCTCCTCGGCGGCTGGGAGCTGTGCAAGGAATGAGGGCGGCAGCAAACGGGGAGGGTGCGAACCGGCCACTGTGCAGCCGTGCTCACGCCTACATTCCCGGGAGCTTCCCAAAGGTGTCTCGGGGCTGTGAATGACGGACTGTTGGAAAGAAGCCTCGCCTCTGCCCCCAACTGAACAAGGTGTTGTGAGACTCAAAATATCCACTCCCGGGTGCACTAACCAGAACCCCTGAAAGGCCAGAGTTTCCCGAATTAGTCCCCTCCTGGCGTGGACAGACAGTCCCGGACGCCCCTGTGCACACCGGACGCGCAGCGGCCCCGCAGCCAGCGGCCGGCCGCGCCCTCCCAGAGCGCGCTCGCGCGGGTCGCCGCCGCCGCTTACCTTGGCTGCCGAGGGACGGCTGCGCCGGCTTCCGCATCCACTCGCACAGGTTCCGCCGCTGGCCGCCCGGGGACAGCTGCTCCGCGGCGGCGGTGGCGGCGGGCCCCGGAGGGCCGGGATTGAGCGTCTGCAGCAGCCCCGAGGCGCAGGAAGGCGCCGCGGCCGGGTGGTGCGGGTGGTGGTGCGGGTGGTGGTGCGGGTGGTAGTCCGCGGGGCTGCTGTAGCCCATAGCTGCGGCCGGGGAGCCCCCATTGAGGCCGTGCGCGACGGCGTTTGCGGCGGCCGCTGCGCCCCCCGGCGCGTAGCCATTCCAGTCCTCTCGAAGCGGGGCGCCGTACGCGGCGGGCCAGGACGGCCCCGGGGACTGCGCGCTGTCCAAGTTCGCGGCCGCCGCCGCCGCCGCCGCCACGTGGTAACCGCCGTAGTCCGGGTACTGCGGGGGGCTGACGAAGTTCTGTGGCGCCAGGTTGAGGCCGCCTGAGTGGCGCACGGAGCTGGGGTACATGCTCACGTCCTTGTCCAGGAGGTAGCTCACGTACATGGTGGCGAGGGCCCGAGAGCAGACCTCACCATGCTGCCTGGGGAAGGACGCTGGAGGCTGCCAGGGGCGCGAAGGCGAAGGGGCTAGGGGGCGCGACGAGCGGCGGGTGGCCAAGCCCCAGCCCGCGGTGCTCCGCTGGCTCCTCGCGGCCCTTCTGCCTGCGAGGCGGTCCCTCCCTCTGGCCTGCCTCCTCCCTCCCTCCCTCCCTTTCTTCCTTCTTTCCTCCCACCTCCTTCCCACTGAGCTGCAGAGGCGGGGAAGACCCGCCACAGGCTGGCGTGCGGAGCCCCTGGCCGGCGGCCTTACGTGATTAACGAGTGTTTACAAGACTCTATTAGTAATGACACAGACACCAATGGCTGGAGACGTCGAGGCGCAGCGCGCTTTCAGCGCACAACCCCCCGAAACAAAATTTGCATTTTAAAAGATAAGGGGGGGAGCCTGCGAGAGGGCCACGACCTGATCACAGCTAAATATTCAAGCCTTTATTGTTAAGAGCTTCCTCCTTCCAACCTGGTGCACTTTAACCTCCAATCACAGGTTCAAAGAATGAAATCAAGAGACTTGCAAAAGAGAGGGGGAGAGAAAGCTATCTTGGTGGGAATCTGGGCTAGGAGACAAGAGCAGTCGTTGTTTATGCATTTGCAGGGAAGGGGGCGGTCAAGAAACTCCTTCTGTCCCAAAGAGAAAAGAAAACGGAAGCCATTGCTTTGATGAAAACGTCTCTGACCAACCCGGGAGGTGACGAGGAGAGCCCAAAGAGATGGGCCGATTCCACTGGCAGCCCCAAACAACTGTCACCACCAACCGTTTATTTGCTTGCCTAAAGAAATCACTCACCTTCTGCACAAGATAAATTATGATTCTAGCTTCGGGCTGCATCTTCGAATTCATCTTACATTTAGGAGTTGAGTTAAATTAAAGCAATTTATTTTTAAAACATTTACATTCAAGAATCAAAAATCTTCACTACAAAACCAATGGGCCTGTAGTGAAAGCTAGGCTGGTTGTCATGGGGAGGGGTGGCTAGGGTGCTGGCAATGGTTTCTTGAGCTTCTGGTCACACCGTGTGTTCTTTCAGTTTGTGCAGATCCAGCCAGCTCAACTTGTGTGTCTATTATACTTGCGTAAGTGGTTAAAAATCAAGGAAAAGGAAGCCTAGAATTTCTGCTAATACCTATGTGGATACTTATACGTCTTACAGCATACCTGCGTCTTAAAAACATTCTCTCCTTTACGTAGGAAAGCATTCTCCGGAGAAATTTGCTTTTCATCTCTAGGGAATGGGAAGGCAACTCAGGGCCACTATGAATTATTGCTAATGAAAGCTCCAGGTGGAGAAAAGTTAAGAAAGGAACCTTCCTGGCTTTGGGAGCGCTGCGACCCAGGGACCTAGGGCTGGAAGTGGCCACTGTGGGGGCCAGAGCCGCGCAGCCTGGATCGGGAATTGCCCGGACAGGAGCGCAGAGGCAGCGAGATTTGGTTCCCGCGCGCCCATCTCCGTTTCAGGCAATCGCACGGAGCGGGCCCGCGGTCGTCGCCGTGTGCCTCCTCTGCCAGCCCCTGTCGGCGCTGCCACGCTCGGGCATGAGGATCCTTGTGGCCGGCCCTGGCGGGCTAGGCCACCTGGTTTGGTGGCTTTGAGAGCTCTTAGAAACCCGCGGGCGCTCGCTGCTGTCCTGGAGACCTACACTTGTTGGTTCCCACTGTCAAGCGCTTCTCTTGGGTATTTGTCACCAACAGCGTGTCTGAGCCTCATATCTCCCAGGCTGACAGCAGTGTTGCTGTCCTCCCCATTTTGCAGGTGACAGTCACCACGCTGCCTCTGCAGACAGACTCAAGTGAGATCAAAACTAGGATCCCGTGTTTTCTGGTTCTTCCCCTGCTTTGTGTTTTGTGAAGAAGATTAAAATTGGGGGTGGCAGAGTACTCCGTAGCCAGGGAGCTTCCCACTCAAGAGTTAAGAGACCAGAGCTGATCCTCCTGGGGGACCTCCAGGCCTGGCCCAGACAGCTGAGTGTCCTCAGACTTCCCAAGAAATAAAACCGGAAGTAAACTGCAAACCCCATTACAAAACCCACATCGTTGAGGGCAGGGCAGAAAGGGATGTCTGCAGTCTCGATGGGGTGGGAATGTGGGAGGTTAAGTGGTGGGCACTTCGAACTTTTGATCTAGCGAACATCGTCCTCCTCTTCCTGGAGACACAACCCCCCTCTCCATCCCCCATAAGCTCACCCCACCCGGAGCCTGAGCTCTGGAAGCCTAGGCCGAGGCTCCAGCCTGTGTCTTCGGAATGTGGGCATTCTTCGGAACAATCGCTTTATTGGGGACAGCCATCCCCTCCGCCCTGTGGTGGCCGCTTCCTGTGTTTTTATGGCCCAGGCTGCCGGCCTCTGGCTAATTGTCCCAGCTCTCCAGCTGTGTCTCTGTGCTCTGCCCTGGAGAAGGGGCTCTGGCCTGCACACCTAACTGCTTTGGGAGCTGCCTAGCCTGCTCTGCCCCTGAGGATGAAACTGGGCCCCAGAGCTGGCCAGGCCACAGGGCAGCCTGAGCCTGGCTTGGGGTGCTCCAGCCATCAAAGGAAACCAACATGAAAACCAATCTTGGTTTCCCTCCTTGCAAAAATGGGTCTCCATGGCAGTAGCCTGGCCTGCCTATGTTCCAGGGTATGGGCTGTTGGTGAGGGGAAAGGAGCTAGTAAATGATGTCCTTGGACAAACTCCTCAGCAGGGAAGTGTCCCTCTACATCCAGGTTGCCCAATCAGCCAAGAGAGGGCCAAGCCAGGACCATGGAAGGGGCAGGGTTGTGGCAGCTTTCAGGGAGGGGGCACTCGGTGGCTGATGGGACAGGAGCCTGGGTGTCTTTCCATTTGGACAGCCCGAGTCCTTTGCTGGCTGGTGGCCCATGGCTCCTCTGGAGGTTCACTCTGGCAGGGGCAGCCTCTGAGTGCAGGTGTGTGGCCCTGGCAGGATGTAGGGACCACCTGCATCAGGGCCCTGTGCAGGGCTTTCTTAGTCCTAGGCCCAAGGTGCTTAGTGGCTTACTTAGAGACTTTTGGCCAGAGCTCTGAGGACCCCAGAAGGGACAGGGATGGTCATCCTAACCCCCGGTGCTGAAAGTGCCCTTCCATCCTGTACTTCTCTGTCACTGCCCTGCTGCTACTGCCACCTGGCCAGAAAAGCCTGTAGCCAATTGCTGTGGGGGAGGCAAATTCATTTGGGAAGCTTGAGGCTGGGGTTGGGCTGGGGCTGAAGCTGTGACCCCCTGATGCCATAGCTAGAGCCCACTTTGAAGGGCAGAAAAGGGTGGGAAGAAACAGATCCAGGTAAATAAAATGACAAGAACACTGCAGGGGCAGCCACAACCAGGTTATCAAAGGGACATCTCTTTGTTACTAACAGTAGAGGCCACTTCACATTCCTCAGAGAGGGTCTGGGCTTCCAGGACCCTGCTAGTGGCAAGGGCAGGGGCTGTGGACAGGGGTGGGGAGCAGGAGGCTGCCGGAAGGGGCAGGCTGCCCTGCCAGGCAGATGAGACACTCCTTAAATCCACAGATCATTGACACAGCTCCCTCCCTGCTCAAAGGTCCCCAGTGTTTGCTCCACCTTAGGGGACCTGCCTCTGCCTCTGCCTGCTATTTATGGCTCCTGGAAACTGGGGAGCCCAGTGACCCACATAACCCCGAGAGGACAGGCTGTCTCTAGCCACCTTAGCATGGACGTCTACTTTCTGAATCTTTTTTAGATCAAGAAAATTATCTAAATAAATGCAGCCCTACCATACCCCTCTCCTCCCCTGCACAGGAAACCCTCACCCTGCGTTGACCTGAATTCCCAGGATAATTAAGGAAGTGTGAGAGGGAAGAGAATATTGTCCGATAAAATTATTCAGCTTGCCGGTCTGTACTGTGGTGTGGAAACACCGCTCAATCTCTACCTAATTTGGCATTAGGGAGTCTTTCAGCCATGGCACTCAATCAGCCATCCCCTCACACAAAGAAAGGCTCAATAATGGATGGTTTGACCCCAGCACCCCCACCCTGCCCTGCCACTGCGCACTCAGCTAACATCTCTGGGAAGGAAATCAATAACAGTGTCCTTTCTGTGGGGCCTCCCCAGGGTCCACCACCTGGCTGGCCCCATCAGGCCACAATGGAACCCAACATGTTCATCTCGAGCAGCAGGGAGGGGCCGCAGCTGCCCACAGCTGCCCAGGCTTCATTCGCGAGAGCAGATGTGTCCTGCTCAGTACAGTGAAGATTGTTTTCCTCCCAAGCAAACTGGGTTTCTGGTCCTCTCTGCCTGAGGAAAAGTTCCCAAATTCATGAGTGGTCATTGGTGGGCTAAAGTTTTACTACTTAGGGACCAGGATGCAGGAGGATGGGATAAGGACAAACAGCTGTCTTCTCTCACGGAGGGGCCACCAAGCTTTCTGACCCAAGGCAGGGAATACATTTTTTTATGTTTCTCTATCCAAAATATATTCTCTTAGCCAGGAGACCAAGGAAAACAAAAAGCCTCAGGAGAGGGGATAGTATTTGGGCATAGAAATTTGGTTCTGCTCAGTGGGTGACAATCATGCAAATAAATAGTAATTGCCCATTTCCTTCCTTTTCTCTGAAATTAGGGTCGGTAGACACAGTTTGGGCATTGGATCATGTATTCTAAGTCTGTGTGGTGGGTGAGCACAGAGATGATTTAAATCCTTAAGAAGCAGGGGATTTGGGAGTATCAGGGATTTGGGATTTGGTACCACCACTGGGAGCCAGAGCTTCCACCCCAAGAGAAACTGCTTGATGTCAGGGAGAATCAGGTTCTCTGAGCAGGTGCCAGCCAAACGTTACCACCATACTAAGCCTTGGCATGGATGGCTTTCCATTGACAATTTGTTCACTCACTATTGTCTCATGCCTGGAGTGACCTTTGTTTATCATATGAAAATATGTTCCTAGGAAGCCCTACCAGGTAAGTTTTATGTGGCTAAAGGAAGGACTTGGGTAAAGGTTCAACTCCCCTTGAGTTACTGGGCTCACTGGCTAGCTACATTCTCTAGAGGGGATCCAGGGGTCTTAGAGTCTGTGTAACCTTTTCATGTTACAAAGAACAAGGGGCCCAGAGAGGTTAAGTAATTTTCCTAAGGTTGCACAGCTAGCTGTTCAAGTCCTTTAAACTATATGAACTACAATATGTGCATTCTTTGTGACCTATAGCAGTCTGTGAGGATGTCAATTATGACTTGTACCACCCCAGAAACGTTGCATCCCCAATACAAAACCAACTAGTATGATTCAGGGGACCCCAACTTCCCACTCCCACCCCTGCACCCAATAGTACCAGAACAATCAAGTTCTGCTGTTGCTACAGTTCTGATCACTTTCCACATCCTGTTTATTTCTCTCTTTCTCAGGTGCCCGAAAAATGCAATTTATGGAATGGCGACTTTTCCATAAATTCCATCGCAGATTTTTTTTCCCAATTGACAAAGAAGGTATCCATCTACTTTTGTCTCATAGTAAATACTTTCTGAAAAGAGCTCTTCTCTCTTTTTGAATCAGCACCCACGTCCTGTGGACAATCTCTGGAAATGTGGCAAATTTAAAATGAGTGAAGGTTACGCATGGAATCTGTGTTGTATTTCCCCCTTCCCTTTCTTCCCATATTAGAGCCTGTAGACGTCTTTTTGGGCACACAGCTTCCAAAGCCTACCTTTCTGGGTAAATAAAAAGGAGGCCCCGTTCGGGTTCCCAGTTCCACAGCTGAGCCACAACCTCGGATTCTGCTCCTGGATTCGGAGCAGCTGCGGCAGCATTCGCCTGACCCGGCTTGGACTTTTCCAAGGGAAACGAAAATCAGCAAAGCCGCCCCCGCCCGCACTGGCGTGTGCGTGGACGGGCTGTCGGGTTACGGAAACTGAAATCAGCTCCTCGCCTTCCAACTCTTTCTAGAGTTGCCACTGTGGTTCTTTCTTTTCTATTTTGTTTTGTTTTGTTTTTAACGAATTAGTGAGTAAAATATTAATTGTTCCCGGTGGTATCTACACCAACCACTTCTGCGCCCCCAGACGCCCACTGGGCGCGCCCTGGGCGGTCCCTGCGCTCCGAAAGTCGCGGCAGGCTGCGCGCTGGGGTCCCTGCGCCCGGCCTGCCTCCCGCATCTAGCGCACCAGAGGGCGGAGGCGGGACGGGGTCTCTTCCAGGCCGCAGCAGCCCAGGGCGTGTCGCTGTTTGAGCCAAGACGCGGCGGGAGAAAACTGCCTGCCAGACCTCCGCAGCCCCCGGTGACCCACCCGCGCAAGCAACAGCCTCTGCCTTTCCGCTCCAAGAGCCACCAGCGGCTTTTGCCCGGGCCCTTCCCAGCCCGGCGCCCGCGTCCCGCGTCCCGCGTCCTGCGCTCGCCCTCCCGGCTGCTATGCTCAGGCGTCTTTCTTTGGAAGAGGCGCCACGCAGCCAGCTCTTCTCCGTCCCCTCCCCCGTCCCCCAGCTCCTTAGAAAGGGACAGATCCAGAGTTTGCCCCACAGGGATAAACAGTTTTGCGACAAGCTTTGAACGGTTGAAATGTAATTGTGTAACTGGAAACACCTGGGTCGTGCCTTCGCGGCCAGATCACATCTACACTCCTGCTGACAAACGCCGCTGGGAGTCTTGCCCCGTGGGTTTTGTGCGTCTAGTGTTGAGCTCAGTGACATGAGAGCACGCACTCTAAATTTGGGGGGCCCACTTATCTAAGCGTTGGATTCACCCCAGGGTCGGACAGGGTGCCCTAAGCACAGTGGGTTATTCTGAGTCTCAAATACCAGGTCAGAAAATCCTCTTCTACAAATAGCAGGTTCCTGTTTATGTCAGGAAATCCCCCAAGTTACCTTGGCTAGAGGGAGACAGGTGTGCGGCCCAGGCCCAGGCACCCCATTGCCTCAAGGTCCCAAAGTACAGGCGCTGAGTCACTGAGTTCTTCCTAATGTACACCTGGTGCTCCTACTCCCAGAGAAGGTGTGTCTCCGCTTCCCTGGCACCCAACCCATTGCCAGCTTCTCTTTCCGCCACCCTTACCCCTAGCAGGGCACACCAGTCAGATGGGAAAGGGGAAGGGAGTGCCTTGTCTAAAATCCCCAGTGCTCTAGAAGTGATTGCTTTCTGTGGAACATCAGCCCCAGCACCAAGAGCGTGGCCACGAGCCGACGGAAAGGTTTCTTGCTGCAGCTGCTAATGCTGAACAGGGCTGGTCACTAATAGAAGTTCTTGTCTTCAAAAAGTCTAGCTCTGCCTTCACCTCTTATCTTGTCTGTGCTAGGGAGGATATGGATGGTTTGTTTCTCCTTCCACAATAAGAACCCTAAGTAGAGTATGTTGGGGCCTAGCACACCTGAGAGAGAGAGAGAGAGAGAGAGAGAGAGAGAGAGAGAGAGAGAGAGAGAGAGAGGTGGGCTCCTCCTGCATGATGCTCATGTACTTTCCCCCGGTGGACATTCCCGGGCTGGTGCAGGGAGCTGCCCAGCCTAATCCAGCTCTGAAGCCCTGGTGTTGACAGGCTCCCCAGACTCGGCCTACTCTGCCTGGAAAGATTTCGATGGGCATTTCCCTCCATTTTACCAGCACTCTGGGGGCCTTCTCATGGAGCGGGGCGGTTACAATACTCAGCTGGTCAATGAGTATTACTATTGTAACCACTGATCGCTTTCCCAGGACAGTCAAGCCAACCCCAAGGGCTGACCTCCAGGGCTAACCTCCGGGAGAAACAAGGGGCTTGCCCGATCCCGATGGGCCCATCCAGCTCGGACACGCGCGCGCGCGCACACACACACACACACACACACACACACACGTGCACGCGCACACACACACACCCTCTTAGGAGCGATGGCTGCAGCTACTCCGCAGGTCCACACCCGGCGCCTTCCCAACGCTGGCCCTTCTCGGGGCTCCTGCCGGCCACCGCCCCCTCCCACGGCTTTCCCTGCACCCGCCAAGGCCGGCGCTTTGCTTTCCTAGCTCCGGCTCCCGCAGGTGCCCCAGAGTGAGAAAGCCGCTTCTGCTCACATGTAAATGTCGGGGGGGAAAACAACAACAAGGACAACAAACCAAACAAAAAACAGACAAACCGCCGCTGTGGAATAAATGATTCTTTTTCCGTCCGTTTTGCTTTGCAGCTCAGGCTTAGCAGGAGAGAGTGGGGAGCCAACAGGAGCTGGATAAGCGCGTTGAGATCCACAAAGGCTGGCGGTGTCAGCAGGCCGCAAAGGGAGGGAAGAATTGAAGCAGTGAGCTGGATAAATCGGGGCAAAGCACTAAACTATATAGATATTTTGGCAACGCGTGTGCATGTGGGTCAGTGGATAAAGGGGCTCATTACTCGTATGACTGCCTCAATTCTCCACTTCCGTGGTGCGCGCGTGTGGACGCTGGCTCCAGGCCCGAGTCAGCCTCCCGCCCGGCACGCACCGCTCCAGGCCGGGGCCCCCGCTCGTCCCGCCGTGCGTCCCGGGTCCCCGGCCTGGGTGGCAGCTACAGCCGGGCGGGGTCGGCGCCGAAGAGGTCGGCGAGGCGCAGGCGGCCGATCTTCTTCACCTCGCCCAGAGCGGTGCGCAGCTCCTGTGCGGGCGGGCAGTGCAGCCGGCGCGCCAGCTCGCGGGGCACCGCAGCCCGGCCGCTGAGGCGCGCGGCCAGCACGAAGGGGAAGCCGAAGCGCGCGCGGTACTGCGCGTTGAGCTCGGCCAGCTGGAGCCGCTCGTCCGCGCCCAGGCTCGTCAGGCCCGCGCCGCTCTGTTCCCGCTGCGACTCGGCCGTGAGCGTGCCCCGCTGCAGCTCGCGGCCCGCCAGGTCCGGGTGGCAGCGCAGGATGCCCTCCTGGCCTGCGGAGAAGCACAGACACGTGGCGCGAGCGTGTCACCGCGCCTGCTCCGCACGGAGCCGCGGAGAGGGCGCGCGGGGCTGCGTGCGAGCGCTCGGCGGGGTCGCGGGAAGCCGGCCGGGCCCGGCCCCCCGCCCCGCCCCGCCCCGAAGGAGGCTGCGGAGTGGAAGGCAGGGTCCCCAGGCCGTGGAGTCTTGGCGAAGCTGGGGAGCCCATCGCGCCCGCCCCGGGAACCAGTCCTGGACCGCGGGCCTCTCCGTCCCTGCTACATTGGGTCCGGACTGGGACCCAGGGGCGAGGCGGGAAGTCATAGGTTTGTCTTTTCAGACCTCGAGTCAAGAAGAGTGGAGGAGAGAGGGCGGCCGCGGAGGCTCGGAATTTACGACTGGATCGGGAGGGAGCGGGGACGCGATAAGGAGCCGCAGCAGTCCGTATCTTTTCAAAGTCCTTTGCGCTCAGGGGGGCTTTGATGTCGAAAGGGGCCGGACGGAAAGTGCCTGAAGACTGCCTGCAAGACCCTGGAATGGGTTTCGTTCTGCTCCAAAGGAGAACGGGCAGGGGCGGGCGGATCCTTAGGGATAACGTCCTTGGGGCTTGGCAAATAAATGCCCAGAATTTTGTGACCTGGAAAGTGTGAATTCTGGGTTTCTGGAATCAGGCATTCAAAGGGCCTCGCAGATGAGTAACTGCAAAGAAACCCTTTTTCAGCGGGAGTTCCACAGTCCTTTGAAAGAAAGTGGCTTTCTTGGCCAGGCGAGATGGCTCAGGCCTGTAACCCTAGCACGCTGAAAGGCCGAGGAGGGAGGATGGTTTGAGGTCAGGAGTTTGAGACCAGCCTGAACAAGAGCGAGACCCAACTCTACTAAAAATAGAAAGAAATTAATTGGCCGTCTAAAAATATATACAAAAAATTAGCCGGGCATGGTGGTGCATGCCTGTAGTCCCAGCTACTCGGGAGGCTGAGGCAGGAGGATCGCTTGAGCCCAGGAGTTTGAGGTTGCTGTGAGCTAGGCTGACGCCACGGCACTCTAGCCAGAGCAACAGAGTGAGAGAGAGAAGGAAAGCAAGCAAGAAAGAAAAGCAAGCAAGCAAGAAGAGAGAGAAAGAAAGAAAGAAAGAAAGAGGCCGGGCGTGGTGGCTCACGCCTGTAATCCTAGCACTTTGGGAGGCCGAGGCGGGCGGATTGCTCAAGGTCAGGAGTTCGAAACCAGCCTGAGCGAGACCCTGTCTCTACCAAAAATAGAAAGAAATTAATTGACCAACTAAAATATATATATACAAAAAATTAGCCGGGCATGGTGGCGCATGCCTGTAGTCCCAGCTACTCGGGAGGCTGAGACAGTAGGATCGCTGAGCCCAGGAGATTGAGGTTGCTGTGAGCCAGGCTGACACCACGGCACTCACTCTAGCCTGGGCAACAAAGTGAGACTCTGTCTCAAAAAAAAAAAAAAAAAAAAAAAAAAAAAAAAAAAAAGAAAGAAAGAAAGAAAGAGAGAGAGAGAGAGAAGAGGCTTTCCTCTGTTTAGGGACATTACAACCACCCACCCCCTAACTTCCTAGGCCTAAAATTGTTAGAAACCCTTGGTGTGATGCCTGGGGTTTCTTTGTTTGTTTGTTTATTAAAGACAGAGTCTCTTTCTCACCCAGGCTGGTATGCAGTAACACAATCATAGCTCACAGCAGCCTCAACTCCTGAGCTCAAGCTATCCTCCCGTCTCAGCCTCCCAAATAGCTGGGATTACAAGAGTGCGCCACCATGCCTGGCTAAATTTTTTGTTTGTTTTTCACAGAGAGGCAATCTCACTATGCTGCCCAGGCTGGTTTCCAACTCCCAGCCTCAAGCAGTCCGGTTGGCCTCCCAAAGTGCTGGGGTTACACACTGAGCCACCACTCCCAGCCCATACCTGGAATTTTAAGTCCTAACCCAAAGGCTTTCCCTGAGCCCTGGGCAATCATTGTGTTTAGCTCTCTAAAGTGAGAATTAGAATCCTCCCAGCTAGGCAAGATTTCAGACATGGTGAGCAGGGAGCCATGATCTGTCAAATGAAGGTGACACCTAATTCACTGAGTTGTTGTGAAGATTAAAGACAATTCATTCACCTAAAACAGAGCCTACTGCCTAGTAAACATAAACAGTCGTTATTAGTCAGTAAACGCAGTGGAACTGGACTGGTGGCCACAGGAAGTGCTAGCTCTTGGTATCTGAGTACAGCAGTTGTCAGCCATTGGTGCTGAGAACAGGTGTGAGGCTCTGTTAGAAAAGGGGAGCATGTAAAACACTGTTTAATAAGTTACATCTCAGAAGAGCTGGGGGGAGAAGTCCTTTTATTATGATATAACCAACTCCTCCTCAAACCTTATAATTTCTGTCCTGTGAAAGGATGGTTGAGATTGCCCCCATCTAACTCCTACACCAAAGTCCCCAGAAGGAGGGAGGACTGGGGAGAAGATTCAATGAAGGCTCAGAAAAAGTTAGGTGACCTGCTCTAGGTCACTCAGCACTGTGCCTGGAGTGTCAACTCCAAATCACAGGTGTTTTCAGGGCACGAGCTGCCCCTGCAAGGTTAAGGGGAGTTCAAAACGAAACTCATGTCACCAGTAATCCCATCCCTGTACCCCCTCTCCTGGGTCCCCTGCGCCTCGGGCACTGCAAAGAGGAGTTGGTTCTTTCTCCCCAAGTCTAACCCCATCCGGGTGGTGCGAAAGGGTAGGTGTTGAATTCCCCACCTGGGGGAGCAGCCCCAGCACACGCCCGCCCCCCAGCCTGGTTGTCCAGGCCGGCCTGGGGGAACCGAGCTCAGCGCAAACACCGAGGCCCCGCCCCGATCTCCTCGGTGGCCACGCAGTCCCAGGATCCGCAGTCCCAGGATCCGCAAAGGTCCCCAGCTGCGGAGAAGAGGAAACCAGGCATCCTGGGCAGCTTCCGTGCGGGGATGGACAGGACAGTCCCCGCACCTGTCCTCACGTATTCAGAGATTCAAAGCAGCCTCTAGGTCACCTAGCCCAGCCAGGACACTTCTCTTTCTCCCCTATTCCATACTCTCTGGAGGATCAGCCTGAGCTGCGGGGGGAAGTAGTTACTGGAGACAGGCCCCGGGGTGCGGGTGGTGCTGGGGTCTGTTCCCTTAGGGCCCCCTCCCAGACCCCTGCGCAGCCCGCGGAGCAGAGGGAGGCGCCGAGCAGCTCCCCCGCCAGGGCCCCGTTGCCCTTCTTGGACTTGCATCTCACTGCGGTGGGTTTATCTCCCCTCTTGAAAACATCGCCCGGGGTTAATGTTTGCCTAGGACTGAACGTGTGTGTTTCCACTCTTACGGGGAGGAGAGAAGAGAAAAGAGGCCAAGAAAAGGGCAGCGCCAAAGGCACAACAAGAGACTAAAGAAGAAGAACTGGAATTCACACACACACACACACACACCCTCGGCTGCATATAACAAGAAAAAGGTGTGAGGAGTCAGGTAGAGGGTGGTAGCTTAGAAGAAACAGAAGGTGACTTCTTGCCAGGCCAAGGACTTCATCCTCATTGCTGCAAACCTCGGAACCCTTGAGTACTGGGGTTGGGGAAGGAGGAGATGGCCACCACTTGCCAACCCCCCCCCAAGCAAGGACCCAGTTCCCTGCCAGCTCATGGTATCTGAAGGGAAGCCCTGCTGTAGCCATAAACCCAGTGGGAGGCTGGCGATTGGGCGTGTGTACTTGCCACCTCCCTGCCTCCTGTCCCTAGGGTGCCCCCACCTGGAATGGCCAGGTGCTGGCTGAGCGTCAGTGGCCTGCTCTCCTTCGGGCATCTCCGAGCTGCCCTTTCTTGAGGCTTTCCTGAAACTCTGGACTTACCGCTTGTGCCATCGGCGTGTCATATCTAGAGATGCAGGTGGGGACACGTATTATTTGTCGGGACCACAGGATATGAGTTTTTGCACCTAGAAGAATTCCTGGCACAGAGTGGACGCCCGTTGTTTCAGTGAGAAAGCAGGGCAGACGACAGTGGCCACTGAACCCCAGAATGCCACACCAGTCCGCCTGCCTCCCCGGTCTGTAGCCACTCATGTGTTCTCACTCCTGGTGCAATGGATAGTCTGTCCTTTCTATCCGAGACCAACCCCACCACTTCTGTTCTTGAAGCCAGCCCCTCTCTTTCTCAAAGACTTTGCTTATGTAATTTCAAATATCCACTTCTCCACCCTCCTTGCCCTCCTCAACACCCAAACGTGCCTTGGAATCACTCACCGCACAAACAAAATGAAAGCCATCTCATGATTCCTTGTTGCCCACTAGTTTCTCCCTGTCTCTCTGCTCCTCCTCCCAGCAAAACTAGACAGGAGTTGTCTCCTGGCCTCTCCACCGCCTCGCCTCCCTTTCCAGGTCCACTCTGTCAAGCTTTCGGCCCCACCCACCAACCAATCTCCACTCAACAAGGTCACACATGATGGACATCTTGCCTGAGCCCAAAGTCAATGCTCTGGCCTCTTCTTTCTCAGCCTCTCTGGAGCATGTCGCCTGCTTGGCCCTCTCTCCTTCCTAAAAGATTGTCCTCAGTTGCCTTTGTTTTTTTTGAGACAGAGTCTCACTCTGTTGCCCGCACTAGAGTGCCATGGCATCAGCCTAGCTCACAGCAAACTCAGACTCCTGGGTTCAAGTGATCCTCCTGCCTCAGCCTCCTGAGTAGCTGGGACTACAGGCATGCATCACCATGCCCGGCTAATTTTTCTATTTATTTTTAGTTGGCCAATTAATTTCTTTCTATTTATAGTAGAGACGGGGTCTCGCTCTTGCTCAGGCTGGTTTCAAACTCCTGACCTTGAGCAATCCGCCTGCCTCGGCCTCCCAGAGAGCTAGGATTACAGGTGTGAGCCACCGCACCCGGCCCCTCAGTTGCCTTTGGAGACACCACTCGCCTGCCTTCATCTTGCTCTGCCAGATCATAAACATTAAGGTATCCAGTACTCAGTGCTCACAACTCTTCCCTTCTCTATTTATAGCCATGCACTAAGTATTCTCATCCAGTCCCATGGTTTTATGTGACATCGGGTCTTTATTTCACCTAGATCTAGTGTAGCACTTAGTTTTTCCTGGAGTTCCTCTGTTATGATCCAACTGAGCACCAACAGATTCCTCTAGACAATTATGAGGCATCTTAGACTCAGCAAGCTCCTTCTCCGTCCTGTCCTCTCAATTCTAAGTCTTCCTCGCCTCGGAAAATGGCACCACCAGCTGCCCAGCTGCTCAGACTAAAAACTTACGAGTTATCCTTGATTCAGCTTTGTTTCTGATCTGCCACCTCTCCAAAAAAATCCATCAAAAAAATAATAATAATTCTGTGTGCTCTCACTCTAAGATCTATTGTGAAAACCCAGTCACATCTCTACTGCTCCAACACAGCACAGGAAACCTCCTCTGCCACTTGTACTGCGGCAGCCCTCAACCTGGCCCCCCTGCGTCTGATGTAGCCTCTACGCAACCATCCTAAAGGGTAAAGCCAGTGCTGAATCATTGCAAGGGGAGAAAACCAAATTCCTTGATATACCTAAACAGCTCTGCATGATCTGGCCCTTGCTGCCTCTTCTTCCTCATATCCCCGCACCCCTTACTATTCCCCAACCACCTTGGTCTTCCTGAGCTCCCAAACATCCATTCTGGTCTCAGGTTCCTCTCCTTGGAGTAGCCTCATTCAAGAGTTTGGCTGCTTCCTTCTCATCCTTCAGTTTCAAACTTAAATCCCACCTCCTAAGAAAGAACTCTTTATTATATATTTTCTACAACATTATATATTTTTCCAATAATTTCTGGAATCTGAAATAATCATATTTATTTATGTTAACCCTGTCTCCACTAGAATGTAAGCTCATTGAAGGCAGGGACTTGTTCACTGCTCAATTTCCAGTGCCCAGGACAATGCCTGGGGCACAGTGGGCTCTCCGTAGGCATTTATCCACCAATCCATCACTCTGGGAAAGGAGTGTTGTATTTTTTTTTTTTTTTTTTTTGCTGAATGACCAAATAAACACATTTAATAGCTTGATCTAAAACCCTCATAACCTGTATTATAAGGAAATTATTAGTATCCAACTCCTTCATTCATTCAGATCAGAAATAAATATGTTCTCTAATAAGTATTAAGTAGTAAATTATGGCATTACTGTAATTCTGAAATGTATAAAGAGATGCACAATTAACTCTTTTTTTTTTTTTTTTTGAGACAGAGTCTCACTTTGTTGCCCAGGCTAGAGTGAGTGCTGTGGCGTCAGCCTAGCTCACAGCAACCTCAAACTCCTGGCTCAAGCAATCCTCCTGCCTCAGCCTCCCAAGTAGCTGGGACTACAGGCATGCGCCACCATGCCCGGCTTATTTATTTTTTTTTTTTTGTATATATATTAGTTGGCCAATTAATTTCTTTCTATTTATAGTAGAGACGGGGTCTCGCTCTTGCTCAGGCTGGTTTCGAACTCCTGACCTCGAGCAATCCGCCCGCCTCGGCCTCCCAGAGAGCTAGGATTACAGGCGTGAGCCACCGCGCCCAGCCCACAATTAACTCTTAAGAGAGTTTTGTTGCTCTTTGATTTTTAACACAAATCAGTTCTGAATTGGTTCAGGTCAGAGTGTGCGTGTGTGTGTGTGTGTGCGTGCGTGCGTGCGTGCGTGCGTGCGTGCGTGCGTGCGTGCGTGCGTGTGTGTGTGTGTGTGTGTGTGTGTGTGTGTGTTTCAACCTTCCTTTCACTGTCAGGGTTCCCCTTGCCTGGAAAGCCTTTCCCTCACCTTTAGGAGGACTGATTGGCTAGAGGTACTGTGCCGGTTAGTGCTGGAGAGCCAAATGTTAATCCTGGACTGCCACCTACTGGCCAGTGATCATCATAGCACAACCTGAAGGGACTCGACCTTGTTTTGCTCTAGAAACCCAATTTTCTCGTTAATGGGGGAGGGTTACATTAGACCATCAAAAATTCTTGACTAGGTAGATCACCATATCCTGATCTTTTCTCTAAGGTCTTTTCCAGTTTTAGGATTCAAAGACTCTATTTCACCCAGTTTGTTCCTTACAATCCAAGGGGTAAAGGTAGACAATGCAATAAATCCCATTTTATTTGATTTTTTTGACAAATTAAAATTATATATATTTATGGTGTGCAACATGATGTGTTGATATATGCATGCATTATGAAATAATGAAATAAAGTTGTTCAACATATCCATCACCTCACATACTTAACAGTTTTTGGTGGTAAGAACATTTAAAATCTACTCTCTTGGCAATTTTGAGGTATAAAAAAGATTATTGTTAACCATAGTTAACATGCTGTACAAAAGGCCATTTTATCTGATTGTTTAAACAATGAAACATTGGGCCTGGGAAATCAAGCATTAATGCTAATCAAATATATTAATGAATGAATAAAACCCCTTTAAAATATTCCTAGAATTTGTTTGTTTCTGATTCATCGGAAAATATTTCAAAACCTGTTGGGTCTGACTCCTAGTCCTGCCACTTTCTTCAAAAGCTGTTGGGTTGGCTCTCAGGATTATTAGAATTCCAGTCCTGCCGCTTTCTCAAGGTGTGTCCTTGCTCAAGTTACTTACTCTCTCTGTGCCTCAGTTTTCTCATCTGTAAAGTGAGGGTAATAATAATGCTACTATTATTTACTTTATAGGATTATTAGGAGGATTAAATGAGTCAACCAACACAAAGTGTTTGGAAAAAATGCCCGGAACAGGCCAGTAGTAAAAGTTCAGTAAATTTAAGCTATTTGTTATTCTTATTATTGCTACTGCTAACATCACTTATCTAATGTCATTAAGATGATTAGATATGCAGCGGACTCCATTGAGGCTTTGCTCCCTGCTGCCTTGGAGACACACGTGCAGACACCAATATAGGCCCGATAGCAGCCTCCACCGGCAGGGAGCTTCCTCCAAAGAACTGTGTCGAGTGCAAAGCAACACCTGTCCAGCTGGCCCAAACTCTCTCAAGCCATTTAGTCCCACGGACCTAAGGCTAAAGTCCCCCCAGTTAAAATGTTAAAAGGGAAGGGGTTATACCAGGGTCCATCATCCTTCAACTTCACCTTTGGGACAATTTCATTCCTTCATCTGGCAAACCCTTATTAAGTCCCAGTATCCTAGTCCCTCGGTGGTCTGGGGTCTGACACTGGCCAGACGGCAGAGGATCAATCGGACCAGGATGGGGATCGGACCAGTGCCCGGTCCTGGCCACACCCCACTGTGCTCGGGACCACCATTGGAATCACCCTTAACTAGAACCTCTGCCCAAATGGGTTGCGGTAAGAGTTTGGTAGGAAAAAAAAATGGAAATAGAGAAATTTTAATTTTTTTAAATCTAAGTTCCAGGGATAGGGTAATAAACCCCAAATATTTGTGTGTTAAATAACTGGACAAACCAAGGAATAATAGATTTAAATTATTCATGCTCTCTTAGCTTTCTCTCTCAACACATTCCCACCTCAGTCCGGCCACCCTCGGGTATTAAGACAATCATGGGATTTCCCTCCTTTGTTTTCCCGATAGAAAAAAAAAAAGTCATTCTTACCCTCTAAAAATTATTTTCCCGTGTGGCTCAGGAGGCTCCCCTTTTGCCTCCTGCCCCTTCCCTCCAGACACCGTGAGCAGGGCTCCCGGGACCCCTGCTCTCGCCAGCTTGCCCTGCAGCTCTGGGCTGGGCTGGCCCGTGGCCCTGTCAGGAGGCTCCTGCCCGCCGGCTCCGCTCAGGGCTGGGGCCTGAGCCCGGTGGAGGAGACCAAGAGCCCAGCCATGGAGGGGCCCCAAGAAGTGGGTGAGTGTCAACATGGCCCCAACATTCCTGCCAGTTTAATTTTATAACGTGATCCTCTGAGCTTCCTAGATGTGCCTAAAATGAATTAAAATGAGCTCTTTATTTTGGAGACGTTCATCTGCCCTTTGGAAGCCATCCAGCATGTCCGAGCCTGCCCCGAGGGGCAGTCCTCTGTCTGCTGGCTCCTTTGTGGGGCAGAAGTCTTTCCACCAGGTGTCGGTGGAGGGCCTCGGTGTGGGGGGTGTGAAGGCCGCCCCTTCCCACAGTGTCCACGACAGCCCCCGAGGCAGCCCGGGCGGCCCACCCTCAGCCCCTGACCTTCTGTGAAGCTGTGTGTGTCGTTCTGAGTCACCCAGGGTCAGCCTGAGCCTCCAACTCTTCTCCCCAGCCCACACCCAGGAGTGCCTCCTTTCCTCTCTCTCCCCAGAGAGTGCAGCTACTCCTTTCCCTTTCTCCAGGGGGATTCCTTCAGCTTCTCCTCTTTCCCCCTCAATCCCTCAGGGAGTTGCTGGTCTAAATGAATTCACCTTCCTCAGCAGTCCAGTCCAGACTGGCCCCTTCTGGAAGAAACGGCAGCCATTTGCTCTTTCCCCTGGGCTCCCGAGATAGTCCGATATCCAGCTGTCTCCTCTCTTGCATGCAGGACATTCCCCAAGTGAACACTCGGTGGCTGAGAGAGGGTGGGCCCTGGGCCTGACCTTCGGCCCCTAAATCACTGGGAGGCCTTTTGCCCTGTTCCTGCTGGGACCTCAGAGCTCAAATGTTTAACAGCCGCTCAGCCTGGCCAGCCCACCTTCCTTAGCCCATTTCCGACCTAAACCACAAAAGGGCTTGAGTCTCATGGACTAAACCTGGGGAAGCTTACCGAACCTTCCGATGAAAATAGCTACATGAATATATCGAGTATGAGCAACTAGACTAAAATATCTAACCATATCTTGATGAGCGTATCGGAAAGCCCTTTGCAGAGAAGGTCTAATCCGGAGCCTTACCTGACTGGGGCAGAGCATCAATAAAGGCAAAAAAGTGCTTCTCTAAATCCTCCACGTCCGAGAATGGCCGCTGGGACCAAACAGCAGCTGCAATCAGAGGACATCGCTCAATGACGTTCCCAAACACATCCACGAATTCTCCAAAGTCCATGGAGTTGACCTTCTCAATGTCCATGGCTCGCACTGAGCTGCGGGCAGCAGGACGTCCCACTTCACGCTCCGTGAGCGAGTGACGCCGACTCTGCTCGCCCGGTTATATTTGCAGATCGCACGGGCTTGCTTTTTGTGCAACACCACCTTAGCATGTTTTAAGTGCCTCTGGGAGAGGCGCATCCAGAATACTTGTGTAATGAACAAATACAGGCTTAAGGTTCTAACCCAGAGATCTTGGCACGGCCAACGTTTCTAACCAAACTGTTCCCAAACCAGCAGGTCATATTCATTGGACTCCTATTCAAATATGAGTCATATTTCAGCCTCAGCGTTTGAGCCAGATATGCTTTTGATGTCATTAGCATTTTAATGTCATCTTTATTGCAGGGAGTTTTCCCCGGATAATTCAGACAGTTCACAGAAGTCAGCCTGTTTGGAACTTGATTTTCCATCTCTTGTTGCTGCTGCTATAGAAGACAGGTACTATGTTTTATTCTTTTTCTGTATCCCAGATACATTACACAATAGGTACCTAATAAATGCTCATTATACAGGATGAGGTATCTAAGGAATAATTCTGTCCCATTCTCTATAGTCTCTCCAACAGCATCATGAGTTATTGTCTTCTTGAATGTATCTGTCCCTACCTGAAATCATCTTGCTATCGTATTTATTTATTTGCATGTCCTGGAATCAGTCAGCTCTCAGGCCTGGGTGCCTAGACGCTGTCAGAGTGAGTACACAAGAAACACTGCGGGATGAATTATTTGGCCAATTGACCACATAGATTGGATTTCACATGCTAATGTCTTCCATGTACACACAACACAAAAATAATGTGCAAGGTAAAGTCAAAGAAGGTGTCAGAATTTACAAATAAAGACATTGCTACTATTTCCCTTTAGAATTAAAAATGAAAACATATTTCCAACAGTCGTACAGTTACACATTTGCTTCCATTTCAATCAAAATTCATTGAGAGAGCAACGGCACGAAGATTAATAAAGCAGTCAGTCACATTTGCCCCTATGGTCTGTGAGAGGCAAGTGACAATAGTGCGTGTGCAATCTACCAGTGGCCATAGGTTTTGTCCTAACTCTGTAGATAGTTCTCCAGTGGGATCTCCCATTAACTGCCTGGGCCATTGGGTCATGAATGACCGATAGAGGCTTCATCCCTTAAAAAGAAGCTGATAAAATTTGCTTTTCTAAGGGTATCAGAAGTTCCACCATTATCAGCCTTCTCTTTGAATCCGAAGGAAGAAAGTGTTCATACTTATATATCACATACCTATGTACATGTAAAAAAGGTGGAATCGCCAGTGGGCATGCAGCTTCCAGCAGTATAGCACAGCATAGGGGAGTTGGACTCAGGAGCCAGACCACAGGGGTTCTAATCCCGTCTCTACCTTTTACTGTCTGGCACGTGGCAAGCTATTGAACTTTTCTATACCTCAGTTTCTTCATTTGTAAAGTGGGGACAATAACAGTATTTGCTTCATGGGAGTTTTGCAAAGATAAAATGAATTAATGTACCAAAGTGCTCTCAACAGTTCCTGTCACATAGCATTACATAGGCGCTGGCTAACATAACATCCGCTGTGTACAATCACTCCATTGGACCAACATAGAACTTTTTCTTTTCTTTTCTTTTCTTTTCTTTTCTTTTCTTTTCTTTTCTTTTCTTTTCTTTTCTTTTCTTTTCTTTTCTTTTCTTTCTTTTCTGACACCAGAGTCACATCCCCTTTTCCTCAGGCAGGCAGGTTTGGCTACAGACCCAGCCCAACAACCCAACATTCATTCATTTCTTCCCCTTCTCCCTCCACCCTCTTTCTCAACCTCAGTTAATTCAAGGCCTGTTCAAATTTGCAAGTTGAAACTCCTTTTGGCCCATGGAAATCAGCACTTGATGGGCTTGCTGGGAAGGGCCTCCTCTCTGATGTGACTGCGTTGCTAGCATTTTTATATAAGATTTCTCCACCAGGTAGGAAGCCTAACCTCCTTTTATTTTGTTACAGCTATTGCATGATAATGAACTCCAAATGAACATTTAAACGCAAAAGGTTAAGGAATTAAATAGTCATGGGTATAGAAATAACATTGACAAAAGACAAACAAATTATTAACATGGAACTCAACAACCTAGGCACACTGGGCTTTCCTTTTCCTGTTTGACTCTCTCATCAGTGAAATCAATCAAAGAAAGAATTGCAAGATGTTCAGAAAGTAAGGCACTTTTCATACAAGCAGAAAACTAATTATAGAATTGTATACTAGAAATATAGTTTATAAACATAACTAGGTGAATTGCATGCTATGTGAATTACATATCAAAATATCAAAATCAGATCAAGGCCGGGCGCGGTGGCTCACGCCTGTAATCCTAGCACTCTGGGAGGCCGAGGCGGGCAGATTGCTCAAGGTCAGGAGTTCGAAACCACCCTGAGCAAGAGCGAGACCCCGTCTCTACTATAAATAGAAACAAATTAATTGGCCAACTAATATATATAGAAAAAATTAGCCGGGCATGGTGGCGCATGCCTGTAGTCCCAGCTACTCGGGAGGCTGAGGCAGGAGGATTGCTTGAGCCCAGGAGTTTGAGGTTGCTGTGAGCTAGGCTGACGCCATGGCACTCACTCTAGCCTGGGCAACAAAGTGAGACTCTGTCTCAAAAAAAAAAAAAAAAAAAAAAAATCAGATCAAGTATCTGTTTTGGCCACAATATGGTATGAAGCTAGAAATCAATAACAGAAGGAATCATGGAAAATTAACAAATATGTGGAAATTAAACAATATGCTCCTAAACAACTATTGGGTCAAAGAAGAAATTAAGGGGAAATTTTTAAAAGATAGCTTGAGACAAAGGAAAATGGAAACAAACATACCAAAACTTATGGGATGCAGCAAAAGCAGTTCTAAGAGGTACGTTTATAGCAATGAATATTTACATCAAAGAAGAGGAAAGATCCTCAATAAGCAAACTAATGTTACACCTCAAGAAACTAGAAAAAGAAAAACAAACTAAGCACAAAGTTAGCAGAAGGGAGATCAGAGCAGAAATAAATGAAATAGAGACTAGAAAAACAATAGAAAAAAATCAGCGAGACTAGGAGTTGGGTTTTTTTGAAAAGCTAAACAAAACTGACAGACGTGTTGCCAAAGGAAAAAAAGAGAGAACACTCAAATCAATAAATTCAGAAATGAAAGAAGAGACTTTACAACGGGTAGCACAGAAATATAGAGGATCATAAGAGACTACTATGAGCAATTCTATGCCAACAAATTGGACAACCTAGAAGAAATGGATAAATTCTTAGAAATATATGCCTACCAAGACTGAACCATGAAGAAATTGGAAATCTGAACAGACCAATAATAAGGAGACTGACTGGATGAGTAATTAAAAGTTTCCTATTTAAAAAAAGCCCTTGAGGCCGGGCGTTGTGGCTCACGCCTGTAATCCTAGCTCTTGGGAGGCCGAGGCGGGCGGATTGCTCAAGGTCAGGAGTTCAAAACCAGCCTGAGCAAGAGCGAGACCCCGTCTCTACTATAAATAGAAAGAAATTAATTGGCCAACTGATATATATATAAAAAAAATTAGCTGGGCATGGTGGCGCATGCCTGTAGTCCCAGCTACCCGGGAGGCTGAGGCAGAAGGATCACTCGAGCCCAGGAGTTTGAGGTTGCTGTGAGCTAGGCTGACGCCACGGCACTCACTCTAGCCTGGGCAACAAAGCGAGACTCTGTCTCAAAAAAAAAAAAAAAAAAAAAAAAAAAAAAAAAAAAAAAAAAGCCCTTGATCTGATGGCTTCATGGCTTAATTCTACCAAACATTTAAAGAAAAACTAATTCCACTCCTTCTCAAACTCTTCTAAAAAATTGAAGAGGAGGGAATACATTCAAACTCATTTTATGAGGCCAGCATGACCATGATACCAAAGTCAGACAAAGACACAAGAAGAAAAGAAAACTATAGGCCAATATCACTAATGAACCTAGATGCAAAAATCCTCAATAAAAGGCTAGCAAACCATATTCAACAGTACATTAAAGGGATCATTCACCATGATCAAGTGGGTTTGTCCCTAGGATGCAAGCTTGGTTTAACATATGCAAATCAATAAATGCGATTCACCATATTAACAGAATGAAAGACAAAAACTGTATGATCATCTCAATAGATACAGAAAAAGCATTTGACAAAATTTAACATCTTTTCATGATACAAACTCTCAACAAGGCCGGGCATGGTGGCTCACGCCTGTAATCCTAGCACTCTGGGAAGCCGAGGCGGGTGGATTGCTCAAAGTCAGGAGTTCAAAACCAGCCTGAGCAAGACCCCGTCTCTACTATAAAAAAATAGAAAGAAATTAATTGGCCAACTAATATATATATAAAAAATTAGCTGGGCATGGTGGCGCATGCCTGTAGTCCCAGCTACTGGGGAGGCTGAGGCAGGAGGATTGCTTGAGCCCAGGAGTTTGAGGTTGCTGTGAGCTAGGCTGATGCCATGGCACTCACTCTAGCCTGGGCAATAAAGTGAGACTCTGTCTCAAAAAAAAAAAAAAAACTCTCAACAAATTAGGTACAGAAGGATGTTCCTCAATGCAATGAAGGCAGTATATGGCAAGCCCATGGCTAACATCATACTCAACAGGGAAAAGTTGAAAGCTTTTCTTCTAAGGTCAGGAACAAGACAAGTATGTCTATTCTCACTGCTTCTGTTCAACATAGTACTGGAAATCCTAACCAGGCAAGAAAAAGAAATATTATAAAAGGTATCTAAACAGGAAATGATGAAGTGAAATTGTTCCTGTTTGCTGACAATGTGATTTTATACAAAGAAAATCCTAAAGACTCCACCAAAAAAATTATTAAAACTGATAAACAAATTCAGTAAAGTTGTAGGGTACAAAATCAACTTGCAAAACACAGCAGTAGTGTTTCCATACATTAACAATGAACTGCCTGAAAAAGAAATGAAGAAAACAATCCCACTTATAATAACATCAAAAAATAAAATACTTAGGAGTAAACTTAACCAAGAAAGTGAAAGATCTTTATACTGAAAACTATAAAACATTGATAAAATAAATAGAAGATGATACAAATAAATGGAAATACATCCATGTTCATGGATTAGAATAATCAATATTGTTAAAATGTCCATACTATTCAAAGCAATTTACAGATTCAGTGTAATCTCTATCAAAATTACAACATCATTCTTCATGGAAATAGAAAAAAATCCTAAAATTTATATGGAACCACAAAAGACCCCAAATAGTCAAAGCAATCTTTACCAAAAAGAACAAAGCAGTAGGTATCACACTAGTGGATTTCAAACTATATTACAAAGCTGAAGTAATCAAAACAGCATGATACCGCCATAAAAACAGACACATAAACCAATGGAATAGGCTAGGGAGCCCAGAAATAAACCCAAACATCTATAGTCAATTGATTTTCAACAAAGGCACCAAGAATACCCAGTGGGAAAAAACAGTCTCTTCAATAAGTGGTGTTGGGAAAAACTGGATAGCCACATACAGAAGAATGAAAATGGACTCTTATCTTACCCATTAAATAGAATCAACTCAAAGTGGATTAAAGATTTAAATGTAAAATTGGAAACTATAAAACTACTAGAAGAAAACAGAGGAAAAGCTCCATGATATTGGTATGGGAAATGAATTTTTTGGATATGATCCCAAAAGCACAGGCAAAAGAAGCAAAAATAGGTGAATGGGATTGCATCAGACTAAAAAGCTTCTGCACAGCAAAGGAAAAAACAGAGTGAAGAGACAACCAACAGATTGGGAGAAAATATTTGCCAATCATACATCAGATGAGGGATTAATATTCACAATACCCAAGGAACTGAAACTACTTAATAACAAGAAAACAAAGGACCCTATTTTAAAATGGGTACAGGATTGGAATAGAAATTTCTCAAAAGAAGACACACAAATGGCCAACAGATATATGAAAAAAAAGCCCTACATCTCTAATCATAAGAGAGATGCAAATTGAAATCATAATGAGATTACATCTCTCACATTGTCAGATTGGCTATTATTGGCTATAATTGGCTATTATAAAATAGCTGAAAGGTAAGTGTTGGTGAGGATGTGGAGAAAAGGGAATACTTACACACTGTTGGTGGTATTATAAACTACTACAGCTATTTTGGAAAATAATATGGAGGTCTCTCAAAAACTTAAAACAGAATTACCAGATGATCCAGCAATATCAATACTGGGTATATACACCCAAAGGAATTGACATCAATGTATTGAAGAGATGTCTATACTCCCATGTTCATTGCAGCATTATTATCAATGGTTAAGTTATATAAACAATCTAAGTATCCAACAGATGAATGGATTTTTTAAATGTGGTATATTTACACAATAAAAAATCATTCAGTCTTTAAAAAAACACAGGAAATTCTATCATTTGCAACAACATGGATGAACCTAGAGGACATTACGTTAAGTGAAATAAGGCAGGCACAGAGAGACAAATACTGTATGATCTCACATGTGGAATCTAAAAAAGTTGAACTCATAGAAGTAGAAGGTAGAATGGTGGTTACCAGAGCCTGGGGCTGGGGAGGAGGGCAGAAAAATCTCTTTCTGGGAAAGGGGAGATGTGGGTCAATGCATAAATTTCAATCACATATGGGAGGAATTAAGTTGTGGTGATCTATTGTACAGCATAGTGACTATAGTTAATAATAATATATTGTATATTAAAAAGAGCTAAAAGGGTGGATTTCAAATATTCTCACCAAAAAAGAAATGGTAAGTATTTGAGGTGATGATTATGTTAAAATTACCTTGACTTGATCATTTCACAATATATACATGCATGGAAACATCCCATTGGACCCCATTAACTATATAGAATTATTGTTTGTCAATTAAAAATGAAACAAAACAAAAAAACAACAGAAAAAATGAATTGCAGTTATCTGTATAGAGGGTTATTATTCCTTCTAACCAACTGATGGACTTTTTCTTTAATTCTGCTGCTTATAATTCGTCATTCCAGAGGGCAGGCCAGGTGTAGTAATGAAATCAAGCCCAGTGCCTGGGATCAACTGAAAAACAGTAGTGCTAGGGCGCCACCTACTGGCAAGATAACTGCAAAGGCCAGGCAGAAGAGGCTGCCCCTGAAAAATAGCAACGCTTTTCTAACATCCGGCTTGTAAATTGTGTTCTTACAAGATGTTAAGAGTGGACAGAGGGCCCGGCACAGTGGCTCACGCCTGTCATCTCAGCACCTTGAGAGGCTGAGGTGGGAGGATCACTTGAGCCCAGGAGTTCAAGGCTGCGGAGATCTATGATCCGGCCAGTGCACTCACTCCAGACTGGGTGAAAGAGTGAGATCCCATCTCTAACAACTAAATAAATAGATAAATAGATAGATAGGCAGTTATGTCAAGGACACACAATTTGATCCAAACTACAACTGAATCTGTGGTAAGGGTAAGGGTTGGATTTAATTAGTCTAATTTCATTTTTCCTTAAGAGGTTTTAAATGCCATCATTACACAGAGAATGTTGTCTTTTCGCATTTGGAATATACGAAAGATGAGTTATAAACTACTAATATGAAGAACACCTGTGAACCACTACCCAATTCAACCCAAAAAAACGATTTAAATGTCATTAGTCGTGTATTCACATAGTACATCAGCGAGATGAAGAAACTCCAGCTCCATGTCATATCATGAATCAATCTTAGAAGCATAATGTTGAGTTTTTTAAAGAAAACAGGATCTGGAAGTCTACGTAGACTATGATACCATTTTTATAAAACTCATGAACAATGTACCTTTTTTGTTTTTGTTTTTGTTTTTGTTTTTGAGACAGAGTCTCACTTTGTTGGCCAGGCTAGAGTGAGTGCCGTGGCGTTAGCCTAGCTCACAGCAACCTCCAACTCCTGGGCTCAAGCAATCCTCCTGTCTCAGCCTCCTGAGTAGCTGGGACTACAGGCATGCACCACCATGCCCGGCTAATTTTTTTGTATATATATTTTTAGTTGGTCAATTAATTTCTTTCTATTTTTAGTAGAGACAGGGTCTCGCTCAGGCTGGTTTCGAACTCCTGACTTGGAGCAATCTGCCTGCCTCAGCCTCCCAGAGTGCTAGGATTACAGGTGTGAGCCACTGCGCCCGGTCAACAATGTACCTTTTGATATCCTTTGAGTCATTAAAAAAAAAAAAGAAATTAGTTTAAAAATATTATTTAATATATATAAAAAAGAAAAAAACCACAAAAAACTCATGAACAAGAGAATATTCATTTTAAGGAAATCAAGTCCTTTGGTAACTTCAATACCGCACGCGACAAGGGGTGTGCTCCACTGATGATTCCAGATATAAACGCATTTGTCTGGCTCCATCCTCAGAGAAGTCAAGTTCAAACTGTGCCTGTGTCCTGGCCAAAATCACTTTGGCAGAAGGAAAAGTAGAACGTTCCTATAAACGTTAACTCACATTTATTTTCGTCCATATTGTTCCCAACAAGCATTTTGTGACAAGCAGTTCAAGAGGGCTTACTAAATGCCTGTCACTCGACTCCTTCCTCAAATCCTATCAAGATTATAGGAGAACATGAAAATAAATGAAATAGTACAGCACTCAAAGCTAGAAAGACCACTGGCAGCCCCAAACCGAGAGGACTGTCTAGAGAAAGCAGGACGGATGACACCCTCAGTTCCACCAGGGAATCTTCGAGTCCGTCCAGGCATACTACCCGTCACGGTTCTCAGGCAGACTTGGGCTCACTGCATCGGAAGAGGATTTACTCAAAGCATTCGGGCAGGATTATAGGAAGGTCGGAGACCAGGGCTTGGGAGAGAAGAGGAACCAAATCACCTGCAGGATCTGGGAAGTGGGAACTGCTTGTCACTCTTGTCAGAGCCTGGTACTGTGTGAATAAGCTTCAGCTCCTTTTCCCCTCCCTGCCCGAATCTAGCCAACATATAAAGTTCCAGAATAAGAAAGGAAGTTGATTAGCCCAGTGTGGGGCAAGAAGGCAAAAGCCACGTGACTGAAACCCCACCAAACTGCATACACTAGGGAGAAGTGCAATAATATCCCAAATCTTGGTGCTGCTGCCGTGCAATGGGAATCGATGCTGGATGGCCAAAGAAACACACGATCGTTACAACTGGGCCTTTAAAAATAATTGATACAACAAAAAATTAAAATTCAAACTCCCATATGATCCAGAAATCCCACTTCTGAGCATACATCTGAAAGAAGTGAAGGCAGGGTCTTGAAGGGATGTTTGCCTACCCATGTTCCCAGCAGGTCTTATTCACAATAGCCAAGAGGAGGAAGCAACCCAAAGGCCCATCCATGGGTGAATAAGCAAAATGTGGTTCTATACACACAATGGACTATTATCCAGCCTTGCAAAGGAAGGAAATTCTCACACATGCTATCACATGGATGAAACTTGAGGGCGTCATGTTAAGTAAAATATGACACAAAAGGACAAATATTATATGATCCCACCTAACTGCGGTACCTAGAGTAGTTAAAACCATAGAAACAGAAAGCAAGCAGAACGGTGGCTGCCAGGGACCAGGGGAGGGGAGAATAGGGCGTTAGTGTTTAATGGTAACGGAGTGTCAGATGTGCAGGATGAAAGAGCTCCGGGGATCTGGGTCACAGCGATGAGAATATACTTGACATTACTGAACTGCGGTAAGGTGGTAAATTAAGTGGTAAGGTGGTAAATTTTATGTTATGGGATTTTTACCAGAATAAAAAAAAGAATACAATAAATAGCATAAGCGTAGAACCCAAGAGTAATCTTAAAGTTGAGTGTTAACAGGGGCTTGGAGACCCCAAATTAGTAATACAAGCTTCAATTTGCTCAGGAAAAATTGGTAATAAATTTATTATCAGGAAAAACTGGTATAAATTTAATACCTACTTCATAAGGTAGTTTTGAAGATTAAATGAGATAATTTGTATCTAGTTCTTAGCACAATGCCCAGCACCTAACAAGGACTTCACAAATGTGCATATTTGGCAAATACTGACACATGGTAAAGAACAAAAGCGGTGGCTCACACCTGTAATCCTAGCATTCTGGGAGGCTGAGGCTGGAGGATTGCTTGAGCCTAGGAGTTCAAGACCAGCCCGAGCAAGAGAGAGACCCCGTCTCTACTAAACATAGAAAAAATTAGCTGGGTGTGGCGGTGCATGCCTGTAGTCCCAGCTACTCAGGAGGCTGAGGCAGGAGGATCACTTGAGCCCAGGAGTTTGAGGTTGCTGTGAGCTATGATGATGTCACCACCTCTACCTGGGCAATAGAGTGAGACTCTATCTAAAAAAAAAAAAAAAAAAAAAAAAGCACAAAAGGCATATTTGACAGTATGGGTAGTGCTACTCCATTTATGTAAAAATCAAAGAAGTATGTGTGTAAATGTATGTAAGTAAATAAATATACTTAAACAAGAAGATGGGAAATATGGCTCAACCTTTAACAGTAATTCTCCTAAAGAAGCATTTTAGGACTTGGGTTGTGCAAATAAAGGGTGGGAAGAAGAAGTCACTGCTATAAGGAAAAATACAAAACTGTTTGAATTTTTAACATTATTCATGCTTTATGCTTTTACTTGAGTGTGGGATAAAATGTAATTGAATACATATACTTACTATATCCTGACTGTATACCCGAATAGGAGTTAAGCATACAACTTGGGATAAATCATATCTGCCTTCAAACTTCTTATCATCTAATTGGGAGCTGGGCATGGATATCAGCTACATGGGAGGATCACTTGAGTCCAAGAATTCAAGACCAGCCTGGGCAACTTAGTGAGACCCCATCCCTAAAAAAAAAAAAAATTCAATTGAAAAGATAGGACATTTACTTAAGATAAATAACAGCATAGGGTAGGCAGACTATATGTTAAGAGCCATCCAGATGATACAGACCAGAAGCCCTTACAAGATTTCAGCAGGGAAAGTCATCACTAGTGGGTAGGGACACTGGGGAAGACCTAAAGGAGAAGACAGAGCTTCAATCGGGTCATGAAGCAAGGACTTAAATAGGAAGAGAAGGGAGCTGGCGTCCCAGGGAGGGGGTGGGGCAAAAGCAAGGGACACGGGGGTGGGAATGTTCAAGACATACCCACTGAGCATGAGTAGGTCGCTTGGGGTAGAAAGACAGTGTTACTCGGCCCGTGCAGAGCAATGCCATGAGGCCCGGCTGTGGTGGGCACCAAATGCCACAAAGAGAGCTTTGCTTTAGCCGCTGGGCCCTGGGGAGCCACTGGAAGCTCTCCAGGCAAGTGACATATGCAAATAATTCAATAATTTAGAAAGATGAATCTGGGTGTGCATTAGAGAAAACACTAGATAGTGAGAGATTTAGGGAAGAGTTATGTGAAGAAGGGATTCGTGCAATCTATGTGAGTTCATGGTGACCTGGTCTAAGTCAAAGGATTAAAACTAGAAAGGAAAGTGAAAATAATGAATTATTTTAGGTGCCAGGCACTGATCTAAGTGATACACATGTCTATATGTTCCATATTTGTTAATATAACCATAGCTTATAGAGGCTATATTAAAGAGATAGGCTTGAAGAGATATTTGCATACCCATGTTCATAGCAGCCTTATTCACAACAGCCAAGAGGAGGAAGCAACCCAAGCGTCCATCCATGGGTGAATAAGCAAAATGTGGTTCTATACACACAACGGACTATTATCCAGCCTTGCAAAGGAAGGAAATTCTCATACATGCTATCACATGGATGAAACTTGAGAGCATCATGTTAAGTAAAATCTGACACAAAAGGACAAATATTATTATGATCCAACCTATCTGAGAATTTACCTAATTCTCCCAGCAACCCTACAAAGGGGATGTCATTCTTGTCCCATTTTCCAGAAAAGGAAACTGAGGCTAGAGAAGTTGAGTTACCTGCCTCAGGTGACATGGCCAAGACATGGCAGAAAGAGAACCCCAGCCTGTGCAGACGGGCTCCAGAGCCCTCACCCATCCCCACTGTCCTGGAAGGGGAGTCAGGGAGAAGGAAAGGGAAGGCGGAACCGGGTGGCGGCTGGCGTGTACGGGGAGGAGGACAAATCAAGTTGATAAGCCTGTGAGATGGAGGATGCTAGCTCCAAAGGATGAAGGGGACAGAGAGCAAACCCAGAGACATCAGGGCTACAGAGGAGAGTAGACACCCAACATTAGTCGTTCTTTTTTTTTTTTTTTTTTTTTTTGAGACAGAGTCTCACTCTGTTGCCCAGGCTAGAGTGAGTGCCATGGCATGAGCCTAGCTCACAGCAACCTCAAACTCCTGGGCTCAAGCGATCCTCCTGCCTCAGCCTCCCAAGTAGCTGGGACTACAGGTATGCGCCACCATGCCCGGCTAATTTTTTCTATATATCTTTAGTTGGCCAATTAATTTCTTTCTCTATTTATAGTAGAGACGGGGTCTCGCTCTTGCTCAGGCTGGTTTCGAACTCCTGACCTTGAGCAATCCGCCTGCCTCGGCCTCCCAGAGTGCTAGGATTACAGGTGTGAGTGAGCCACCGCACCCGGCCTCATTAGTTGTTCTTAACCTAGTGAGACAGGAGTCATTGATGTTTTTAAGCATCTGATGAAAAGAATGAGCTATCTTAATAGGAAAAAAATCCACGTGGACAAACAAAACACTGCACACAACTTCAGCAGGTTCACAAACTCCAGTTAAGTCTTGCCCTAGATAGACCACGTAAATAATTCAATTATGGACATATCTATAGTAGAAATTTTATTTCCATTCATAAAATATATCACTAAATAGCTGAAAAAGTTACATATTATTTTAAAACATAGATTTCTTTTAAAAATCATATTAGCTTCTCCTTAGCAAAATGCTTTTTTGTTTTATGTATTCACAAGAATATGCTATACTTCGGGTTCACCGGTTTCACTCAAGCCAGCCCGAGAAGCCCCGTGGACGTGGGTAGCTGCTCCAGTAAAGTTCATTATCGGCTCCTCCTGCCTTGGGCACAGGATACTTTGATTTTACAAAAGTCCCTTTGAAAACAAGAGTCAATGCAGACAGCTTCTAGAGAAAAATCTGGCAAAGCAGCAGTTGATACTATATTTTCTTTTAGAGATAAAAGTAATCTTGCTTCGGTAATCTACAGCCTGTTTAAGGTAGGCGGGGAGGATGAAGTCCTTACGGCTCCTAAATTGTTTCTCTATGAATCTGCGACCTGATCCTGTGGAGTGGGTGGCTCTGAATCCATCTCTCTGCTAACAGGTCGCCTGCTTGGGTAGGTGGAAGAGCGTTCCGTGATCCGGCCATCCATGTTCTGATACATCTGAAATGGGAGACAGACAGGACGCCGGTTACCATCTCATTAAGACTTACACGTTACGTGCCTCCATTGCAAATTATTTAAATAAAAATGATGGTTCTGTCTAGATGATTGCTTTTAAGATTTTTTTATTGATAACGTAATGTACATATTTTCAGGGTACGTGTGTGAACTTTGACTTTATTGTGCACAGGTCTTAGAGGATATTCTACATATTCATTGACCGAGCAATTTTGGTCCTTTTATTAACGGAAAAATCAACTCATAGTCAAATATTTTGTTTCCTTATTGAGTCTATTCTTAGATATCAAATGTCACCTAGAAACCCTAAAATCATGCAGAAAAACCATCAAAGAGAAAGGCCACAAAAAGAGATGCAGAGGTCTGATTCTTAAGTTTTCCCTTGGGAGTTTCACAGCTTTTAAACCTTTTTCAAAATGAAAATAGATTTACTTTTTTTTTTCCAGTTATGAAGATTTTCTAGTTATAAGTAATTTAAGGTATACAGAAAAAAGAACTAAAAATCATCAGAAGTGACCACCATTATAGACAGCTTGCTGTGCACACACAATTTTGCGTCTGTAGGCTCAGGCTGTATATCCTGTTTTAGAACCTTGTTTTTGAATTACCAATATATTGTTATTATACTGCTCATAGGTTGCATGTGTCACATGTTTTTATTATTCGTTTTTTTTTTTTTTTTTTTTTTTCATGGCAGCCTAGGGATAGGTAGTATTGATGTGCCGTAATTTACCGTTTGATGGACTGGTTATGTAACCCTAACTGAAAGTGACGTGTGATCTAGTCTGTCCCTGGGGTATGCGGGGACAGTGGAATTGCTGGATCAAAGGCAAGGCACACTCGCACGGCGATACACGCGGCCAGGCTGTCCTACAGCGAGGCTGTACTTATTTCTACTCCTACCGACTGCGTCTAGGCACACTGTTTTCTACAGAGGCTTCCCAACAATGGGTCTTAATAATCTTTCCCTTAATAGTCTTTGCCCCTTGGCTGAGCAATGCGTTTTTATCTCTTTACCTGCAATTGTTTCATCAGCAGCAAAACTGAGCATTTTTGTCTATATTTTATGGCCATTTGCATTTCATCATGAATAGCCTTTGTCCTTTTATGTACATAAAAGGCTATACTTGTTTTTGTCATTATTTATTTATAAGAACTTTGCGGTTTAGGAATCATGCATTCTGTTTATTTAAATTTTATAGACTCCCTCCTTTCACCCAGCCCTCACTACTGTCTACTGCTTCTTGTTAGTTTGTGTTTTTGACAGTCAGTTATTCATCACCCACGGCAGGCTGCCAGTCGACAGTTCCTGAGCCCCAGAGGGAAGGGGACTTGGATATCCTGTAGGTACGGGGACATAAAAAGAGAGGCTCAAACCAAGACCCGCGTGGTCATAAACAAAGCCAAGGGGTCGCCGGTTCTACTTTCACCTTTCAACTTTGACCCCTGTATTTATTTTATTCATGCATTCTGGAATGTCCTGCTCACCATCCGCTCTCCAACAGCTGAGATGCTACTCATTCCTCACAGCCTAGCTCAACAAATCAACACCCGACCACTCAACACGTAAACATCAGTCAAGCCTCTCTCTTGCTCCACCAGCTCATTTCTGTTTCTTCCAGTTTATCTTACAGTGTCATTAGCTGTTTCTAACTGTCTGCCCAATAGCCTGTAAGTCCCTAGGGGCTCTCCATCTCCCCCAACCTTTTGGCCTCATTTTCTGATAATAACTTAGCTTCTATATGTGATTTTTTTAAAAAAACTTATAACCATCCACACAGCTCTAAGAGAGAACACAGATTGAAAACAGGCTCTTAACAACTTAGAAAACAGGAAAGAGAACCCATTGAAGGAATCAGATTTATATTCAACTAAGATTTCATTGAGTAAACACTAAGTTCCCAGTATGCGCTAAAAGTCCTTTCACACACATTGTCTTATTTACTCCTCCTTACAGTTCCATAAAGTAAGATTTATTAATCTCATATTTCAGATAAGGAAACTGAGACACCTCCCCCCAAAAAAAGGTTAAGTGACTTAATGAGGTCAAATAAGAAGTAAATGATGGAGCCAAGATTTGAACCTAGGTATTGGGAGTTCAAGGCTCCAGCCTTTGTTCACTTCACCTGGGGATGGCTCACTTCACGACACCAGGTGGTGTTGGTGGGGGAAGGGTGAGCAAGTCCAAGTTCCCAAATCTCAAGGAGCATCTAGTTTATCAACCCATTTTATAGATGGAAAAACTGAGACCCAAAGAGGTAAAGCGACTTGCCATAATGGACATGGTTATCAGGAGGCAGAGCAGTAGAGCTGGTGTTCAACCTTCATGACTCGAGGTCAGTGCTCTTTTCACTCGACCACATTACACGATGGAGTCATTTGATTATTCCACACCCATGATTCATGTTGAATTAAAAAGGGTCAAGTGGCCGGGCGCGGTGGCTCACGCCTGTAATCCTAGCTCTTGGGAGGCCGAGGCGGGCGGATTGCTCAAGGTCAGGAGTTCAAAACCAGCCTGAGCAAGAGCGAGACCCCGTCTCTACTATAAAAAATAGAAAGAAATTAATTGGCCAACTGATATATATATATAAAAAATTAGCCGGGCATGGTGGCACATGCCTGCAGTCCCAGCTACTCGGGAGGCTGAGGCAGAAGGATCACTCAAGCCCAGGAGTTTGAGGTTGCTGTGAGCTAGGCTGACGCCACGGCACTCACTCTAGCCTGGACAACAAAGTGAGACTCTGTCGCAAAAAAAAAAAAAAAAAAAAAAAAAAGGGTCAAGTGGCTTCTGGAGGCCAGGGATTAAGTTTTATTTAGTTGTTTAGTCCTCTGAACTGGACACTTAAGAGCTTTTATTTTATTAATCGATTAGCCGAAATCTTCAGGAAAGGTTTTTTCCCCCCTAAAACATGTATCCAGTAAATATGTCTCATTTCATACAACGTTTACAGGGCAGCTGAGACAAATTGTGGCGAGAAAGACGGCTTGAGTGTTTTAAAGTCAGCAATGAGTGTTTTAAATTACCTGTTTCCTTTATAATATGCTTTTAGAGTCCTGGCTGCTACCTACCGCTTCTTCTGCATCGGCCAGCTGACATCCTAAAAATGAAGTCAGATTAGGGAAGGATGGCCGTTTCCTAGAGTCAAAAGCCCAGCAGGATTGCATTATGAAGTATCTGTAAAAGCAATAGAACAAGGAACAAGATGAGAAAGTATGAATGAAGCAAAACGGATAATTCTCTGCATAATGAACACCATTTATTCCTGAGAGCTACTTATTTATGGCAGGTTTGTTTTGTGGCAAGTCTTCTACTAGATTTTGAACTCATATCAAAAAGGATAAATCAGATGATAGATAGAAATGTGTTTAAAGAAATATGGCCGAGATGGGCGGATTGCTCAAGGTCAGGAGTTTGAAACCAGCCTGAGCAAGAGCGAGACCTCGTCTCTACTATAAAATAGAAAAAAATTAATTGGCCAACTAATATATATAGAAATAATTAGCCGGGCATGGTGGCGCATGCCTGTAGTCCCAGCTACTCGGGAGCCTGAGGCAGGAGGATCGCTTGAGCCCAGGAGTTTGAGGTTGCTGTGAGCTAGGCTGACGCCACGGCACTCACTCTAGCCTGGGCAACAAGTGAGACTCTGTCTCAAAAAAAAAAGAAAGAAATATGGCCCGGCGTGGAGGCTCACGCCTGTAATCCTAGCACTCTGGGAGGCCAAGGCGAGCGGATCGCTCAGGGTCAGGAGTTCAAAACCAGCCTGAGCATAGAGTGAGACCCTGTCTCTACTAAAAATGGAAACAAATTAATTGGCCAACTAAAAATATGCAGAAAAAATTAGGCAGGCATGGTGGCGCATGCCTGTAGTCCCAGTAACTCGGGAGGCTGAGGCAGAAGGATAGCTTGAGCCCCGGAGTTGGAGGTTGCTGTGAGCTAGGCTGATGCCATGGCACTCTAGCCCAGGCAACAGAGTGAGACTCTGTCTCAAAAATATATATATATATATGATATAGGAAACGGAGTCTAATCACCCTCACGGATCCTTCAAGCAGAGGAATTAAAATCTGGAAGTCAGGAGACAGAAAAAGTTCAGCTTTGTTTCAAAATCCCCGGAACAAAAAGGAAGAATTTTCTTTTCTTTTTAAAGAGAAATCACATGAACTTCGCTTTCAGGAATTTTTTTTTTTACCTTTTTTGGTCATGCATTTGGAAATAGGCTGTAAATTTCTACTTTCAACCAATGGACAGTCTGATTTGAACTTACATTTCTTCCGTAGCATAAAACGGCTGATCCATTTTAAACCCACTCTGAATGAGTTTATAGAAGTTAGCATCAACCGGAATGCCAGGGTAAGGATTCACACCTGAGAAAAACATTAGAGAAGTACAGCCATTCATTCATGTCTTCGCTCGCCTGTGTATCGATTCAGTCAATTAAGCAACATGTATTGAGAGCTCCCAGGGGCCGGGCACTGCTTGGTGCTGGGGCTGCGAGGGGAAGACACAGTCTCGGGTCCTGCTCTCAAGCGAGTTACAGACCGGTGAGAAAGACAGATCTATGGACACCAGCAAAGAAACATACAGTGGCACTGGCTGCCATTGACGTAAGACCAGTGGAGGTGGCACCCTGGCTGACTCAGGAGGTGGCAGACTCAGGAGCGGTGCAGAGAGAGCAGGATGCGCAAAGCCCGGAGCCAAGGAGGCCAGCGAGCTGCCCAACGTACCGAGTGAGAAGATTTCCCAGAGCAATATTCCGTACGACCACACGTCACTCTTAATCGTGTAGATCCCTTCAAATAAGCTTTCTGGAGCCATCCACTTCACAGGCAGACGGGCCTGCGTGAAACCCAAAAAGCAGATGAGATGGTTGAATTTCCCACGTGCAAACATTTTTTTTTCCAGTTTTGAGATTATTTTATTCGACTCCCTAGGTTATAAATAAGAAAAGCCTAAGCCCAGAGAGGTGCAGTAATGTGAGCCAAAGTGTTACAGCAGATTTAAGATAAGCCAGGATCAAAGTATAGGTTCTTTGACTCCCTGAAATAATTAGATGTGGAGAATCTTTGCACCCTATTTTGAAAATATATCAGACAAAGAATGCTTTGGAGGCCGGGCGCGGTGGCTCACGCCTGTAATCCTAGCACTCTGGGAGGCTGAGGCGGGCAGATTGCTCAAGGTCAGGAGTTCAAAACCAGCCTGAGCAAGAGCGAGACCCCGTCTCTACTATAAATACAAAGAAATTAATTGGCTAATTAATATATATAGAAAAAATTAGCCGGGCATGGTGGCACATGCCTGTAGTCCCAGCTACTCGGGAGGCTGAGGCAGGAGGATTGCTTGAGCCCAGGAGTTTGAGGTTGCTGTGAGCTAGGCTGACGCATGGCACTCACTCCAGCCTGGGCAACAAAGTGAGACTCTGTCTCAAAAAAAAAAAAAAAAAAAAAAAAAAAAGAATGCATTGGTAAACAATTTAAACATTTGAGCAGCAGAATAAATCAAACAGTTTTGCTTTATATTTCATTGGGACAAACGTTGCTTCTCTTAGGAGTTAGGTGACGAAATGCATTATCTTCCTAAGGCACTTCCTAATGCTCAGTTGAGATAATCACATTCCTCCAGTGAAAGTTTGTTTTGTTTTTTTTTGAGACAGAGTCTCACTTTTGTTGCCCGGGCTAGAGTGCCATGACATCAGCTTAACTCACAGCAACCTCAAACTCCTGGGCTCAAGCAATCCTCCTGCCTCAGCCTCCCGAGTAGTTGGGACTACAGGCCTGTGCCACCATGTCCAGCTAATTGTTTCTATATATATATTAGTTGGCCAATTAATTTCTTTCTATTTATAGTAGAGACGGGGTCTCGCTCTGCTCAGGCTGGTTTTGAACTCCTGACCTTGAGCAATCCACCCGCCTTGGCCTCCCAGAGTGCTAGAATTACAGGCGTGAGCCACCGCGCCCGGCCTTGTGGAAGTTTTTCACATTCGAATTTACACTGTAATAATCGTGTCCTAAAAAACAAACTGTATTTCTTTACAACTTGTCTTGAACAAAAGCTTGTGCTTGGAATTGGTGAGTTTAATGGTAGATGCTCACTTTCCACTAAGGAGCGGCCAGGCAGCTGCCTAGAGGTTAAGTGGGCACTAGAGAATTGGTGGGATCTTCTGTTAGAGCATTTCTCAGAAGACCTTTAGTGGAAATGCCATCCACAAGAATGTCACGAGGAGAGCACGTGTCATCACTTCCGGAAATGACACCAGCCTCGCTTCTGTGGCTTTTATCATTTCTAGTAGCATGAAAGGGGAGTTTCGACTTCGTGTGGTCTCAGATTAGAATCAAGACACAGGATGGGTAGTTCCTGGGGCAGGGCATTGGTGCTGATCTTCTTTTGCATTAGGAGCCCTTCACAACCCACATTTAATCTGCCAAGTAAAAATCAAAGCTCAAGAAAGAAACCCTCTTTTACATTCTGTACAAACTGATAAGCTATTGAATCAAGCAAGCTGGTCTGGTTAACTTGATTAATTAAAGGAATTAATTGTGGTCCCAAATGCAATTTTCTCCCCACATAAGAGACAACCAGCTTGTGGGGTTGGAAATTGCATAACCACATATGAGCAGGCATATTTATGACTTCAGCCATAATGACTGAGGAGTAGATCTTAAATCAACTAAGACGATTATTTGATTTAATTTGATTTTTTCACATTTATTGGATGTTTACCCTGAACAAGGAGCTTTCATGTTGGTTTTATTGGTTTATTCCCACATCAGTGCTGTGAGGTAAGGGCATAACCCTCATGGGAAACACCCCATCGTAGTGGTTAGACACAGGCTTGGGTCCAGACTAGTCATGTTCAAATCCACGTGCTGTGTAACCGTGGGCATGCTACTCTTCTGGCCTCGGTTTCCTCACTCACAAACTAGGCACTTTGACAAATAAATGAATGAATATATATAAAGCACCTAGAATACTGCTTAGCACATTGTAAATACTGTATCGCCATTTAATTTTATTATTATTTCACAGGTAGGGACAATAATGCAGAGAGAAATGCCAGAAATGAGTAAACAAAAAGAAGTGGAACAGAGGCTTAAAGCCAGGTGTTATAATTCTTTTTTTTATTTTTTATTTATTTATTTATTTTTGAGACAGAGGGCTTTTTGAGACAGAGAGCCCACTTTAGCCTGGGCTTTGTTGCCCAGGCTAAAGTGAGTGCCATGGCATCAGCCTAGCTCACAGCAACCTCAAACTCCTGGGCTCAAGCAATCCTCCTGCCTCAGCCTCCCAAGTAGCTGGGACTACAGGCATGCGCCACCATGCCCGGCTAATTTTTTCTATATATATTAGTTGGCCAATTAATTTCTTTCTATTTATAGTAGAGACAGGGGTCTCACTCTTGCTCAGGCTGGTTTCGAACTCCTGACCTCGAGCAATCTGCCCACCTCGGCCTTCCAGAGTGCTAGGATTACAGGTGTGAGCCACCGCGCCTAGCCAGGTTTTGTAATTCTTAAAAAAACCTGCTGTTTCAACTGCATAGTTTTGTCATCTAGTGTTTCTGATAGTTCTCTTGGAAATAACACATCAGTCTTTAGTCTTTTATTAGCATGCAGATTCATTCAGGTTTTAGGCCTTCCTGTGTTAACAGTCATGGGATGACAAATATTCATTAATTTAATATTTAAGTGTTGTGCCTTTTAAATTCTATGTTTACTTAATATTTCATTAATGTGTTGTACACTTTGCAAAATGCTTTATTGTAGCTATTGGCTTTTCACATAATTGAAAACATAACTCAACGGTCACTTTATAGCTAAGGGAGCTGAACTGCAAGTAACGGGATGTGGGTGTTTTTTTTAAAGTGAGGACTGCAGTACGAAGTCCCTAATTAATCTATTCTGACTAGCTAGCCCAAGGAGAGAGGCGGTGCTGTTTTGCTCTACTTTTATTGTAGACGGAATATTCCTCGAAGCTGCAGAAAAACCTTTTTAAGCATAAGTAAGCAAACTGCTGTGAGGGCTTTTTGACGTTACCGTAAATCAAAAACACACCACAGTAAGTACAGATGTTTGCCACGATAACGTCAAAACACAAAACAGCAGTGCAAAAGTAGGTGAGAAATAGCAGCCTCACGTTGCCCCTCACGACGTAGTTGGAATCGCTCATGATATCCCGAGCCAGCCCAAAATCGCAGATCTTCACCACCTTCCCGTGGGTGACGAGCACGTTCCTGGCTGCCAAGTCCCTGTGCACGCACTGCAAAGAAGGAAATGGCAGCGTTATTCACCGTGACGGGTATCAGCCCAGAGTGCAACCTGTCTTCCAGCCTCAAGTTCAACCGGAGGCACGGATGATGGAAGGGCTGTTATCGTCACCGGGCCGTGAGCAGTCATCGTGCTGTGTGACAGACTGAGCGAACTCAGCGGCCCAATTCCTCAGCTGCTGTGGCTGCAGAAATTTGTGCCGCTTCTAGAACATTCCCAGAGGCCAAAGAGGAACGGTTCTCGCAGAAAAGATCAAACTGAGCCCAGCGTTAAGTAAAGAGACTCAACCCAAGGGCCCCTCCCCGAGCCTCCAAAGCGATTTTCGGAGGCCGTGTGCCAGTGTTTCTATTGTGGGTGTGAAGAATATAATGTCTTTTCTGGCTGCGAAATAGCTGTGGGAATACAATGGAACATAATCGGGAAAAAAAAAAAAAAAACTAAAAATGAGTTCGGGGAGGCTGACTAAAGTGGAATTAGAAGAAGTTCCTGAACTGAAAGATGTCATGACATGAATTCAAAAGGTCTGGCAAGAAAATTGACTCTGCGAAGGAAGATTTGAAAAGGAACAGGGCTCTAGTAGCAAAGGTCCGATGGGCTCTCTTCAGTCTTTAAAAAATAAAAGCAAACACTATAGAAACAAAAATTCCTGTGCCACCACCCCTGTAGCACTCCCTCCTCCCGTGCCCAGTTTTGTGAGTGCCATCTATGAACGCTTCATTTCACCCACTTTGCCACCAGGGCCCTGCAACATGCCCCCACCTCCCACTTCTCTGCCCAACCTGCTCTGCCTGGGGCCCCCGCTGACGGGCGTGGCACCCCCCAGCCTCGGCTTGATTGGACCCCTCTGTGGCCTCTGGCACTGTTGGCAGCCCCTCCCGCTTCAGGTCCACCCTTCTGTGAATTCTGTGCACACCTCTCTCCTGTTTTCTTCCTACTGTCCTGGTGGCTCCTGTTTCCGTCAGGGCCTCTGTGCATGAACCCAGTTCCTTAGGGCTGCATCCTCTTGCTCCACACCCTCCCCCAGGCCACCTCATCCAGACCTAGGGATGCCACTGCCATCGCCCAAATGTCCACTTCCAACCTGAACGTGTCTCTTGAGCTGCAGATGGGTGTGTCCAAGAATCCACCAGACTGAGCTCTGCGTGGTTGCCCAGGGCACCTCACGCTCCATACGTCTAACTCGTTACCTTTATCCCAAACAATCTCTCCCTGATTCCACGTCCCCTGTCCTGTCCCGTGTTCCCTGCTGGTTTTCCTTTTCCTTCAAAACTCTCCTCAGCCCAAGCACGAACTCCTTCAGAAAACCTTTTCTTCTCATCTCCACGCCCTGCCCCCAGCAGTTCAGTGTGCACGTTGCTGCCGGGGGTTCCCAGAACTGACTTCGATCACAACACTTATCTCGCTACTGTGTCACCTCTGCTCGCCTCCCCCCTATCAACCACGAGATCTTCGAGCCCGGGAGTCATATCACAGCCGACTCTGATCTCCACACCCAGCACCCTGCGTGGCATGCGGGCAGGGCTCAGCAAGTGTGTGATGAAGGCAAGAGCCTACGAAGGAAACTGAGGGGCGGCCAGAGAAGTGGGGAGACAGGGACAGGCAGGGGACAGTGACATGCGTGACTCAGAAGGGAAGGCCTCAAGTGAAGACGAAAAAAGGAGGGGGTCTAAGAAACTGGGTATTTTTCAAAGCTTCATGTGGTTACAAGCCCGGGGTGGGGGGGTGGAGGGAAGGAAGCAGGGCGTCCCGATGGCCAGCTGAGAGCGGTTTGAGCCTTTACTTAACTACGGGCAGCGAACAGCCAGACAACCTATAGCTGCTGTCTGGCATCAGCGGAGACACTCGCGAACGCACTGTCGTGGGTGTGTGTGGGGGGGACTACACACGAACACCAGCGTGGGCGAGAGGCTTGAGAAACGGGTGATCCAAACAGCAGGGAGGGGTGATGAGAGGAAGAACGTGCCTCGGAGCTGAGGTGTGGGGAAAATATTACCGAGACTAATTTTTTAAGGGAAAAATAAAATACAGTTGAAATTAGTCTCTATAAACTCAGAGAGAAAAGAGGTGAGAAGAGGCAAAGGAAAGGGAATAGAGAAAACAGAAGACAGGCTCACACCTGTAATCCCAGCCACTTGGGAGGGTGAGGCGGGAGGATTGCGGTTCGAGACCAGCTGGGCAACATAGCCAGATCCTCATCTCAAAAAAAAAAAAAAAAAGAAAGAAAGAAAGAAAAAGGGGAAGAGGTTTGGGAAATAAAGAGAAGGCAATAAAAGGCAAGAAAATGTGGAAAGAAAGCAGCCCCACAGGAATGGCTTTTATCTGCTTGTAGTCATGAGACATTTGAAATGGCAGAGACCAGCAGGGCTGAAAGGCAATAAAGACGGAACACAAAATCGGGGTAGAGGGCATGGTTTGAGGCAGGCCCCAGGGCCTTAGCAGCACGGCCCCAGTGGATCTGGGACTAGCAACCAAGGAGGCAGCAGGCTCACGGCTGCCGCTAGCCCACAGCAACCTAGTGCAAATTAGACGAAGACACTCAGCCCAGCCAGCAGAGCGCCGGCTTTTAGCCTCCACTCACCCGCTGAATCAGATGGCCATGCAGGGCACAACCTGAACAACTGTCCACGAGAGACTGACAGTGCTATGCTTCACTTTGAGGAGGGATTTCTGAGGATTTCCTATCCTGACCTTCTCTGCCCTGGAAGTTTCTGGGGACTCCAGAGAGCCAGGGAAATCCAGGCTCTGCTGGCTGAAACCTCATAAGGGATCCTGAGCCTTTATGCCACAATCAGTCACAGTCACTCCGACAGCGAACAGGGGGAAAACACAGACTTTAAGGGACATAAGTTAAAATAAACAAAAAAAAATATATAAGCACATATTTTTCATAATTTAAAATATTTTTTTTTTGTTTTTTCTTTAAAAGGAGCTTACCGACTTCAATTCCAGAAATTCCATTCCTTTGGCAACTTGATAAGCAAAGCAAAGAAGATCTTCAAATGTAAGTACATTCAAGTCCTCTTCTTCTTCCAGCCTTTTTTGGTTTTCATATTCAAGTTCATCTGTAAAATAGAGCCAGTCTTCACTCCTGCCAAACCCTAGGAGGCTGCCTGATTCAATCTCTACGGGAGGCCAGAGCTGGGTGGGGGCTACCACGCGTACGCGAAACTACCAGCTTCCCGGCAGCACTAGAGCTGACCTGGTGACGCTGACAGTTTTGCAGCCTATGAAGGGTCACAGGAAGATTGTTTTTGGTTAGAGATGAATTCCCCAGCTGCTTTGATGACAGATGGCCACTTCGTTAGTCAGGAGTTTTATTATTATTATTTGAGACAGAGTCTCGCTCTGTTGCCCGGGCTAGAGTGCCGTGGCATCAGCCTAACTCACAGCAACCTCAAACTCCTGGGCTCAAGCGATCCTCCTGCCTCAGCCTCCTGAGTAGCTGGGACTACAGGTGTGCACCATGATGCTCGGCTAATTTTTCTGTTTTTAGTAGAGACAAGCTCTAGAGACGGGGTCTTGCTCTTGCTCAGGCTGGTCTTGAACTTCTGAGCTCAAGCAATCTTCCTACGTTGGCCTCCCAGTGTGCTAGGATTACAGGCGTGAGCCACGGCACACCACCTAGTCAGTTTTAGATGTCCTTTTTTTTGCACCAGCTAGTTTTGTCACATTGGGAAAGGAATTAATGTTAATATAATGTCTATCACATTTTATGAACTGTATTGCACATTTAATGTTCTTCCATTTGCTCCTTTTAACAGTCCTATGAGGAAGGTAGTGTTAGGCCCATTTTATAAATAAGAAAATTATGATTTTTTTTTTTTAGTACACTCTCAAAGATAGTAGAGAGTGGACTGTTCCAATAAGGAGCCGTTAGAAAATTGTGCTTCCAATGGTTGAATAACTTGTCCAAAGTCATTCAATCAGAAAGTGAAGTGACCAGAAGTCAACCCAAATTCTGTCTGACTCTAGAACTCATTATCTTTTCCACTTATCAGGTAATAAGATGGCTCTAATTAATTTATAATTTTAAGAAGAATAACCTGACCAAATAAAATAGTTCTCAGTGTTTATTAGTTGAACATTGACATAAAATTCATGATATATAAACTGTGGCTTTTCACTATCATCCAACATTAGCAAAGAAAAAAAATGCTTTTGCCTTTACATGCTTTTTTTTTTTTTTTTTTTTTTTTTTTTTGAGACAGAGTCTCGCTTTGTTGCCCAGGCTAGAGTGAGTGCCGTGGCGTCAGCCTAGCTCACAGCAACCTCAATCTCCTGGGCTCGAGTGATCCTTCTGCCTCAGCCTCCCGGGTAGCTGGGACTACAGGCATGCGCCACCATGCCCGGCTAATTTTTTATATATATATCAGTTGGCCAATTAATTTCTTTCTATTTATAGTAGAGACGGGGTCTCGCTCTTGCTCAGGCTGGTTTCGAACTCCTGACCTTGAGCAATCCGCCCGCCTCGGCCTCCCAAGAGCTAGGATTACAGGCGTGAGCCACAGCGCCCGGCCCCTTTACATGCTTTTTAAAAATAGCTAACATAAAACTCTTGTGACCATTTCCATTTTCAAGTGATACTACTTAGAATAAAAATATTACCTTCGGAATGAAATAAATTCCCATGGAGCCCTGAGATCTGATCCGAGTCTTGATGCATCTGAACTTCTCTTGAACCAGGCATACTATTAAAATAAATTGTTTTCCATTATTTATGTTCTTCTTCTGAGCATTTTATAAAAAAGATTCCTCAAATAAATGATTCCAATTATAAATGGGCTTTTAAATTAAAAGCACACCATCAACTTGTCCATTTTTTTTTTAACGTACATTGAAAACATCTGTGAAATTGGGCTTGCGGGTCCAAGATAAGAGAGATCCCTGCTTTCTGTATAGAGTATTACAGTTCAAAAAGGACCTCACTCAATCCTTGCCACAAACTACAAGCTGGGTATTGAAATTGCTTTTTTTTTCTGAGACAGAGTCTTGCTCCGTTGCATGGGCTGGAGTGCAGTGGCATCACCATAGCTCACTGCAACCTCCAACTCCTGGGCTCAGGTGATCCTCCCACCTCAGCCTCCGGAGTAGCTGGGACTATAGGTGACTATCACCATGCCCAGCTAATTTTTCTTTCTTTTTTTTATTTTTGTAGAGATGGGGTTTCGATCTTGCTCAAGCTGGTCTCGAACTCCTGGCCTCAAACAATCTTCCCCATTCAGCTTCCTAAAGTACTAGGATTACAGGCATGAGCCACGACACACAGCCTAAAGTCACATTTAATAACAGAGAAATTGGCCGGGTGCGGTGGCTCACGCCTGTAATCCTAGCACTCTGGGAGGTTGAGGTGGGCGGATCGCTCAAGGTTAGGAGTTCGGAACCAGCCTGAGCAAGAGCGAGACCCCGTCTCTACTATAAATAGAAAGAAATTACTTGGCTAAAAATATTAGCCAGGCATTGTGGCACATGCCTGTGGTCCCAGCTACTTGGGAGGCTGAGGCAGGAGGATTGCTTGAGCCCAGGAGTTTGAGGTTGCTGTGAGCTAGGCTGACACCACGGCACTCACTCTAGCCTGGACAACACAGTGAGACTCTGTCTCAAAATAAATAAATAAATAAAAAATAACCGAGAAATTAGGCTTGGTGAGATAAATATGACTTGCTGATATCACATAACTACTAAAGAGTGGAAGTGGGATTCGCCTCATTCTTTGGCTTCTGCACCCAGAGCACTCTCCCTCTAAAAGCCCATGTGACACACATCGTGCAGAGAGACCTGCGCTTCACCGTCCTTCTTTTTTCAAATTTGCCTTTGCGAAGTTCATTTCCTCTCACTGGGAAATTAATAAATAGTCATAGTAAAAATCTCTTTTAAGTTATCTTAGAACTCTTCACTGAGTTGTTCTGTAAAAATGTTAAATAGATCATGACTCAATTTATTCCAACATACGGGTTTAACCCAATTCACAACTTACGAATCTTTGGGAAACAATAGTTCAACATCTGCAGAACACAAATATTCCAAAAGAAATATAACTTCAGCGCATTTAATACCCCAGTGACCAGAATGAATAAAAGAGCTAATTACTGGCTGCAGAGGGCCAGTGACACACATCCAACATGTTGGGACAGACTCTCGCTCTAGACTGTGGATGGCACCATAGAGCTCTCTTAGTGCTAGACTATGAACTAAGAAATGGGTGTAAAGGGGAGGACTGGTGATGGGTATGACCTGGTTAGGGGCAACTGCAAGCAGATGTGCCCGGGACCCCCAGGGGGCCTTGCGGCTTTAAGATGCTGGGGGTCTGTATCTCAGACCTTCAAGGCCAAAGGCCATGTCAATCAATCCATCCTAATATTCTGAAATCCAATCTATGAGTTTAGAGCTCTTTTGTGCAATAGTCCCAAGACCTGAGCTATTCTTTATGAATATGTTAAGGTCTTTGAAAAAAGCTTTCATGCTTTCTACCAATATGTGTGAGGCAACTGGATCCTGAAAGATCGAATAATGTCCTTTTCCCAAAACTAAATAGGTCTCTAGGGTGCGATCCAGGCACAGATAGAGAAAGGCTAGTTCAGCTACAGCACCTCTACTGAAGGAAGGGAGCAGGTCTCCGAGTTCCAAATCAACAGGGAAAGTGTAACAAAGATAAGTAAATTGTCTCGGTCTCGGGACCCACAGACTACAACGATGCCTTTGGAAACTGATCAATGGAAGGTGTTTGATCAGCACACCTTGCCTACATTCTACGACATAAAATTATGAAACCTTGACCCAGCCTCTTACCTGGAATTTGGATGTGATTGGAAAGTTGGGTAAAAGCTGAAATTGTGTTCCTTGAAAATCTCTGTCCACGTCCTGTGAAATTTTTCTCTTTTACTTCTTAGGTAGTTGAGAAGATCACCATAGCAACAATATTCAAAAATCAAGTAAATTGGTCCTGAAATAATTACAGTTTTAATTATAAGTATACAAACACCAAACTGTTTTTTTTTTCAGAAGTCTGTGTAGCAGACAACACATTCTCCGAGGGCTCAGTTCTCCCCAGACATTGAGACCATACTACTTTTGTGAGCCCATCTCTTCTTACACTTTAAGTTCAATTTCAGCTTTTTGTTCAAACTCCTTTGGAAAGCAGCATTTTCTTGCCTTCCTCTTTGGCCCTTGTGGCACATGTGGCCTCACCAACCCCTGCCCCCCGGGGCTCTCCACTTTGCAATCGGGAATAATACACTAGCTGCATGGTGGGAACTTGGCAAATATATGCTGATTGGTTGTTTGCCTGAGGAAGGGAAATATATTCCAGATCCTCCCTTAGATCCATTTTTCTTTTCTTCTTCTTTCAGTCCCAGCCCCAGGCCTGCTGTCCCAAAGAGGATGACCCTTTGGGCACATCATTTGGGTATTTCTGGGCACAAGTGAGAACAATCAGAGAGCACACCCCAGAGAATTCTAGGAAAGTAAAGTTTGAAATCCCAGTGTGGCTGTGCCTTGTTTGAAGACAGCCCAGCTGGAGCAGTGGCCAAGCTCTGTGGCCATCCTCGCCACTGCACTGATGCTAGCTTTGCTGCTGGGGAAGCAGCACTAATACCACAAAATGTACTTGCAGTGCCGTTGTTTTTACGTGGGCTAGAATTATGTATATTCCAATAAAGCCGGCACAAGAAGGGCATTCTTTCTATTGACCCATCTGATCTGTAGAGTGCTCAATGTCTAATTCCACGTGGGCGTGAGAGCCCACACTGTGACTGAGAAAAGAGGGGGGAAAATGAGAACAAATGTCCTCTTTGTCTTTAGGCTAAAATAGTTTTGATCAGGCGGAAACTGCCTACCTGACAGCGTGCATGCCCCCAGCAGATTCACGATGTTCTCGTGGTTTCCCAGGTGCGTCATCATCTTGAGTTCCGACATGAGTGCCTCTCTTTCGGAACTGTCTGCTTTTTCTGTCAATGAAGGGGCATTAAAAAAAAAAATGTAAAACTCAAGGAACATAGGAATTTTCTGTCATTGAATAAATTAACATTTTCTTCAGTTCGGGGTTAATGTCCATTGTTCATCTAAATTCAAAACTATAGGAGAGTGCTCTGCAGTACGTTGGGGTAAAATGACACAATGTCTGAGAAGTACTTTAAAATATTTCTGCAATAAAGGTGAAAAAGGTGAAGAAAAAAAAACTATAGGAGAGAAACCAGCGTAAAAATCATACTTGAAGTTTGAATCATCATAGCCTGTGTTTTAAGACAGAATTTCAAAGACTCAGGAGTGAATGTCGAATCTAGCCATGTGCCTTTCCACTGGACTTTCCTCCACCTGCCAAAATAAAAATCCTCGCACTTGGCTCTCAGAGCAAAGACACACACAGAATAGTAACACATGATTTTCCTCCATAGCGCAAGTTAACGGATACGCTGAAGAGGGAAGCATACTTCTTTGTTTGTTTGTTTGGCTGTTGGATTTGTTGAAGTCATAGATGGGAGTGTCAGTGAGGGTGGTGGGCTCCTGCCTGTGGACCACGAGTCTAGAACCTTAGATTGGTCAGTAAGTCCAATGGGAGGAGGTCAAAGAGGACTAGTTCCCACTAACCAAGTTCTCAAGAGCGTCATTAACTGGGAATGAGAATTATAAGCGCCAAGCAGGCTAGAACGTACTGGTTGGCCAATGCATTCTCTCTCTCCCTGGAGAAAGGTCTAGATAGCTTGATTGCACCCATAACGCTGCTCAGAAGCACAGCACGAGGAGACTTAGTGAGGAACTCACAGGGCGCCTGTCACTACGGCCGATGTGTCGCTGCTCCGGGCCCCCAGGCCAAGGGCAGGGTGTTTGGATTTCCCTCCCCAGGCTCCAGGCAGCCACCCCGCTGTTAGCTTATTCTCTCTTGCAGGCATAGTCTCTTTCCTTTACATTCAGTGAAGATTTTCTTTGACTTCCAGGTCCCTTATTTTGTCCTGTAAGACATGCTAGGCTTTTTGGTGTCTTCTCCAGAGTGTTGGCATCTCTATTTCGGCTAGAGCGAGCTCTCAGCGGTAGCCTTGTTTCCAAGATCTTGGCGAGGGGTGGGATTTCCTGTGTGTGTCGGGGGCCCCGAGCACATCACATGTTCACTACATTTTACAGGGACTGGGGGCTTTTCATCGTCCATGTTCTGTTCCTCATGGACAAAATAATATGTTTTATGGCAGGCTTAACTTTTTCAGAGCACTTTCAGATAGCATCGCCTGTGTCGTTCAGTCATTCAACACGTGTTTACGGAGCGCCTACTGTGCGTGAGGCCGCGTGCCAGGCACTGGGGAATGACAGGTGAGCAAGACACAGCCCCTTTCTTCTGGGAGCAAGTAAATAAGCCATCGCAATATCGTGTGATAAATGCAGCGTGGCAAAGGAATGCAGGGACGCTGTGGAGTCACACAAGAGGGGCAGCTAATGTAGCATCAGAGGGGTGGGGAGAGAGACACTGACCGTCTAAGCTGAGACCGGAAGGAAAATGAGCTGGCCGGGAGGATGCCCAGCGGCCAGGGCGGAGGACAGTGCACGCTGAAGGAACGGACGGGCAAAGGCGGAGACAGGGGAGAGCACAGCACAGCACACGGGGCCCCTCCAAGGTGACAAATTCTAGGGGGAAAATACCTGCAGACAGCTAAGGTGACATTTTGCAAGGGGCTCGGTCCTGCCTGTGGCGTGAGGGAGGGCTTGCCTGGGGAAGTGTGCTGAGGCTGAAGGAGGCGTGGCAGACCCCTAAGTGAAAGGGGAAGGGGAAGCAGAAGGATCCACTTGTGCAAAGGCCCTGCGGTGGGGGTGGACAGCGCCCTGAGGAACTGAAAGAAGCCTGGTGTGCCGAGGGCGAGAGGTGCGGAGGTGAGCCGCGGAGGTGAGCCGCGGCCGACGCGTGCAGGGTTGTGGAGGAAACGTGGAGAAGGCTTTCAGAACCGTAGAGATGCCAAGGGGGACAACCGCGGCTACAGGGTGCCCGCCTTGGGGGCTGCTGCGGCTACGCAGGAGAGAGACTGGGGCCGGGGCGGGAGTGACAGAGCTGGACACGAGAGGGCGGACTCGAGAAACACCAGCAAGGAAACATCAGGTCTCAACAGCAAGCAGGAAGCCGAAAGGAGTTGCTGAAGGGGTGTTAGAAAGAAAGAGCACGCGTCAAGGAGGAGCCCCGTGGGTTTCTGGTTCGCGATGGCGACGGCGTGGAACGTGGCTGTTCTCCGGCACTCCTTACCCATCACGCAGGGGGCAGTGCTGACGGAGGGCCGTGGCTGGGGGAGATCAGTGTCAAAGGGACTTCTGAGACATCCAAGCCCTTGGACATCAGAGCCTGACGCTCGGCAGGGAGGAGCGATCCTGCGGACTGTTGGGGTGCGGAGGGAAGCCGTGGGTGTGGAGGCGGCGGCTGCAGGGCACGTGTGGAAGGAGGAGGTCCAGTAACAGGCCTGCGGGAACCCCACGAAGCAGGCTGGTTGGAAAAGGAGGAGCCAGCAGTGGACTGAGAAGAACATGGTGACCTGGAGCCCAAAGGAAGACCACATTTCTAGATGGTGTGAATGGCTGGTGGGACCAATTGTGCTGAAAGATCAACTAATGTGAGTTGATTGCAGAATGCCTTTGGGACCTCTTTGGTGGGCGGTCACAACTGACTTTAGCAGAAGAGCCGGCTGGAGGTGCTCTTGCTGAGTGAGTGGCGGTGACAGCGAGCGGAGTGAGGGGCTGGGGCGCCAGCAGGGCACGGATGGAGCCGAGAGTGGGAGGTGAGGGTACAGCGGCCCCGGTTTGCTCTTCTACCCAGAGTCTGTGTCAGAATGTAAGAAACAACTTCTGCCTGTAGCAACCGTCGCCCCAAACATGGAAGCTGATGAAAACCCAACAAAGAGAGAAGAAGAGGAAGAAGAGGTGGAGTTTTGTATTCCTGACTTGTCTGCTATATTCAGCCTTGAAGCATGGCTGAAATTAGAAGGCCCCAATCCCTGTAAAATGTGAAGTGGTGCAAGACACGAAGTGCTCGGCGGTCCCGGTACACACAGGAAGATGGCCATAAAAGGATGCCAAAAAGGACAAGGGGTGGGCAGGAAATGGTGCCTCCCATCTTTGTGCATCTTTCTTGACATCATGCCACTGTACTGTACCTTTCAGCATTTTCACTGCAACCTGGATTGAGACTCCTGTTTTACTAATTCCATAAGCTGTTGCATTCATCACCTTCCCAAAAGCACCGGATCCTAGCACCTTCCCTGCAAAGGTGAATGAAAAGCGCATTTTAAAGGTTTTCCAGTGGAATGGAAACGCTACACAAACAGCTGGAACAGTTCCTTCTTACCGAACTCTAAATTTTCTCTTGGAAATTCCCACTTGAGATCATATTCATACTCTCTGAAATCAATGTAGAAGTACTCGTTATCGAGCGAGCCCGTCACGTGTACCATCTGCAGCTGGCTTTCGTACCTGAATTGCTTCAGAGAGGAAAGGATGCCTCAGTTAGGAGCAGGCAGCCATGCAGATACAGGGCACCGCCACGGATTTTTACCTCTGCTTTTACCTTTTTGTACTTGTGACAAATTAGCACTGTTAAAACGACAATGAAGAGAAGGCAGAGCCCAATTGTTGCATAGAACGAGATGCTGTCTTGGGTGAAAGGGAAGGGACCTGCAACAGAAGAGCATCACCCAGCAATGACACGAAACTCCTATGTGATGTCACAGACCGCTCGTTATCATCTCTCACTTCCTGTTTCAGTAATCACGACTTTCAGTCCCTACGAGCACGCTGCATATACTCCAGCCGCCACCGAGAACCAGGCATACCCCTTTTACGGGACAAGTCTCCTTCCTAGAAAATTTGTAAATAAACCTGAACCCCCCTTTTAAAAACCATTTACTAGGATTATAAGAATTACATCAATTTAAACCCATAGGACGTACAAGTCAGAGAAAAAGAAAAGTCTGTGTTCCTTCTATGAAGGTCTCCTATGACCGTGGGGAAGCTAGTTTTGTGCTGCTGGTCACTCTAAACTGACAGTGTGGGCAGCCAGGTTCCAGAATCGTTTAACTTAGGAGGGCTCCAAAAAACAAACCCCAAATTATAAAACAGCATGCTAAAGGCAAACAGGGAGATTTTTAAACAAAAGGGAAAATGACGGAGACTCTCAATTACTAAATCTGCTTCTCTAGAGTCAGATCTCGCAGTGGAGATTCCTTATACTGGGAGTCGACGGTTTTCTATGTCGCTGTCACTCGTGAGTCGTAATAGTGAACGTGGAACTCCGCCCCAACCTGCCAAGCAGTCTACGTTACCGGGGAGTCCTGCCTGACTCAAAAAGCCTTCTTTTTCTCACATGCTGAACCTATACTCTCTTGTAAAAGTCCCCAAATAAAAGCCAGCGACAGGGACTAACTTCTAGCGGGGAATTCCAGACCGAGGGTATCACTAATGCAACAGCAGCAGCTGTGTGTATACCTGGCGAGTTCAACAGGATGGTTTCACAAGATGTGCCAACGGAATTGTATGCGCAGCACTTGACGAGGAGCCCTTTCATGGCCTCGCTCATGTTTAAAGTACTGCTGGACACCCACTGTCCAAACACCTTCCTGTTGGCCTTTCTATTCCAGACGCCTTCTGTGATTTCCTCTGTGCAGCTGAAAAGAAATGGCAGACAGAGAAGTTAGACCGGCGGGGCTGCCGGCAGATGGGAAGTTAGGGTTCTGCGGTGAGTTCTAAAATGAGATTCATCTATTAGACGTTATCAGGAAACAATCTATGTATGACCATTGAGAATTAGGGGTGATTCAGAAGGGAAGCATCTTAAATCTTTCATCCTATCTTCTTAAACTGTATTCAAGAAAGAGAGTTTCACGTTCTTCCATTACAAGGGACGTCCATGTCCTCATTACTTGGGAGACTGGTCTGAACACTTCTTCCAGGTCCAAGACGGCAAGGGGTATCCATCCGAGGAACAAGACGCCTGGCTTGCCGATGCTTCTGCTAGCACTTGAGGTTTCCCTGCAGAGAATGACATGCAAAAATAAGCCATGGAGTACGGTGCTTTCCAGAAATGGATTCAAAGCCTTCTGTACAGGCTGCCCATTTACTCCAGGGCAGTTTGTGTTTCTGGGAGGATGTCTCGTGAAGGATGCCACAAGACCTCTGGCTACTCCTTCTTTCTCCCTTGCCACAGAACCTTCTGGATAGGAGGCCCTAACCCCTCTCTGCTGAACACCACATTTCTGCTGCTAGGTTCCGCCTGTAGAGAGGTGAGGTTCAGCCCTCTGTGCATCTACCTGCACACCTTAAAATGATTCTTAGATTTAGGAGAGGAATCTGCAAAAAGTCCAAGGAAATGTACTCTCATCTTTTTATAGACCAAAGAAATAAAAATTATTAAAACAAATATTAATAAATGGCTGATACTACAGCCTTCTGCCTTTTCTTAACATGACCTTTCAAAGTAGTGAAGTCAATAAAGTCACAATACTAAGGCATATTCAGAAACGACATGGAATAAATCGTTTAGCTTCTAAGGATAAACACAGAAAGAGAAACATCAAGATGACCAAAGCCAGTAGATATGAGAGTAAAGTTTCAGGACATTTCAGCATATAAAATCAGTCTTGTAGCACCCCTTCTAAGTCATTACTTAGCTCTTCCTGGTTAAGATTAATAAAGAATTAAGGAGTTGTAAGATTAAAATTAAATTCTTGGCAATTTAACTTACTTCTTACATTCAGTGTGAACATTTTGGTGAATTCAGCATCATCATTTTCTGCATGGAATATATATTCTCCAGGCTGGTGCTTATGGTTGCAAAACTTAGATATGCTGTTTGAAAAAGAGTGAAAGACAGATTTAGCCTGATTCTTCCAGGAGATGCTGCAATGCGTGACGGTGTGCATGGGAGGAGCTTCCTTAAGATGCTCCTTGCTTGCCAAAGTTCACTAGACAAGGAGGTGTCCGCATTCTAGATCACTGCTACCCAAAGTGTGGTCCACAGACAGGCAGCATCAGCATCAGGATCATCTGGAAACTTGTCAGAAATGCAAAACTTCAGGCCCCATCTCAAACCCACTGACTCAGAATCTGCATTTTAAAATGACCCCCAGAGCCAGGCGTGGTGTGCACCTGTAGTCCCAGCTACATGGGAGGCTGAGGCAGGAGGATTGCTTGAGCCCAGGAGTTGGAGGCTTTCGTGTGCTATGATTGCATCTGTGAATAGCCACTGCACTCCAGCTTGGGCAACATAGTAAGACCCTGTCTCTGTTTTTTTGTTTTTTTTTAAAGTCCTGGTACAGTGGCTCAAGCCTGTAATCCTAGCACTCTGGTAGGCTCAGGCAGGAGGATCACTTGAGCCAGGAGTTTGAGGCTGCAGCGAGCTATGATGCCACCACTGCATTCTAGCCCAGGCAACAGAGCAAGACCCAGTCTCAAAAAAGAAAGAAAGGAAGGAAAGAAGGAAGGAAGGAAGGAAGGAAGGAAGGAAGGAAGGAAGGAAGGAAGGAAGGAAGGAAGGAAGGAAGGAAGGAAGGTAGGTGATCTCTGTGTGATTCATACACACATTAAGGGCAAGGGCTGGCTGAGGATCCTTAGAGAGAGATGGAAATTCCTGCCCCTCCTGTTCTACACATTCTAGAACAGTCCAACTTGGCAGAATCTGGAAGAACCTCTACAGTGGAGGAGCCCGTAGCTGTCCTGCTTCCTGAAATGATGGCTTGCTGGTGTTGGTCGGAGGTGGAACCTATGACCACCCCCTAACTTACATAGCAATTCACAGTGATGAGGGCTCAAATCCACTGAGTTTATTCAGAAATCCTTGCCCGAGTGGTCTCAGCAGGCTCTACTTGGAGCACTGATCGCCCACTCAGTGTTCTGACATGGATAGCCTTATGCTGGGGATCACCCACCACGCCAGCAGGCCCGTGGGTTGCTGGACACTGCAGTGACATGTTGGATAGTGAGGGAGACGTAAGGGAGCAAGGAGCTGTCAAATATGCCTTCACGGACTCACAGTGACAAAATTGGAGGAAAAGAAAGAAATTCCCTTAAAACGGAATAAGAAAACCCAAGCCTTGTTCAGAAGATATTTAATTAGACCTCCTCTATGTAGACTACCGGAAGTGGGCAGGGAGGAGGAGGAGCCAGAGGGAAAGCCAGCCTTCAACAGGGAGCTGTGCAGGATGCTGAAGACCTAAGGACACAGCTCCTGTCCTCAGGGGTACCGCAGTCCAGGCAGGTGGACGAGACATACAAGTGGAGTGGGTAAAGCATCACCCTGCAGACCAGTAGGCGAGCAAAGAATGCAGAGGTCCGCATAGATGAGAAAAGCTCAGGGGCTTTCTAGAAGTAAACCTCGAGCTGGATGCTCACAGATGAGTTTCAATGAGAGAGCAAAAGGAGAGACCTCCAAGAGGAAGGCATGTGACTGTGATTGAAGGCATGGATGGGAATCGTGGCTCACCAGGACGCTCACGAGCGCAGGGGGAGGTGTTGGGACGCAGCAGAACAGAGGGGAGATGGGAGAGGTGGGGGGGAATGGGTAGAGTGGCGCCAACAGGTTGGGGACCTTGAGAAACAGGCCCAAATAACTAGGCATGATGGGAAAAAGAGGAAGAAGGTGCGTGGCGTCCTGAGCGGGAGTGGAATGTCATGAACTGGATGTGAGATTCACCTGGTGGCAGAAGGAAGAGGGGGAAGTCAGGAGGCAGTTGTAGCAGTCCAGGAGTTCATTCATTTGTTTACTCAACTGTCACCGGGAGACCCTATTTGTGGGGGAAACGGAGGAGACAATGGAAAGTTCAAAAAATTGGCTTTCTGCTCTCACGAAATTTAAGGTGGCGAAGTCAGACAAGCAAATAGGCAGCTACAGTAGAATGTGGGATACCCTCCCATGGGGAAAATAAAAGTTCAGATTTGGGGTTTCAGAGCATGGCAAGAGGAGTGTCGTCTCAGGTAGGGAAAACAGGGCAGGGGAGGAAAGAGCAGACGCAGCAGGTGCAGAACAGGAGGCGGAGGGCGAAGGGCAGAACAGAATTCCGGAGAGCTGCAGCTTTCGAGCCCATGTCTGTGTGACATCAACGCACCGTGCCCTTAACTCCTGAGCCAACAGGGGATTCCGACTGTGTACAGTGATGACAGGGTTCATTTCCCTGACCTCTCAAAAGTTTCAGGCAGTTACAAGCTGAGCATTGAACAAGTTGTTGATTTGCTTTGTTAACAAGAAGGCTGAAGAAAGAAAGAGGGGAATTTCCTACCCTGACCTACTTCTGGACAAGAAGCAAATAATAGCTGGTGACCTAGAAGTGACAGGAAGATTGGGGAAAGCCCATGGTGACCCTGGGAGAGAAGGGGGCGCCGGGAAGGCCACCTCAGGCAAGCAGCCCAAGAAAGAAAGGTGCCCGCTCCAGAGTCGCAGAGTCATTCTCTCTGCACAACGGCCAAAGACCCTGAAGAGAAAGAAGAGAAGAGCAACAAGGAAGCCAGCGCGCCAGCCAGCCCCACACGGAAGGCAACGGTCAATCAAGTGGGAAAAAGAAAGGGCCAATGCAGCTATTTACCATCATGCAGAAAAGAGCAAAATGTTTGGTAAACTTATTTCCTCCGCAGCCTTTTGTGCTGTCTTGACAGAGTGAGGTTTGCCACGGTTTAGGCGAGATAGTGCCTGAAATATTTCCACTCATCTGAACAATTTCCGGGTAGGAAATTGGTCCCATAAATCGCGGAACACAAAATCAAATATCCAGGTTGCTTTAAACTGCTTTTTCTTCTGTTTATGACAGTTAACTCGCAACAGCAACAACAATAAGGCATCGCCCAACCCTCTGGGGATTCCAAGGGGAGTGAGCAAATTGGGGACTGGGAGAGTCAAAGCTTCCTCTTTCCCTTGGGGTTTTTCTAGAAAGGATGAGCTGCCATGAGGCGGGAATCAGGACATTCGAGTTCACAGTGAAATAATATCCTGGTGACAAAGAAGATGTGTTGTCATTACGGCTATGGAAAGAATTTTCTCCTCTGTAACCACAACGCAAGTCACTTTTATCTTCCCTTTAGCGCCTAGAGGGGAGGGGCTGAGAAAGGACAGGCTCTTTCCAGTGGCGCAGGGAGTAACTTTACCGGAAAGAATCCTTTATGCAAAGAGTAAGGGACTCTGGAAGCCAAATCAGAATGCAGAGAGTAATAAAACATGTATGGGGAAGCTGAGAGCTTCTGAAACTGCAGAACGAAGAGCTGACAAGACTGAAGGTGGCTTTGCACAGCACCGAGGGACCTGGACCAGGGAGCCCTGCGTTCCCATCTGCCCCAGCCCGCAGAGCCAGTGAACACAGCCTGGCTGAAGTTGAATCTGATCTGTTCAAATTTCTGTCCTGAGTTAGAGAAAGACTGTCAGGTGGAAGGAGGGTGTGCTGATGACTTTATATTTCTCTACATAAAATCACGTTCATTTTCATTTGATTTCGGGGGAGCCGACAAGGCTGGGGACAGGCGTGTACAACCGTTAAAATCTCAATAGCAAAGCATGGCACATCTCACCAGGGTTGAAAACACTTTAATTTTTAAGTAACCAAAGGGCAGGTATATATTTTTCTCTTTTCTTATATACTGGGTTTCAGAATCTCACAATTTTGAAGTGAATCGTCAGGAAGCAATATAATGAAATGGTTAAAAACACAGACTTTGTGGCCAGGTGCGGTGGCTCACGCCTGTAATCCTAGCTCTCTGGGAGGCCAAGGTGGGCAGATTGCTTGAGGTCAGGAGTTCGAAACTACCCCGAGCAAGAGCGAGACGCCATCTCTACTATAAATAGAAAGAAATTAATTGGCCAACTAATAGATATAGAAAAAAAATTAGCCGGGCATGGTGGCGCATGCCTGTAGTCCCAGCTACTGGGGAGGCTGAGGCAGGAGGATTGCTTGAGCCTAGGAGTTTGAGGTTGCTGTAAGCTAGGATGACGCTACAGCACTCACTCTAGCCTGGGCAACAAAGTGAGACTCTGTCTCAAAAAAAACACACAAAAAAACACAAAGACTTTGGAGCTAACTGCTTTTTCTGGAATCCCAACTCTGCCATTGCCCGGTAGTGTGACCTTGGGCAAGTCACTTAACCTCTGTGCACCTCAGTTCCTTGACTATAAAATGAGGATAACAATAGTAACTCCTGTTACCGAAAACTCGCACTTGTCTCCATCAGAAGAATGAGAACAAGTGGTTTGAGAAGGAAAGAGAAATGTACTACTTTGCCCGCAAAGCAGGAGGATGGAGACTCCAGTCTGAAATGCCATTGTCCTAATAATAAGCAGAAATATAAAGCTTTTAAAGGGAGGCCATTCAGCTTCAGACAATTGCTGTTCAACTACAGCCACCTCCTGTAGCACAAATAACAAAAGACTCACCCTGCCCCTCCCACCCACTGGCCTGAGGCAGGGATGCAGGTTTTAGTTCTCAAAAAGGAGTGCAGGATGTTTTAAAGAGACAGAAAATATTTTTTGCTGTTTTTTCAGGCTACTCCCACTATCTCATATACTTCTTAGAGAAATTTTCAGGATAAAAAAGCACTTATGCATAAAGTGCTTACAATAATGTCTAGCACATAATAAACAAAAAGGTACATTAGATTATCATTACTATGAGGCTTATCAAGGCCAGGAATCATTTTGAATAAAAAAAAATAAATTCAAGGACCAGCTTTGATCTCTGCTAAGAGTATTCTAAGTGATGTCATTTGAGCAGGACTGGATTTTAAGCTGAAGCATAATATCTACCTGTTTTTTCCCCCTCTCTTCCTGCGTATCATGGTGTTTAAAACAAATATTTTTGGCATTCCACCCCCTAGGAAAAAAGATAAATAAATAAAATAAAAATTCAGGGGCCGGGTGAGGTGGCTCATGCCTGTAATCCTAGCACTTTGGGAGGCAGAGGTGGAAGGATCACTTCAGGTCAGGAGTTTGAGACCAGCCTGAGCAAGAGCCAGACCTCATTTCTACTAATAATAGAAAAAATTAGCTGGGGGTGGGGGCATGCACCTATAGTCCCAGCCACTCAGGAGGCTGAGGCAGGAGGATTGCTTGAGCCCAAGAATTTGAGGTTGCTGTGAGCTATGATGATGCCACCGCACTCTAGCTCCAGCAACAGGGCAACACTCTGTCTCAAAAAAAAGTCTTAAAAAAAGAAATTTAGAAGCTTTACTCTGGAGTGTACAGTAAGTGTGAAAATCACATCAAAATAAAAAGAGCAGTTGCTCACAGTCATCCTGGCTGCTCTAGAGGCTGAGGCGGGAAGATCACTTGAGGCCAGGAGTTCGAGGCTGCAGTGAGCTATGATTGTGCCTATGAGTAGCCACTGCATTCCAACCCAAGCAGCATAGTGAGACCCTGCCTCTAAAAAAATTAAAATTTAAAAATTTTTTTTAAAAAAAGAAAAATAAAAGAAAAAAGACCCCTAAAGTCAATTCCCAACAATAGTTAAGATAAAAATATATAAAAAGTAGAATACTATGAAGCCACTAAAAACAATAATGTAGATATAAGGATATATTTATTAACATAAAGAGATACTCATGATATATCTTAAGTGAAAGGTTGGCTTACGAATGGCATGAGTATCTCATGTTTGTACGAAGATCCACATCTTACGTTTCTATCATGGTGGTTACATAGACAAAGTCTGAAATGTTACCTCTGGAGGTGGAATTATGGGTGTTCTTTTTTTTTTTTTAAGAAAAAAAGGCAATTCCAGAAAACAGGAGTGAATGAAGGGTATGGACCTTGCCCTAAGGGACTGGACAAGTCGCTTAGCCTCAGTTTCCATTTTCCTTGGAATAGGATCGTGAGAATGAAATGCAATAATCCGTGTAAGGACTGTGCCCGTTGTGTGGCGCGTGGTAAGAGGACACCTTACTCTCCGTGCGTGCCTTCCTATCACGTGGCTGGTAACCTGCGCCCGCGTGCGGTCCCTGGCAGAACAGGAGCCAGGACGCCGCCACCAACGGCAGGAGTGAACCGGAGCTCCTGGCATTTCACTAGCCCCGAACATCTCTCCCTCCTGTCTGTCTACACGCAAGGCTCAACTCCTTCAAAAAAAGAAAGAAAGAAAAAAACTTCCTCCCACAGGCTCCGTAAGCTTCTATAAGGACACATCACTCGTCCGTGCGAGTCTACTTCCTCTGTCTGTCATTTCTTCTGAGCAGGACCCCGGCTCGGCTCCCTGAGCCGGCACCCGCCACACGGCTGTTTACCCGGGGAGCACTCGGTTAGTGCCCGTCGCCAGCAGAGCTTAGCCTCGTAGAGTTGGAAGACTGAGTATTTCAGGAAAAAGAAAACACAAGGCTTAAGCAAGGCAAAGGAGAGTCTTTCAGGACAGATCACTACTAAAAAAGTGTAACAGTCCCATGCAGCTTTTTACCACGAAACGTGGAAAAGCTAAGGTATTAATAGATTTGGTGCTTGTAATTAAGTCTGCAGAGATAGGACATTATGCAAATTAGCAGGTGAAATATACTGGAAACTTTTAGCAGAACCGGGATACCAGGACGGCTGGAAAGTTATAATTTAATAAAACGCAAACACGTAAAGGCAAGTCCTAACGGACTTTGCCGTCTTATTTGAGGAAGTAAATTGGAGAAATGAAGCTGTGAAGGTGGGAGGCTGAGAAACTTCTGGCACACACACCATGACCACACCAAAGCTTTTTTGGGAGTAATGTTATTACAGAGGCCTTCTGGTTACAGATTAAAAAACAAAAAACAAACACTCATGTTACTTTCCCTGTAAGATCTTGCAACATGATTAAAATACTGTACTTCATAAACCAAATTCAGTTCACTTAAATTGTCAGATCTGGATGGGTAAAAGATGCTCACTGCACTGGTCTTTCAGCTTATTAGTAAATCTGAAGCTTTTTATAATAAAACGTTGGAAAGAACTCAGACTATAGTCTGCTGTCCCCCATCTCAATGCGGAGCCTAATATGGAGAGGAAAAGACTAGTCGAGCACTTGGGGACGTGTTCACTTTTTTTATTGTTTGTTTTTTGTTCAATTTTTTTTTTTTTTTGAGACAGAGTCTTGCTCTGTGGCCCGGGTCAGAGTGCCGTGGGGTCAGCCTAGCTCACAGCAACCCCAAACTCTTGAGCTCACGCGATCCTTCTGCCTCAGCCTCCCAAGTAGCTGGGAATACAGGTGCATGCCACCATACTCAGCCATTTTTTTCTATTTTAGTAGAGACCAGGTCTTGCTCTTGCTCAGGCTGGTCTTGAACTCCTGACCTCAAGTGATCCTCCTGCCTCCACCTCCCAGAGTGCTAGGATTACAGGCGAGAGCCACTGTGCCCAGCCAGTTTTTGTTCAATATTTTGAACATCTTTTTCCTGAAGGAGGCTCCATCTTTCTTTTACCTTGTGTATGCAGTGGCCCATAACATCGGGTATGTCATTAGTACCAACAAACACTGTAGCTCTTCAAGAACTTCAAATACAATAAACACTAAGTGTTGGGTGTTGTGGTAAGTTCCATGTGCTTGGTCTTTGTAGTACAAGGAGAATGCTGTTGACTTATCTTGGGCCCAGACTATGCAGTTTGACCTATTTTCCAAGGGTGGTGATGAATTCATTCATTTATTAAACACACATTTACTGAACAGGGCATTGTACATTGATAGAGAAATGGCAGAGCACCTGTTCTTATAGAGCTTACAAACCCACTGGTGAGATGCAACATACAAACAGGTAACAATATTCAGATGGTTATGAATGAGAGAGCTACAAAACACAATAGGAGACAGGATCTCCTCTAATTCATTCATTTGGCTACCTCTACAGCATAACAACTTGGGTCAGGGGTGCAGATTGTGGCCATGGAATGGAATTATATTAACTAGTCTACTAGATTGGCCCACGATCCATATATCAGAGACGTGGGCCTGTAATTGGTCACTCAGTAAAATCTCAAAAGGTTATGCCAGATGTCACGGGCACAGTAGCAATCTGTATAAATTTGTGGGGGAGAGGGAAAGAGACATTACTCACTCTTGTGGTCCATCATAGCATCAAACCCACCAAGAGAGTATTAAAGTACTACTTGTTGAACTAAAGTCAATCGATCCTTTTTCTCTTTGACTCAGAAGAGATTCCGATCAGGCTAAGAGCTCATCTAACACCAGGACACCATACAAAGAAGACAGGGGACAGGGATACCCTGATTTCCTTCTGGGCACAGGCCGAGTGGTAATCAGTTCAACTAGGGTAGAGAGGGGCTGACTCCCTGACCTACTTTAGAAAGTTTGACGGTTCTGAGTAAGAGCTCATGACTATGGGTGATCCCTGTAAGGCAGTGGTTCTCAACCAGGGTGATTTTTCCCACCAGGGGACATTTGGCAATGTCTGGAGATATTTTTGGTTGTCACACTGGGACAAGGGGTACTGCTGGCATCCAGTGGGAGGAGGCCAGGGATGTGGGTCAGGACCCTGCGATGCAGAGGGCAGTCCTCCTGAGCAAAGAATTGTCCAGCCCCAAATTCAGTAGTGCCGCTGGTGAGAACCTGAGTGAGGGGGCGTGTGTGTCAGTCAGCTCACAGGACAACGGCTGCATTCTTAATTACCTGAAAAGTGAATGCTTTGGGTTGGGCATGATGGCTCACACTGTAACCCTAGCACTGTGGGAGGCCAAGGTGGGAGGATGGTGGGAGGAGGCCAAGAGTTCGAGACTAGCCTGAGCAACATAGCATGACCCTCATCTCTACAAAAAATAGAAAAATTAGCTGGCATGTTAGTGCACATCTGTAGTCCCAACTACTAGGGGGGCTGAGGCAGAAGGATTGTTTGAGTCCAGGAGTTGCAGGTTGCACTGAGCTTGCACTCCAGGCTGGGCAACAGAGCGAGATGTCTTCTCAAAAAAGCAAAAAAATGCTTCAAAGATTAGGGTGTTTGCAGGGTTCCATGCAAATCCTGCATTCTGACTCTTTTACAAAATTTAAGCAAACACCAGTTACAGATGACTTTGGGGTATGAAGAATAGCACAATAATCATGAAACAAACACTTTGCAGAATCAAGGTGAAAAGAACTTAACTGCTACTCATCAGCTAGACCAGCACTACTCAGTAAAATATAACACTGTGTGACCCACAAATGCAAGCCTCAGATGTTATTTTTAAATTCCCAGTTAACTACATAAAGAAAGTAAAAAGAAACAGGTGAAGTTAAGTTTAATAATAGATTCCATTTAACTCAATATATACAAAACACTACATTATAGGCATGAGCCACTGTGCCCGGCCTTTGATTTTGCCTTAAAATGATAGTATTTCAGGGCCAGACCTTTGCTTTTGTATTAATATGATAGTATTTTGGAGCTGGACGCTGTGGTTCATACCTTTAATTCCAGTGCTTTGGAAGGCTGAGGCTGGAGGATCAAGACCAACCTGGGCAACATAGCAAGACCCTGTCTCTACAAAAACAAACTTAAAAAAATCAGCTCAGTGTGGTGGGATGCCTGTAGTCCCCACAACTTGGGAGGCTGAGGCCAGAGGACCGCTTGAGCCCAGGAGTTTGAGGCTGCAGTGAACTATGATCTTACCACTGCACTCCAATCTGGGTGACAGAGTGAGACCCTGTCCCTTAAAATAAAAAAAATAAAAAAAACGTGCAGAATTTGCCCCAATTTTGATTCTGCATGTCTGGAATGGGAGCCAGCAATCCACATTTTTAACATTTGCTTAGATACAACAATTTATTCTAGATCACTGACTTGTTTGAGAGATACCACGTGCATCTCAGTCCCTTGCAGGCTAGCCCAAAACCACGTTACTACACATGGTTGCCGTTTCTTTGGCAAAGAAGGAATGAAGAATTCCTCCCATGAGAGAGGGCGCATAGCTGTACAGATCCCCAGGAAACCCGAATTTCCCTTCACCACTTATTATGGCGCTATTTCTGTATTGATGTTTTGAAAACTTAGTACACCTACAGGTAATGTTTTCCTGTTTTCAAGAAGTTTTACTTCCTCAATCCTCTGCAAATGTGCTGAGGGAGACTGGGTGTACTGACTAGAGCCCCACACTCTCGAACAGGAAGCATGATCTTGTGACTGAGAAAACGCCACAGAGCTGTACTCAGACGAGTATGACTCCATTTTTATGCCGCAGGTTGTTAGCTAAGGCAATTGTAAGATTGCTGCTAACTCCTCACATTTGCTGCCTGTGTTCTCGGTTTTTGTTTTGTTTTGTTTTGTTTTTCTTTTTGAGACAGAGTCTCGCTTTGTTGCCCAGGCTAGAGTGAGTGCCATGGCATCCGCCTAGCTCACAGCAACCTCAAACTCCTGGGCTCAAGCAATCCTCCTGCCTCAGCCTCCCAAGTAGCTGGGACTACAGGGATGCACCACCATGCCCGGCTAATTTTTTCTATATATATTAGTTGGCCAATTAATTTCTTTCTATTTATAGTAGAGACAGGGTCTTGCTCTTGCTCAGGCTGGTTTCGAACTCCTGACCTTTAGCAATCCGCCCGCCTGGGCCTCCCAGAGTGCTAGGATTACAGGCGTGAGCCACCGCACCCGGCCTGTGTTCTTGTTTTCAATTTCAACTCCATAACACATAAACTCGTAATAGTGAATTTGCATCTGTCAGTTCAAAACTGCCCTTTTTGAGGGCAACAAGGAAAGAGAGTTGTGGTAAAAATGATGTCTTAGGGCCCTGCGTGGTCTCACCTGTATCCATCCTCAAGACCACTCTGTTCACAAGGAAATGATCTCTGAGAGAAGGTCCATGTGCACCTGATCTGGGGGTACGCTTGAAACCTGACGGAGAAACAGAACTCTTCGTATGGGTCAATTTCATAATCTTCACTTGAATTGGTAGCATTTATAAATCCCTTTTCTGTAAAAAGAAGTGAATTTGTAAATTAGATAATGAGGGTCATACGGAAATATATTGAGAAGATAAGCTTTTATTCATCAGTTTAATGCATGGAAAGTCAGGTGTTGGCAGGCTGCAACACGGTCGAAGTTCACAGTCCAGAGCAAATACAGGAGTCCTACGCCTGGGTCCAACCCTGTGCTCGTAATCTCTTAGAGTCAAGATTCCTTTAAGAACGGAATATAAATAACTGGCTATCTTCCTAGAGAAATGTATAAATAAACCTATAGATTTTGCAGACAATTTCAAGAGGCTAAAAGGCTCCCTACTCCTATGTGCACTCTTGGGGTCCCCTAACAGAGTCTGGAAGCCCCTGCTCTCAGCCAGTACAACTCTGTTGTGACAGGTCCCATAGAAAATAATCTAGAGGCACAAATAAAAGAGCAATCCAGCTAGCAGTATTCACAAGGTTTCCTTATCATTTGCTAAGAGAATCACTGCATTTCTTGGCATTTTTCATTACAGCTAAAGACTGCACCCCAATCTGAGGTTGCTTAAATGTGGTTATTTTCAAACCCTGCGTAGCCCACTCAGACTTCAATGCATCTAAGGGCTTGTACCATTCTCTCAGTTATCGCTCACTGCACTGGCAGTGAGCTGGTTCTTAGAACAAGTATTTATTAAGTGCCTGTTTGGGGTCAGGCTTCTTGCAAGTTTCTGGGACTAGAAGGATAGAAGGGATTGTCCCCGTCCTTAGGAAGCTTACAGTCTACTGGAGGACAAAAGTCCACCAATGCATGGTCACATCACAATGTGCTATGTACAAAGACAGTGGCATTTCCAGTAGGTCTGGTTTAAGTGGAAAAGGGAGTGGGCAGCTTATCTTTGCAAAGCTATTTTAACTCAGTTGTGTGCATTTTTTAGCTTTTTGATAGTAACATTAAATCGAAATCAGAATTTGTATTACACACCTCACATTCCACACTAAAGCAACTAAAAATATGAATAAAGGTTGCGTGGGCAGCCTGCCTTACCCAGGACGGTAACCAGCGCTGATTGACTGGGGTGCTTAGAAGAGGAACAAGTGTAGTATCCAGCGTCGTTTCTTCCCACTGATGATACAAAAGCAAACAGAATCCGTATCATAGTTCTGTTTGCTGAATAGGCACTCATCTCAAAGTAGCTGCCCTAGGTATTAATAAAACAGAGTTTGAATTTAATGTTTGCAACCTGTGCTATTGGCTAATTGTTACTGCACTTTTCAGAACACAAACTGTCCTGTTACCTCCTTGAGGGCTTTGTTTGCTAATTCCCAGGTGAGCCCGAATCTGTGGTTCACATGGACAGCTCTACACCTTATCCACAGGGGTTCCCCCACTTTGAGAAACAATTGTGGCAGCGTGGTCTGAGGAGTTTGACTTAGATCTAGAAGATGAAAAAATCCTGAGTAAGAAAAAGAGTTATTCTTCCTCATCACAAAATATATCCCGAACATTCTGAAGAACAAAGATTTTTAGCATCATCTCAAGTGTGCCGAACCACGTCAGTAAAACAATCCTTTAGAGATCGCCTCCTCTTTTACGAAGAATCAGCATTTACGGAATCCATAATAGCACATTTACGATGGTATGCAGGAACTACAGATTTTCTGAAATTGAATGATCACCTACGCAGTTACTGTTAGTCCCCGATAGCTTCTAAAGACTAGTCACTGAAAGTGAAAAAGCACAGGACATGGTAGTGTTACCTATCGTGAACAGCTTGGTACATGCCCTGCCCAGTTCGTTTCTTGCGCAGCACCTTATGTCGGTTCCAAACAATTCATAAAGTACCTTTTCCTGCTTCGTAACAACAGCTGGGCTTTCTTCTTCACAGCTGCAATTAGAAAGTAGAAGCCATTCGGCTTAACCGGGCTTTAAAATGACAAAAGAATGTGCAGGAGGAGAACAAAGTTCAAGGTTCTAGAGTCAGGTTGAGGGTAACAAAGACAACAGCAGGTCAAGAGACAAGCCCAGCCAGGCGGGGAGGCTCACGCCTGTAATCCTAGCACTCTGGGAGGCCGAGGCGAACAGATCGCTCAAGGTCAGGAGTTCGAAACCAGCCTGAGCAAGAGTGAGACCCGTCTCTACTATAAATAGAAATAAATTAATTGGTTAACTAATATACATAGAAAAAATCAGCCGGGCATGGTGGCGCATGCCTGTAGTCCCAGCTACTTGGGAGGCTGAGGCAGGAGGATCGCTTGAGCCCAGGAGTTTGAGGTTGCTGTGAGCTAGGCTGACGCCATGGCACTCACTCTAGCCTGGGCAACAATGTGATACTCTGTCTCAAAAAAAAAAGAGACAAGCCCAAATCTGTGGTTTTCACTAATGCTCATTAGGGAACTAGTTACTCATTAGCTCAACTCATTACCATACCCCTCGTGAGAATTACACAATAAAACACTCGAACATTTTTCACCGGTGGTGACCTCTTTTTGTTGTTGTTGTTTAAAGACAGGGAAAAGAATAGAAGAATTGAGAAAGAAGAGGAAGGAAAGAAGAAAAAGAGAGAGAGAAAGCGTGAGGTGGGCTTTAGTGAAGTTTTCCAAGGCAGGTGTTTTTTCTTTAAAGCACAGAAATATACACCCAGCGAGGGGAGAGGCTGATGTTGCAAAAGTCACCAGAGTTCCCACCGCAAACGGAGAAGGAAAGCCAAGGTGTCAGTACCGAGGGAAGTTGGCCAAGACCCTCTCAGTATTGAATGGAGAAACGAGAAAATGGACTTAGGTTCCTAACAGAGTTTCCCTGGCTACCCCTTTCCCAAGGCAGATAATGGTTTTGGAGTTTGCATGGATTCACTCTTCTCTTTACCATTTTCATCAAGTGTATTATTTTTCTTTGTTTATGTATCTTTCCTTGAGTTATTTATTTTTTTTTATTACAAGACAACAGTAATTAGGGTCATTGTAGAAATTTTGGAAAATACAGAAAAACTCAAAGAAAAGAATTTAAAATTATCCATATTCTTAACACCCTGAGATAACAATGGTTACTATTTGGGTGTATATCTTTCCAATCTTTTTTTCTATATACACAGTGCATATACATCTATAATCTCTTTTCTTTTTTTTTTTTTTGGAGACAGAGTCTCACTGTGTTGCCCAGGCTAGAATGCCGAAGCAACAGCCTAGCTCACAGCAACCTCAAACTCCTGGGCTCAAGCAATCCTCCTACCTCAGCCTCCAGAAGTAGCTGGGACTACAGGCATGCACCACCATGCCTGGCTAATTTTTTTTCTATTTTTAGTTGTTTGGCTAATTTCTTCCTATTTATAGTAGAGACAGGTCTCGCTCAGCAATCCTTCCACCTTAGCCTCCCAGAGTGCTAGGATTACAGGTGTAAGCCACTACACCCAGCCTATAAACTATTCTTCTACTTCTAAAATTTGGGATTCATTCCTATCATTCAGTAACCTGATTTGACTTTTTCTCCTATTTACTGCAGTGATGCAATCATAGCTCACTGCAGCCTCAAACTTCTGGATTGAAGGGATCCTCCTGCCTAAGCCTCGGGAGTAAGTGGGACTACAGATGCGCTCCACCATGCCTGGCTACTTTTTAAATTTTTTTGTAGAGAGGTAGTCTCACTGTGTTACCCAGGCTGGTCTCAAACTCCTGGGCTCAAGCCATCCTCCTGCTTTGGTCTCCCAGAGTGCTGGGCTTACAGGTGTGAACCACCATGCCCAGCCCACTTTCCAATAAGAGTTGTTTCGTAAAATTTAATTAGTGCAAACTGCATGAATTCTTACTTTGTGAGAACTTGGCTAGCTATGGCACATATGAAAAACAAAAGTAAACGTTTTTTACCACACTTAACTGTCTGCCAGGCACTGTTCAATGTTCTTTGAATATTATCAATCCATTTAATCATCACAGCAATCCTTAAGGCAAGTACTTATTACCATCCCCATTCTTCTGATGAAGCACAGAGAGGTTAAGCAACTTGTCCAAAGGCACACTGCAAACAAGGGTTCAACCCAAGCTATCTGGCTCTAGATTCTCTATCCTTAAATAATCCTATTAGACTACTTCTCCGGACAAATGGAATAGTCCCAAATTAAACATTTAGTCTCAGGAAATTTCTGACTTAGAATTACACTTTAAAATCAGTATCTTTCTATTTTTCCCCAGCAAGATTCTCAGGAAGCCAACAAACCTGCAACTTAAAAGGACTTTTATTTGTGTAGTGCAATGCCCAGGGAAGACCCTGCCGTTGATTTGAGGAATTCCAAAATGCCCCTTACTAAAAAAAAAAAATCCCCCATCCTCCTCCCTGGGAACCCCATAATAGTCACTTTAAGTTTAAGAAGCCCAACTTTCCTGTTTAAACGGGGATAAATTAAATTTTACATACAGTATGACGTCAACTATGTTAGAAAAAGACCAAAAGGAAATAATAATAATAGCAGTTACCTTTATACAATGCCATACCTTTCACCCTGTGAATTGCACAACACCCATTCCACGGTCGGTTCTGGAACACTCTCAGATATGCAGACCAGGGCGTCCTGATTTTCCATTTTTCTAAAGTAAGGTCTTCGTAATGTGTAAAGCAGTCTATCTAAAGCATCATAAATTATTAACATTTTAATATTTTGAGAATAATTCTCTTAGCAGCCCCCTCAGAAAAGGATCCTACAGCATTAAGAAAAGTTATATTTTATACCACAGCAGTGTCTCTGCTCCCAACCAACCACTGTATTAAATTCAACTCTGGCTGCAACACCAACTTTAGCATTTATCCTCGTGGCCAATTTCTTTGGGTATTTCACAAACCCACAGATAACTAAAGTAAGCGGAGTGACGTCATGTGAAAATGCAAACACTGATATGCATAAGAAAAAGAAAACTAGCAATAACGTATAGCTTAAAACCTTTATTGAACATATAGTTTAAAACTCAACTTTCTTCCCCTAATTTGATCTGGAGCTAGGCAGAAATAGAAATGCAGATATACAGTAGGATGGAGTTAGAACTGGAACAGAATTTAGAGGCTAGTTGAGCCTCCCATTCACACCGGACACACACACACAACACGCACACAATTGCTCACTAGCTCACACACACTCCCCACCCTCCGCTCCCAGCCACGCCGGACACATAAACTTTCTACTTCTGCTTGGACTTCTCTAGGGACTGGAGTTCACGACATCCCAGGCAGGTCATTCTAATTTTTTGACAAACTTTTTTTTTTTTTTAAGTTTCCCTATACTGAATTCTAATCTCTCTCCTTTTAAAGAAAGTTTCCCTATACTGGATTTCAATCTCTCTCCTTACAATAAATTTTGTTTTAAATTATTACATAATGTTTGGTATATATATATATATATATGAAAGAATATATGAAGTGTGAATTTCAAAGCATATTAACAACAAATGCCCATAGACCCACTATCCAACTTAATATTGATAAATATCTTTTTTTTGTGTGTGTGAGACTAGGTCTCACTAGACTGGAGTGCAGTGGCTATTCACAAGCACAATTGCAGCTCACTGCAGCCTCAAACTCCTGGTCTCAAGTGATCCTCCAGCCTCAGCCTCCTGAGTAGCTAGGACTATAGGCATGTACCACTGTGCCCAGCTAATAAATACCTTTTAATCTACTTTTGTGCTTCTCCCCATTTCTCAACCCTAGGTAACCTTTATCCTAAACTCTGTGCTTATTATTTATTCTTGCATTCTTTAAAATAGTTTTCCCACAAATATATGTATACCTAAACAACATATTGATTTATTTTGTTCTTCAGCTTCAAAGTATAGTATCACTCAATACGTAACTTCCATAGCTTCATTGTTTCATCCAACTTATTTTTTATTTTTTTTTTTGAGACAGAGTCTCACTTTGTTGCCCAGGCTAGAATGAGTGCCATGGCATCAGCCTCACTCACAGCAACCTCAAACTCCTGGGCTCAAGTGATCCTACTGCCTCAGCCTCCCGAGTAGCTGGGACTACAGGCATGCACCACCATGCCCGGCTAATTTTTTCTATATACTTTTAGTTGGCCAATTAATTTCTTTCTATTATTAGTAGAGACGGGGTCTTGCTCTTGCTCAGGCTGGTTTTGAACTCCTGACCTTGATTGATCCACCCACATCAGCCTCCCAGAGTGCTAGGATTACGGGCGTGAGCCACCACGCCTGGCCCAACCTATGTTTTTAAGCTTCATTCATAGTTTTACTCGTAGCTATACTTTACTCATTTTTTATTGCTATATAGTATTCCACTTGTAAATATATCATAATCAATTTTTTCATTGTTTTGCAGTGGACATTTGGGTTGTTTCCAGGTTTTTTCCCAGTTTTTTGTATTATCAATCATTATGCTATGAACATTCCATACATTTCTACTGAGGCATGTATATAAGAGTTTCTTTAATAATATACCTTATACATGCCAGTTTACATGGTATGAGCACGTTCAGTTTTACATATAAAGGCAATTTGTTTTCCATAGTGGTTATGCTAATTTACATTTACACAGCAGGATATGAGAGCACCTATATACTTACCAAGACTTCTTAATTTTCAACATTCTAGTAGTTATAAAATGGTACCTCATTGTGGTCTCAATTTGATTTATCAATTATTAATTTAACATGTTTTAAATGTTTTAAATCATTAATTGGGAGTCCATTAGGCTGAGATAGCGCTAGTCCCTTGAGTTCCTACATAAGCAAACCCAAACCCAACTCAGTGTAAGTAGTAAAATGAAACTTCAGTGTAATCAATTAGAAACTGCCAACTAACCTCTAACTAGGGACTTTCCACTTTACCCAATCAAATATTTTGTCTTGCTTCTGTGAACACCTTATAAAAGTTTTCCCCTCACATCTCCTCAGTGGCGCCCAACTGCTAACTGTCTGGCACTACCAGATTCATGATAAATAAACTCTAAAATTTTAATGTGCCTAAGTTATCTTTTAACCTATGTTTATCAACCATTTGGGTTTCATGTTCTGAAAATGAAATGCCTACTCATGTCCTTTGTTCATTTTTCTACTAAGTTTTTGTTGTGTTTTTTCGTATTGATTTACAGGAGCTCTTTATATATTATGACTATTAACCCTTTGTTGATTGTGAACTGCTAGTATCTTTTCCCATCTCGTGGTGGTTTTTACTTTTTCTCCATGTCTACCCATTGATTCTGATTGTAGGTTCTAGAGCAATTTACTTTTAAAAGTCTAGCTTTGCTTCTGCATGAAAATCCTTCGACTATTTAAAATCAGAAACCAAGGTCGAGGGAGATAATTACTATCCAAGGGTATTTTAACTAGTTGGCCCAGGTTTCCTGACTGAAATCCCAGAAGAATTTCCCCCACATGACACTGCAGTCACTCTTCTCCTCTTTTCAAAATAAGCTGCTTCTCTATGCTAAACATTCCCAATTCCTTCAGCTGCTCCTAATTTAAGGAATTCCAAGTTCTTCGATATACTGATTGCTCTACTTTGTCAGTATGTATCTGAAAAAAAATATATAGTACTGAAAATAACAATCTCCATTAATTTCCTTCATGTCAATGTTACATTTTCATGAACAATGCCAAGGCTCAAATTTACTTTTTTTTAGCACCCAGGCCAAACCGTTGGTTAATACAGAGCTTGTGGTTAGCTAAACCCTTTCCTCTTTTTCACAGTGACTGTTGCCAAGTCTCTCCCACCTCTTTTTCTGGACCTCAACACCCGGCAGAATGTTTGTTAAAAGCATGTTACAATTTACTTAAATGATTGCTGTTACGTTTTTACACTGCAAATCTTAAGTTAAAGAAGAGACCCTAAATGTAACAGAGGCACCGTGGATGCCCACTTACCTTACACAACTGTAGACGCCTGGGAAGACAGAGAGGGAAAGACAGCAGGAGACAGGGGCGAGAGGGAGAAAGCAAGAACTGTCTTCTCCAACCCGGGGCGCACACTTAACTGTCCCACAGAGCGGGTGCGGGACTGGGAACAGGACAGGGAACAAGACCAAAATCAAAGGGCAACAATAGGTTAACTCTTGGCTTTTTGTGCTTCTAGGGCTCTGGTCCTACCAATTTCAGGGTAATTAGAGGGCTTTCCAGAACAAATCTTGACAAATTTTGACTTCGCCTGATGTTCACCTTACAGGCTGGCTTTAGAACCTAATGCCCCCAACCCCAACCCCAGTAAGATGACACACTTCTGGGAATCTAAAGTGCTGTCTTCTGTTAGTGTGACAGCTTTTATGACAAGCCCCTGCACCCTCACACCAGGCCCCACGTGCGGTGCGGTGCACAAAGAGCAGACCCCTCAAATGGGCCTCCAGCTGTGCCCATTGCCGCCCCTCCCAGAGCGCCCCTTTCCTAGCCCGCGTCAGTGCAGGGTCACCGTGAGCGCCTGAGACGACACAAGCGGACTATCTCGGCAAAGGGAAGTTGCGGCTGTTCCTGACCCGGGGCACCTCTGTGGGCTGGACACACATGCTTTGTGTATTTGAGTCACAGGCAAAGATTAGGGGAATCTGGCAAGTTGCACAAACGTGTAGCCAGGGAACGTAATTTAAAGTGGTTTCAACTCAGGGATTTTGGGGCGCTTCGCTGGCCCGAGTGCAATCACGTATGTCTAAGACAGGAGGACATAGGTGACTGCAGCCACTGTCAGTCCTTGTCAGTCAGGGGAGGCAAAGCCACGGCATGCACATGTCAGTGCGTGGTGAAGACGAAACAAGGAGAGGCCAGACAGCGCACGCAGGTGGTGACTCCGCCAGCCGCACAGCTGCCTCCCTTGGTAACGGCACTCGGACTGCTCTTTACCCTGCGCGCACAGTCTGGCATTTGCACAGACCTGCACTGTCCACTACAGCAGCCACTAGCTACCTGTGACTATTTAAACTCAAATGTCAGTTAATTAAAATTAAATAAAACTAAAAGGTTGCCCTAGCCACATTTCAAGTGCTCAATGGCTCCACGTGGCCAAATGAATGGCACGAGGCAGACAAAGAACATTTTCATCCTTCCAGAAAATTCTATCGAATTGTGCTGAGACCTTAAAATCCTGTCGGATAGATATTTTTACCCCCCATTGAGACTCAGAGAGATTAAGTGGCCCGCCAAAAGGGGTGGTAGGATCAGAACCAGAATTCGAACCCAGGTCTTCTGACTCCAAGGTCAAAATGTTTTCCATTTCTTCCCTGTCAGCCATCTGCTACTGAAAAAATGAGGGACCTGAATAGGGGCATATGTCCCAGGTTTTTTAACAGCACTCACATTCTGAGAGGCCACAGGACACGTCAGAGTCTCAGTTCTCTATAGGTTGTAGGGATGGTTGGAGCGAATGTAACCAGGTAACTGCATAGTGAGGGAGATCTGAATATTGGTCTAGAGGAGCTGGTCCAAGCTGTTGGGCTGTAAACCACTCCGCTGGAATACTGTGGTATTCCAGGCTGGAATACTAGTAGCAGGCTGGACTTACTTCTTATACTCACTGTAAACAATATTGTGTAATTGGTAGCTTCACTCTGAATAAAAAGTAGGTATTCTCCAGCTTGGGTTTCTGTCATTTTCAAAATGACCATGGAAACAACTCCCCTGCAAAACAGGAAAGAGAACTAGTTATTTTGGAAAATGCGCGAAACTAAAAACAAAATTTCATACTGACTAAGAAGGCGGTTCGGTGGCTCCCGTCGTCCTGACCGGCCCGGAGGGCGGCTCTGTGGAGAGCACGGCCTCCCTCGTGTGCGAGGCGCAGCCTGAGCGGCAGCAGGTGGACCTGACTCTGAACCAGCCCCTCCTCTGAGAGCCAGGGAGTTCGGTTCCTGCGCCATCAACTCTCGTTCCCTGAGCTTCTAGGAGGAAAACTCCCGCCAAAAATGCATGGCCTAGGCCGGGCTGGTGGCTCACGCCTGTAATCCTAGCACTTTGGGAGGCCGAGGCGGGAGGATGGCTCAAGGTCAGGAGTTCGAAACCAGCCTGAGCGAGACCCCGTCTCTACCAAAAACAGAAATAAATTAATTGACCAACTAAAAAAATATATATACAAAAAATTAGCCAGGCATGGTGGCGCATGCCTGTAGTCCCAGCTACTCGGGAGGCTGAGGCAGTAGGATCGCTGAGCCCCGGAGATTGAGGTTGCTGTGAAACAGGCTGACGCCACAGCACTCACTCTAGCCTGGGCAACAAAGTGAGACTCTGTCTCAAAAAAAAAAAAAAATGCACGGCCTCGGTGGCGCACTCCCACTGGCTGTGGCATGCCACGCCCTTCCATGCCGAAGCACCCTCCGTGATCGTGCGTGCCCAGTCACCTAGCCGCCTGGTCACCAGCCTCAGCTTCCCACTCACAGAACTAGATGACTGTACAAGTGAGACAGACTGAGATTTAAAATGTTCTGGTTTGTGCCTCTCTCTCACTAAATGAAAACACTCAAGCAAAATCTGACACAAGGCATTTTCCTATGAAGTGATAATTACACCGAATACCACACAGATACGAGGAGAAAGGTGTCTCAGTGTTAGTATTTTTAACTTTTCAGACAATTGATAAAGGTAAACTTGGCTAGGGGCATTCTCTTCCAAGAGATAAATTTGATGTGTATTTGGTGCTACCCACTCTGATTAAAGCTTAAAGTAGTCTGAGCAGTTTGCTGAGTGATGTTGGATTTAAAGTCACAATTTCTGACCTTTGGGCCTTTAATTGCTCCCAATGTGATCTTTCTCCAGTGATGTGAGCATCAGCTGGGAGTTGGCAAACATGCAGAATCTTGGGCTCCACTTAGACCTACTGCATCAGAATCTGCATTTTAACAGGATCCCCCAGAGGATCCAAATGCACATTATATTCAAAAAGCCCTGCTTAGAACATCAAATTAGTTTAAGAATACACGTATTTGCATTCACAGAGACAATAAATTAGTAGGACGCATAGTAAAATGAATTTTTGACTTGCTTCTGCAGATTTATTTTGGTGACACGCTTTCTCTGAACCGTTCATTCTCCTAGTACCATTTGTGAACTCTTGAAAACTTAGGTGTTCAACCATTCTGCCTACAAGTCAGAGTCCAGACATAAATTTCAATACTTCTCAGTGAAAAGTCACTAAACATGTCTTGCTACTAAGTTAACTAACCCATATGAAAACTATAATGTTGGCTAAGCAACTGGTACGGAGTGAAAAGAACTGTACTTTTCTACTTTGTGTTCTGGTCTCAATCTGGTGAAAAACGTTGTGGTGTAACATTTTAATACCATTACCAGAACATGTCTTTAACTTTAAGCCAAAATTCTTTTTTTTTTTTTTTTTTTTTTTTTTGAGACAGAGTCTCGCTTTGTTGTCCAGGCTAGAGTGAGTGCCGTGGCGTCAGCCTAGCTCACAGCAACCTCAAACTCCTGGGCTCGAGTGATCCTTCTGCCTCAGCCTCCCAAGTAGCTGGGACTACAGGCATGCGCCACTATGCCCGGCTAATTTTTTTTTTTTTATATATATATCAGTTGGCCAATTAATTTCTTTCTATTTATAGTAGAGACGGGGTCTCGCTCTTGCTCAGGCTGGTTTTGAACTCCTGACCTTGAGCAATCCGCCCGCCTCGGCCTCCCAAGAGCTAGGATTACAGGCGTGAGCCACAGCGCCCGGCCAAAGCCAAAATTCTTAATAGCAGAGTGCTTGGATTTAATCTCAAGGTAAAAGTAACCAAAAAAAAAAAAAAAAAAAACAAAAAAACAGAAGTGAGTAATACAATCTCAAAAGAGGAATGGAAAATAAACATGTTCCAAGATTTAGAACTAGACTTCAGAATTATACCCACTGCCCTGAAGATTACTTAAGAATCTATCTGACCTTAAAGAACAAATACAAATAAGTGGTATAAGTCAGTCAGAGATGTTCTCCAGTACCTCTGTCAAGGGGCATGGTCCCCCTTTCAGGCCATTAGGGTACCATTTACGGCATTGCTCCTGGAAAGATAATGCCTTCTCTACAGATCTGGGATAACAGAACACCACCAAGAATTAAAAAGAAGGGCAGCCGGGTGCGGTGGCTCACGCCTATAATCCTAGCACTTTGGGAGGCCGAGGCGGGCAGATTGCTCAAGGTCAGGAGTTGGAAACCAGCCTGAGCGAGACCCCGTCTCTACCAAAAATAGAAATAAATTAATTGACCAACTAAAAATATATATATAAAAAATTAGCCGGGCATGGTGGCACATGCCTGTAGTCCCAGCTACTCGGGAGGCTGAGGCAGGAGGATCGCTGAGCCCAGGAGTTTGAGGTCGCTGTGAGCCAGGCTGACGCCACGGCACTCACTCTAGCCTGGGCAAGAAAGTGAGACTCTGTCTCAAAAAAAAAAAAAAAAAAAAGAAGGGCAGCCTTAGAACCATTAAGCGGATTTTTTTTTTTCCAGAGATAGGAATCTCACTATATTGCCCAGGCCATACTCAAACCCTGGGCTCAAGTGATGCCCCCACCTCAGCCTCCTAAGTAGCTGGGAATACAGGTGAGTACCACCGCATCCAGCTAAATGGCCTCTGTCTGGTCTGGTCTCAGCAAGAGGACAAGGACAGCAGATGGCAGCAATCAGCATAGAGTTTGAGTCTGGTCATTATCCACAAATCTTGGCTAAGATATTTTTCTGGTTAATGAGATCAATGTTCCTTATAGACCTGCAATCCCCAACTTTCAGGCAGAGGACTGGTAGCGGTCCTGTTAGGAGCTGGGCTGCACAGCAGGAGGCGAGCAATGGGGAAGCGGCAAAGCTTCATCTTAATATACAGCCGCTCCCCATCGCTCACTTCAAGGCCTGAGCCCCGCCTCCTGTCAGATCAGCAGCAGCATTGGATTCTCAAAGGAGCGCGAACCCTACTGTAAACTGAGCATGCGCAAGGGATCTGAGTTGCGGCTCCCTATGAGAATCTACTGCCTGGTGATCTGGGGTGCAGCTGAGGCGGTGATGCCAGCGCTGGGGAGCGGCTGCAAATGCAGATTGTCATCAGCAGAGAGGTCTGACTGCACAATAAATGCAATGCGCTTGAATCATCCTGAAACCAACCCCACCCCTGCTCCATCTGTCCATGGAAAAATTGTCTTCCATGAAACCAGTCTCTGGTGCCAAAAATGTTGAGGACCAATGCTACAGACAGGTCAACATCTTACTAAAATATTTTGTAGATACCAAATAACATTGTAATTCTGCTTATTATATTGCAGAACAAAATAGATAAAACCAAATGTTCTTTGTCCATCCATTTCCTAGACAGAAATTTCTTGATATTTAACTAGAATGAAATGAAAATTTTCTGACCTTTTATCTGTAACACGATATCCAATTAAAAAACAAGAAACTTTAAAAATCCCAAATATTCTTTTTGCTATTTGTTTTACATTTTGCCAGCCACTCACTGCTTTCTATATACTTATAATTTTTTATTTATAAAATTGTATAAATTAATAGAATTTATTTTTTAAGGTAGCTTTAGATTTACAGAAAAATTCAGTGGAAAGCACAAGGACATCCCATATGTGCCCTTCTCTCCACATACAGAGCTTGTCTAATTATTAACATATTGCATAGGCATGATATATTTGTTATAATTGATGAGCCAACATTGATACATTATTAATTTAAGTTCGCAGTTTATATTGGAGTTCACTTTTTGTGTCCTACATCCTATGGAATTGGACAGATCTGTAACGTCATGTGTTCATGCCCTGACTATATTTTTAATTCATTATTTCACTAGAGATAAGAGTTACAACAAACATGGATAGAAACTTGGAAAGGAATTGCAAATGGACGACGTTAAATGCAACAAAGTACTCCTCCAAAAATCCTAGGGGTTGCACATCCTCCTTCTCTTACCTGTTTTGTAAGTCAAAGTGTGGCTGGCAATTCAGGGAGTTGTGCTTAAACACCCAGAGACAAGAGATGTTCCCTGGCGTGTTGACCAGCACCTGCAGCGTGACGGATGCCAGCACATCCACTTCCACCGTGGCCGCTTCGTACACTGTCCCTGCGCTCCTCGATCGCAAAGCACACCCAAGGTCTTCTGGGGATCCTGACACCTACATCGTAGACAGAACAACGTGGATTCATGACAATTGTGTGTTGAGTGCATTCCCTTCAAATGCATGCATGCTGACATACTACACACAACACCTGAACATGCTTTAACCCATTGAGAACACATGGCTAACTGGAAATCCTACTAATTATAACTCTCTAAAGAAAAGATAAATAGCGTTAGGCTGCATTTCTAAAATGCCGAATGGACTGTTAGGGGTTGAGTTTTGTCCTCCTCCTCCAAATTCATACATTAAGGTCCTAACCCTCAGTAGCTCAGAATGTGACTTTCTTTGGAGAGAGGGTCTTTACAGGTCAGGTTTCAATGAGGTCATTAGAGTGAGCTTTAATCCAATATGACTGGTAGCCTGATAAGAAGGGGAGATTTTTGAGACAGGCACACATGCAAGGAGAACGCCATGTGAACAAGAAGACAGCCATCTGCACGCCAAGAAGACAGGCCGGGAACAGATGCCCTCTCACAGCCCTTGGAAGGAACCAACCCTGCCAACATCTTAACTTTGGACTTCTAGACTCCAGAATTGTGAGACAATCAATTTTTGTTATTTAAATCACTCAGTCTGTGATACTTTGTTACATCAGCCCTAGCAAATTAATGTATAGACAATAATTATAAAATTCATAATACACAGTAAATATTTTTATGATTATTGACATATAGATAAGAATCTATATAGAAATGGTAAATTGGTATCTGTGTGAGAGAAATTTTAAAAACCAAATTTTCTTTGCCATGTATGGTGGTTCACACGTGTAATCCTAGTACTCTGGGAAGCTGAGGCGGGAGAATCATTTGAGGTCAGGAGTTTGAGTCCAGCCTGAGCAAGAGTGAGACCCCGTCTCTACTAAAAGTAGGAAAAATTAGCCAGGTATGGTGGTGTGCGCGTGTAGTCCCAGCTACTCAGGAGGCTGAGGCAGGAGGATCGCTTGAGCCCAGGAGTTTGAGGTCGCTGTGAGCTAGGCTGATGCCATGGCACTCTAGCCCTGCTGATAGAGTGAGACTCTGTCTCAAAAAAATAAAAACCAAATTTTTCTGGACATGTGTCCCCATAGGCTCATTGCAATGACTGTACTGAAGGGAATGAGAAAGAAAAGAATTAACCTAAGTAACTTTGGAAAATAACACTCTGAATATTATAAGGCTAAAGACAAAAAGTACTGTACACAAATACTGTATTTTAGTTAGTAAATCTATTTCTCACTGTGGTACAAGTTGGCAACTCTAAAGCTAGTTTATCTATAGACTACATTGCCTAGTTCTGTCTGCTGAGAGAGACTAGAAGCAATGACACCCCAGCAGAAATGAGCATACCCAGCTCTCAGACCTCAGTTTCTAAATACCATCCCAACCAGTGCTCCTTGGGTAAGTTCTTAATTCCAGGGCTAAGGCAAGGCAAATACAAGGTGAGCCTGAATGATCTTGCAGTGCCACAAGGTAAAGAAGGGCTTGAGAAAAAATGGGGACATGTTGGCCAGGTGCAGTGGCTCACGCCTGTAATCCTAGCACTCTGGGAGGCCAAGGCAGGAGGATTGTTCCAGGTTAGGAGTTCGAAACCAGCCTGAGCAAGAGCGAGACCCCATCTCTACTATAAATAGAAAGAAATTAATTGGCCAACTAATATATAGAGAAAACATTAGCCAGGCATGGTGGCGCATGCCTGTAGTCCTAGCTACTCGGGAGGCTGAGGCAGAAGGATTGCTTGAGCCCAGGAGTTTAAGGTTGCTGTGAGCTAGGCTGACGCCACGGCACTCACTCTAGACTGGGCAACAAAGCAAGACTCTGTCTCCAAAAAAAAACCCCAAAAAACATGGGGACATGTTGAAAGGACAGAGAAACCAAACTGAAGCAGTTCACGATGGCCACAGCTGGAACAATGTGAGCAACAAAATAAATAATGGTAGCAATAAATAATAATAGTTATAACACATAGGATAAAATAAATATCCATGCGCTCATACCGATATAAATAAATAGTGGACTAAATTTTTAAAAAATGGAGGAGAAGAGACAGGCCTTCCTCAGAAGAATTCCAATTAAAGACACAAGGAATAAAGGAAAAACGAAAGCACCATTAGGCAAACACCACGGTAATAAGTGTAGGCAAGGTCCAGTGGATGCTAAAATCAGTAGGTGAAAATTGGAGGAGAAACAGGATATTTGCATCTCCCCTAAGATATTTATTACAAGGGAAAAAAAACAGCAACTTCACAGTGGAGAAAGTTGGCACACACCATCTTACTCTAATGAGACTGAGTGATATCCTCTAACTCCTAATATGACATGCTGGGAAGGACACGACATTACTTCTGGGAAATTCTTGCCCAAAATGCATAATTTCAATCTCATTATGAAACATCAGACAAACTCAAACTGAGTGATAATCTATACAACGGCTGTCCGGTACTTTTCTAAAAGTCAGGGTCATGGAAGATAAGGAAAGACCGAGGAACTGTCACAGCCTGACAGAGGGTAAAGAGACGTGACAGCTAAATGCAATGCAAGAGATCTCAGATGGGATCCTAGAACAGAAAAAGGCCATTTAGTGGAAAACCTGGTGAAATTTGAATTAGGCCTGTAGTTCAGTTAATTTCCTGGTTTTGGTCATTGCACTGTGGTTATGTAAGATGTTAACATTAGGGGAAGTATATAGAAATTCTGTTTTGTATTTTTGAACTGACAAATAAAAAATTGTATGTATTTATGGTGTACAATGTGATGTTTTGATATAGGTATACAATGTGGAATGATTAAATCAAGCTAATTAACATATCCATCAAGTTACATTTTTTTGTGACATGAACATTTATTTATTTATTTATTTTTCTTGAGACAGAGTCTCGCTCTGTCGACCAGGCTACAGTGCAGTACCACCAGCCTAGCTCACAGCAACCTCAAACTCCTAGCTCAAAGGATCCTTCTGCCTCAGCCTCCCAGGTAGCTGGGACTACGTGTGTACACCACCAACCACATCCAGCTAATTTTTTCTATTTTTAGTAGAGACGGGGTCTCATTCTTGCTCCAGCTGGTTTCGAACTCCTGAGCTCAAGCAATCCTCCCACCTCAGCCTCCCAGAGTGCTAGGATTACAGGTGTGAGCCACCACACCCAGCCTTGGCAAGAACATTTAAAAATCTACTTAGCAAATTTTAAGGACTGTTTACAATACATTATTATTAACCATAGTCATCATGCTGTACAATAGATCACCAGAATTTACTCCTCCCTGCCTAACTGAAACTTTGTACCCTTTAACTAACATCTCCCATTTCCTGTCCCACCACACTAACTGTGCAACTTTCCTCTAAATCTCAAATTCTTTCAAGATAAAAAGGTTTTATTTTTTATTGTTTTAAATTTTTTTTGAGACAGAGTCTTGTTCTGTTGCCCCAGCTAGAGTGCCGTGGTGTCAGCCTAGCTCACAGCAACCTCAAACTCCTGGGCTCAAGCGATCCTCCTGCCTCAGCCTCCTAAGTTGCTGAGACTACCGGCATGCGCTACCATGCCCAGTTAATTTTTTCTATATATTTTTAGTTGTCCGGCTAATTTCTTTCTATTTTTAGTAGAGACAGGGGGCGGGGATCTCACTCTTGCTCAGGCTGGTCTTGAACTCCTGACCTCAAACAAGCCACCTGCCTTGGCCTCCCAGAGTGCTAGGATTATAGGCATGAGCCACCTCGCCAGCCAAAATAAAAAGGTTTTAAAAATTATGGCTCACGCCTGTAATCCTAGCACTTTGGGAGGCCGAGGCGGGCGGATTGCTCAAGGTCAGGAGTTCGAAACCAGCCTGAGCGAGACCCCGTCTCTACCAAAAATAGAAAGAAATTAATTGACCAACTAAAAATATATATACAAAAAATTAGCCGGGCATGGTGGCGCATGCCTGTAATCCCAGCTACTCAGGAGGCTGAGGCAGGAGGATCGCTTGAGCCCAGGAGTTTGAGGTTGCTGTGAGCTAGGCTGACGCCATGGCACTCACTCTAGCCTGGGCAACAAAGCGAGACTCTGTCTCAAAAATAAAATAAAATAAAATAAAACCCATAGTGTTAAAAAAATGGAACTTTTGTAATAACAGTGATGTTCACTCCATTGATCTTCTTAGAACAACAATCACTAAATGGTAAGGACGTGAAGTTGCCTAAGAAATCTCTAACACAGTTCTCTGCTTACATAAATAAAACAGCTGGACAAGCTGTGCAGAATCCAGAGAAGCTATGTAAGGTGATCTATTGCTCAGAGAAAGTCCGTCATTCTTTTCCAAATCCTTGTTACAGGAAAAAAACAAACAAAAGGCCGGGCGCGGTGGCTCACGCCTGTAATCCTAGCACTCTGGGAGGCCAACACGGGCGGGCGGATTCTCCAGGCCAGGAGTTCAAAACCAGCCTGAGCAAGAGCGAGGCTCCGTCTCTACTATAAATAGAAAGAAACTAATTGGCCAACTGATATATAGAGAAAAAATTAGCCGGGCATGGTGGCATGTGCCTGTAGTCCCAGCTACTTGGGAGGCTGAGGCAGCAGGATTGCTTGAGCCCAGGAGTTTGAGGTTGCTGTGAGCTAGGCTGACTCCACGGCACTCACTCTAGCCTGGGCAACAAAGCGAGACTCTGTCTCAAAAAAAAAACAAAACACCAAAACAAACAAAGACCCCTCAAAAAACGTGTTGTCTAGAAGTGGGAAGTGTGACAAGGGAAATAAAGGAAATGAGCTGGCCGATGTAGGCCACCTGCCTGAAGTATGAGGCCATGGTGGTCAAACACATTTGGTAAACTCCAGTGATTTTGCGTCTTCCCAGACAGAAAACCCATCATTAGAACAGTGGGGATTTTGTGCTTCTGTTTTGTTTTATTCGGGTTTCTCAGGCCTTTGATGTGATGGCACGGTTCTGTTCAGGAGGAATTTGAGACTACGTGCAGCTTTGACTTTCTGGAGCAAGAGAAGTGAATGAACTTGTAGCTGTTTGGTGTGGAGGGGTAACCTTCCAGTTGTAGTGGATGCCTGCCTGTCGCTCCAACAGTTCACAGGGAGATAAACAGCACATCTCACCTGGCTGCTGTGTAGACTTGCTGTTTCTAGTAAAGTCATTACTCAAAAGCAAATTTGAAGACTATGTAACAGTTGGTCTATGCTGCTTTCAAGCAGTCATAAAAAGAGGTGGTCAGAACTATCACCCCAAACAGAGATTATAAGTGATAGAAATATTCAGATTTTAAACAGCAGTTAATTTGATTGTGGGAACAGTAAAACTGTCTCACTGTGGTGCCAGGATACACTGGCAGTATAGCTGAGGATGCAGATGCCTACCTATTTCAGTTGCAACGACAAGTTTTGTGGTATAAAGAATGCTTGGTTATTCAAAACATCCCCAGACCAGAAATTTCCAGAAAGCCGTCTCATCTGAGAACTGTGAACTGTGGGAGAAATCTAAACTTTTATTTTTTTTTTAAGCCACTGAAACGCTCACAATCTACTTCACTTTTAAGTGGGAAAATATACAAAAAAGAATAGATTCTGGCTCATGCCTGTAATCCTAGCACTCTGGGAGGCCGAGGTGGGCGGATTGCTTGAGGTCAGGAGTTTGAAACCAGCCTGAACAAGAGTAAGACCCCGTCTCTACTATAAATAGAAAGAAATTAATTGGCCAACTAATATATATATAGAAAAAATTAGCCGGGCATGGTGGCGCATGCCTGTAGTCCCAGCTACTCGGGAGGCTGAGGCAGAAGGATCGCTTGAGCCCAGGAGATTAAGGTTCCTGTGAGCTAGGCTGACGCCACGGCACTCACTCTAGCCTGGGCAACAAAGTGAGACTCTGTCCCAAAAAAAAAAAAAAAAAAAAAAAAAAATATATATATATATATATATATATATATATACATACACACATAGGATTTATAACTAGGAACCAAGATCAATCATCATTAATTTTTTTTTTTTTTTTTTTTTTTTTGAGACAGAGTCTCGCTTTGTTGCCCAGGCTAGAGTGAGTGCCGTGGCGTCAGCCTAGCTCACAGCAGCCTCAAACTCCTGGGCTCGAGTGATCCTTCTGCCTCAGCCTCCCGAGTAGCTGGGACTACAGGCATGCGCCACCATGCCCGGCTAATTTTTTTTTTTTTTTTTTATATATATATCAGTTGGCCAATTAATTTCTTTCTATTTATAGTAGAGACGGGGTCTCGCTCTTGCTCAGGCTGGTTTTGAACTCCTGACCTTGAGCAATCCGCCCGCCTCGGCCTCCCAAGAGCTAGGATTACAGGCGTGAGCCACAGCGCCCGGCCAATCATCATTAATTTTTTAAGATTGTGTTTTATTTATTTATTTAATGTTTTTAGAGACAGGATCTCCATCACCCAGGCTGGAATATAGTGTCTGGATCATAGCTCACTGTGGCCTTGAACGCTTGGGCTCACGTAATCCTGTCTCAGCCTCCCAAGTACACGGGGCCTGGCTAATGTTTCAATTTTTTGTAGACATGGAGTCTCACTATGTTGCCCAAGCTTGTCTTGAACTCCTGGCCTCAAGCCATTCTCCTGCCTTGGCCTCCCAAAGTGTTAGGATTACAGGCATGAGCCGTTGTTCCCTATCAAAAATCATGTATTAAATTGGAGGTTTTACATTTATGTAGAATGTTGTTATTAAACCTGTTTCACATTGTTTTTAAAACTTGAGAATGTCCCTAACATCTCTGATTTGAGGGGAGCACGTCATCACATTACATATTTACGTTTTATGCCTATTTAAAAGAAAATAGGGCAACTATTTGTATAAATCCTTAACTGGAAATTTCCATGGAGTTGGCTAATTTATGTTCACTTTTGTTGTATATAGATGTCTACTATTTTCAGTTCTCTACCATTTAAGCTTCCTTCAAGTAAATTCACTAAATGTTAAAAAAAAAAAAAAAAAGGTAGAGAGGCAGGAATAGCTATGTTAGATGAACAGCATAAGAGGGGAGTGATGAAGAACAAGGCTGGAGCTTGAAGGAGCCAGGGCCAGATTATGGAGCCACGTGAGTACCAGCCTGAGCAGTGGGAAGTCACTGAGGTTCGGAGCCAGGCAGTGAAGGGTGGTGGCCGTGCGTCAGGAAGGCTGGGCCGGCAGCCATATCTGGGAGGAATACGATATTGTTGTGATTATGAGGGAGTTAGTGAGGGCTTGAATCAGGCTGTGAGACTAGAGAACATGAGGTGACTGTAGGAGAACCATTAAAGGGACCATTAAAGGGACTTGACAAGACCTCGTAACTGACCGAACGTGAAGGCAAGGGAGGGGAGGGAGTCCAAAATGATGCTGAGCTTTCAAGCCTGGGAACTCGATGGGAGCATAAACAGAAATCAATTAATACAAGAACAAGAGCAGGTATAGGGAAATAGAAACGAAATAAATCATATAGGTGGATTTAATGTGCAAGTGGAAAATCTATTTATATACGGGGGCAGTTGGAAATTAGGGATAGAGGTTTGGGAGAGAAGCACAGATTCTCTTCAAGGAGAAAAGGAAACGCAGTCAGCCCTCCGAAACTGTGGATTCTCCACCCATGAATTCAACCAACCACAGGTTGAAAATATTCAGGGGAAAAAAAAATGGATGGTTGCATCTGTACCGAACACGTACGGACTGTTTTCCTTGTCATTATTCCTTTAACCACTTCGGCACGGCGCTCCCCAGCCGCGACACCTCGCCCCCAGCCGGCACTCACAGTCCGCACGGCAGTGTGTGCTGCGCATTGACGACGGATCCGTTTTGCTCTTGTGTGATGAGGAAAGCTTTAAAGCACCGAAAGCTTGTTTTACTTTACAGGCAGCTTTAGGAAAATAAGTATAATAACTCTTACTAAGGGCTTGTTAAAAGGTCACAGATTCGTAGTAACTTAGCTGAACATACACACTGCAACTGCAGAGTTAAAAGCTGTAAAAGTAAAAGCTTTTGGCTGTCGACTGTAGTCAACGCTGGTACCGAAGTGGTTAAAAATACACTATAACAGTTATTTGCATAGCATTTACATTGGATTAGGTTTTATCATTTAGAGATGATTTAATATATATGGGAAGATGTGCATACATAGGTAATATGCAAAGGCTATGCTTTTTTTAAATCAGGGACTTGAGCATCCATGGATTTTGGCATCCATGGGAGTCCTGGAACCAATCCCCCAAGGGTATCAAAGGAAGAGTGTGCTGGTTACTGCTTCGTGCTGGGTATCAGTCAGTGCCCTTCCTACATCCACACCCAAAGAAGAACATGGCTCTTGATGGAATGGAGAGCCAGGTGGCTAGGAGTATAGATGTTGCATCTGCGCCAGATGTGAGCACATGATAAACTTAAATGCATAAAAAAGAAAAGCTCATTTAAGCATGGTAGGTTTCAATAGCTCATAAAGTATGGTCTCTAGAGAAAAACAGCTAAAGGTATAATTTTAATATTACTTTACCGTGGGATGTGACGATGACTTCCCCACTGATGAATCGTTGTCCTTATGATTGATTAAAACACACTTGATCACGGGCATGTCTTGATTTGTAATAGTCCCAAATGTCATCGCTGAAAAAAGAACTGTAAAACAAAATAAAAACAATGATGTTGATACATGTGCACTTTAAAAAGAAATATGTTTTTATCGTACAACAAAACAAGAAACAAAATGTAATCAGGGAAGGTTGGCCAACACGGAAGTATGGAGGAAATTCAATTTCATAGAGGCAAGTCTATTTTAAGTCAAGAGCAGAGGTAGGTAGAGCAGGGCTATCCAATGAAATGATCTGCGGTGGTGGAAATGTTCTATGCCTGTGCTGTCCCATACAGCAGTCGCTAGCTACATGCAGCTATTAAGCTTTTAAAATGAGGCTAGTGTGACTGAGGAACTGATTATTTGTGCACGAGCCATTCTTTTTTCTTTGCTGATGCCTGTAGAATCTTGTCTTTGTAACCAGTGCCTAAAATTTTCAAAAGCGTGTGCCTTGTTGACAGTCTATTTTCACCCACTGCACCAGGTACTCGGTGGGCCTTTCCGATCTAGAAATTCATATTCTTCTGGAGTTTCCTTGAATTATTTCTTTGATTCCTTCTCTCCCCCTGACTTTCTGTTCTATTATTTGGATGTTTTGCCCAAATGACTGACAATCCTAGGCAGTGTGTGCGTCGTAAGCTCTGTGCACATGGTGTGGGCCGTTGCCTGATACTCTCCGTACGTTTATCTTTAGGTCTTTCCCCATAGGCTGGTCAGATTCCCCAGAGACTTTTCCTCTTGCCCGTGACCTGTCTTCTGGGGGCTGGTGCTGGCAATTTATACCCTTCTGAGGGTCCTACAGTGGAAAGCAGGCTGCCTCTCGGCTTTCTCAACCTCCAGCTACGATTCAGCTTTCCTCGTCTCTTTTAAGGCTCTCAAAATTTTGTTATGTTCTCCTCCTCCATTCTCTTTGCCTTTATGTTTATATTTTTTTATTGTTTGTTTGTTTGTTTGGGGGCCTTTCTAGAGCTTTACTGAGGGATAACTGGCAAATAAAAGTTGCAGATATTTACAGCATATGCCATGATATTTTGATATATGTATACACTATAAAATGAATATGACAACCAAGCTAACTAACCTATCCATCAGCTCACATACTTATCATTTTTTTGTGTGTGGTGAGAAAGTTTAAGATCTCATATCTTAGCAAATATATGTTTATATCTTTAAAAAACTTTTATTTAATTGTCATTGAAGCAGGAGATAAATACATGTGTTCAACCATCTTAGTAATCTCATAAACTGAGACAGTCTCAGAGAGTTTAAGAACTTTTCCTGCCCCACTCCATAAGGTTTTTTAAAATAGTTTTATTAAGTATAATTAAATTATAATAAATTGCACACATTAAAAGCAAACAATTTGGTAAGTTGATATATATACACCTAAAAAACATCATCACAATCAAGATAGTAAACTTATCCAACAATCCCCAAAGTTTCCACGTGACCCTTTGTAACCCCTCCTTCCTACCCACCCCACTCCCCTGCGCTCAAGCCACCTCTTATCTGCTCTTGGTTACTATAGATTAGTTTGAATTTTCTAGAGTTTCATACAAATGGAATCATATGTATGATTCCATGCAAAAGAGTATGAACTCTTTATTAGGGGGGAGGGGTCTAGCTTCTTTCATTCTGCATGTTTTTGAGATTTGTCCATATTGTAGTATATATATCAGTGGTTCATTCCTTTTAATGGCTCAGTAGTAATCTGTTAAATAGATATAACACAATATTTTAATCCATTCACCTGTCGATAGACATTTGAATTGTTTCCACGTTTGTTCTTACAAATAAAGCTGATATGTACTCCTTGATCCATGAGAAAAGATAGTAATAAAAAATTTTTTTAAGTTAAAAATTAAATAAAATGCATTTTAAAAATCCAACAAAGCTGCTATGAATATTTGTGTAAAAGTCTTCGTATGGACTTTCACGTCTCTTGGGTAAATATTACCAAAGAGTCAAATGCCTAGGTCATATGGTAGACATATGTATGGTAGATGTATGTAGGTCATATTGTAACTTAAGAAAGTACCAAACTGTTTTCCAAAGAGATTTTATCATTTTATATTCCCCCTAGTAGTGCATGGGAATTCCAGTTGCGTCATGTCCTCACCAACATTTGGTGCAATGAGATTTTTTATTTTTAGCCTTTCTAATAGGTATGTTATGTCTCATTGTGGTTTTTAATTTGCATCTTCCTACTGACTAATGCTGTTGAGCACCCTTTTGTCTTTTTTTTTTTTTTTTTTTCTGAGACAGAGTCTCACTTTGTTGCCCAGGCTAGAGTGAATGCCGTGGCGTCAGCCTAGCTCACAGCAACCTCAAACTCCTGGGCTCAAGGGATCCCCCTGCCTCAGCCTCCCGAGTAGCTGGGACTACAGGCATGCGCCACCATGCCCAGCTAATTTTTTCTATATATATTAGTTGGCCAATCAATTTCTTTCTATTTATAGTAGAGACAGGGTCTTGTCCTTGCACAAGCTGGTTTTGAACTCCTGACCTTGAGCGATCCACCCACCTCAGTCTCCCAGAGTGCTAGGATTACAGGCGTGAGCCACCGTGAGCACCCTTTTGGATGCTTCTAGATATTCTATAATGTCTCTGGTGGTGTGCCTGTTCACATATTTTGCCCAAATCAAATCTTTTTTAGTGGGGTTGCTTATTTTATTATTACTGAGTTTTTTAATTGAGAAAAGTGATATATTCTCATGGAGTACAATGTGATGTAGGTATGCACTGTGAAATGATTAAATCAAGCTAATTAACATGTACATCACTGTGGTTTTGATTTGCATTTCGCTGATTATTAGCAATGCTGAGCATTTTTCCATATGCCTGTTGACCATTTGCAAACGATGTCTTACATGTTTCAGAAAAGCTAGAAGAGAGGACTTGAAATGTTCCCCACACGTAGAAATGGTAAGTACTCAAGTTGATGGATACCCCAAATACCTGAACTTGATCATTACACATTTATGCCTGCAACAAAGTATCACAGGTACCCCATAAATATGTAAAATATTATGTACCAATAAAGAATACATCACTTTGTGCACTTATGTTTTCATGGCGAAAACATTTAAATCTGCTCTCTTAGCAATTTTCAAATAGACAATGCATTTTTTTAATATGAGCATATTGACATTTATTTATTCATCCATCCATGGAATTAACAAATGAGTATCTACAATGGCCCAGAAAAGAGAAAATATATTACAAAACATAATCAAAAGCTGACATTTATTTTATTTTGTTTTATATAATATATTATTATTAATTATAGTCATAATAAATATACAAAAGAACTCTAGAATTTATTCCTCTGGTCTAGCTGAAACTTCATTCCATTTATTACTGAGTTTTGAGAGCTTTTAAAAATATATATTCTGGATACAAGTCCTTTATCAGATATGTAATTGGTAAATATTCTCTGTCAATGGCTTGTTTTTTGAAGACTAGAAATTTTTAATCTTGAAGATGTCCAATTTATCATTTTTTCCTTTTATGGATCATGCTTTTGGCTTTGTAGCTAAAAAATCTTCACCCAATCTAAAGTCAGAAAGGTTTTCTCGTAGAAGTTATACAGTGTTAGGTTCTACATTTGCATTTTAGCTTTACATTTAGGTCTACGATCCATGTTGAGCTAACTTTTCATATGGTATGACATGTAGATTAATATGAATATCCAATTATTCCAGTACCATTTGTTGAAAGACTGATTTCTCCACTGAATTACCTTTACACCTTTGACAAAAATAAACTGACCAAATATTTCTGGAATCACTCTACTGTTCCATTAATCTCTTGGTATACCTGGATGCCAATTCCACATTGTCTTGATTGCTGTTGCTTTACAAGAAGCCTTGAAATCAAGTACTGTACTTTCTCTAACTTTGTTCTTCTTTTCGAAGTTGTTTTGGGTGTTCTAGATCTCATGCATTTCCATATGAACTTTAGAATCAACTTGTCAATTTCTGTAAAAAGATCTACAGGGATTTTAATAAGGATTTCACTGAATCACTACATCAATTTGGGCAAAACTGACATTTTAGCAATATTGAGTTTTCCAATACATAAATATAGTATATCACTTCTTTTGTTTAGGGATCCTCTAATTTCTCTTAGCAATGTTTCATAGTTTTCAGTGTATGCATATTGCCCATCTTTATCCCTGTTTGATATTTTGGGATGATATTTTGGTATTTTTCACTTCAGTTTTTGATTGTTATTTGCTAGGCTATAGAAAGATGATTGATTTTTTTCCCCACACTAACTCCTGCAAACTTACTGAACTCATTTATTCATTGTAGTCACTTCTTTTTAATGTTTTGGAGGATTTTCTACATAGATTATCATGTTGTCTGCAAATAAATACAGCTTTATCTTTTCCTTTTCAATATGGATGATTTTCATTCATTTTCTTGCCTTGTTACATTGGCTAGAATCTCTAGTACAATATTGAATAGAATTAGTGAGAGTGGGCATCCTTACCTTGTTTCTGATCTTAAGAGAAAATATTTATTCTTTTACCGTTAAATATGAGGGTAGCTATTGATTTTTCTCTGTTGCCCAAGCTGGAGTGCAGGGATGTGAACATAGCTCATAGCAACCTCAAACTCCTGGGCTCAAGCAATCCTCCTGCTTCAGCCTGCTGAGTATCGAGGATGACTGGCATGTGGCTACCATGCTTGGCTCATTTTTTAAAAATTTTTGTAGCCTTGGGATCTCACTATGTTGTACAGGATAGTTTCAAACTCCTGGCCTCAAGGAATCCTCCTACTTCAGCCTCCCAAAGTGCTAGGATGACAGGTATAAGCCACCATGCCTGGCCCAGCTATTCAGTTTTTACAGATATGCTTAATTAGTTGAAGGAAGATCACTTCTATCACTTGCTCCAGGTGGATCACTTCTATTTGTAGTTTGCTGAGAGGTTTTATCAGTGATGGATGTCGATTTGGTCAAATGCTTCTTCTGTATCTATTCAAATGATCATATAGATTAGCTTTTGTTCTATTGTTTTTTTTAGCAGCATGTCTTTTTTAGTCTGTGAATATAGTAAACTGCATTGATTGGTTGGGTTTTTTTGTTGTTTTTATTTTTTATATATATATATTTTTTGAAACAGAGTTTCACTCTGTTGCCCAGGCTAGAGTGAGTGCCATGGCGTCAGCCTAGCTTACAGCAACCTCAAACTCCTGGGCTCAAGCAATCCTCCTACTTCAGTCTCCTGAGTAGGTAGGACTACAGGCATGCGCCATCATGCCCAGCTAATTTTTTCTATATATATCAGTTGGCCAATTAATTTCTTTCTATTTATAGTAGAGATGGGGTCTCACTCTTGCTCAGGCTGGCTCTGAACTCCTGACCTTGAGCAATCCACCTGCCTTGGCCTCCCAGAGTGCTAGGATTACAGGTGTGAGCCACCGCACCCGGCCTGATTGGTTGTTGAATGCTAACCAACCTTGCATTCCTGGAATAAACACTAGTTGGATATCATGTGATATCTTTTTCATATACCATTGAATTCAGTGTTTTTAAATATTACTAAGAATTTTTGTGTTTACATTCATGGCAGTTATTTGTCTATGGTTTTAATATCTTTGTCTGGCTTTGGTATCAGAGTAATGCTGGCCTCATAAGCGATGCGTGCTTTTCAATATTATGGATGAGTTTGTATAGAATTGGTCCGATTTCCTCTTTAAATGTTTAGCGGATTCCCCAGTGGAGCCATTTGCTCCCTTAGTTTTCATTGTGGGAATATTTTTAATTACAGATCCAATTTCTTTATTATAGCATTATTTAGGCTATCAATTTTTCTTGAATGAGCTTTGGTGGTATGTGTCTTTCAAGGAATTTTTCCATTATATAAATGTTGTCAAAGTATAGGCATAAAGTTGTTAATAGTATTTACATATTATTCTTTTAATATGTATAGATTCTGTAGTGACTCTGTAGTGAAGATATACTTTGTATGTCTTGACTGTTTTAAAATACATTGAAATTTGCTTTATGGTTCAGGATATGCTCTGCCTTGATAAATGTATTGTGTGCCCTTGAAAAGATGTGTATTCAACTAATGTTGGCTGGAATGTTCCATAAATGTGATCAGGTCAAGCCACTTGACAGTGTTGTTCAATTCTTCTGTATCTTACTGATTTCTTTTTCCTTGTTCTATCAATTATTGAAAAAAGAGTGCTCAGCTCTTTGCATATAATTGTGGATTTGTCCATTTCCCCTTGCAATTCAATTGAATTTTGCTCCATGTATTCTCAAGCTATCATTAGATGCATAAATGCTTAATATTTTCATGTCCTTTTGATGCATCAAGCCTTATAGCATTATGAAATGGCTCTCTTTGTTCCTAGCAATATTCTTTTCTCTGAAATATACTTTGTGCAATATTATGATAGTCCTTGTAGGTCTCCTTTGATTAGTGTTAGCATGGGATATTGTTTTCTATCCATTTACTTTTAACCTATTTGTGTCTTCATATCTAGGACTGTTTTCATTTGTGCAGCATATAGTTGGGCCGTGCTGGAGTTTTTAAACCAAATCTGATGACTTCTTCTGCCTTTTAATTGTGGTATTTAGAGCATTTAAATTTAATGAGATGATTGACATGAATAGGTTTAAATTCTTGTTCATTGTTTTATATTTGTCCCGTCTGGGTTTTTTTGTTTGTTTGTTTGTTTTTATTCCATTTCACTCTTTTTCTTCTTCCTTTGGGAATAACTGAGCTTTTTTTTTTTTTCATGTTTCTACTTCATTTTCTTTCCTGGATTATCAGCTATAATGCTTTGTTACTTTAGCAGTTGCTTTAAGGTTTACAGTACACATATTTTACCTTAACACAGTCTATTTTTAAGTGCTGTTATACCATTTCATATATAATATCAGAACCTTACAACAGGATATTTCCATTTCATCCTTTTCAGGCTTTGTGCTACTGCTGTTACACATTGTACTTCTACATAAATTATAAACTCTATAAGACACTATTATTATTTTTGCTTTAAACAGTCAATTATATTCTAAAAGGGATTTAAACAATAAAAAAGTCTACATTTACTTGCATAGTTATTATTTCCAGTATTTTTCACTCCTCTGTGTAAATCCAGATTTTCATCTTATATTATTTTCCTTCTGCATGAAGAACTTTCTTTAGCATTTCATATTGTGCTAGACTGGTAGTGATTATTTCTTTTCCGTTTTTGTACATTTGAAAAAGTATTTGTTTCCTCTCCATCTTTGAAGGATATTTCCTTTGGATATAGAATTATACATTCATATTATTTTCCTTCAATCCTTTAAAGATGTTGTCTGATTGTCTTTTGACTTAAATTGTTCACGACAAGAAGTCTGCTGAATTTATGTATCTTTTTTCTCTGGATGCCTTTAAGATCTTCTCTTTTGCCAGGCATGGTGGCTCATGCCTGTAATCCTAGCATTTTGGGAGGCTGAGGATCACTCAAGGCCAGGAGTAACTAGCCTGGACAACTTAGTAACACCCCATCTCGAAAAAAATATATATATATATAACATATATATATATTTTTTTCTCTCTATCACTGGCTTTAACCAATTTGATTATAATGAGTCTTTTGTAGTTTTCTTCACGAGCCATGTGCTTGGGTTTCATTAGGCTTCTTGGATCTGTGGGTTTATCATTTTTATCAGATTCGGAAAATTTTCCTCTATTATTTCTTCATATATTTATTATGTCCTCATCCTTCCCTTTATTCTCTCCTTCCGGGACTCTAATTGCATGCATATTTGACCACCTGAAGTTCTACAGTTCACTGATTCTCTGTTCATTTTACTGAACATTTTTTCACTGTTCATTTGGATAGTTTCTATTACTATGCCTTCAAGTTCATTAATCTTTTCTTCTGCACTGTTTAATCTGAAGTTAATAATTTTATTCTGTGTAATTATAGTTTTCATCTGTAGAAGTTTAACTTGGATAAATTTTTATACCTACTATGCCTCTGTTTAACATGTACAATTTTTTCTCAAACTTAGGGAATACATGAAATATTGTTATAATAATTGTTTTAGTGCTCTTGCCTACTAATTCCATAGTCTATGGCATGTCTTGGTCCCTTTTGGATAACTGATTTTTCTCCTTATAATGAGTTGAATTTTTCTCCTTCTTTATTTGTCTAGTAATTTAAAACTGAGTGCCAGACATTGTGAATTTTATCTGGTGTCAGATGTCTTTGGATTCTGTTAAATAGTATTGATTTTTTTTTCTAGGATAAAATTAAATTTATTGTAAACATTTTGTCCTTTCAGATCTTGCTTTTCAGCTCGGTTAGGTAGGACCAGAGAAGTGTTTAGTTTAGGGCTAATTTTTCTCCTTTAGTGGACTTCATCAAAATTAATAACTTCTGCTCTTCAAAAGATGTTGTTTAGAAAAATGAAAAGGCAAGACATAGACTGGAAAAAATATTTTCAAAACACATATCTGACAAAGGACTTATATTCATAATACACAAAGAATACTTGAAACCCAATAAAAAGGAAACAAACAACCCAACAAAAAATGGGCAAAACATATTAAAAGACACTTCACTAAAAAAAAAGAATAGGATGGCAATTAAGCACATGAAAAGATGCTTAATGTTATTAGTCATTAAGGAAATGCAAATTAAAACCACAAAGACATATTGCTATACCCCTATTAAAATGGTTAAAAGACAAAAACAAGCAGGGCGCGGTTGCTCACGCCTGTAATTCTAGAACTCTGGGAGGCCGAGGCAGGTGGATTGCTCGAGGTAAGGAGTTCGAAACCAGCCTGAGCAAGAGGGAGACCCCTGTGTCTACCATAAATAGAAAGAAATTAATTGGCCAACTAATATATATAGAAAAAATTAGCCAGGCATGGTGGTGCATGCCTGTAGTCCCAGCTACTCGGAGGCTAAGGCAGGAGGATCGCTTGAGCCCAGGAGTTTGAGGTTGCTGGGAGCTAGGCTGACGCCATGGCACTTACTCTAGCCTGGGCAACAAAGCTAGACTCTGTCTCAAAAAAAAAAAGACAAAAACAAAAAACTGACAATGCTGCTGACAATGATGCCGCACAACTGCAACTCTCTTACATTGTTGGGGCAGATGAAAAATGGTACGATCACTTTTAAAAACAGTTTGGCAGTTTCTCATAATGTTAAACATTCACTTAGCATACAATCCAGCAGTATAATACCACTCCTAGGCATTTACTCCAAAGAAATTAAATCCTATACTCACACAAAAACCGGTATTCAAATATGTATAGCTTTTTTATTCATAATTGCCAGAAACTGGAAGCAAACAAAGGACCAGGTGGCTGGTTAATGCATAAGCAAACTGTGGCATCTCCATGCAACAGAATACTACTCAGTAATAGAAAGGGAAAATTACTGTTATACATAACAACAGATAAATCCCAAATTCTTATGCTATGTGAAATAAACAGATTCATAGGCTATATATTGTAAAATTCCATTTCTATGACACTCTGGAAAAGGAGAAATGATAGCAACAGAAAAGATTACTGGTTTCTAGGGGTTGGGGGTAGGGACTGGGGCATAAAGGAACTTTTGGGAAGAATGGAAATGTTCTATAAATTGATGTATTTGACAGTTACACTCATAGAACTGTACAGTAAAAAGGGTGAAATGTGCTATATGAAAACTGTACCTCAATAAACCTGACTTTTAAAAAAAGAAGAAGATTGCCACAATCAATATTAAGGTTTGTTTTTTTCCCCAAGAATCCATTCCAAAGCCTTAGTGGAAATTCCCAGAGTCCAGTTCCAAACACACTCCAAGCAATGAGGACAACTTTGGGATTGGAAACAAGCTCTCAAAGTGGTATGCTTTGAAGGGATAGGACTGGGGTGGGGGTAGGGATATATCAGGGGAAAAAATTGGCATTAATCTAAAATAAAACTTTATGGGCGGGTACAGTGCCTCATGTGCCTATAATCCCAGCACTTTGGGAGGCCAAGGCGGGAGGATCGCTTGCAGCCAGGAGGTTGAGACCAGCTTGGGCCACATAGCAAGACTCCCTCTCTACAAAATAATTTTAAAAATTAGCCATGTGTGGTGGTGCATGCCTGTAGTCTCAGCTACTCGGTAGGGTAAGGAAGGAGGATTGCTTGAACCCAAGAGTTTGAGGCTGAAGTCAGCTATGATTGCACCACTGCACTCCAGCCTGAGCGACAGAGCAAGACCCTGTCTCAAAAAATAAATAAAAAGAAAAGAAAATGTTAGGTTAAAGTAAGATCTACTCTCCACTGAAAGAGCTGTAGATTTAGACATTATTAAACAAATGACAGGATGTCAAGACACCTTATTTTCAAGTTAAGTCTGCTATGAGTCAAAGAGAACTCGAGAAGAGTTGGGGACAAGATTTTCAAGTCCCTCTTTGGAATAATCAGCTTTGACACCCTTGAATTCGAGTAAGTCATTTAACCTCTTTGGGGCCCATTTTCCTCGTCTAGGTAAATGAGAGCAGTAGACTAGGTAGCTCTAAGGTCCTGTTCTCTCCACTCATTCATTCATCCAATGTTCTTTCCCTGTAAATTCCCATGATTTTAACTACCATCTATCTGCTCGTGAGTTCCAAACTCATGTCTCCTTTGTGTGTCACTATATATCTGGGTGGCCTTCCAGGAACCTTCAAACTCAAATTGAATTTCCTAAACGTTCCCTCTCTCTCTCTCTTTTTCTCCATCTCTCTCTCTCTCTCTCTCTCTCTCTCTCTCTCTCTCTCTTGCTCGCTCGCTCTCTTTCTCCCTCAGTTAGTAGCAACACATCCACTGTCACCAAGGCCAGAAACCCAGAAGCTGTTTTTGACGACTCCTTCTCCCTCACACCCCATCACCCAAACAGTGGCCAAGCCCCTACAGTTTGACTTCTTGATTATTCTTGAATCAATCCTCAGCTCCGCATCTCCATTTTTCATTGCCCTAATTCAAGCCCTCTCTGGCCTGGACAACTGCCAACAACTTCCTAGCTCTCGTCTCTGCCACGGTACTGTTAGCCCAAAATCGGTCCTCCACACAGACACCAGAATTGTCTTCCTAAAATACAAATCACGACAGTTGCAGTGGCTCATGCCCGTAATCCCAGCACATTGGGAGGCCAAGGCAGGAGTATCATTTGAGCCCAGGAGTTTGAGAACAGCCTGGGTAACACAGTGAGATCCTAGAAAAAATTTTTAAAAATTAGCCAGATGTGGTGGTGCATGTCTGAAGTCCTAGCTACTAGGAATGCTGAGCCAGGAGAAAGGCTTAAGCCCAGGAGTTCAAGGTTGCAGTGACCTATGATCGTGCCACTGCACTCCAGCCTGGACGACAGAGTCAGACCCTATCCCACCAAAAAGAAAAAAACCAAAAAACAAAAAATAGAAGTCGGAGCATGTTACTCTTCTGCTTAAGACCCTGCTTAAGACACAACCGACAGCAATGGTTCTTAGCCTTTTTTTTTTGAGTCACAGACCCCTTTGAAAATCTGATGAAAGCAATTAACCCACTCTCCATAAAAAAAAAAAAGTGCACACACACAGGGATATAATAAATCCCTTGAAATCCATCCAGAGACTCCTAGTCTACCTGATGAAGGCCGAGCCCCCTATCGCATCGCCAAAACATTCCTTACACATGATGCGTTATGCTCAGGCAATTCCGGATTTTGTTAAAAAAATATCCATTGACCAGTCTTTAAACCACTTGCTGAGTGACAACTTTATAAATCACAGTTACTCTAGCACTGGGGACCTTATACATTGTGTCCCAGCAACCTGGAATGGATTCCAGTTTCCCTCTGCTCTGTGTTTATTTCTTCTGTACTTTTCTCCTTGCTGTTCTATTCACCTGGAATATCCCTACCCTCTTCTTTCCTGTCGGGTCTTACTTATTCTCCAGTCATGGCTCTGCCATCACCTCCTTTTGGACGCTTCGCCTGATTTTTCTGAGTCTGCGTTACAGGTTCAGCCTCTGTGCCTGTTTCTAAGTTGCACTGCGATTTTCCATCTTTCTGTGTGCCTGATTCTCCCACGACTCCTCCAACATTAGATGGTGAGCTCAAAAGGTAGGAGACAGTACTGTGCGGCGCTTAACGCACGTCCTGGGCATGGCCAGTGCTCGAAAGTGTCTATGGACGGAGGAAACGAGGGAAAGAGGGAGGGAAGGAGACAGAAAAGGAGGGAGGGAGAAAGGAAGAGAGATCTTGTGACTCAAATGATTTCTTTAGACTTTATATATCTTTCTCTCTAAAGCACCTGCCCGACAAGGAGTGCAGCTGTGCTTTGCAGGTATTATCTGGCAAGGAGAAAGGCACTGCTTATCTCCTTTCCACAAATGAGGAACTTCAGTGCAGAGAAAGTCCCCGCCAGAGTAGAGAGCACATGTTTCCTAACTGTGTTGTTAGCCCTAATATATCTCTCTGCACCGCCTCCAAGAGCAGAACACCTAACAGCAGGAAAATCAGAACTCGAATAGCAAAGTATTTGAAGACTGAATTCAGTGGCTATCTTATAATCAAAACACAATATTTTAAAGAAACAATGGCAATATCCTGCTTTAGTGTAGACTGTAAACGATTTTATGGAGGATTCTTGGCTACCCATTGACCTTATAATGACAACAGTAAAAAATATGTTTACGGTTTAACCTAAAAAATATAACAATAGTTCCTCTTTTAGGATCTTATGCAATTCCTCTAGCCACAAAAGAACACTGTGTGTACTTTATATTATTTTTAAATTTCCTTCACATGTGTTGGTACCCATAGAACAGAACCGCATGAGTCAAATTAACGACCATCAGTGACTTCTACAAAAGCTTTCAGGACTTCAGGACCGCTGATGATATAGCCACAGAAAGTGTTCACTAAGAGTAACTAAGTCACCTAGGTATAAAGCTCACAGACTTTTCGACTATGACTACTTGAGAAGTGGCTAAAGCTTTTTCGGAAGTCATGGAAAAAATCTTAAGGTCACAAAAATCACCTGATGAAAACCAAAAAGTTTTACTCAGTCAAACCACCCAGTGTGAAATCACAGCAGTTTGCTACCTCAGAGTGAGTGAAGGTGAGGGCACAGTGGCGGGACCAAGCTAAGCAAAGCAGGCTAAGCCCATTTCCAGTCCTCCAATTTTCCCTCCCCAAATTCTTTTTTTTTTTTTTTTTTTTTGAGACAGAGTCTCGCTTTGTTGCCCAGGCTAGAGTGAGTGCCGTGGCGTCAGCCTAGCTCACAGCAACCTCAAACTCCTGGGCTCGAGTGATCCTTCTGCCTCAGCCTCCCGGGTAGCTGGGACTACAGGCATGCGCCACCATGCCCGGCTAATTTTTTATATATATATCAGTTGGCCAATTAATTTCTTTCTATTTATAGTAGAGACGGGTCTCGCTCTTGCTCAGGCTGGTTTTGAACTCCTGACCTTGAGCAATCCGCCCGCCTCGGCCTCCCAAGAGCTAGGATTACAGGCGTGAGCCACAGCGCCCGGCCTCCTCCCCAAATTCTTATTCCCATTATCCGCAAGCTCCAAAAAATGATCAAAACACAATACTCTCGAGATTATTTGCTTGTTGTCAAATCAAAGCCTTTACCCAGAGATTAAGGCAATGTCTAGTGGGTACTGAGGAGTCAGCAAGATTGTAATCATAAACACTGAGTGACAGAGACTCCTGTCACACAGCGAATGAGGAGATGAGAGAAACACAGAGAACTGCGGAGCTGTGACTGGCGCTGAGCCATCCAGTGGGCTTCTCAAGTGAGCGAGAATGCCCTCTGGGCATAAAATGTAGTCAACAAATTTGGTTATAAAAACCATTTAGAAAAGTGCTTCTTTCCAAGACCTAAAAGATGGCCATATCTAACTCGGGAATAGTTCATTTCTTTTACTTTAAATAGAAGAACATTTTCTTTCCCACGAGCATTAAGAACAGACTATGTATCCATATTTAAGTAGTTTCAGGAGGCAAAAAACCTGGGCTCCCTATCCTGACCTGGCGGAAGCTCCTTCACTGAAGCATGCTGTTTCTAATCTACGGATATTTAGTGATCGCAACTGTGCTGGAGCCGCGCAATGGCTCACGCCTGTAAGCCCGGCCGAATTCAAGACCAGCTTGGGCAACACAGCGAAACCCCATCTCTACAAAAACAGAAATATTAGCCGGGGTGATGGCACAGGCCTGTAGTCCCAGCTACTCAGGAGGTCTCAGAGGTGGAGGATCGTGTGAGCCCAGGAGTTTGAGGCTGCAGTGAGCTATGATAGAGCCACTGCACGCCAGCCCGGGTGACAGAGAGAGACTCTGTCTCTAACAAAGAAAACAACGACAACAAAAACTGTGTTAGAAAGTTTAAAAGAAAGCTTCATGCTGAAATGCTTTTCCTGAGGGAAAGACAATGACCATGCATTTCTTACATAGAATAAAACTGGTTATTTATACGTAAGTTCCCCACCCCCATCTCTTTCATCTTTGTACCCCTTGTGCATGGCACAGATATAGATATTCAATACAAGTTTGTTAAATAAAAAATTGTTTCTTTCCTTCTCATGCATGCTTTCTCTTCATTTTTCTTATCTGAAGTCTTCCCTGGGATTATAAGGAAGTCTTCCTCCTCCACATTAAATACCTCATTACCTGATTGTTTTTCAGTTAAACAACCGGAGACTACAACAACAAGAAGTCTTTACTGATAGCTAAGAGTTACTGAAAGTGCCTTTTTAGTTACAAAAAGTAGATCCATTCTTTAATGGAAAGCAAGTAGTTCACAAATAAACCTAAGGGGATCGTCTTCTATAGATAGATATGAAGTATCTAAGAAGAAACGAATAGCCAATCTACACCTATATGATGGCAAGAATTAGACCGAGACTTTTAGAGTTGGAGGGGACTTTAACATCAGGTCACCTGGTCTGGTCTCCCATCCAATCCAAACCGAGCTTTGCCTGGCCTTCCCTTCCCTTCACCCCCTCCTGAATCATGCCCCCTTGGGCTAGCAGTTCACGAGAAGGCAAATAAAGTAAGATAAGCAAGGAGGGCAAAATGAGTAATTTAAGGCTTTGAATCTAAGTTTTCTGACACTAGTGAAAGAGATGCTATCACAATTCTTGAAATACTGAAACAGCCCTCTCTGTCCAGTCTCAGCACACAATGCAGAAAAGGCCATGAGCGAGCACATTTACCATTCTTCAAATGCCACTTGGAAAGCTTCACCATTATTCATGAAAGGAAGTGCTGACAATATAAGAGAAGTTCAGATCTCATGTGTAATTCAATGAATTTAAAGCTTTTAAGCATATTAAAATCCTCCCTTTAAAGCTTTATCCTTCTTTATTCAAGAAAATTTGTAATACCAACAAAGACATGAGGAAGGCCGGGTGCGGTGGCTCACGCCTGTAATCCTAGCACTCTGGGAGGCCGAGGTAGGAGGATCACTCAAGCTCAGGAGTTCAAGATCAGCCTAAGCAAGAGTGAGACATCGTCTCTACTAAAAATTAGCTGGGTGTGATGGTGCACACCTGTAGTCCCAGCTACTCAGGAGGCTGAGGCAGGAGGATCACTTGAGCCCAAGAGTTTGAGGTGGCTGTGAGCTAGGATAACACCACAGCACTCTAGCCTGGACAACAGAGCAAGACTCTGTCTCAAAAAAAAAAAAAAAAAAAAGAAAAAGAAAAGACATGAGGAACTGGAACTGCTATACACTGCTAGTGGGAATACAAACTGGTACAACCACTTTGGAAAACTGTTTGACAGTATCTACCAAAACTCAACATATGCCTACCTATGATCTAGGAATTTTACATGGGGGTATAATCCTAAGGGAAAAGGGTGTTTATGTTCACTAAAAAACATATGAAACAATGTTCATTACACAAAATCAGAAACCACTTACATGTTCTGCAACAATAGAATGGATAAAACAAATTGCAGGGCCAGGTGTAGTGGCTCATGCCTGTAATCCTAGCACCTTTGGGAAGCAGAGTTGGGAGGATTGCTTGAGGCCAAAAGGTTTAAACCAGCATGGGCAACATAGAAAGACCTCCATCTCTACAAAAAATAAAAAATATTAGCCGAACGTTGTGGCACACACCTGCAGTCCCAGCTACTTGGGAGGTTGAGGCAGGAGGATCGCTTGAGCCTAGGAGTTTGAGGTTACAGTGAGCTATGATCATGCCACTGCACTCCAGCCTGGGTGATAGAGCAAGACCCTGTCTTGATAAATAAATAAATAAATAAATAAATAAATAAATAAATAAATAAATAAATAAATAAATAAATAAATAGTAATGTCTATTCATACCAAGGAATGGTACCAGCAGCTAGAAAAAGAAAAGAATAATAAGAAAGAACCACTGCTACAGAGAACAAGGTTGGGTCTCACGATCACAATGTTGAGTAAAAGAAGCTGGACATAAAAGAGTACATAATGATTGATGATTTGGTTTACATAAAGTTCGAAAACAGGCAAAAGTAATCTATGGCATTAGAAGTCAGGATAGTGGCTAACTGGGGGGTAAGGAAGGAAGGTATTGACACAGAGGGTGGAGCTAGAACTGCTCCGTATCTCCACTCAATAGTGGTTATGTGTGTACAGACATATAAGAAAACTAATGGAGCTGCAGTCTTAAGATTTGTGCATATTTACTGACTGCCAATTATACTTCATTTAGAAAAATCTGGAGAGAGAGATATATAAATTTCTGAGATCTTTCTTAAATATAAAAGAATTCAATGCAGCTTTAATATAGTTGCAAATATTGCTGTCTATACTTTTAGAAAGCCTATTATGCTACTGAAAAACGCACTTACTACTTAATATCATTCATAACAAAAAGCTAATACTTTGTATTAATAGGATCTTAAAAACATATTGTACTACACATTTGAAATATACATATTTACCAACTAGTAAAGATAAATGTTTAAGAAATGTACAATGTGTTTTTCCACTCTTTCTTCCCTTGCTTTACATTTCATACTCTTTATAATTATGAATTATTTGCAACAGAAGCTATTGGAACCAATTCCTGCACGTCTATTCTGCAAATATTTTCTCTATTTGCCAAAGAGACTTAAAGTTAGAATCCCAGAATTTCAGAGCTAAAAGGGACACAGCCAGACTCCCTCACTGGACAGATGAGGCCGCCGAGGCTGGGGGTGGTGAATGCTGGTCCCAAGGTTGCAGACCTAGGGCAGGAACCTGAGCTCCCAGGCTGCCAGCACTATGTCTCCTTCAACCCAAATTCGATTCAACCCTCACATCTTTCCAAACAGAAAGCTGACACGAACCGGATCGGAAGGGGATTTTTCCCCCCAGTAATAACTATGCAACCCAGCAGATTATCTGGGGACAGTCCTCAGAGTCCTTGAAAACCCTCTGGGGTTTCATGCCAGGATAAAAAGGACGTGTAGGAGAAAGGGACAGCTAGTATTTTAATATGTAAATCCTGTTTACATAATATTTCCAAAGTCACTATTTGTTGATGCAACCGAAATTTGGCGGAGGTAGGGGTCGTTACTGGGGAGGACTCCCGCTGGGGGAGACCGCGGCCGCATTTCCCCACCAGAGTTCGCTCCACAAATCAAAACCTCCAAAGAAGAGTTAAAGACGCCACCCAAGAGTCCACAGCATCCCGGGGTCGGTCCGGGCGAGGTCCCCGGCCACCTGGCGCCAAGCTCGCGGCCGCAGACGCACCCCGACGGCCCAGCGCCCGAGCGCCCCGCCGCAGCCCCCGGCCCCGCGCGGTGGCTTGGCGAGGCCGCCCGCGGAGTCCGGGCCGCCGCTCGGGACCCCGGCCCGGGCCGGAGGAGCGCCGTTAGGCGGAGAGGGAGGAGGGCGTGGGGTGGGAAAAGCCGGGGCCGTGGGCAAGTTCTGGGCGAGTCGGGAGGGCGCGAGAGAGGGGAGGGGCGCGGGGCGAGGGGACGAGCGAGCGCGGGGAGGAGCGAGGCGCGGGCCGGAGGAGGCGCGCGCACGGGTCCCGGTGCGGGGTGGGGGCCGAGGGGCCGCGCCGGGGCCGCAGGGGCAGCGCGCGTGCGAGCGGGGCCTTACCGAGCAGCGGCAGCCGGCCGCCGCGGCGCGCCAACGCCGGCATGGCCTCCGGAGCCCGGGGTCCCCAGGCCGCGCCGGCCCAGCCTGCGATGCCGCCCGGAGCGGCGCGCCCCGCGCTGCAGGTGGCTCTCTTAAGGATGCGCGTCACCGACCGCAAATTCCCTCGGACTGGTGCAAAGTGGACGGGGGGAGGAACCGTCTCCCCAGAGGCAGGGGCCGAGGCGGGAGCGGAGAGGTTGGGCCGAGCCGAGCAGCCGGTGCCTGGCGCAGCGCTGCAGCCGAGCCCACGTGCCCGCCGCCATCCGCAGCCTGCGCCCGCGGCGCCCGGGGCTCCCCGACTGCGGCGGGGAGACTGGGTGCGGTCCGGCCGGGGAAGTTGCTCCGGCTCCGCCGCTCTGGCCGCCTGGCTGCCCCAACCCTCTCGCTTGGGTCCGGAGCGTGGGGACCGCAGGGAGCCACAACCCGCCCTCCTCGAGCGCGCGGATCTTTGAGGCCCCAAGAAGGGCGCTGAATCCACGCCACGCTCTCGGCGGGTCTCAGCTGTGGGCCGGGTTTCCCGTCTCTCCCTCCATCTCCGAGGATGCCCGGGACCCGGTCAGCAGCAGGGCCGGGAAACAGAGGCTGGGTTTTAATGCCGACCTCGGCTACGAGGGAGGTCACCGACAGCCCGCAGAACAAACCGTGCCAGTGTAAATACACCCCGGAGGATGTTTTGCATTATCCTCTCCATTGGCTCTTGTTCTTCATATAATTTTCCAAGTTGAAAATTAGTTTCTTTGCAATAAATTGAAGATTGGAAAGCTTTAGATGCCGGGTCTGGTTCTTCCTTTCTTTAACAAGCCCTTTGACCTCCACAAGCCACTTGTCCTCTGAGTGTCTGTTTACTCACCGTAAATGAAGGGGGGTGGACCAAGTGCTTTATAATGTCCCTCCCAATTCTAGGACTTACATGTTCTTAATTATTTTAATCATTTTCTAATAAAGCATGAAAATTGCTTACTCTTGGCCATGCAATCCTTTTTCCTTAGTTGTCGTCTATAGTACAAGTTTTCCTCACAGGCATGACAGAAACTTTAGAAGTGTCTACCATGGTGCACCCACTATGGAAAACAGTGCAGCAGGTTCGCAAAAAAATTTTTTTAAAACCCTATGATCCAGCAATTCCACTTGTAGGTATGTACCCGGAAGAATTGAAAGCAGGATCTTGAAGAGATATTCGTACACCCATGTTCAAAGAGGCACCATTCACAATAGCTAAAAGGTGGAAGGCAGCTGTGGGGAAGGGTAGGACACCTGTAATCCCAGCAGCTGGGGAGGCTGAGGCAGGAGGATGGCTTGAGGCCAGGAGTTTGAGTACAGCCTGGGCAACATAGCTGTTCAAGTGTTCATTAACAGATGAATGGATCAAAAAAATTAAAAAAAGTGGTATATACATTCAATGGAATATGTACAGCTTCAAAGAGGAGAGAAGGCTGAGGTAGCTGTGCGGTTCTAGGGAGGCTGGTCGAGTTGGAGGGGTGGCTTACAGTCGCTGATCCAGCATCTCAGGGACGGTGGCAGAGGGGGATAATCGTAGCACCAACTTGCTGGCTGCAGAGACTGCAAGTCTGGAAGAGCAGCTGCAAGGATGGGGAGAAGTGATGCTAATTACGGATAAAGTCGCCCGATGGGAAAGAGCCTGGTCTCCACCTGCCACCATGGGTGTGGTTTCTTTGGTGTTTCTGATTATCTACTATCTAGATCCACCTGTTCTGTCCGGTGTTTCCTGTTTTGTTATGTTTTTGTGCTTGGCTGACTACCTTGTTCCCATTCTAGCGCCTAGAATTTTGGGCTCCAATAAGTGGACCACCTAACAACAGCAGAGATTCCATGAAATTTGCAGCAATCTAGTAAAAACTTGGCGCAGAGCTGTGGGCTGGTGGAAACACCTCTTCACACTAAAGGAAGAAAAGCCTAAAATGTACTTCATGGCCATGATCATTTCTCTTGCTGTGGTTGCTTGGGAGGGACAAGTCCCTGCTTCTCACTTACCTGATAGTGACTTTCTTACTGTTGCTTCCTGTACTTAACCAACATGGAATCATTTCGAAGTACATTGGAATGGCCAAAAGGGAAATCAACAAGCTTCTCAAACAAAAAGAAAAGAAAAATGAATGATTCATCTGCTTTCTTCAATGTGATTAATGTAGTGTACATTGTCCCTGGGAACAGTTTCTACTATACTTATGTGGATACTAAAATGTTACAGAAGTAGCTCTTTGCTCTCCCTCACTCCGCCGGTAGTTAATAGAAATTCAGACTCACCAAGTATGGCTTTGTGCAGAGTGTCTTCATGTCAAGTGTGGTTGGATACGTTCTCATCAGTTGGCCTTATGTGTACAACTCATTAGTGAGTGTGACTAGCTTTGATTTTTCTCACCCAGCGTTAACTGAATTCTTACTTTTAGGCAACTTCCTTTAAAATAACATAGCGGTGGACTTTACCCTTTGGTACAGTTAACGTGACTTGGGATAATTGTTGGAGTTGATCTTTGCCTTAGCTAGATACAAGATAGTGGTCTGTGGCTACAGGAAGCTGGTTCTACTGTCTGCTTTCACAGTCTGCTCAAAAAACTGTCTGATTGCAGGAATATAGAGACCAAATTTACCACTTCTGATGAAAGAGACCAATTAAGAACCATTCCTCATTCTGTTTCTTTGCTATGGGGAAGAATCCCCATGGAATAAAATGAAACTAATTCCATACCCTAGTGTGCGGAGGTTTCTCTCTTGTGTAAAACCTAACAATTTGTGGGAAACATTGGTCCTTTCTCCCAAATGAGGGAAATCTGACAGGCTTAGAGCTCTTGTCCCCTTTCACTAAGACTTCATGTTAGTAAATATGTAAAGGCTTTTTAATAGCAGACTTCCAAAAGATTACATTTAGGATTTTTAGCATACTTTTAATTTTACATTTTCAGCTGACTTTAGCTGTAATATACAGTAGGTTAAGACTCATCTATGACCTTTACTCCAAGACCAGCCAGTAAAGGCCAAACATCTTCTTTGTTTAGTCAAGATTCATTTCAGTAGAAAGTAGTCTTCTCTGCCTAATTTTTCAGACCAGAATAAGCCTTTAAGTGTAATTCTCATTTTATGGTAATTACCTGGCTTTTTAAGTCCCCATAGGTTTGGCATAAGAGATAGTGATTACACTGGTGTCTGACTTTTTTCTAAACATTTCTCTTAAAAAATGCAAGGGCTGTTGGTGAGAGCAGACTTGAGTGGTGATAGTTGGCCTCTGGTCTACTTAGATTTTGTAATTCCTTGGAAAGCCTGTTCTTTCCTTCTCAGTAGCTAGCAACTTAGAGTAGCTGAAATCTATAGGAATGAATCGAGGGCCAAAAATGTGACATATTTGGGAACAATTCTTAAACTGATTAACTAGTCGTAATATAGTTTTGTGAATTTATTGCACTGATGCTGTAAAACCTGTACCTTGTGGTATATCTGTCCCTATTAAGTGTTATTTTCTGTCCCTTTAATATTGCTGTAAACAGTGATACCCATTGATTTTTTTAATGTTTCGTGTGAAAACTACCTTAATTTAACAATTTTCTCCTCATTGTAAATAAGCCCATCTTCCTACCCAGATTTTTTTGTATATACATGTTCTACTGAATTCTACTACTTTTGCAGTTTTAATCCTATATTATTTCTTCTACTTTGTTTTGTGTAAATGGGGAAAATAAAAAAAGCTGGAGGCCGGGCGTGGTGGCTCACGCCTGTAATCCTAGCTCTCTGGGAGGCCGAGGCGGGTGGATTGTTTGAGCTCAGGAGTTTGAAACTAACCTGAGCAAGAGCGAGACCCCCGTCTCTACTATAAATAGAAAGAAATGAATTGGCCAACTAATATATATAGAAAAAATTAGCCGGGCATGGTGGCACATGCCTGTAGTCCCAGCTACTCGGGAGGCTGAGGCAGGTGGATTGCTTGAACCCAGGAGTTTGAGGTTGCTGTGAGCTAGGCTGACGCTACGGCACTCACTCCAGCCTGGGCAACAAAGCGAGACTCTGTCTCAAAAAAAAAAAAAAAAAAAAAGCTGGAAAAAAAAAAAGAGGAGAGAAATTCTGATACATGCTAAAATACAGATGAATCTTGAGGACATTGTGCTAAGTGAAATAAGCCAGTCACAGAAGGACAAACTCTGTATGATTCCGTGACATGAGGTACATAGTCAAATGCACAGAGATGGAAAGTAGAAAGGTGGTTGCCATGAGTTGGGAGAAGAGGGAATTGGGGAGTTAAGGGTTTAACGGGTACATGGTTTCAGCTTTGCAAGATGAAGAGAGTTCTGGGGATTTGTTGCACAACAATGTGAATGTGTTTAATCAACACTACTAAAGTGTGTACTTACAAATGGTTAAGGTGGTAAACTTTATGTATGTTTATTTTATCACAATTTAAAAAAATTTTTAGGAATCTTGTGTGTACCTTAGGTCACTGAAGGAAGAAGGCATGAAAAAGTAGGACATGAGGAGACAAAGCAATGAAGCAGCCGGTAATGGGAAGAAAGGTGAGCTTGTGCGCCTTCCAATTGCCAAGGTCTAATGCGTTACCAAATTTTGTCTAAAGCTCAATTGCTGCAAGTTAAAGGAAACTGATGATTATAAGTTTACAAAACATCAGCTTGGGTGGAGCACTGTTCCAGACACAAAATCATAATATATAAATCCTGTTTACCTCATATTTCCAAAGTAACTATTTGTTGATCCAACTGAAATTTGTCGGAGGTGAGGGGCTGTTACTGGGGATGACTCCCTCATAAAGATATTACTATTGCTGCTTTTTCGAAGAATCTTAAGCATAAGGCAGAAATCTCTGTGAGAAGGGGTAGCGAGAAGGGAGAAATTAGGAATGGTTTCTATGAGCACTTGATTTTCCCTGGAAATTGGTGGAGAAAAATAATTCTAGAAAGTGCAAATTTTAAGGCCAGGTGCAGTGGCTCACGCCTATAATTCTAGCACTTTGGGAGGCCAAGGTGGGAGGATCACTTGAGACCAGGAGTTTGAGACCAGCTAGGCAATAGCTAGACGCTGTCTCTACAAAAATGTAAAAATTAGCCAAGTGTGGTGGTGTGCACCTGTGGCCCCAGCTACTCAGGAGGCTAATGCAGGAGGATCCCTTGAGCCCAGGGGCTTGAGCCCTAGCCCAGTTGCAGTGAGCTAGGATGACACCACTACACTCTAGCTGGGGCAACAGAGCAAGACCCTGTCTCAAAAAAATAAAAATAAGAAGAGCAAATTTTATAGACTGAAGTATTTTAGAGTATGAAGTATAAGCTTATATTTAGAAGGTGAGATAATATCCATGATTCTTTGAGGTATGCTAAGAGTCATATCTAATACGATGGCTAATTTCTTCCTCACAGCAATACTCTAAGGAGCGTAGCCTGGGATTATCTAGAGTCCTAGATTCTATATTTAGTTATGCATACAAGTTTGAAGTTTTGGTTTTGGAGCTCATGCTATGAATTATGTCATAAAGAAGCTTTTACTAGGTCAAGAAGCAACCAGGAAGAATGAGCTGAAAGAGAAGAATTCAGAAGAGAGAAGAGTAAGTTTGTTTCTAAATTGAATCTGGTGTCTGATATTAGCCCCACAAAGGATGTATTTCATCTAGATTTTTATCACCATGAGGCTGCTATATAGATATGAGTAAGTGGCCATCTATTTTACCAACATCTTGATACCATGCTTCCAACCCTTAAATACACAAATATCTCCCTCCCTTCTTCTCTCTCTTAAAAAATAGTGATATAGTTTCAATAAAAGCTCACGGGTGAAATACTGTAATGTCATTTTAAAAATACAAAATTTTATGTTTTCCTGAAAATAAGGGACAGGCAAAAAAGAATATTTGAATAGGATTCATGCAAAGTCAGCCAAGAAATCAACTATATATGCTATAATTTTACACATCTTTTATTAACAGAGGCTTCGAACCCACCAATTGGCAAAATCTGACAAATACAAAGGGTTGGCGAGAATTCAGAGCAAGGGGGACCGCTCACCCACTGCTGGTGGGAGTCCAAATGGATATAAGCTCTTTGAAAAATAATTTGGCTTTACTTACTAAAGTTGAACATCTGCATACCGTCCACCCAGCAACTTCACCCCTAGATATAAACCTTAAAGAAACTCTTACACATATGAACCAGGAGACACACATACAAGAATGTTCATAGCATTATCATTTGTAATGTTAAAAAATTGGGAACAATCTAAATGCCCACCAACAAAAAGACAAATTATAGTATAGTCATATAATGAATATTATATAATAGTGAAAATGAATAAGCTATAGTTATCTGAAACAACACAATGAATAAGCTACAGTTATCTGAAACAACACAGGTGAATCTCAAAAACATAATGTGTGTGGGGGGGGAGCAAGTCATGGAATAATAGATATAAAGGCAAAAGCAAACAATATTCTCCTTAGGAATACATCCGTAAAAGGTATAAGGAAAGTGAAGGAATAATTATCATAAAAGTCAGGATAGTGGTTACCTCTGATATGGAGTGAGAACAGAAGAAGATTAGGGAAGGCAAACTGGGGATTTCTAAGGTACTGACATAGCTTATTGTTTTTGTTTTGTATGACAAGGTGCGATTACTGTGCACTATGAAGTATTTGCACAAAATAGGGTGCTTTAGCATAAATTACATGGAAGACATTAGTTCATACACCTTGAATTTATTAGCTTTGTTCTGTTGGTTTAAAAGGTTAACAGGCCGGGCGCGGTGGCTCACGCCTGTAATCCTAGCTCTCTGAGAGGCCGAGGCGGGCGGATTGCTCGAGGTCAGGAGTTCGAAACCAGCCTGAGCAAGAGCGAGACCCTGTCTCTACTATAAATAGAAAGAAATTAATTGGCCAACTAATATATATAGAAAAAATTAGCAGGGCATGGTGGCACATGCCTGTAGTCCTAGCTACTTGGGAGGCTGAGGCAGAAGGATTGCCTGAGCCCAGGAGTTTGAGGTTGCTGTGAGCTAGGCTGACGCCATGGCACTCACTCTAGCCTAGGCAACAAAGCGAGACTCTGTCTCAAAAAAAAAAAAAAAAAATGGTTAACAAACACTGCTGTTTAAAACTTTCAACCAGATCTCACTATTGTTGCCCAGGCTGGAGTGCAGTAGCTATTCACGCGCGTGAGCCTCGAACTCCTGTCAAGGGACGCTCCTGCTTCAGCCTCTTGAGTAGCTAGGATTGTACGCATGTGCCACTGAACCTAGCTATTCTCTACTGCAGGGGTCCTCAAACTTTTTAAACAGGGTGCCAGTTCACTGTCCCTCAGACCGTTGGAGGGCTGGACTATAGTTTAAAAAAAAACTATGATCAAATTCCTATGCACACTGCACATATCTTATTTTGAAGTAAAAAAACAAACGGGCAAAAACATCCGCATGTGGCCTGTGGGCCGTAGTCTGAGGACACCTGCTCTACTGGTTTTTTAACCTCTGTGACAGGTATGGATATTCATTTTGTTATTATTCTTTAAACCATATAATTATTTTTATACACTGCTGTGTGATGTATTTCACAACAAAAGAAAATTTAAGAGGAAGTTTCACACACTTCTGCCTGTGAGGTAGTCTTATACAAATGAACAAACAACATTTGAATCTGACCAAGATCTCAATCCACCTACCACTTTATAGGAAGTGCATGGGGCAGTGGAACATGGCAAATGGCAACATAGGGACATAATCAGAAAATTCCAGACCTGAGGAAAGATAAATAACCTGGTTTCTTCAACCAAACTTTGTAAGAAAATAAAAACAGAAAGGTAACCTACAGAGTAAAAGAAACCTAAGAAATATATCAAGCAATTGCAATGTAAAGATATTTGGATACTGATGCAAGCATGGGGGGGGGAATACAAAATAATTGGGGAAAAGTAACCACTGCCATTAATTTTAATACTAAGTAATTATTATATAAAAATTCTATGTGTGATGGTAGTGTTATGTATTTTTAAAATAGTTCCAGTCTTTCTAGAGGTACATGTGAAATATTTACAGATAAAATGATATCAAATGGGGAGATTTAGAGGCAACAGAGTGACAGCTAATGGGAACAGGGTTTCTTTTGGGGGATGATGAATCTATTGAATTGTACACTAAATAGGTAAATTATATGACATGTAAATTAGATCTCAAGGAAGCTATTAAAAATGATATAGAATCAGTGATTTTCTTCTTTTTTTTGAGGCAGAATCTCCCTCTGTTGCCCAGGCTAAAGTGCCGTGGCATCAGCCCAGCTCACAGCAACCTCAAACTCCTGGACTCAAGTGATCCTCCTGACTCAGCCTCCGGAGTAGCTGGCACTACAGGCATGCACCACCATCCCCGGCTAATTTTTTCTATGTATTTTTAGTTGGCCAATTAATTTCTTTCTATTTTTAGTAGAGACGGGGTCTCGCTCTTGTTCAAGCTAGTTTCAAACTCCTGACCTTGAGTGATCCACCCGCCTCGGCCTCACAGAATGTTAGGATTACAGGTGGGAGCCACCGTGCCCTGCCTTTTTTTTTTTTTTTAAAGACACAGGGTCTTGCTATGTTGCCCAGGCTGGAGTGCAGTGGCTATTCACAGGTGCAATCCCACTGCTGATCAGCATGGGAGTTTTGACCTGCTCCGTTTCCCACCTGGGCTGGTTCACCCCTCCTTAGGCAACCTGGTGGTCCCCTGCTCCCCGGAGGTCACCATATTGATGCAGAACTTAGTGCGGACACCCCATGGGCATAGCGCACTACAGCCCAGAACTCCTGGGCTCAAGCGATCCTCCCATCTCAGCCTCCCGAGTAGCTGGGACTACAGGCGCTCGTCACTGCGTCTGGCAGTGATTTTCTTCAAAATAATCTGATGTGGGCCAGGTGCGGTGGCTCACGCCTGTAATCCTAGCACTCTGGGAGGCTGAGGCGGGCGGATTGCTTGAGGTCACGAGTTGGAAACCAGCCTGAGCAAGAGCAAGACCCCGTCTCTACTATAAATAGAAAGAAATTAATTGACCAACTAATATATATATAGAAAAAATTAGCCAGGCATGGTGGCGCATGCCTATAGTCCCAGCTACTCGGGAGGCTGAGGCAGGAGGATCACTTGAGCCCGGGAGTTCAAGAGTTCAAGGTTGGGCACCACTGTACTCTAGCCCAGGTGACAGAGTGGAAAAAAAAAAAAAACTCGTCTCAAAAAAAACAAAAACAACACAATGACTAGTATGTAGTATGTTCTCATTAGCCAGGGAATATTTGTTGCATGACTGGTTGAACTTTCTTAGAAAAGTTTCTAAAAATAACTTTTTTATATGGAAATTTTCAAACATACATAAAACATAAAAGTACAGAGAACAATATGATGCATGTAGCCATCATTCAGTTTCAACAATGATCATGATTTTGCCATTCCCGAAATGAGCTGAGTTCAAGAGCGAGGGACTCTTTAGAGACAATGCTCAACTATTATAAAAAGGATTACTTCGTCGGGGAGAATTTCGGTCACTGTGGCAATCTGGTAAGGGCATATTTTCAAGCAAGTTGGCTCCTGGTGCTGGTGGTGGTGGGGTCTTCAAATCAGAGCCTGCACTGTAAAATAACCATGTCCTGGCAATAGGAGAAATAGTTAGTCTTCATTCCCTTCTTTCAATCAACACTTATTAGGTGTCTTCTGTGTCCTAGGCACACAGGTGAGAAAGTTATGTAGGTGAGAAAGACCATTCTTTTTTATTTTTTTTTGAGACAGAGTCTCGCTTTGTTGCCCAGGCTAGAGTGAGTGCTGTGGCGTCAGCCTAGCTCACAGCAACCTCAAACTCCTGGGCTCAAGCGATCCTCCTGACTCAGCCTCCCGAGTAGCTGGGACTACAGGCATGTGCCGCCATGCCCTGCTAATTTTTTCTATATATATTAGTTGGCCAATTAATTGCTTTCTATTTATAGTAGCAACGGGGTCTTGCTCTTGCTCAGGCTGGTTTTGAACTCCTGACCTCAAGCAATCTGCCCACCTCTGCCTCCCCGAGTACTAGGATTACAGGCGTGAGCCACCACGCCAGGCCAAGAAAGACCATTCTTATATTCAAAGAGATGTATAATGTAATATGGCTTGACAGTTACATAAGCAAATATTTGTGCCAAAGTGTTATAGGAGCTTTAATAGAGGCGTGTGCCAGGTCACAGTGGAAAGTGGGGTGAATTCCTTACAAAACATTCCCTTCTCTTCTGGTCCTTATAAACCTGTCTTTACACCAAGGAAACTGCTTACCCTGCAGCTCTCTCAAATGCTATTCCCCTCCTAATTCCCCATGTGATAAAACCTGGAATGCTGGCATTCTTCTGGCATCCCATTGGTACTTCAAGACCATTACCTCTTTTTCCCCCTCTTTTAAAAATAATATTCTTGGCCGGGCGCGGTTAGCTTTTTGAAGCTTTTGTGCTCAACTTACAAATATTGTCATTTTATTTATAAATCTCATATAGTTTGTTTTGAAATTTAAAACTCATTTTACTTGTACTTTGATTAATGCTCAATCATCTTATAAATTTAAATTATTGAATTTTATTAAATCCCCCAAACATTTAACACTTTTACCAAATTCTCTTAGACATTTCTAATTATACTCATACATTTCCTCTTTAGCACTTCAAACACTTAATGAAAGTCTAATCAAACTTCCTCAGAATTTAAGTAGTATTTACAGGTGCAATAAGGTAAAACTTGTAGATTTAATAATCAGATTCCTTTAAATGCTTAAACAGTGATTACAAACTTAATTAGCTACATCTTTCTAAGTATTTCATTTGAAAACATAAATTTAATATCAGATTCTCTTAAAATATATGAAACACCTCAAATCATGAACAAAGCACAGAAACTATAACAATGATTGCAAACTTATCATAATGCCTGTACCAAAATACTAACATTGTAATTTTGCATCAAATTTTTTATTATCTAAAAACTTCCCAGAGTTGCAAGTTTATTCACCTGCCTAAGAGGACCTCGGGCTGGCTGTGATAGGCATTTAGGATTCCAGGTCACAGATTTGGCATCAGGAGGTGGAATTTGGGTGGACTTTTCAGGATAATTCAAACAGGCCAGTTTCTTTTGCCTGGTCACTTCTGCAAACCATGTTTATAAAAATTAAAATCTGGCTCATCATGTATTCTTCTTAGCCACCATCACTCTTTTTTTTTTAACTGGAATCTCTTACAAAACTTTTCATTTCCTGAATTGAGTTGAAGGAATGGTATACCCCATCTAATTACTCTCATTTATTTGCACCTCTCCACCCCAAGCCTTATCATGATGTTGTAGACCAATTCAACTGCCTATCCTCAAAGAACATAGACACCCTTGCTACCAACAGCTTTGACCACAACTCACCAATCCATTTCCATTGGCACAATTTGAAAATCCTCTACCTCTGCAATCTTAAATTTCAATCCACCAATCTAATAGTAACTCCCAATCCCTGCCTGGTCTGTACCTTAATTCAAGTCTAATTGGATTTGTGTGATTAAAAATCTACTGCGGTTAGTCTGGAACAGGCGTCCTCAAACTATGGCCCTCGGGCCACATGTGGGTGTTTTTGCCCGTTTGTTTTTTTACTTCAAAATAAGATATGTGCAGTGTGCATAGGAATTTGTTCATAGTTTTTTTTAAACTATAGTCTGGCCCTCCAACGGTCTGAGGGACAGTGAACTGGCCCCCTGTTTAAAAAGTTTGAGGACCCCTGGTCTGGAAGGTGAGCATAAGCAGACTTTTAAAGGGAGGAGAGGGAAGAATGCGGTTTGATGGCACAAAATATAAAGGATCTGTTATCAATTAGATGAATGCTACGTGATAGCCCTGCAGAGAGGGATCACTAGATGAGCCAGGTTGCAACGGAAAACTGTTGGGGTATAGTGAGAGATAAAGTTAGTTAAATGAAAGGATGGGGAACAATTTTATATGCGGGCTTTAATTTGAAATGGGAATCAGGTGATATTCTCAGAGCAGCACCAGTTTTCCTGCCATGGAAAAGCAGCAGGGAAACTTAAACCTTGCCAATAACATGGGATAGTCTCCAAGAGTGAATAATGACTTACCTGCCTGTGAACAAGACCGTTCCTGAACACTTCTGGCTGTGAAATTTTAAAATACAAGTTTTGGAGAATTTTACTGATGCTTTTATTAATATGATTTTAGAGGATGGACCAGATTTCATAAATTCTGTGCCCCCCCCACCATAAATCATGAACACAATCCTGAAAATCTCAGCATTCCATCAAATAGTAACCAAATGTCTTCAGTCGGTTAGGATTATTATTAATATATATATATATCAAGACCACTTGATTACATCTCCAGATTTATGGTTAACAAAAAAGAATCACACTAACTAAAGACTTTCTCTGCATGAATCAGTCTCAATTATTCAAGGGATCATTAACCAATGTTGGTTAAAGCTGAAATGGCTCACAACTCGCTTACTCCTTGTAGCAGGCAGCCTGTAAGATGGTCCCAAGGACCCTCACCTCCTGGTATTCATACCCTTGTGTAATACCCTCCTCTGCGAGTAGGCTGGACCTCATGACTCCCTTCTATTAATAACACAAAGGGGCCGGGCGCGGTGGCTCAGGCCTGTAATCCTAGCTCTCTGGGAGACCAAGGTGGGAGGATTGTTTGAGCTCAGGAGTTCGAAACCAGCCTGAGCAAGAGCGAGACCCCGTCTCTACTATAAATAGAAAGAAATGAATTGGCCAACTAATATATATAGAAAAAATTAGCAGGGCATGGTGGCGCATGCCTGTAGTTCCAGCTACACAGGAGGCTGAGGCAGAAGGATCGCTTGAGCACAGGAGTTTGAGGTTGCTGTGAGCTAGGCTGACGCCACGGCACTCACTCTAGCCTGGGCAACAAAGTGAGACTCTGTCTCAAAAAAAATAACACAAAGATCATGGCAAAGCAACAGGATGTCATTTCCATGGTTAGATTCCAAAAAGACTGTGGCTTCCATCTTATCTGAACTCTCTCCCTTTGAGGAAAGTCAGCTACCATGCTGCAAGCTTCCCCCTGGAAAGGTCCAGGAGGCAAGGAAACTATATATATGGCCAACAGCCAAGGACATAGGGCCTGACAACAGCCACACATGTGGGGAGGAGAAGGCGGTCCTCCCCAAATCAATCCTTGAGAAGAATACAGCCCTGGCTTTGTTTTTTTTTTTTTTTTTTTAAGTTTATAAAGGACTTGAAAGCCCTGGCTTTGATTACAGCCTGGAGGCGACCCTGAGCCAGGGGAACCCAGCTAAGCTGCACCCAGATTCCTAACCCACATAGATACTGTGAGACAATAAATGCTCACTGTTTTAAGCTGCTAAACTTTGGAGTAATCCATTAAGTAGCTACAGATAGATACTCCCCTCTTCTTTAGCCTATATTCAAATCTTATTAATAATAAAAGAATTGAGAAGCGTATAGAGCTCCGGCCAGTGCAGGAAATTATTAAACTCAATGAAAGAAAAAGTTGAAATGTGTTGAAAAGAAAGAAGAGCATTGAGAATTTACTAGTAATCATATATAAAAATTATATTTTTATTCTATTATTAATATTAATATTAATTTTTCTTTGGGTTGACCCTTTCTAGTAGGATGGTGCATTGCATTTGTGTTGATTCCCAATGGCATATATTTGTGTTACTAGTTGGTGTGTGTGGTATAACCCATTGCTAAAGAGGATGGCAAGAGCAACTGGCTCAGGCTAATTAAAACTGAAGTCAGGCCGGGGCCCGGTGGCTCACGCGCCTGTAATCCTAGCTCTTGGGAGGCTGAGGCGGGAGGATTGCTCAAGGTCAGGAGTTCAAAACCAGCCTGAGCAAGAGCGAGACCCCGTCTCTACTATAAATAGAAAGAAATTAATTGGCCAACTGATATATATATATAAAAAAAATTAGCCGGGCATGGTGGCTCATGCCTGTAGTCCCAGCTACTCGGGAGGCTGAGGCAGAAGGATCGCTCGAGCCCAGGAGTTTGAGGTTGCTGTGAGCTAGGCTGATGCCACGGCACTCACTCTAGCCTGGACAACAAAGCGAGACTCTGTCTCAAAACAAACAAACAAACAAACAAAAAAAACCCAAAACTGAAGTCAAAGGCTTCTAGAGACCAAGGAATAGATGAAATCATCTTTGAATCTGCCTCTAGTATAGCATGGTCCAATAGAAATATAATGAAACCATACATGTCACTTGAAATTTTTTACTAACTATATTTTTAAAAGGTAAAAAGAAACAGATGAAATTAATTTTAAAAATATATTTTGCCGGGCGCAGTGGTGTGCACCTATAGTCCCAGTTCCAGAGAGGCTGAGGAGGGAGGATCTCTTGATGCCATCAGTTCAAGGGTGCAGTGAGCTAAGATGATGCCACTGTACTCTAGCCTGGGTAACAGAGCAAGGTCCTATCTCACAAAATATATATATATATATAGTTTATTTAACCCCTAACATAAAAATATTATAATTTCAATATATAACAAATATAAAGTTTTCCAGTAACTGAATTATCAGGTCTAAAATTTAAAATTAAATTAATTAAAATTCAATAAATTTTTAAAATTTAAAAAGTTAGCCAGGCATGGTGGTGCACCTATAGTCCCAGCTACTAGGGAGGCTGAGGCAGGAGGATACCTTGAGTCCAAGAGTTCAAGGTTGCATTGAGCAATGATTGTACCAAAGTTGTCCAACCTGGGTGACAGAGTGAGATCACTCTGTCTCTAAAAAAAGGAGTAAAAATTACTACATTGATTTTTCATATTTCTAAAACCACACAGAATTGTTCCCCCCACATATTCAGTATTCCATGGTTCCAATGAAACAGGTAAGTTTACATTTTATATTGGGATACAGTGTTCACCTTGAAAGATTGTAAAAGGCTGATAGTAAATGTGCTATTTCTGAATATTTAACAGAGAGGTATAATAGGGAGGTATAGAATGTTTATCTCACCAGTTAAATTATTTTCTGAAGCTAACACTACCTTTTGGTAATGGGAGAAGGGGACTATACAAGAATTCACAGAAACTTAACCAGCACAGGGTGAGTCTCAAAAAAAAAAAAAAAAAAAAATCCAGAAGGTTAAAGTTTAGCAAATGCGGTGGGACTTTTCTCCCTCTTTTCTACAAATTGCAAACCAACCATCTGGAGCCAAGCTGGCCCATAACTGTTGAGGGCCTTTGTGTCATAGTATAACAACTTCCTCCAAACATTTTTCCCCTTAATGATAGAGGCTCCCCACCCACCTCCCAGTCATTTGCCTGATAATTACACAGTTGTCCTTTTGACTGTCTAATCTCGTTTAACTAGACACATACATTTTCTTAGTCTTCAGCTGGTAATGAATGTATGTATATTCTGAGGAAAATGTTTGTTGGTTTGTTGGTTGGGGTTCAAATTAAATAAATAAGTAAAGGAAAGTTAAGTTATTTTTCTTTTAAAATCTAAATCTAAACCCACAGAATTTCTTTTAAGAAGTGCTATGTCTTGGCCGGCTCCGGTGGCTCACGCCTGTAATCCTAGCTCTCTGGGAGGCCAAGGCGGGTGGATTGCTCGAGGTCAGGAGTTCGAAACCAGCCTGAGCAAGAGCGAGACCCGGTCTCTACCATAAATAGAAAGAAAATTAATTGGCCAACTGATACATATATAGAGGAAAAAATTAGCCAGGCATGGTGGTGCATGCCTGTAGTCCCAGCTACTTGGGAGGCTGAGGCAGGAGGATTGCTTGAGCCCAGGAGTGTGAGGTTGCTGTGAGCTAGGCTGACACCAAGGCACTAGCCTGGACAACAAAGGGAGACTCTCTCAAAAAAAAAAAAAAAAAAAAGTAAGAAAAGAAAAGAAGTGCTATGTCAGTCAGGCCCAGTGGCACACATCCATAATCCTAGCACTCTGGGAGGCTGAGGAGGGAGGATCACTTGAGCTCAGGAATTCCAGACCAGACTTACTAGTCTCTACTAAAAAGAAAACTTTGCCACTGTGACATGTGCCTATAGTCCTGGATACTCAGGAGACTGATGGAAGAGGATCGTTTGAGCCCAGGAGTTTGAGGATGCAGTGAGTTATGGTGATGCCCCGGCACTCCAGCCAGGGCAATAGAGTAAGACTCCCTCTCACACACACACAAAAAAAGGTGCTATGTGGAAAATCCACAGAAATCAATAATTCCATCAGAAAGTGATAAGTGATTCAGGAGAGCTGGGCTCTAAAAGTGAAGAAATTTTAGGAAAAATTAATTAATTCTGCAGATATTTTCCTTTTTATGTGTCCCAAGAGTGTATATAATTTTTAAAAAACAGTGTCTCAGTAAGTCCAAAGGAGCTCTTTCAGTGAGTATAAAATAATAATTCTAAATGATAAGACATTGTTTTTTTCTTAGTATTATATAAAATAAGTGTATCTTACAATTAATGACACTTTATATTTGACAGAATATAGTAATCCAATCTACATAGTAATTTGCTTTTTTGAGACAGCCTCACTCTGTTGCCCAGGCTGGAGTGCAGTGGCGTCATCATAGTTCATTGCAACCTTAAACTCCTGGGCTCAAGTGATTCTCCTGCGTCAGCCTCCCAAATAGCTGAGACTATAGGTGTGCACCAGCAGGCCTGGCTAATTTTTCTAGTTTTTTTCCCATAGAGATGGGGGTCTCACTCTTGCTCAGGCTGGTCTTGAACTCCTGGCCCCAAGCAATCCTCCCATCTCTGCCTCTCAGAGTGCCAGGATGTGAGGTGTGAGGTGTGAGCTACCATACCTGGCTTTAAATATTGCTATAAATATATAGGTAGTTTTAAAACATTAAAATGCTGAGTTATTATATAAAAATATCTGAAAATTATTTCTTTGAAAGGTAAATTGTAACTAAACAGACTTCAAAATCATTGGGAAAATTATAAGGGATAAAAATATAAATATCTTAACATATTTCTATTAGGTTATTTAGCATTTACAATTCCATCCTTTCTCCCCTCTTTCAAAGCTCATTGTTATCTTCTAGTGAAAAAAATCACTGACATGGCAATTATTTGATCTGGTGTGTTGTCCCAGCTGTGCCATCCACAAGCTGTATAACCTTGGCAGGCCAGAACTTCTGTTTCTTTATCCATGAGGCTATGTCCAGGTCTAAATATGTCTTTAACTCTAAAAAGTCTACATTTCAACCCAGTCATTATCATTAGGCTGAGAAAAGGCAAATTGGCATTGGGGTGCCCCACAAACAAAATTGACACAGAAACATACCAAAATTTCCTTCTAATCCTGTACCATAATTTTAGTAGCTGTGCTCTAATTCCAATTAGGCATCATATTTGTTTACTCATTCATTTAACAAATATTTATGGAAAGCTTTTTGTGCACCAAAGTGCGAACCAAATAGGAATAGCACTTGTCCTCATGGAGCTCATAGCCCATTAAACAAATAATCTATAATTACAAATTGTGATATATGCTAAAAGGGGAAAGTATAGGGTGCTAGGAGAGACTGTCCAAGGGAGACCTAATTTAAATTGCATGGTAAGGGAAGGCCTCTCTTAAGAGATTTAAATTGAGATCTGTAGGATTTGTTCAAGTTAGTTAAGGCAAAGTGTGTGGTGGGGGGGGTGTATGGAGGTGGAGGGGGGCTGTGTTCCAGGAAAAGGAAATAGTATGTACAAAGACCTCTTTTTTTTTTTTTGGAGACAGAGTCTCCCTTTGTTGCCCAGGCTAGAATGAGTGTCGTGGCATCAGTACAGCAACTTTTTGAGTTTAAGACAGCAAACTTAAACTCCTGGACTCCCGCAATCCTGCTGCCTCAGCCTCCCGAGTAGCTGGGACTGCAGGCATGTGCCACCATGCCCGGCTAATTTTTTCTATATATATTAGTTGGCCAATTAATTTCTTTCTATTTATAGTAGAGACGAGGGTTCACTCTTGCTCAGAGCTGGTTTCGAACTCCTGACCTTTAGCAATCCGCCCGCCTTGGCCTCCCAGAGTGCTAGGATTACAGGCGTGAGCCACCGTGCCCGGCCTACAAAGACCTTGAAGTAGAAAAATGTTTGATGTGCCAAGGAACTGAAATGAGCCACAGGTGCTGCACTGATAGGAGGTAAGGTGGAGGTAAGCGCCTCATGCTAAGGAGTTTGGATTTAAGTTGAATTCTATGGGAAATGAATGAAGGTTTCAATCAGGGGTGGAGCAGGGTGTGACTTGATCCTCCATTTTACATATTTTTAAATGTAGATTGACTGCTCAGGAAAGACTAGATTGCACAAGATAAGGTAGGATGCAATAGTTTAGGAGAGAGATGATGATGATAGTTGGGACAAGCTGAACAAGGGTCCAGGCAATGGAGGAGGAGAGAATTGAGTGGGGGGTTTCTGGAGGTAGGATGAAGGGAGTTAGGGACAATGGTGCTCAGGATAATTCTCATGTTTCTGCTTTAAGAAACTGGGTGTTTGGAGATGCCCTTTACTAAGATGGGAAAGATTGGCAGAGGAAAAAGTTTGGGGAAATAGCGAGAGTGCAGTTTTAGACCAGTTAAGGTTGAAATGTTTGTATTAATAAAAATTCAAATGATAATGTCAGGTAAGCAGTTAGACATACACGTTTGGAGGTCAGAAGAGAAGTTTAGGCTAGAGATAGTGTTAGGGACCGAACTTCCACAGCCCCACCGGACAGAAAAGCAGAGACATCGAGGATGCAATCACACAAGAGGAGGTTTATTTTCTGGCTAGCCAGGGTCCAAGCCCCAGAGCACCAACGCAGTGGCCACTCTCGCAGGCAAGGACCCCGACCGGAACAACGGCATGCCTTTTATCCCCATGGTGCACAAGCTGCGCACAAGCTGACTACGCATGGATCATGCGTTGCTTTAAAATGATTGGTTGCCCACTATTGCCTTTTGAAATAATTGGCGGGTTGGTTGCCCTCTATTGCCTGATGGGCCAGCCGCCCGTGCTTCAATGACCTCATCCCGTAATTCCCCTTACAGCGGTGTAGCAAGCAAGCAATGACCAGAAGCAAAGGTTTGTGGTTAGCTCATTGCCCTACCCAAGTAAATTCCCGACAATTGGAAGAATTCCTCTGCCCTTCCTCTGTCCTACAAATTCCTCTGCCCTACAATAGAAATTTGGAAGTCACCAGCCTATGGAAGATATTTACACCATGGGACTGGGTGAGATCATCTAGAAGATAACACAGAAAGAGGAGAGATGGGAGCCCAGAACACACAGTATCTGCAAGAAACTAGTCTTCTGAATGTTGGGCTACAGCCAGCCAGCAGGTTCACCCTTCTTCCATTCATTATTCTATTCTATTCTGTTATGTGTATATATATCTACTTTCTACTTGAATACTGAACTAAAGGTCCCAGAGTATTTTTTCCCTTGCTGTCAGAGCCAAAGGGAGAATACAGGTTTTGGTGGCATCTGAATCATATAAAATTTTGGGAGCCTTCTTTAAGAAAAAGAATATAGGCTGTCTGTTTTGTTTTGTTTTTTTTTAATTTTTAAAAGGAAAAAGAATACAGAATTGTAAGTATAAAATTAGGCACAAAGTAAACATTTATTTAAAACCAAAAAAAATCACAACAAATTACAGATTTCTAAAAGCTGACAAACACCACAGATTTCACAAAATCAAGACAAATAACTTTATTATTAAATTATTTTAATTAATGAATTAGTTATTAAGTAACTAACTGCAAAACAAGTTTTTTTCCCTACCTTTTTCTGGCTGCATTTTTCATTGTCTCTTCTCACAATGCTTTTGGAAAATCATATTTTATAGAGAGAACAAAGATATAATTCAATCTTTTATAATGCACATGGTCAAACTTTGCTTTTTATTATTAAGAACATAAAATTTCTGCATTACAACTCATGACTGGTTATGCCACATAAATTTTTAGAATCATTGTCAAAATTGGGAAAATCTCAAGTTTTTTTCCTGTGTATTTATTTTTATTTTTTTTCCAGCATATTGTGGGGGTACAAAATGTTAAGGTTACATATATTGCCCTTGCCCCCCTTTCCCCTTGAGTCAGAGGTTCAAGCATGTCCATCCCCCAGTTGGTGCCCATGGCATTCATTATGTATGTATATACCCATACCCTCCCCACCTGCCCGACACCCGATAAATGTTATTCCTATATGTCCACTTAGGTGTTGATCAGTTAATACCAATTTGCTGGTGATCAAGTTTCTTTTATATATAAATGGTAAGATTTCAGGGCCATTTCATGCTTTGATGCCAATTTGTATGTCATCTTGTCTGGAACCATTTGACTTTGTCAGGATAAGATGTGTTGGATATGCCGGGATATAGTCCTACCATGGAAGCATAAGACATACATGACTTCACACAAAAGCATGCTCGCTGTTTGTAATAATGCTACAGGCTTTGCCCTGCAAACATAAGAATTCTGATAAATTCTATTTTGTGCCATTACCATTTTTTAAAAAAAATGTTTATACTTGTATATGTTGTATTACTGAACACATTTCTTTTTTGGGGGTTATTATTGGTTTAATATTTGGTTTATTCATTATTGATACATTATATTTCTCAATACACCTTTAAATACTGAACCCATTTCTGATAGGACTTTCATAGGTATTGATGAGAACTTAAGATTTCAGCTTACAGTTGCACATGTTTGATGACTAGGAGAATTTTCTACAGAGTAGGTTCTGGCTTGTATATTTCAAATCTTATTTCTCCTCTAGTACCCAAATACTGTATGCTCACATTGCAACACAACTTCTGGCTTTGGATCTGTGTGTCACGGTTCATGGCGAGTTGGCAATGGGAGGTAGAAATGCCATTTTTATAACCTAGATGACTGTCAGTGATTTAATTATACACAGAAGTGATTGTGAATTCCATAAATATATCCCACTGAACCCAAAATAAATAAAAATATCCCAAACTCAACACCCAATATGAGAAGTCTGAGTAGAAACAGACAATAATTTTAACCAGTTGCACTTAAAATGTATTACTTTTGAAAATTTTACAAATACACATGACCATGACAGCTCATTGCTAGGGCTTCTCCTAGGGCCTTACTAGGGCCCTATGCAAGTCAAACTTCATTAGTTTCATGGTAAATCTACCTCTAGTCAGAGCATCACACCTCCAAAAATATTGATATTAACTACCCACAACTGTATCCCACTTTTATTCCTTCCTTGTAGGCAAAACAGTTAATTTCACTCGTCTCACACACTCCTGTGAGTTAGTTCTGGGGGAAATCTCAAGGTGATGATTTGAGGAACTGCTCTGGGGATACCAGTGGCTAGTATTTTAGTGTCGTTTCAGTTCTGCAAGGTGAAAAGAGTTCTGGAGGTTGGCTGTACAACAAAGTGAATACACTTAACACTACTGAACTGTATACTTAAAAATGGTTGAGATGGTTAATTTAATTTTATATTACACACATACACAAAACTTTTATTATTCTCTTCCATATCTACTGTCATAACACTGTTCTAATTCCTAATGGTGTATATTTTATTACAGTATTCCCCCCTCAGTCATGGGGGGATCCATTCCAAGACCCCCACTAAATGCTTGAAACCTTGGATAGGGCTCTCTATATAGACAGAACTCTATATATACTATCTTTTTTCCTATGCATACATTGAATTATAAATTAGGTACAAAAGATTAAAACTTTAATATTAATAATAAAACAGAACAATTGTAACAATATGCCAGCATCATTACTCTTATGCTTTGGGGCCATTATTAAGTAAAACAAGGGTTCCTTCAACATAAGCAATGCAATACTGGGACATTTGATCTGAGAACCTAGACAGCTCTAAGTGCCTAAGGGGTGGGGTAGCACAGACATCGTGGATCCACTGGACAAAGGGATGATTCATATCCCAGGCAGGTTGGAGCAGGACGGCCCAAGATTTCATCATGCTACTCAAAACAGCATGTGATTTAAAACTTACAAATTGTTTATTTATGGAATTTTCCATTTAATATTTTTGGACTGTGATTGACTGCAGGTAACTGAAATCTTCAGAAAACAAAACCATGGATAAGAGGGATTTTTTTTTTTTTAAAGCTTTAAAAATGAAGTATACCATACAGAGAAAAGTGAACAAACCAGAAGTGTATGGATCAATGAACACATTATAATAGCCACTACGCAGGTCAAAAAAGAGAACATCACTAATATCCCAGAAGTCTTCTCCATATCCCCTCTTCTCTCCTTTCTAAATGTAAGCACTATCCTGACTTCTGATGTCACAGATTAGTTTTGGATATTTTGAAACTTTAATATAAATAGAAAATATAATGTACTCTTTTGTCCCTGGTTTCTCTGTCTTAACATCGTATTTATGAGATCCATCCATGTTGCTTCATGTAGCAATAGTTCAGCCATTTCTATTGGTGTATAGTATTCCATGGGATGAACATATTCCATAATTATTTCATCTTTTAGGGTTTATAAGCATTATAAATTTTTCTCTTTTTAAATTTTAGACATTTTGTCAGCTGTAGTGTAGGGGCCAAGGAAACTACCCCTTTGCCCTCTCCAAGGCCCACTGAAAAATCAGTTCACAAAAGGCAGATTAGTTGGAGAACAGGCATACACATTTTATTAACGTGTACATAGGGAGAATCACAGAGTGATTACTTACCCTCCAATGGAGTTCAGAAGCTTATATGCTGCCCTGGCAAAATAGGTTATGGGAGTGGGGAGAAGAGGAATTTTTTTTTTTTTTTGAGACAGAGTCTCACTTTGTTGCCCAGTCTAGAGTGAGTGCTGTGGCATCAGCCTAGCTCATAGCAACCTCAAACTCCCGGGCTCAAGCAATCCTGCTGCCTCAGCCTCCCGAGCAGCTGGGACTACAGGCATGCACCACCATGCCCGGCTAACTTTTTGTATATATATATATTTTAGTTGGCCAATTAATTTCTATTTTTAGTAGAGACAAGGTCTCGCTCAGGCTGGTTTCGAACTCCTAACCTCGAGCAGTCCGCCCGCTTCAGCCTCCCAGAGTGCTAGGATTACAGGCATGAGCCACCACACCCCGCTGAGAAGAGGAATTTTGTTGAGACGGTTACTAGGGACAGTGAATGGATCAGAGAACAGAGATTTACTTGTACATTATCTTGAGAAAAGGTCTGCTTGGGTGTGGTTACATTCTCGGTCTTATAAGGAAGGGAAGAACAAAAAATTGTTCTTCTTGGTGTGTTTGAATCTTAGATAAAGGAACTTTGGAAAACTTTATCCTGGCCTTGGGAGAGTAAGGCAGGTAGGAGGAAGAAGGTCACAAAGGTTTTGAGGTATTGGTTTCTGAGCCCTGACAGTAGTATTCATTTTTGCTTTAATTTTCATTTCTCTGCTGACTAATGATGTTGAATAACTTTTCATATGCTTAGAGGCCATCTGTCTATCATCTTCTGAGAAGTGCCTCTTCAAATCTCTTGCTAAATTTTCTATTGGATTGCTTATTATTTTCTTACTGATTTGAAGTTCTATTGTTCCCTCCTTTTTTTTTTTTTTTTTTAAACAGATGAGGTCTTACTCTGTCACCCAGCCCAGAGTACAGTGGCACAATCATTGCTCACTGCATCCTAAAACTCCTGGGCTTGAGCAATACTCCCGCTTCAGCCTCCCAAGTAGCTTGGACTACAGGGGTGTGCCACCATACCTGGCTTTTTTTGTTGTTGTTGCAGAGTGGGGGTCTCACTATGTTACCTATTTACCCAGGCTGGTCTCAAACTCCTAGCCTCAAGTAATGCCTCCTGTCTAGGCCTCCCAAAGTGCTGGGATTATAGGCGTGAGCCACTGTGCCTGACCTTGAAGGAGTTCTTTACATAATTATGTTTACAGGCTCTTTATTGTTTACACATGCTGTATATATCTTATCCCATTCCTTTTCATTATTGTAGTGCTGTCTTTAAAGATCAAATTCTTAATTTTAGTTTTCATTCTTTTCCCTTTGTTAATGTCTTTTATGTCCTGTTCATAAAATCTTTGCTACTTCAAGGTCATGTTATTTGAAAGAAGTTTTATTGTCTTAATTTCAAATTTAAACTATATGCTACCTGGCTGGGTGTGGTGGCTCACACCTGTAATCCTAGTACTCTGGGAGACCGAGGCAGGAAGATTGCTTGAGGTCAGGAGTTTGAGACTAGCCTGAGCAAGAGTGAGACTCCTCCCACCCCCATCTCTACTAAAAATAGAAAGAAATTAGCTGGGCAACTAAAAATAGAAAAAATTAGCCAGGTATGATGGTGCACACCTATAGTCCCAGCTATTTGGGAGGCTGAGCCAAGATTGCTTGAACCCAGGAGTTTGAGGTTGCTGTGAGTTAGGTTGACGCCATGGCACTCTAGCCTGGGCAACAAAATGAGACTCTGTTTCAAAAAAAAGATTCTTGCTTAATATATTTATTTTTCAGCAAGTCTCCTGATTTAAAGCTTTTATTTTAATTAAAAAATTTTAATTACTACGGGTACATAATAGTTGTATTTATAGGGTACATGTGGTGTTTTGATACAGGCATGCAATGTGAATTAATCAAGGTAATTGGATATCCATTACCTAAGGCATTTATCATTTCTTTGTGTTAGGAACATTCCAATTCCACTCTTTTAGTTATTTTAAAGTATACCCCAACTTACTATTAATTATAGTCACTTTGTTGTACTATCAAATAGTGTTTGTTCTATCTACCTATAATGACTTAAAGCTTTTCATTGAAGAGTATAAACTACAAAATGTGAACTGAAACAAATACCTAATACTTGAAATGGTAAAATCAATTATTGATATAGAACTATCAGATTTAAAATTATAATAATGGGCATATTACAAATAGAAATATTAAAGTTATTTTTTGGAGTAGGGGGTGGTTAATGAACTAAAGTGGTAGCAGTGGGCTCAGCTAAGTTAAAGATATTTCTGTAAGGCTGGTAGTAGTTGTATGGGATGACAACAATGGGATACTTGATTGTCAGGGCTATTTTCAAGGTACAATTAATTTTAAAATCATATTTTCCTTTAATGTATCTCACAGGAATATAATAAGGAGTCTTTAAGTCCTTAAAGAAGGTAATAAATTGCTTTTACTACAACAAAGACTAAAAAATCTATATAGTATATACAAGTACATAAATATGATGACAGTGATAAAAGACTATCTCTTCTAGTTAGAGTCACAGATACATTAAAAAAATCTTTCAATATAGCAGTTATTAATAACTGCCACAATGTAAGGGCTTTTGCTTCTAGTGCATCCAAAACTTGTCAAAATAAGATTAAATTGAGCAGCTACCAATAACCTTGTATAAAATTATAGAACAGAGCTTGGAGCATAAAGTACTTTACAAATATGTTAAGAAATATATATGTGTAGCAAATTTCATTTTTGGGACTCAAAAATGGTTAACTAACTCCACATACAGTTTCTACTCTAGATTGTCTTAAAAGAGAACTTTTAAAACTTGGTCTGTTATCACTAACACAATCATTCATCATTCAGAGAATGCAGTTTTCCCCTCAATTATTGATATTATATTACATTGATATTATATTAAATATCAATACTATTCTTTCAAAATATAGTATCTGTTGCTAGAGGAATGTTGTAGGAGGTCAAATATAAAAAGCAAATATAATTTGTGAATTATTTGCAGTTTTGGATGTAATCTTCATGAGCATGCAAATAACTTAGAGTTGACTACAGATTCATTTTTTTAGTAAAGGATACTCAAAAATAAACCCTGCTTTAAAAGACAGTCCTACATAGGAGTAGGTAGCTGCCTAAAAATATGCTTTTAGGAGATATGAAATGTGTGGTAAATAAGATCCTTAAATAATTTTTAAAAACACATTGGGCTATATAATCAAATGAATACTTTCCTTATAGAACTTTTAGAACTACCGGGCAGAAGATAATACATTTACATGCTAGTGATGTTGCCATTGTTTTTATGAAATTATTTTCAGCATCAGCTTTTGAACCACACAAGAATATTGGTTTTATGTTGATATTATTATTTTTTAATCACAACTGACATAGCTCTGTTAAGTAATTTTTATTATTTACTACACCAAGCTCTAGCTTTGATAACTTTGGGTCATTTCCAAAAATCAAATATTACCTTAAAGAATGAAGATTTGCTACTATGAAGATATTTAAAAATGTGATTAGGATGCTCAAGTAAATTTTAAAAACACATTATAATAATTTAGAATAGGCCAGGTGTGCTAGCTCATGCCCATAATCCTAGCACTCCTTTGGGAGGCCAAAGCAGGAGGATTGCCTGAGGCCAGGAGTTTGAGAGCAGTCTGCACAAAATAGTGAGACACTGTCTCTACAAAATACAGAAAAATTAGCTTGGTATGGTGCACACCTGTAGTCCCAGCTACTTGGGAGACTGATACGGGAGGATCACTTGAGCCCAGGAGGTTGAGGATGCATGCAGCGAGCTATGATGCCGCCACTATACTCTAGCCTGGACAAAGAGTGAGATCACCCTGTTTAAAAAAAATAAAATAAAATAAAGGTAAGAATTGTGGCTTGCACTCAGCTACTCAGGAGGCTGAGGTGAGAAGATCACTTGAGGACAGGAATTCAAGATCAGCCGGGGTACCATAACAAAATATAAAAAATAAAAAATAGAACAAGCCTAGTTTTTATCAAGGTGACTACTTGGAAAGGAATGCTTATTTAGATTATTAGGTTAAGGAGAAAAAAGTCTCATTACTTCATCATACCTCTCATTTCTTCCATGCAAAAATGGGAGTGCTGCTGCATTTGTGAACACAACTGCCATAGCACACATAAACAATACTGAAGTTACCCTCTCCCTCCCTCTGTATTAGCACATCGTGAGTTTAAAAACCCCAGATTTGCTTGGGGAATAACTTAACTGACAATCTCAGAAAATGAAACATGGATTTGATGAATTTCAGTAGAGAATAGGAGTGAATATATTTAATCCTGAGATCGGTTGAAGGCAACACTAGGAAAATCCAGAAAGAGAAGAGCCACAGCCTATTGAGATGGCTCTATTGTAGGAGAAAGAGCATAGAACATGGAGTTAAAAGACCTGGGTTTGAGCCTAAGCTACTTGATTTTGGAGCAAGTCATAGAACCACATAGATCCTTTCAAACTCTCAGATTCCCAATATTAAAACAATGTCCTCATTTTCAATGTTTCACAAGATTGTTGGAGGACAAATGAACAACATGCCTGGCTGCTTTTGTAAGCTGTGAAACCCTATGGAATTTGAAGCAGTCTTACAGTAATTACCAAAGGCATCATCATATAAGTAGGGGGAGGCAGGAGGCAAAGTACTAAGGGAGGTAATATACAGTAAGGCAGTAAAATACAAAATTGTCAGAAACAGAATTTCTACTACACAGAAAAGTGGTTAAAATAATTTTTCAAATAAAAACTATTGACTTTCCTTTAGTGGCTGAGAGATTATTTTCTCCATGAAGGTTCTTATCCTATCATTCAATCCTCAAGGTGAACCCATAAGGTAGGTATTATTTCCATCTTAAAAATGAAAAAACTGAAGCTAAGTGAGATTAAAAGACTTGATGAAAGCCACAGAGGTATAATGTAGTAAAGTCCAGGTTTTATACCAGTTATTTTAGTTCCAAATCCACTTACTACCTTTCATTAAGGGATGAATGAGAGATGAAGACACTGGTTGTGAATGAATGACTCGTTTAAAAAATGACCTGTGAAGAGAAGGAAGAAGTTAGAGCAAAAGAAGGAAACCTATGTTAAGTGGAAGTTTTCTTTTTAAAAATTAAAAAAAAAATTACATAAGTAAAACAGACATATATTCTTCCCGTAAAATCTAAAACACTCTCAATCCTTATCCTGCTGTCAATCAAACAATCCTCCCAAAGTGCTGGGATTACAGTGGCAAGCCACTGTACCTGGCCCATCTTGTGTTTTTGATTAAACAATAGATTTTAGAGAGTGATGGCACATGTGGATCCACCTCTCTGGGAACCTTATTTCCAATTTTACTATTACCAGCACTACCTCAAATGAACATTGTTATGCATGCTTCTTGGAGCACAAAAGTGTTTTTCTAGGGTAGATACCAAGGGTGGCATTGCTGGGTTATAGGATATGGGTATTTAAAAATTTTACAGATATTGCAACATTGCCTATGTAGCTTTATCACTTAGTACTCCTACAAAGCAATTATTTCAGTTTCTGGGATTTTTTTAAAATAACATCTTTAGTTTTTGATTATGAAAAGTTCAGTTGAAAAGAATGGATGCCTTAAAATTATTTAAATTTAAGACTTTACATAAGTATATATTTAGAGGAGAGTTAAATGAGAGAAGATACTGAATAGAAAATAACTAGATTCCTCAGGAAATGTTAGGGGATGATGTTCAGAGCATTATGAAGTAAAAGGTAAGGTAGAAGGTTTGCGATCAGGGGATTCAAGAATGGGGACAAAAATTTTTTTTTAAGAAGGTCTCAGTAAGTTACCCAGGCTGGAGTACAGTGGCTAATCACAGACCCTATCATAGTACACTGTGGCCTCCAACCCCTGGGCTCAAGAGATTCTCTTGCCTCAGCCTCCTGAGTAGCTGGCTGGACAAACTTTAATAGGTTATATAGAGAAAATGAGAAAGCAGGTGACTAGACAGTGTTTCTCAAAGCGTGTTGTAGAAACACTAATCCACAAGATGACTAGAGAAAAAAGTGTTCTATGGTCAAAAAGTTTGGTAAATGTGGCATATTATATCCTACTTTTAGAAAGGTACATATCAACATATTAAAGGCTCTGAAAAAGACTTGCAGTAAATAAAGTATAACTCAGTGTTTAACTTAGTGTTTCTCAAACATTCTCAACAATTGAACCCTTTTTTAAACACTCCAATCCCCCAATAGATTAACAGAACCATTTTCTGAATAATACCAATTAATATACTGTTGAACCAGTCTTTTGTGAAATATATACTTTGAGAACACTGGATTAGTGAAAATTCTGAAGAAATGGCCAATGATGAGTGTGCAGCTTGTCTTTACAAAATATATTTGAAAACAAAAGATACAGAGAACAATTTTTTTTTTTTTAAGGCTGGTCAAGTGGAGCAGCAGGAGTGGAGAAGGAACAAAGGAATCTGTAACTGGTTGTGATCAATTAGTTGTAAACACTACTGCACTCAGACCAACCTACAGAGAACAATTTAACGAACATCATGTACCCACTCCTCAGAACTAAAAGGTTAAGCTTAAATTATAAAAATTTCTTTTTTAAAGAGACAGGGTCTAGCTATGTTGCCCAGGCTAGCCTTGAACTTTTGGGATCAAACAATCCTCCTGCCTTAGCCTCTCAAGTAGTTGGGATTACAGGCATGCATCATTGTGCTCAGCCCAAGTTATAATACATTTTTAATGCTTATTTTTCTATTATAGAGGTAATACGTGTTTATGAAACAAATTTGGGAACTAGAATAGGAAAAACCTACTGTCATCACCTTACTAAAACTACTACTGTTTTAGAGCAGTTATTTTAACCTTTATTTCTATTTTTTTATATCATTATAATACAGCCTATACAATTTTGTTTCATTTTGAACATTTACAATATATCATAAGCACTGTTAAACTTTTTTACAGCTATTTTTTAAAATTTTTTATTTATTTTTATTTTTTTTGAGACAGAGTCTCACTTTGTTGCCTAGGCTAGAGTGCCTTGGCATCAGCCTAGCTCACAGCAACCTCAAACTCCTGGGCTCAAGCGATCCTACTGCCTCAGCTTCCCAAGTAGCTGGGACTACAGGCATGAACCACCATGCCCAGCTAATTTTTTTGTGTGTATATATATATATATTTTAGTTGGTCAATTAATTTCTTTCTATTTTTAGTAGAGATGGGTTCTCGCTTTCTATTTTTAGTAGAGATGGGTTCTGCTTTCAAACTCCTGACCTCGAGCATTCTCCCGCCTCAGTCTCCCAGAGTGCTAGATTATAGGTGTAAGCCACCATGCCCAGCCTACAGCTATCATTTTTAATAGCTGTATAATATTACAAGTGGATAGTCCACTATATCACTATTCCCCCAGTTTTTGGAATTTAGGTTATTTGCAACTTTTCCTCTTTTGATTTTCGTAACTAATATTGCAATGAGTATCCACTGGAATATAAAATATTATAGTTATTCTCTCAGAATTTATTTGCCAAGTAGTATAGTAATAGTTCAAAGGCAATGTACATGATCAACTATATACCAAAGTGCCTGTTTACCTGGTTTTCTTACTTAATTCGGATTCAAAAACTTAATGCTTATTCGTCTTAAGTTTAATTTTGTTAGCACCATCTATTTTTCCAGCTGATGGAAATTTACCACCCTAATCTGTCATTTACTGCATTAGCTGTCCTTACCAATTTTACAATATACTACAGTCTCCTAAGTGTGCTATATATTTCTTCATCTAGGTAGTAGACAAAATTCTTACATATTAATATGCTAAGAACAGAGTCCAAAGGAGGACAGTATTTTTTTTGAGAGAGTCTCTCTTTGTTGCCCGGGCTAGAGTGAATGCCATGGCGTCAGCCTAGCTCACAGCAACCTCAAACTCCTGGCCTCAAGCAATCCTTCTGCCTCAGCCTCCCAAGTAGCTAGGACTACAGGCATGTGCCACCATGCCCGGCTAATTTTTTCTATATATATTAGTTGGCCAATTAGTTTCTTTCTATTTATAGCGGAGACAGGGTCTCACTCTTGCTCAGGCTAGTTTCGAACTCCTGACCTTGAGCAATCCGCCCACCTTGGCCTCCCAGAGAGCTAGGATTACAGACGTGAGCCACCACCGAGCCCGGCCAAGACTATTTTGACATGTATAAATTTACCAATATTCTTTGCAAATTCTTCAAGGAGCTTCAAAGCCAGTTTGACCAAATTTTGATTATGACTAAACCAGAGTACTGAAGCCACTTAACTGTAGTATCTTAGTCTATTTTTCTCTATCTTTTCTTTTTTAAATTTTTACATATTTTACTTTTATATTTTTTCCATCCTTTGAAGGTGTATATTTTTCTCTATCTTGTTCACAAAGATGGAGAAGAAAACTTTCTCAAATGTGCTACTGAGGGATCATTCTTTTCCCCCATGATTCCCATATTGCCTTGAGGACAAAGGCTGTATCTTACACATTTTTGTACATCAGAGCCTAACAAAGAACATGTGTGGTACATAGTACAACAGTAGATTCTCAGTTTAAATAGATTCTCAGTTAAAGTTCTGGCATGAACTTAATGAACCTGTGATGTCTCACCATAAACACAAAATGGCAAAATGTGTAATATAGCACAGGTTTTGTAATTCAAAGTCCTGGGTTCAAGTTCTGACTTTTCGAGTTGCAAGCTGGTAACTGTGTTACTCCAGGCCTTATTCAGTTTGTTCATGTATAAATTGGTGATAACCCATCTTTTATACTTGCCTCATAGGGTTCTTATGAGGATCAATATTTCTAAAGGGAAATCCGAATGTCATTACTAGACTTTTAAAATCCCTATTAATCCCCTTAATAACTCCCATTGCCCTCAAGAAAAAAGTCCAATCCTTTAACATTGCCCTACAAGGACTTTTGTGGACTCTGCTCAATTCTTCATTATCTCTATTCTTCCAAATAATCTAAACTCTTCTTTTTTTTTTTTTTTGAGATACAGAGTCTCACTTTGTTGCCCAGGTTAGAGTGAGTGCCGTGGCATCAGCCTAGCTCACAGCAACCTCAAACTCCTGAGCTGAAGCAATCCTCCTGCCTCAGCCTCCCAAGTAGCTGGGACTACAGGCATGTGCCACCATGCCCGGCTAATTTTTTCTATATATATTAGTTGGCCAATTAGTTTCTTTCTATTTATAGTAGAGATGGGTCTGCTCTTGCTCAGGCTAGTTTTGAACTTGACCTTGAGCAATCGCCTGCCTTGGCCTCCCAGAGTGCTAGGATTACAGGCGTGAGCCACCACGCCTGGCCATCTTTTTACTTTGCCTAGAATGCTCTTCCCCTATACACTGGCTACTACTAACAGCAATACTACTAATAGCAATAGCTACAACCCACTAATTCTTACTAGGCATGGGACACTTTATGTATATTATTAGTTTATACTTTATAAAAGAGGTAGTATTTTCATTCCAGTTGTACAAATAAGGCACAGAGAAGTGAAGCAACTTGCTCAAGAGTAACACAGCTATTAAGTGTAGGCACTGGGTTTCAAACCAAGATCTGTCTGAATTCCGTGATGTTCTCAATCCCTGCTACTAAGACTTTATCCAGGAAGTCTAACATCTTTAATACTCTCTAATAACCAATAACTTTAAGTTAGCACTTAAGACATTAGTTTATAATCATCTGTGTACTTTATGTCCCCTCAGTTGGACTTGGGTAAAACTGCATCTTGTTCACTTTAGTTCTTGGTAAACATAATAGGTATTAATAAATACTTGCTGAATAATTAAATAAGTGAAAATGCTTTTAAACAGAAAGACATAATACAATTTATTATTTCTGAATTTAGTTAAGGAACATCACCAGGCTTACCAGTTTGTGATCTACAGAATCCACCTTTCCCCCTTTTTGCAGTGTGGTACTTTTGCTTATATCCTTTCTTCTGTGACTTCCTGTTTGCCACAAATCCTTAAATATTTCCATCCCCTCCCCTTTATAACAGAGAGCTGTAGTTTGTGAAAATCTGCTACAGAGAAAAACTAAAATGTTAAAATTATTTTTCTATTCATAGTCATTCTTTAAAATTCCTTAAAACTTAAAAATATATATATATATTAGAGCAAAACATCAGAGATCGCTGAGGGAAAAACTTATTTTTTAAAAATGAATTTCAAATCAAGACTAGGCTGACAGGAGAAAAGCAACCCCAGGACACATTTATAAATGAAACCTTCCGGTTGCTGCCCTGGCAGTGTAGCCCCAGGTGGCATCTTATTTTTCATAATAATTTACCAAGGCCCTTTAGCAATTATAATACAGAGAAAACAGGTGCTGCACCGAGCAGGGGGTATGACTAAATCAACCTTTTTTGGCTCAATTTTTGGACAAAAGGCCCAGAAGTTAATCGGTTTTGTTGTTCTCATCACCTTCGGAGGGGGAGAGGGAGGAGGGGTTGAGAAAAGGAAAGAGGGAGAGGAAGTGTGGCAAACAAATTCTTCTTCATATAGAGCTCCGGCCTGGTCCCCAGGTGCGGCCCCTCCAAATGACCGTTTACGTTCCGTCAATTTTCTCTAGTCACTTAAAAAATGACACCTGGCTTCAGAGGTAAGAGAATATAGAGAATATACGAAAAAGTAAGGTTATCAGGTCTCGTGGGAACTTCAGCACTCGATCGGCGTCCAGGAACGCCACCGGCCCAACCGCCGCCAGCTCGCGGATGCCCCCGGGGGCCCGACGCCCGGCCAGGCTTCCCCTCGCGCTCCCGCTACCCACAAGCCACCGCGCCTCGGCGCGCACGCGCAGCGGAGACGGCCGTCTCAGGAAGAGGAAAATGGAATAAACAACTCCGAGGAACCAGAGCGCGAGAAAGCGAGTGGAGGCAGAATTTAAAAATAAACTGGCCCCTCCGCCCTCCCCACCCGCTCGCCGCCGCCGCTCCCTCTTCCCCTGCCCGCGCCCTCGAAGTCCCCGTCTGGGCCCGCGCGCCCACCCCGTCGTCCCGCGCGGCCCCTTTAAGAAAAGAGAACGAGAGAGTGAGTGAGAGAGAATCCCAACTCTCCCCCTCCCCTCCCCTCCTTCCTACCCCCTCCTCCCTCCCCTCTCCCCTCCCCCCCTCTCCCCGGGCGGCTCCGGCTCCCGCAGCGGGACAGACCCACCCGCCCAGGCTTTTATCCGGCACCGGCAGCGTCTTCCTTCCCTCCCCCGTCTATGGTGGCGGCGGCGGCGGCGGCTCCTCGGGCGGCGGCGGAAGACGAGGCTGCGGCGTTGCCATGAACAGTGGCGGCGGCCTCCCGCCCCCCTCGGCCGCCGCCTCCCCTTCCTCCTCCTCGCTGGCGGCGGCAGTGGCTGTGGTGGCCCCGCCGGGGGTCGGGGGTGTCCCCGGCGGGGCGGCGGCCGGAGTGAAGCTGAAGTACTGCCGCTACTACGCCAAGGATAAGACTTGCTTCTACGGGGAGGAGTGTCAGTTCCTGCACGAGGACCCGGCCGCCGGGGCTGCCCCGGGCCTCGGCCTCCATAGCAACAGCGTCCCCCTGGCTCTGGCGGGTGCGCCCGTGGCCGGCTTTCCGCCGGGAGCCGTCCCTGGCGGGGGAGCGGGGCCGCCCCCCGGGCCCAAGAAGCCAGACCTGGGGGGCCCGGGGGCAGGAGCTGCAGCGGGCGGAGGAGGCAGCAGCGGGGGACTCGATGGGCCGCGGCTGGCAAGTGAGTGTGGTCCGGGCGGGGAGGGTCGTGGCGGCGGAGGTGAGGCCTGGGCCGGTTGAGGCCCTGTCGGCCGACGGGAGTGAGCCCGGCCCGGGCGTTCCCCCCCCTCACCTCCCGAGGCGGTCTGAGAGGCCTAGGCCAGGCCTGAGCCCTCCTTCCTTCTTCCTGCTTCCCCTCCCTACTGTCTTCGGCTAGCTCGGGAGCGAGGGGAGGCTGGGTTCCCGGGAACGTGGGTGGGAGGACTGGGGTGATGTGAGTGGGGGCGGGGAGGAAGGGGGATGGGCTGTGGCGTGCGGAGTGTGAGGAAGGGGTGTCGTTTCCGGGGGGTGTGGAAAGGGGCTGGGTTTGCAGGCACATGTGTTTTGCGTGCCCGAGTGGGGTGGCGTCTGCCGAGTGTTGAGGTCCCCTAGTGGGTGTGTGTAGAGGGGGGTAGGGGACGGGGAGGGGAGGGGCGGGCTTAAGGCTTCATGGAGTAGGTTGAGAAAACGGAAAAAGTTTGTGGAAGGTTTGGGCGAGATAGGTTTTCCAGGCAGGAAATGCTTTCTAAGGATTAGGAGAGAGCGACTGCAACTTTTGTAGTGTGCTTAGGTTTAATCGAGAGTTTAGAGTAGGGATTGCAAGATTTGCATTTCAACATAGTTTTCTTGAAAGCATGACTAAGTGTGTTGGGTGTCAGTAGGGATACTGTCTTAGACAACTTTGTATCAAGCACACTCAGCAGTGTGCCCTGCGTGCCCACTGTCAGGTGCTGCGTACGTTTATGTGCGACTGAGCACTTGGGTGCGGATATCTTAGGGGCTGTTTATAGTTTTTAGTTTTTCATTTGCTATTATCTATTGACTTGCAACTTTTTAATTGTTAGTGGACTTTACAATTATAAGTGTAAATGTAATCTATTTTACGGAATGTTGACTTAATAGAGCAGGTGCCAGGTGTTCTTTTTTTCCCCTTAGTATATTGAGCATTTCTTTTTTTATTTTTTTTATTTTTTTTTTGGTATATGTATACAATGGAATATTGAGCATTTCTAAGCCAAATAGGAATCCTACTTTCTTGGGAATTCTGGAGAGCTTTTAGATCTTAAAATAATTTGATAGGAAGTTTAACTTGGACATGAGAACATTTCTGTCTTTTTTAACATTGTCAATGAAGTCGGTATAAGATTTAAGCACTTAATTGCTCTATGAGGATTATTTAATATCTTCCCAGAGTGTTTATTTTTAAAAGATAATATTATTAGTTGTGATGGATTTGACTTTAATGAATACATATTTGCTGAGGCCGATATGCTAAGAAAATTAATTTGTGACTCAGGATATTTTATAAAAATGGTTACTTGGTGGAATTTTATCACTTTTGAGCATCACCTTTGCATTTTCAGTGTAATCTTGTGCTGGATGGGTGAGTTGTGGCTCAAATTAATTTAAGAGTGATGTTTGATTCTTAAAACAGTGAAGCTGAACAGCAGTTTTGTTACCTACAAGGAAGAATTACTTTTTAAAATGCTGGTATTCGAGTTCATATGTGATCTTTCTAGGATTTTTCTAATTAATACACTCTGAATAGAAGAGTTGGTATGTGAAAGACAGGACAGGATATAAACAGGTGAAGATGGGTGGTCAAGGTAAGCACCCATTTCCTATCTTAGAAAAGGAAAGTAATTGAGATACTGGGTCTTGAGAGGACAGGCAATTAATGCTGAAAAAGCATGTTAGAATGAATACTTAGTCTTTTAACAGTTATCTGATTAAATAGCTGATTTATGTATTTGGATTCTGTAGTGTTTTCTGTAATTTAACTGGCTGAAGCTTAAGGCTTCTCTTTTCTGTGGTCAGCTTCTCCATATCTCTCAGGAATACCTAGGTTGGGATTCCTTGTGGTTGAGATAAAATTGCTTCATATCAGGGAGTGGCAAATAAAGTTGTTTAGGAATCAGGGAAGAGGGTTGTGCTGGTGATTTTATGGCTGGTTTGAATTTTTACACTTGTTTAATTTTTAGTCTAGTTTCTACCTTTTACTGTATTCTGTATCTTTTGAGACAGGCTTGATCTATTAAGTGAATGAGGCAAATAAAATAGACAGCATATTCTAAGAGATATTCCTGTTAGAAGTTTAAATTTTGTTACTGACTTGATCTTGTAGTGTCACTGAGACAGTTTTATTTTGCTTTTGCTTTTTCTTTGCTCTTCTTCAAAGGGTAAGAATGTATAGTATTTCTTTAGCTGAGCAGTCATAAGCTGATCTGCTCCGATAAGCTGGATGTGCCTGCAGAATTGGCCTCCATGGTATCTTGTATGTGCACTTGTTTGTTTTTAAACATTTTATAGAAGTACAACATACCTAGAGAAAAGTGTACAAATAATACACTCTTGGAATTTATTTTCACAAGAGAACACATTCTATATAATCAGCATTCACATCAAGTTCACATTCACATAATCAGTACTAGTATGAGGTACTGATTAGGGCTGGGCACTGTGGCTCATGCCTATAATCCTAGCACTGTGGGAGGCCTAGTCAGGCGGGAGGATCCTTTGAGCTCAGGAGTTTGAGACTAGCCTGAGCAAGAGTGAAACCCTGTCTCTACTAAAAATAAAAAAAAAAATTAGCTGGACAACTAAAAGTATGTAGAAAAAATTAGCCGGGCATGGTGGCACATGCCTGTAGTCTCAGCTACTCGGGAGGCTAAGGCAGGATCCCTTGAACCCAGGAATTTGAGGTTGCTGTGAGCTAGGCTGATGCCATGACACTCTACCAGGGGCAACAGAGTGAGACTCTTAATTTTTTTTTTTTTGAGACAGAGTCTCAATTTGTTGCCCAAGCTAGAGTGAGTGCCATGGCGTCAGCCTAGCTCACAGCAACCTCAAATTCCAGGGCTCAAGCAATCCTCCTGCCTCAGCCTCCCGAGTAGCTGGGACTACAGGCATGTGCCACCATGCCCAGCTAATTTTTTCTATATATATTAGTTGACCAATTAATTTCTTTCTATTTATAGTAGAGAAGGGGTCTCGCTCTTGCTCAGGCTGGTTTCCAACTCCTGACCTTGAGCAATCCGCCCGCCTCGCCCTCCCAGAGTGCTAGGATTATAGGCGTGAGCCACCATACCTGGCCAAGACTATCTTAATTAAAAAAAAAAAAAATCATCAGTAACTGCAGAAGTCCTGCTCTTGCCCCCTCTCAGTCACTAGCCTTTCCCAACGGTAACTACTATCCTAATTTCTAACACAACAGACTAATTTTCTTGTACTTTTTGAACTTTATAGTAGTGGAGTCATGTGGTATGTACTCTGTGGGCTGCTTTCAATGTGTTTGTGAGATCCATTCATGTGTGTAGGATAGTCTTATTTTTGTATTGTGTGAATATACCACATTTTATTTTCTTATTTGGATTGTTTTCAGTTTTTGTCTACTAGGAAGACATGTTTTTTGGTGAGCAAGTCTACATACTTTTGTTGGATCACCTAGGAGTGGAATTGCTGGGTTATAATAGGGTATGCATAGCATAATAGGGTATATACCTGTTCAGTTTTAGTAAATAATGTCAAACAGGTTTCTGAAATGATGATAACACATTTACATTCCTTCCAGAAGTGCATGAGAATTCCAGTTGTTCCACATTCTCCTGAAAACTTGGTATTACTCATCTTGTAATTGTAGCCATTCTGGTAGCTAACATTTATGGTATAATTTTTGTGTTTTTAATCCCCATGTTTGTGGGCTTTAATTGAATTACTTGACAACAAAAAAAAATCAAAAGATTAATTATAGGAATACAGATTTCTGGCTTCTCTTAAAGAGCATCTCTTACCTGTATTGGAATTAAGGCTGTTGATTTGGCAAGACTCTCTTGATTTGTCATTCTCCTTAATTGTGTAACTTTTATAACTAGACATTTGAGTTTTTGTCCCTTAATTGGGTCCTGATTAATACACAATAATAGATAGAAGAGTTGGGATGTGAAAGATAGGACAGGATATAAACAGGTGAAGTGGGAGTTAAAGGAAAACATTCACAGAATTGTTTTGTTAGTGTTTTCAGATAATGTTAAAACCTTAGAGGTGGCCGGGCGAGTTGGCTCACACCTGTAATCCTAGCACTCTGGGAGGCCGAGGCGGGCGGATTACTCAAGGTCAGGAGTTCGAAACTAGCCTGAGCAAGAGCGAGAGACCCCCGTCTCTACTGTAAATAGAAAGAAATTAATTGGCCAACTAATATATACAGAAAAAATTAGCGGGGCATGGTGGCGCATGCCTGTAGTCCCAGCTACTTGGGAGGCTGAGGCAATAGGATCACTTGAGCTCAGGAGATTGAGGTTGCTGTGAGCTAGGCTGATGCCACAGCACTCATTCTAGCCTGGGCAATAAAGTGAGGCTCTGTCTCAAAAAAAAAAAAAACCTTGGAGGTAAGTGCATGAGAAAGTTTTATCCTTACTTTGCACGCATTGGAAAACTGAAGCATGAGGGCTTTTTCTTAGTATACTTAGTTACAGTGATGTTTTAACCTTGTAAAGGACTGTTCTTTTATTTCTTGCTCACCTTTTAAGCATATAGTATATATGACATTTTCTTCAACTCTTCAACTGGCATTGTGGTAGGAAACATGTTCTAGCATTCAAGATAGTTGTTGGGGAGATAAGTTTATTTAAAAAAATAAAGCATTTACTTTTGACATTTCATGTTTGTTAAGCTTAGGATTTTCTAAGGCTCAAGTATGATTTGATTCTTTTTGTGTGTGTGTGAGACAGAGTCTTGCTCTGTCTCCCAGGCTAGAGTGCTGTGACATCAGCCTAGCTCACAGCAACTCAAACTCCTGAGCTCAAGCGATCCTCCCGCCTCAGCCTCCCAAGTAGCTGGGACTACAGGCATGCGCCACCATGCCTAGCTAATTTTTTCTATGTATTTTCAGTTGTCTGATTAATTTCTTACTATTTTTGGTAGAGACGGGGACTCGCTCTTGCTCAGACTGGTCTTAAACCTCCTGAGCTCAAATGATCCTCCCTCCTCGGCCTCCCAGAGAGCTAGGATTACAGGCGTGAGCCACCACGCCCGGCCGGCCGGTTTTCATTGTTTTAATTAATTTATTTTTATTGATTGATTGATTGATTGAGACAGGGTCTTGCTTTGTTGCCTAGGCTAGGGCGAGTGCCGTGGCGTCAGCCTAGCTCACAGCAACCTCAAACTCCTGGGCTCAAGCAATCCTTCTGCCTCAGCCTCCCAAGTAGCTGGGACTACAGGCATGTGCCACCATGCCCGGCTAATTTTTTTTTTTTTTTATATATATGAGTTGGCCAATTAATTTCTTTCTATTTATTTATTTATTTATTTATTTTTTATTTATTTATTTATTTTGAGACAGAGTCTCGCTTGTTGCCCAGGCTAGAGTGAGTGCCGTGGCGTCAGCCTAGCTCACAGCAACCTCAAACTCCTGGGCTCAAGCAATCCTGCTGCCTCAGCCTCCCGAGTAGCTGGGACTACAGGCATGCGCCACCATGCCCCGCTAATTTTTTTATATATATATATTAGTTGGCCAATTAATTTCTTTCTGTTTATAGTAGAGACGGGGTCTTGCTCTTGCTCAGGCTGGTTTCGAACTCCTGACCTCGAGCAATCTGCCCGCCTAGGCCTCCCAGAGTGCTAGGATTACAGGCGTGAGCCACCGCGCCCGGCTTTATTTATTTTTTATTAAAATTTTTTTTTTAAGGCTGGACAAGTGAAGCAGTAGGAGTGGAAAAGGAACAAAGGGCTCTGTAACTGGTCGTGATCAATTAGTTGTAAACACCACTGCACTTGTACGAGCCTTAATTTATTTTTTTTTTTTTTTGAGACAGAGTCTCACTTTGTTGCCCAGGCTAGAGTGAGTGCCGTGGCGTCAGCCTGGCTCACAGCAACCTCAATCTCCCGGGCTCAGCGATCCTACTGCCTCAGCCTCCCGAGTAGCTGGGACTACAGGCATGTGCCACCATGCCCGGCTAATTTTTTGTATATATATTTTTAGTTGGTCAATTAATTTCTTTCTATTTTTGGTAGAGACGGGGTCTCGCTCAGGCTGGTTTTGAACTCCTGACCTTGAGCAATCCGCCCCTCCTCGGCCTCCCAAAGTGCTAGGATTACAGGCGTGAGCCACCACGCCCGGCCTTAATTTATTTTTAATTCCTTTATTTTTTTAAGAGTTGGGGTCTCAGGCTAGAGTGCACTCTACGAAGACTAGAGGCTAGTGGCTATTCACAGCCATATTGGTAAAATGCATTTTTGATTTAATGATATTTTTGGCTTCCAGTGAGGTTATGTGCTGATAAACTCATTGTAAGTTGAAAATATTGTATACCAGAAATGTATTTAATACACTTAACCTACCAAACCTCATAGTTTAGCCTAGCATACCTTATTGTGCTCATAACACTTTCATTAATTCACAGTTGGGCAAAATCATCTGGCAACACAGTATACTGTGGAGTATCAGTTGTTTACCCTCATGGGTTGCTGTTCTGTGTTTCTGCCCAGCACAATTGGAGAGTATTGTACCCCATATCACTGGCCTAGGAAAAAAAATTAAACTTCAAAATTTGAAGTGTGGTTTCTAAACCATTCTTAAAAAGTGGAACCATTGTAAGGTGGGGACTGTTTGTATAGGTGTGCTGATCTCACTAATATTGGCTGAGTTAATGGGCATGTAGATAATAGCCCTCTATCCTAGGAAAAGATCTCCCTTTTTTGATATCTCTCTTTTGGTATGTCTGTCTTGCCTTTTCTTTAAGAAATAAAGATATTGTTCCTACTTTTCTAAAGCTAGTTTTAAATTATATTTTTAATATTAAAAAAAAAATCCAGCTTTAAGCCAGGTGCAGGAGGATTGCTTGAGACCAGGAGTTTGTGACCAGCCTGAGCAGTAGAGTGAGATTTCATTGCTAAAGAATTAAAAAAAAAATTAGCTGGTTGTGGTGGCACATACCTGTAAGTCCCAGCTACTTGGGAGGCTGAGGTGGGAGGATCCCTTTAGCCCAGGAGTTTGAGGCTGTGGTGAATTATGGTCATACTTCTGCACTCTTGCCTGGCTGACAGAATCAGATCCTGTCTCAAAAAAAAAAAAAAATCCAGCCTTAAAAAAATAGGAGCAATATCTTTTTTTTGGAATTAAAAATATAGTATTAATACATGTCTAGGTTAGATTTAAATAGCACAAAAGGGTACACAGTGAAAATACTCTCCCTCCTTATTTCCTAATCCCTCTCTTCAAAAAGATGGTTCCTCTTTCTAGTTTTTGTAGCCATTCACAAATATTCTTTGCCTGTGCTATCATTCATGTATCTCCCTACTTCTAACACATGTATTAATATATAATATACACACACGCTTAAATGTACATGTAGAAGCCTAATGCACTTTGAATTTTCTCACCTAATCACTTGTCTTATAGTTTGTTTCAGATTCACACATAGAAATCTTCCTCATTCTTTTTCATGGCTGCATAATATTCCATTGTATGTTTGTATTATCAGATTCTTTATAATGGACATTTAGATTGTTTATAGTCTTGCTGTTATAAATGATGGCACCAAATTGTTATGTATTAATGTATTATCTATATTTATTTATATATAAATTTACACAAATACATGATACATACATGTTAAGGAACATACAGAATCTTCAGTAATCTGGTTCAAACTTGGTACATTAAAAAAAAAAAAAACCTGGCCGGGCGCGGTGGCTCACGCCTGTAATCCTAGCACTCTGGGAGGCCGAGGCGGGCGGATTGCTCAAGGTCAGGAGTTCAAAACCAGCCTGAGCGAGACCCCGTCTCTACCATAAAAATAGAAAGAAATTAATTGGCCAACTAATATATATAATATAAAAATCAGCCGGGCATGGTGGCTCGTGCCTGTAGTCCCAGCTACTCGGGAGGCTGAGGCAGCAGGATCGCTTGAGCCCAGGAGTTTGAGGTTGCTGTGAGCTAGGCTGACGCCACGGCACTCACTCTAGCCTAGGCAAGAAAGCGAGACTCTGTCTCAAAAAAAAAAAAAAAAAAACCTGTGTATTTTATATACCATTTGCTGAACATAAGATATTTGAAGTATTCATCTACATGATACCTGCCCTGGCAAGATTTTCTTTTTCCTAATGGCTCTTAAATTAAGAGATAGTTATATAAATGACATCTTTGGTAACTTAGTAAGTTAATATTTGTAAATAGTCTAGTAGTCACTGGGGGATTTCATTTGTGTATGTAATAAAAAACAATCTTACTGATTATATACCAGTATTTTATTGTGGATCTACATTCTTGATATAGGTACCTCTTTTGTTTGTTTGTTTGTTTGAGACAAGGTCTTACTCTGTTGCCTAGGCTAGAGTGCAGTGGTGTCAGCTGATTGCAACCTCAAATTCCTGGGCTCAAACAATCCTCCCACCTTAGCTTTTGGAGTAGCTGGGCCTTGTAACAGGCGTGCACCACCACACTTGGCTAATTATTCTATTTTTTGTAAAAATGGTGTCTCTATTTTGCTCAGTCCACACTCCTGGCCTCAAGCAATCCTCCCACCTTGGCCTCCCAAAATGCTGGTATTATAGATACAAGCCACCAAGGCTGGGCACAGGTTTTTTTTTTTTTTGAGACAGAGTCTCACTTTGTTGCCCAGGCTAGAGTAAGAGTGAGTGCCATGGCGTCAGCCTAGCTCACAGCAACTTCAAACTCCTGGGCTCAAGCTATCCTCCTGCCTCAACCTCCCGAGTAGCTGGGACTACAGGAATGTGCCACCATGCCCGGCTAATTTTTTTCTCTATATATTAGTTGGCCAATTAATTTCTTTTTATTTATAGTAGAGACGGGGTCTCACTCTTGCTCAGGCTGGTTTTGAACTGACCTCAAGCAATCCGCCTGCCTCTGCCTCCCAGAGTGCTAGGTTTACAGGCGTGAGCCACCGCACCTGGCTGGGAACAGCTTTTAAAGAAAATTTTTAGCAAGCTCCTCAGATATATATTATAAATTTAATATATACAGATAATGTCTTTAAATAACTTAGATTATGGCAGGCATTTAGCTTAGTGTAATTTGGGCTAATAATAAGTAGAGATTCATTTATTTAATTAGTTAACAAACATTATTTACTCTGTTAGGTACTGTTTTAGGTTCTTAGGGTTCATTAGTGAACAAAATAGATAAAAGATCCCTTCCTTTGTGGACTTTAACATTTTAATGGGTAAGGCAGACAATATTTATAAATCTAACTGCAATAATTTTATAGTGTGTTAAAAGATGACAAGTCCTATTTTTTATGAAAATGGATTATAGTAAGAGGCCATGGAAATGTAGGAATTGGGTTGTTACAGAATGAAATTGGTAGATCAGGGAAAACCTCATGGAAAATTGGATTTGATTGTAGACTGGAAGAAGGATAGCTAAGCCAGTTGCCAGGAGAAAGAGTATCTCAGGCAGAGGGATAGCTAGAGCAATGGTCTTAGAGATGGAGAATGCCTGACACATTCTTAGAAAGCTGATAAAGCTGGTGTATAGTGAGGAATGGGGAAGAGTTATGACTTTTGTTTTTATTTTGAGTCAAAAGGGTGATATGATCTGACGTAGGTAAGAGAACGCAAGAGAGAATTTAGGAGGTTATTTGCAATAATCCAGTGAGAGATAATGGTACCTTAGGCAGGATGTAGCAGTGAAAATGGCAAGAGCTAGTCAGATTCCAGATAGAGCCAATGTAATTTCACGTTGAATGTAGGACTTGAGAGAGAGAGAGGAGTCAGGATTGGTTTCAAGAAAGTAGAAGGATGGGTGGAGTTGGCACCAGCTGAGATGGAAAAGACTGCGGAGAGAACAGATATGGGAGAGAAGATCAGGAGTTTGGTTTTGAACATGTCACTCTTAAGATATTAGACATCAAGTGGAGATTTCAAGGAGGTAGATATATGAGCCTGGAATTTTTTTTTTTTTTTTGTTAGAACTGGAGAGCCTAGAGTTCTTGAGAGAGATTAGGACTAGAGTATAAACTTCAAGTCATCAGTATATACATGGCATTTAAAACCATGGGACCAAAAGAGATCACCAAGGAATGTGGCTTCTGTAAGAACTTGGGAGACATAAATATCTATTGATAAATCAGTAAGCTATTTACTTTTTCCTAGGAGGAAGAATAATAGGTTAAGTAACATTTGGGTACTTCATATGTGCCAGGCATGCTGTATGTACACACACACACACACACACACACACACACTATCCTCTCATGTTTAATACTAATAATTATTTCATAAGGTACATACTTTTTCATTTCACAGTTAAAACTAGCACTTAAGGCCGGGCGCTGTGGCTCACGCCTGTAATCCTAGCTCTTGGGAGGCCGAGGCGGGCGGATTGCTCAAGGTCAGGAGTTCAAAACCAGCCTGAGCAAGAGCGAGACCCCGTCTCTACTATAAATAGAAAGAAATTAATTGGCCAACTGATATATATATAAAAAATTAGCCGGGCATGGTGGCGCATGCCTGTAGTCCCAGCTACTCGGGAGGCTGAGGCAGGAGGATTGCTTGAGCCCAGGAGTTTGAGGTTGCTGTGAGCTAGCCTGACGCCACGGCACTCACTCTAGCCTGGGCAACAAAGTGAGACTCTGTCTCAAAAAAAAACAAAAAACTAGCACTTAAAAAGGGTAAGTAATTTCTCAAGGTCACATAGCAAGTGGTAGAGAGAGAGGATTTATAATCAAGTTTGTTTTGCTTCAAAGCCTATCTTTTTTTTACAGTATTGAGAGTAAAATGTAAACTTTACTTGTTCTAATGCTATGTATCCTGTTAGAATTGAGTCTATATCTGAGATGTGCATCCAATCTTGCTAGATTATTCTAATTAGCCACTCTTGTATGGTTAGGTCATACAGAGCTAAAGAGCTCCGTTTAAAAAAATGACAGACCTTCAAAAAACTTTGGCTATTTACAAAAGAAACACAAATGGCCAGTAGGCATATAAAAGTTATTCAAACTTTATTAACAAGTGAATTAAAGGCAAATTGAAACAGACCGTCTTTTTTTTTACACGACAGTACGTACATGATACTGTTTTAAAAGATGTGTAAGAGGAAATGTCCTAGACCAGGGGTCCTCAAACTTTTTAAACAGGGGCCAGTTCACTATCCCTCAGACTGTTGGAGGGCCGAACTATAGTTTTAAAAAAACTTATGAACAAATTCCTATGCACACTGCACATACCTTATTTTGAAGTAAAAAAACAAACGGGCAAAAATACCCGCATGTGGCCCGCAGGCCATAGTTTGAGGACACCTGTCATAGAGAAATATATACCGAGTTGTTTTTGTTTTTTGTTTTTTTTTTTTGAGACAGAGTCTCACTTTGTTGCCCAGGCTAGAGTGAGTGCTATGGTGTCAGCCTAGCTCACAGCAACCTCAAACTCCTGGGCTCAAGCGAACCTGCTACCTCAGCCTGCCAAGTAGCTGGGACACAGGCATGCGCTAGCATGCCTGGCTAATTTTTTCTATATATATATTAGTTGGCCAATTAATTTCTTTCTATTTATAGTAGAGACGGGATCTCGCTCTTGCTCAGGCTGGTTTCGAACTCCTGACCTTGAGCGATCTGCATGCCTTGGCCTCCCAGAGTGCTAGGATTACAGGCGTGAGCCACCTCCCCCACCTGTACTGAGTTGTTAATGTTATTTCTGTGGTGGTATCATAGGAGGGAGACATTCATTTCTGTATTTCTGGATTGCTTTTCTTTTCTAACTCAAGTCTTTCTAATCAGAAAAAAATCAGTCAAGATAACTAACGCACCAAAAAAGACAAGACCCAAACCCAATCCTCAGATGTTAGCTTACTAGAGGACTTAGCAAAAAAATTTGAAATGCATGTGATTTGCTGGTTTATTTCTCCAAAATTCAGCATAAACCCTCTTAGTTCTCAATAAACCAGGGGTTAAGATGATCTTAAACTGATACTTTGCAGAACAAGTAAACTGGTTTTAGAAATAAATTTTTCTTTCTCCATTATTAAATTCCAAACCACTTGACTGAGAAAACAATAGTGGAAAACTTTTCACCACATTTATTGCTTTATTGGTGGCTTTTGATTGTATAGAAAAAAGTAATTATCTTGGCATAGATCTCAAACTGAAACTGTCTTTTTTTATTGGAGTGCATTTTTTTCAGTTAAGTATTCATGTGGACAGTACTAAAGAGCTTCATCCACGAGCCCAATTTATTTAGTTGTTGATGTTCAAGTTTGTAGCATGTTCATCTTGGAAGGTCTGTAGTGTTGCAGTGCTCCTCAGAAACAGCTGTCTTACCAGTCTTGCAGCATTGCAATTCTTTTCTTATTGAGGAGACCAAGTGATAATGTATATCTTAGAAATTTTTAGGTCAAAATAATGTACTGTATATACTCCAGTGGAACAGTAGGGTCTCACCTGGGTACTTGTTAAGCCACTTAATCTAGCTAAAAGTGTACTTTTGGGGCTTTTTTGTTTTGTTTTGTTCTGTTTTTGTCTTGTTATAGGCATTGCTGTGGCTTTGTGGGTGAATAGGTGTGACAACTTAAATAAGAACCAGTTTGCCAGATGGACTTTGCAGTTTAAAACAATGGCAACTTTCCTCTCTGGAGGTCTGATGACTCACTCTTTAGTAAATGATGTAATGTATTTGTGCTCTTGGCACTAACTAGAGAGCTTAATTTAACTATCAAACATTTATTAAACATTTTTGTGCCAGGTATCTTATAGATATTGGGGAATACAAACATGTATCAAACATGGTCCTGACCATTTATGAGTGAATAGTCTAGTAAAGGAGTTTGAAATGTATAAATTGTGGCATAATATGATATGCTATAGATATAAAATGTATGGGAAATTCTGTTTAGGGATGTTTTGGAAGGTTTCATGAGGCAATATTTGAATAATTTTTAAAAAGATGTGTGAAGCGTGCCTGGCAGAAAAGAAGGACATCCTAGGCAGATGGAGAAAAGAAATAGAGGTCTTGAGATAAAGCAGGGTATGTGGTTTTGTTCTCTAGTCATCTGATAATAATGAGAGAATAGGCTAAATTATGGAGAGTGGCACCCTAGGTTGTAGCCACATTGTGAAGGCCTTCTAGGTTGTGCTAATAAGTGATATAATAAGATCTGTGTTTTAAAAAGATAACCATAGGAGGTTTTTTTGGCTTCTAAGGATGGAAATAGGGAAACCATTTAGAGTCTTATTAGTAGTTGAAGGGAGAACTGCTAAGGCATTAGGGTTTAGGGCAGTGGAAATGAAATATAGGGGACACATTTGAGAAAGATTTAGTGAAGTAACTATTTAGGGAGATGGATGAGGGAGAGAGAGGAGCCAAGGATAACTGAATTTTTTGCTTAAAATTGTCATGGCCGAGTGTGGTGGCTCATACCTGTAATCCTAGCACTCTGGGAGGCTGAGGCGGGAGGATTGCTTGAGGTCAGGAGTTGGAGATGGACCTGAGCAAGAGAGAGACCCTGTCTCTACTAAAAATAGAAAGAAATCAGCTGGACGACTAAAAATATATATAGAAAAAATTAGCTGGGCATGGTGGTGCATGCCTATAGTCCCAGCTACTAGGGAGGCTGAGGCAGGAGAATTGCTTGAGCCCAGGAGTTTGAGGTTGCTGTGAGCTAGGCTGATGCGACAGCACTCTAGCCCAGGCAACAGAGTGAGACTCTGTCTCAAAAAACAAACAACAACAACAACAAAAAAAACAAAAGAAAGAAAGAAAATGATAATTTCTAAGGACATGGACACAAAAAATAAAAAGAAAAAAAAAGTTTGTCACACATCTACCTAGAGACATTTAGTAATAGGCATTAGAAATGTGAGTCAGCTTAAGGATTGACTGAGAGGAATGTAGTATAGTGTTTTTTGAAGCCTTTGAAGTAAGACTGTTCAGGTTTCAAATCCCATCTTTGTGCCAATGAAATGGGAAATAATCATACATATCTTAAGGAACTGTTGTGATTGTGCATATAAAACGATAAATGGTGTTAGGTATTTTGTCTGTCTATCTAATCTATGTATCGGAACCAGGAATGAATGTTTCAAATTGAAAGAATGAGAGTATAAGAAGGAAAGAGTGGTCTAGTTAGATTTCTGGAAAGGTAAGTACTTGAACTACCTTGTTAGCTCTTTATGGAATTCCCTCATTTGAGTTGTGGTTTACTGTTATATTCCATATTTCTTTTGAGAATGAATACAAAAAAATGTTCCTGGAAATCTTCCTTTCAACTGTATTGAAGATGTCACTGTGTTCAATGCTCTGTGTAAAAAAAATTCTTATAATAATTTCTGTGGAGTTTAGTACTAGGAAAAGTATTTTTGCTCTAACAAATTGGTATTTGTTATTTTACTAGTTGAGCAATTTTTAAACTTTTGTTTTTTTAATTTTGGGTATTTCAAAACTTCTGAGCTTAAATGTTCAACTGAGATACTTTCCTTAGCCTGTGCTTTTGGTTTAATAAGCCCCATTTACTCTTTTTTTTTTTTTTTTTTGAGACAGAGTCTCACTGTGTTGCCCAGGCTAGAGTGCCGTCGTGTCAGCCTAGCTCACAGCAGCCTCAAACTCCTGGACTCAAGCAATCCTTCTGCCTCAGCCTCCCGAGTAGCTGGGACTACAGGCGTGCTCGACTATGCCTGGCTAATTTTTTTCATATATGCTTTTAGCTGGCCAATTAATTTGTTTCTATTTTTAGTAGAGACGGGTCTCACTCTTGGTCAGTCTGATCTGGAACTCCTGACCTCAAGTGATCTGCCTGCTTTGGACTCCCAGAGTGCTAGGATTATAGGCGTGAGCCACCATGGCTGGCCCCCATTTACTCTTTTATTATATGACTCTGTTGTATCTTTTCTTGGGGGAAGGGTGCTTAAACAACAGAAATTTATCATCTCATGATTTGGAAAGCTAGAAGACTGAGATCAAGGTATGTATGAGCTGGATTGTTTTCTCCTGAGGACTGTGAGAGAGACTATTCCGTGCCTTTTGCCTAGCTTCTGGTTTGCTGGCAATCTTTGACATTTCTTGGCTTGTAGAAACAACCTCCCAATCTTTGCTTTTTTAAAAATTTTTTATATTTTGGTGACACAGGGTCTCTGTCACCCTGGGTAGAGGGCAGTGGCATCATCATCATAACTCACTCCAACCTCAAGCTCCTGGGCTCAAGTGATCCTCCTGGCTCAGCCTCCCGAGTAGCTGAGATTTGGGTACGGGCCACCATGCCTGGCTGATTTTTCTATTTTTAGTAGAGACAGGGTCTTGCTCTTGCTCAGGCTGGTCTCAAACTCCTGAGCTCAAGCGATCCTGCTGCCTAGGCCTCCCAGAGTGCTATGGTTGCAGGTGTGAGCCACTGCCCAGCCCCAATCTTTGCTTTCATTTTTACTTGGTGTTTTTCCTTTGTGTGTCCCTGTTTCCAAATTTCTTATTTTTATACGAGCACCAGTCATACTGGATTAGGGCCCACCCTAGTTGACCCCATTTTAACTAATTATATCTGCAGTGACCCTATACACACATAAGGTTGCATTCTGAGGTATAGCAGGTTGGGACTTCAACATAGGAATTTTGGAGTGATACAGTTCAATTCCTAATAGTTGTGTGGTTAAAAAAAAGAGAGATGCTATACCTAAAATGCCTAATACACTTGACTCACGATTGGTGATCTGTGCTACGAGGGCTTCACTTCTCTCTTGGTTATCACCAGCGGTGGTGAATGATGCTTTGGAGTTAAGTGGAGAATTGACAATGTGGACTTGATCTCGTTATGACTCTCTACAGAAGCTTTATCACAAGGACTGGAAACATGTTGTTTGGAGTCATTAATAACTGTTTCCTCACAGTTCTCTTTGATGTTTTCCTTAGTTTCTGAGCTTTTGAGCTACCAGTATGTCTTACATCTTACCCAGCAACCTGCTTTAGATTTGAATCTATTTCTTCTAGACAACGCCTGTGGGTTTTTTATAATAGATGTGTAAAATGTTCCAGCCTACCTTTTTATCATTTATATTAAAATTAAAAAGAAAAACCTACATGGGACGTTTCTCCTGGTACATTCTGTTAAAATACAAAGAGTATATTAGTGTTCATCTGAAAGGACAGGCTAACTTATGCAAATAATTTAATAAATGGATACAAATGATAACCACAAAATATAGCCATTTATTTGGCACCTAACATAAACCAGACATGCCAACATACTGAATTATTATCACAACAACCCTGGAAAGTATTAAATAGTGAAGGGAGTTATAAAGTATGAAATATCCGATTTCCTTAAGTACTAAGCTTGACGGTTGGTATCTCTAACATTTCACTTTGACACTTAATTGTTTTATTTTTATTTTTATTTATTTTTTTGAGACAGAGTCTCGCTTTGTTGCCCAGGCTAGAGTGCCAATGGTGTCAGCCTAGCTCACAGCAACCTCAAACTCTTGGGCTCAAGCAATCCTGCTGCCTTAGCCTCCTAAGTAGCTGGGACTACAGGCATGCTGGCACATGCCTAGCTAATTTTTTCTATATATATTAGTTGGCCAATTAATTTCTTTTTTTTTTTTTTTTTTTTTTGAGACAGAGTCTCGCTTTGTTGCCCAGGCTAGAGTGAGTGCCGTGGCGTCAGCTTAGCTCACAGCAACCTCAAACTCCTGGGCTCAAGCGATCCTTCTGTCTCAGCCTCCCGAGTAGCTGGGACTACAGGCATGCGCCACCATGCCCGGCTAATTTTTTCTATATATATTAGTTGGCCAATTAGTTTCTTTCTCTTTATAGTAGAGACGGGGTCTCGCTCTTGCTCAGGCTGGTTTCGAACTCCTGACCTCGAGCAATCCGCCCGCCTCGGCCTCCCAGAGAGCTAGGATTACAGGCGTGAGCCACCGCGCCCGGCCGGCCAATTAATTTCTTTCTATTTATAGTAGAGACAGGGTCTTGCTCTTGCTCAGGCTGGTTTGGAACTCCTGACCTTGAGCAGTCCGCCCACCTCGGCCTCCCAGAGTGCTAGGATTACAGGCATGAGCCACCACGCCCGGCCATTCTTGTTTTATTATAATTGTGAAGATACATCCTCAGTCTTGCAAACCCACATTTTGGCTTGTGATTATCTTTCGAATTTTTTAGAGCAATTTTTTGCAACCAAGGATAAGTAAAAAATTTGTGTTATTTTCGAATATGGTCAACACAGAGCAGAGAGCTCCAAATATCAATGAAGTGTTTGGGAAGGATATGGCTAATGAATATACAGTATATTGATGACTTGAGCATTTCAATCAATGACATAACACAAGATTGTTAACATTTTTGCATATTTATCCAGTCTTATTTTCTGTTTATGTGTAAGCATACATAATCATACTATAAATAAAAATGTGTTCCCCTTTCACTCACATAGTAAATGGTTTTTACACTAAAAAGGAACAAAACTAGCTCCTGTTTTTTCTCTACTATCACACAACACTTCTGACACCAGATATGTGGTGTTTTTTCCCAATACTAACCAATTCTCCCAACTCTCTGGACACCATCTGTGTGTCTTACAATTCAGTTGTGACACTAACTACCTGGAGTTAGTGCAGACCCCACAGGTTAAGGGCTCACACAAGAGCTCTTACACAAGAGCCACAACTTCAGACTCCAGTTGCAAGTAGTGGGTTTCCAGGTTATCCACACTTCTGACTTGGCTACAAATTGAGGGTTCCCACAACTCCCTCTTCAGGTTTAGTAATTTAACATTTTGGCTCACAGAACTCAGGCAAACACTTACTTTTACCGGTTTATTATAAAGGGTACAAATGAACAGTCAGATGAAATGGTAGATAGAGCAACGTCTAGAAAAGTCCTGAGGACAGGATCTTTTGTTCTGCCACCCTTCTGGCGTGGATGCCTTCAACCCAAAAGCTCCTTGAATCCCATAGTTTTTATGGAGCTTCATCACATACGCATACGTATTATTACCTCAATCTCCAGCCCTTCTCCCCTTCTGGAAGTTGGGGCTAGGACTAAAAGTTCAAAGTTTGTAATCAGAGCTTGGTTTTTCTGGTTGACCAGCTCTCATCTAGGAGTGCAACAGGAATCACACCCTTAGAACAAAATATGCTCTTATCACCCAGGAAATTCCAAGGGATTTAGAAGCTCTGTGTTAGGAATCAGGGTCAAAGACCAAATATTAGAACAAAAGATACTCCTGTTACCCTTGTCACTTACAAAATTACAAGGATTTTAGGAGCTCTGTGCCAGGAACTGGAGACAAAAACAAAAGAAATACATGTTTCTTTAACAATATCACTGGCACATACAATTATTTGGTCTTTATTATCCTCATTTTCTATATAACCTCTTATTATGGAAAATTTTAAACTTCGATATAAGTACAGAGGATAGTATAATCCCTGTCACCCAGCTCAATAGTGATTGATATTTTGCCCATCTTATTTTGTCCTCTCAGTTTTTGTTTCATTTTGCTGGAGTGTTTTAAACAAATACTAGGCCATGTGCAGTGGCTCAGGCCTGTAATCCTAGCACTCTGGGAGGCCAAAGCGGGCAGATTGCTCGAGGTCAGGAGTTCAAAACCAGCCTGAGCAAGAGCTAGACCCTGTGTCTACTATAAATAGAAAGAAATTAACTGGCTAACTGAAAATATATATAAAAATTAGCCGGGCATGGTGGCGCATGCCTGTAGTCCCAGCTACTCGGGAGGCTGAGGCAGCTGGATCACGTGAGCCCAGGAGTTTGAGATTGCTGTGAGCCAGGCTGACGCCACGGCACTCACTCTAGTCTGGGCAACAAAGCGAGACTCTGTCTCAAGAAAAAACCCAAAAAAACAAAAACAAATACTAGACATTAATTGTCATGATTTTTATTTATAGTTTTTCAGTGAATATATTAAAATTTACTTAATCATTCTTCTTTTGTTGGACATTTCACATTGTTTTTAATTTCTTAGTAAAATAATACTTCTCATTTCTATATAAATCAAATAGAACATCTTCATATACAAATCTTTAGGTGCTTCTGATTATTTTTTTCAGCTGTAACTGAAGTTGTAATAACTAATTGAAAAGACATGAACCATTAAAAATAATCTTTTTGTAATTATGACAACAATATATTTTCGTTGTGGACATTTTGGGAAATTTAAAAAAAAGAAGAAAAAAACCATTACCTCATATTGCTTTTTAAGGAGACCTGACATCAAACTGTCAGCATTTTGTTTTTAGTTTGCTTCTTAGTAGGGAAGTCGAGGGGGTTTTTAGTGGCTTTGCCTGGAGAAGGGCAATCCTACTTGCCACTCAGTTAATTTGTAAAAGTGTAAGGCTTTGTACTTCACTAGCAGCTTAGTGCATCCAAGTGCTCACCAGGAGTAGCATCTAAAACACTGTGTCCTATACTTTATTGATATGTAATGGATTGCCCTTCTAGTTCTGCAACCTTTCTGTATCATCCTACCCTAAAATCAACAGAGAAATGTCAGTATTCCTGAACTCCATCTCATTACTACCTCTGCAGAATTTTTTCCCCCTGAATTTTGAGTTAGTATTAAACTGCTGGTCTGTTTCAGCAGATGTATTGTGAGAAACAGTCTTGAGCAGCTTGCCTCTGTTCACCAGATGATGATTTACAGGAGAAATTGCAGTGGTTTGTATTCTTTTGTTCTTTTACTAACTTAAAGAGAGAAAACTCGATAAGGAAACTGGAAATGGAAGTGTGGTTTCTTCATGTTTTGCTTGGTGGCTATTAGGTGATTAATATAAAATATTATTTCTGTGGGAGATAGTCACCTTAAGCACTATTTAACAAATTTATGTAGCTGAACACATTTTATTTGATCCTGCCTTTTGTTATGAGCAGATAAGTAAAAAAAAAAATTGTGACAGAGATTTGAGACTTTAAAACTTATTAGGAACACAGAAACAAAATCTGTGTTTTGTCCTCTTAAATAATTTTAAATACTTGCCGTGTGCCGTGGCACATGCCTGTAATCCTAGCACTCTGGGAGGCCAATGCAGGAGGATTGCTCAAGGTCAGGAGTTCGAAACCAGCCTGAGCAAGAGCAAGACCCCGTCTCCACTAAAAATACAAATAAATTAATTGGCCAACTAAAAATATATAGAAAAAATTAGCCGGGCATGGTGGCACACGCCTGTAGTCCCAGCTACTCGGGAGGCTGAGGCAGTAGGATCACTTGAGCCCAGGAGTTTGAGGTTGCTGTGAGCTAGGCTGATGCCACGCACTCTAGCCTGGGCAACAGAGTGAGACTCTGACTCAAAAAAAATAATGATAATTTTAAATACTTGAATTTTCTTTCTCTTTCAGTTCCAGGAATGGATGGAGGTGGTTTAACTGATGGAAGTCTCACAGATTCCTATTTCAGCACCAGCTTTATTGGAGTCAATGGATTTGGAAGCCCCGTAGAAACAAAGTATCCCTTGATGCAGGTATCCTTAGTATAATTTATATTACACTAAACAATGAAGTTTATTCCAGGGGCAGGGGACATATAGAGTTTTTATTTATTCTTAAATTTGTTGAGTGGGGGGGTGAGATTTTAGTAGGTAATAAGGTGGGTGGGATGTAGGTAAGCTGTCTCTAGTAGGGCTGGAGTTAGTGAGAGCTGTTGAGGGTGGAGGTTCATGGGCTGACAGTGGAGTGTATAGATGGTAGAGACTAGTTCTACCATTTGTGTGTGTTTTCTAAGTCTGCTACTTAGACTTGGTAGTAATGATGGTAATTTTAACTTTTTGAGCAGATAATAAAAGTTAAAAGTTATAAAAGGGTTTCCCTCCTATCCCTGTTCACCACCATCCTGTTAACCTTCCTACAGGCAACCACCATTACTGGTTACCATTTTCCTATGTGTCTTCTCAGGAATATTCTTTGCATATAGGAGCATAGTATTGGCTTTATCTTATTTAATGCTTAAATGTTAAATTTAAAGCCACAGTAATTGGGACATTTTACATTAAAAATGTCATTGAATTTTTTTTTTCTTTTTTTTTCCCCACCCACTTCATTCTTTTTGGCTAACTCTTTTTTTTTTCTTTATCACATGACTGTGTGCAATGCTCAGGACATTTTTGTTTGCATTATTTTTGTATTTTGGTATGGCAGAATTTTGTAGAGTTGGAATAAAATTGGAGAGTATTTTAGTGTTAATTGGAAAAGCCGTCATTAATAAAGGTAATATATTGTCCTTTCTTGTTTCTGTAATATGCAACTTGATGGCTTTCTCCATAATTGCAATAGGACATTTAAACACAAGAAGGATTAGTCTTTACATATCGTGTTGAACTGATTTTAAAATCTATAGGAAGCCAATACTTTTCTGAAATATTTTAACTTTTATTTACATAAAAGCTGAAGTTTCCTATAAATATGCACCCTAAGGGTTGTTAGAATTATAAGCATTTAAGTAAATGTGCATAGCCATGTATATAAAGGGGGTTTATTTTTACATACAATTAATTAATGTATAAGTTATACCTTCTTTCAACTGCCTGTGAGCCACAATTTAAGGTACTTGTTTTTTTTTTTTTTTTGAGACAGAGTCTCGCTTTGTTGCCCAGGCTAGAGTGAGTGCCATGGCGTCAGCCTAGCTCATAGCAACCTCAAACTCCTGGGCTCAAGCAATCCTCCTGCCTCAGCTTCCCAAGTAGCTGGGACTACAGGCATGCACCACCATGCCCGGCTAATTTTTTCTATATATATTAGTTGGCCAATTAATTTCTTTTTATTTTATAGTAGAGACGGGGTCTCGCTCTTGCTCAGGCTAGTTTCGAACTCCTGACCTTGAGCAGTCTGCCTGCCTCTGCCTCCCAGAGTGCTAGGATCACAGGCGTGAGCCACTGCGCCCGGCCATAAGGTACTTTTTTTTTGAGACAGAGTCTCGCTTGTTGCCCAGGCTAGAGTGAGTGCCGTGGCGTCAGCCTAGCTCACAGCAGCCTCAAACTCCTGGGCTCAAACAATCCTTCTGCCTCAGCCTCCCGAGTAGCTGGGACCACAGGCATGCGCCACCATGCCCGGCTAATTTTACATATATATATTAGTTGGCCAATTAATTTCTTTCTATTTATAGTAGAGACGGGGTCTTGCTCTTGCTCAGGCTGGTTTCGAACTCCTGACCTCGAGCAATCCGCCCGCCTCGCCCTCCCAGAGTGCTAGGATTGCAGGCTTGAGCCACCGCGCCCGGCCCATAAGGTACTTTTAATGTATGTTTTTGTATTAAAGTCACCTCAAGAACTTAGACATCTCCTTCCCCTTTTATTTTTTTGTTTGTTTATTTATTTTTTGAGATAGTCTCTCTCTCTGTTGCTGGGCTAGAGTGCCATGGTATCAGCCTAGCTCACAGCAACCTCAAGTCTCCTGGGCTCAAGTGATCCTCCTGCCTTAGCCTCCCAAGTAGCTGGGACTACAGGCATGTGCCACCTTGCCCGGCTAATTATATATAAATTTTTTTTTTTAGTTGTCCAGCTAATTTCTTTCCTTTTTTTAGTAGAGATGGGGTCTTGCTCTTGCTTAGGCTAGTCTTGAACTCCTGAGCTCAAATGGTCTGCCTGCCTCAGCCTCCCAATGTGCTAGGATTACAGGCGAGAGCTACCATGCCTGGCTTCCTTCCCTTTTAATTATGCAGAAATTAAGTAAGAAGTTGAGTGACCAGGTTCAGGATTGTAGAATTAAAGCGACAGCTGGGAATTCCTAACTCATACTTTTCAAGGCATTGAGTTAGATATTATATATGAGACAAAGATTTGTGGGCATGGGATGAAGGACCTTCCAGGATAAAGAGACTATAAATTAGTGGTCCCCATCCTTTTTGGCACCAGTGACTGGTTTTGGGGAAGACAGTTTTTCCATGGACTTGAGGGATTGAGGGATGGTTTTAGGTTGATTCAGGTACATTACATTTATTGTGCAGTCAGACCTGTCTGCTAATGCTAATCTATATTTGTAACCACTCCCCAGCGCTAGCTTTGCCACCTGAGCTCCACTTTAGTTATCAGGCATTAAATTCTCATCATGAGCACCCAACTTAGATCCCTCGCATGCATAGTTTATACTAGGGTTGGAGCTCCTATGATAATCTAATGCCACTGCTGATCTGACAGGAGGCAGGACTTGTGCCGTGCTGTGAGCAATGGGGAGCAGCTATAAATACAGATGAAACTGTGCTCCTGGGCCCACTGCTCACCTCTTGCTGTGCAGCCCAGTTCTTGGCCCAGAGCTTGGGGAATGCAGCTATAGAGGATATGGAGAGAGACTAAGAGGTACAGGACATGTTTAAAGAACAGAAAATATTCTAATTTTATAAGCTCTATAAGGTGTATGAATGATAATATGAATTGAGAAAGGGTATTAGAGTATTTGACTTTATACATAGGCACTGTTTATCTTCTTGGATGGATACTGGAATTTATATTTTATAGACAAGGAAACTTAGTTATGTGTCTTGCCTAGGCTAGTAAGTTATAGAAACACAATTCAAAATAGGTCTGTAGCTTTGGCTTTAAATAGCAGGCTAGTGAGTAAAATTTTCATGTGTGTTAAATTTTGATGTGTTACAGGTAGTCTTTGGTAGTTTTTGCACAGTTAATTGTAATCCACAAAGCAACATTTATAGGAAGATTAGTATGTTGGTAATGTGAACAATGGATTTGGAGGGGAAGAAGCAAAAAGGATTAGTCTTAATTGGTTGAATACTTTTATTTCTATGTTCCTTGGTTTTATTATGTATGTATATTTTATTTTACAGAGAATGACTAATAGTAGCAGCTCCCCAAGCCTTCTAAACGACAGTGCCAAGCCATATACAGGCCATGGTAAGACCTGGTCCCTTTTGCTTGTTGTGTGTGTGTATGTATGTGTATTTTTTTACTCTAAAAGCAATACACCCATTGTAGAAATTGTAGAAATTTTAAAGACGAAAATAAAATTAAGATTTAGATTCTTCTCTTTTTTCTATATGAATATTTACATTATACTTAAGGTCACATTCAACACACTTAAATTAATCACAGTTCTAGGTGACTGTAAATTGAATTCCATTGTTTATTTTCATTGTTTACTTAACTAATAATTTTATTCTCTAGTGGACTGTGTGAGTGAATATTTTGAGTTATTTCTTTTAGATACATCTTTTTTTTTTTTTTTTGAGATAGAGTCTTACTTTGTTGCCCAGTCTAGAGTGAGTGCTGTGGCGTCAGCCTAGCTCACAGCAACCTTGATCTCCTGGGCTCAAGCAATCCTACTGCCTCAGCCTCCCGGGTAGCTGGGACTACAGGCATGTGCCACCATGCCTGGCTAATTTTTTGTATATATATTTTTAGTTGGTCAATTAATTTCTTTCTATTTTTGATAGAGACGGGGTCTTGCTCAGGCTGGTTTTGAACTCCTGACCTTTAGCAATCCGCCCGCTTCCGCCTCCCAGAGTGCTAGGATTACAGGCGTGAGCCATTGCGCCTGGCCTGGATACATCTTAGAAGTTGAATTATTGTTTGAAAAATTATGAGCATTTTTGAGATTTTTGATACACAATTTCCAGATATCTTTATATATCCTATTTTAAAAACAAATGTTCAAGTATGGTTTTTAAAAATATGTCACAATTGAGTGTTAATACTCTATATCGGTAAAATTGTAATAATTATTAATAATGGTAAAAATAAGAATTTGCATGTTTATTTCCTGAGATAGACATTTTGTGTGTATCAGATTTTCTTACTAGCTATCTTACTAGCTTCTTTCTCTTTACATTATTATTTAATATTAATTTAGTGCTAATAAGGGCCAAGACTATGAAAATCCAGGTAAAAAGAGACAGAGAAATGAAACAGCAATCTATATATACTGCATGATGGAGAGATTTAAGTTTCCTTTAAATGAAAGCGTTTAATATTTTTTTTAGAATTTCACAGATATTTTAATGAGATTAATAAACATAAGATTGATTAAAGCTTAGAAATGAAGATAGAATATTTTATTTTATCTCATGTGTACCTTTTTCAGAAACTCTTCTGACTTATGAGAAACAATAAGATATATAACAATTAAGATATTTAATTTTCTTGGTAACTTCTGTCCACAGAGTAATGGAACTTATATTTGGATTCATGTTTGTGTTTTGAAATATTTAATATTTCCATCTTTAAAAGTTTAGTAATTTATGGTATCTTTTAAGCAAGAATTTAAAATATCTGATGATGAAAATATGGAATAGTTGTAGAGATGGTTTTAAGACTTTTCCAATGTGTAAATCCAAGTCTGGATCTCTGAGTGTGGTTGACCCCTACCCCCACCTTTTATCCTCTTCAAGAGTTGGTCTCAAGAACACAAATATTTATTTACTATAGATAGACTTAGTTCTTTCATAAACACACTCCCAGTAGCATGGTTAACAGTCATTGCTTATTTTCTCTATTTGAATTTTCTTTTGGTTCTAATCAAACAGCTATATCCTTATCTGTTTAGCTTCTGAATAAGGATATACTGAATATTGACTGAAAGGAGGATTCACCAGTATGTGTTTCATTCACTCAGAATATATTTGAACAGGCATTTTGTGTAAGGCATAAAGTTTAATTATTGTGGTACATGATTTTTATTACTATGATAGGCATTGTCAAGTTAAACATTTATTAGATTTGTGGGTTACATGAGTTGTGTATATGGAAACTTATATAACTTACCTTCCAGATCCTCTAACTTCACCTGCTTCATCCTTGTTTAATGACTTTGGTGCCCTCAACATCTCTCAGAGAAGAAAGGTAGGTGAAATTGAAATTTGAGTGAAACTAAATGGAATTTAGAAGTGATATTGGGATTGTTACCTATATAGTGTCAATATTTTCTTAAGTAGAAAGGAGAGCCTTTTATGGGCTATTATGTTTTTATTGCCTTTTATTTGTCCTTTTCTTAAAAAATTCTCTTATGTGGAATTTTCTTTGACCTCTATGCATGGAATAGATTTTATGTGAAGGGAGGAAATCCTGCTTATGTTTGCTCATTTTCTTTATCTTAATGTATTCTGTTTTTAAGATAATATCTAATTTAATGTTATAGTTGCTGTAAATGTGACTCATTGTAAACATATTAATCATGTTTTAACTTTGTTGTCTAAATTTCAAAGATTCTCCCCTAATTTAAACTCCTCATTACAAGGCAAACTTAAAATTTTCAGCTTTTCATAATTGGCCCAACTATGCAAAAACAACTTAAAATCTTCTCATATTAAAAATTTAATTTATCTTTATTTGGAATTGAAGTTGATAGACCACATATAGATTTTTGAAGTATTTTGTAAGGACTGATGTGACAAGTTCAGATGAATAGTTTGATGCCTTTGAGTCTTAATGAGAATCTTATTAATATTAACAATCATCTAGAGATGATGGTCTTTTTGGTTAGGATCAGTAGTAGCTAACGATATTCAGGAGGTTGTAAATCTTCATGGAAATTATTATAAAGTTATAACGTCCAGTTTCCTAAATAATGGAAGAGTGACCCAGAATAAAAGAATATTAATTTTTAGAAAGACTGATATGAACTTAAGATGCTTCTAGGAAGGGTCTGATGATATTGTAAAATGATTCAGAAAGACTATGGTGGTGATGGCTTCACATTGTATACTTATCCCCAAACTCTTTGAGTTGTATACATTAAATATGTACTGGTTTTTATATGTCAATCATACCTCAATAAAGTGATTTATATTAAGATAAAAAAATTATGGGGACAGGTATAAATTACATTAACATCTCATGTGCCTAATGTTTTCACTTTGAGACATGGATGAGAATAAGAAAGTAATTAGAAAATGTTTTTAAGCAACTAGAATTGATAGACTAAAGTGTAAGGGTTTGATTTTTATAGATTTCCTTATGGGGTCTCAACAAGAATAAATTACCCTTGCGTTACATGCTTTTCTCTTAAGTTGGAATATTTGGTTTTTAAATCTGTATGTTAGAAGTGGAGTAGAGTTGGACACAAACGGACCCATTGACAATAATGAGAGGACAAGAGACAAATCCTGTCAGTACGAAAGTATGCAGGAGATTCAACCTGGAAGTCAAAGTTGTCTGGAGCTCTTTAGGGGAAAATAAAGAGTCCTTAAGTTGTCTTAGGCATCTCCTGAATGGCTTTTTCATGTTTTAAAAATATCAGTTAACTATCATAGTAGTATTTCTGATGTATGAACATGAAGTATAATTAGAATGGTAAATTAATACTTAAAAGTATTCCTAATATGATAGGTTGGTGGAATGTGTCTTAAAGTTGAAATATATGATTTTGATATATTGACATTTATTTTTGAAAAATTAAAAATTATTAGGGATTGGAAAATGAAAGGTATAGTATCTTTTATTTTAAATTTATTTTAAAGTAAAAAGAAATGTTACCACAAATGAGACCTCAATATTTGGAGATATATTAGAATATGTCGTCATGGGCTAGGTGTGGTGGCTCACGCCTGTAATCAATCCTAGCACTTCGGGAGGCCAAGGCGGGAGGGTTGCTTGAGGTCAGGACTTCAAGACCAGCTTGAGCAAGAGTGAGACCCTCTTTCTACCAAACATAGAAAAATTAGCTGGGCGTGGTGGCACTTGCCTGAATATCCAGCTCCTTGGGAGACTGAGGCAGAAGGATTGCTCCAGCCAAGAGTTTGACGTTGCAGTGAGCTATGGTGATGCCACTGCACTCTAGCCTGGGTGACAGAGTGAGACCCTGTCTCAAAAAAAAAAAAAATTAATAAATAAATAGAAGAATATATGGAAGCAGACTAATGTAGTGAAATGAGCACTCTGCTGTGATTTTTTTTCTTCTTTCCAGCCCTGAGATCCTGGATCTCTGTCTTTGTGACCTTGGGCCGCCTTTTCTAGGCTGTAATCTTCTCATCTGTGAAATGACAAGCATGACTTGGATAGTTGCTGTGGTGTCATCTTTCATCTGTAAAACTCAATGTCTGTCTAAATTGAAAGCATTCACATGTCAGCTCTACCTTGAAATTCATGGTTTATAGTATTCATGTAGCTTTGAGGGACCGTATGTTTTTTTTTTCTTACTTTTTACATTTAAAATAATATGTAATCCAGGGACATGGAGAGTTTTTCCAGTAGTGAGCTATATAGTTAGAAATCTATGGGTGTGCAGGTTGCATGTATATTTAGATTGTTTATGGTTCAGTTGAGAAGGTTTAACATCTCTTTGTATTAGAAAATGCTCTTGGCCCTAAGAGTATTGTATCTGCACATTGTGAATTGAAGGTATATGGAGACTTTGCCTATTTTTCTTTTGTTGTAGTAATTTATAATATCTATTTAATGATGTAATTTTACTGGAAGTAACTCAAAGTTATATAAATATTTAATTATAGTTCTAGGTTTATCTAGGCAGGCTAGCATGATTACTTGATAACCTTTTATTTCATAATGAAATGGAAGAACAGGTAGTTAGGCCATATTTACCACTATTTCATAGCTAGTGAGATTTTTGTAAAAATCTCAGGCTAATCCCTGGGCCAGGTATATTGACTTTTGCCTATGGGGCTATGTGACTTATTGGGGTCAGATCAGTGAAGTGTCTTTTCTGTAGACAGTTTTACCATATGCTATGTGGAAAATTGAAAAGACTTATTTGTTCCTGCTTACTTCAAATCTAATTGGAGAGGCAATAAATGAACCTACTAAAGTGCATTTACACATCGGTGTGTTAATTAGTGCCAATTTAAATATTTGATGATGGCCAGGTAGCAGAGAATTCTCTAGATCCAGAAGAATTTATATATGGAGAAAATAAGTTTTGAATTGATTTTTTGAGGGTGAGGGACATGGATAAGCAAATATAGGTAGGCAAAAGGTGTGCTTGATTACAAGTGATGGAAATAGAAGCTTTCATTGTCTTCTTTCTTTCTGAGAATTGTAGATAAGCTAAGAAAATAAGGCGGAGGGCTGTAGTGTCTTTAGGAACTTGTTGAAAGGGGTCATAGCCATTCATCTGGGCTGTATTGTTAGCTTTCCTGAATAATTGTGTACTGAGAATGTATGCCTTAGAACACTACTACTCATAGTGTGGCAAGTGCTAGTCCGTGAATTATTTGTTACCTGTCATTGAAAGTAAATGTTTAGAGACTTCTATAATAATTTGATAATACTGTGACATCCAAATGTGCAGTCATTTTTCTAGTAATTCACTTTTATTTTATAAAATTATAGGACCATGATGGATAGGAAAATTTTTTTTAAAAGGATCTTTTAGGCAGGGCGCAGTGGCTCATGCCTATAATCCTAACACTCTGGGAGGCCATGGCAGGAGGATTGCTCAAGGTCAGGCGTTCAAAACCAGCCTGAGCAAGAGCGAGACCCCATCTCTACTAAAAATAGAAAGAAATTAATTGACCAACTAAAAATATGTGTAGAAAAAACTAGCTGGGCATGGTGGTGCATGCCTGTTGTCCCAGCTACTCGGGAGGCTGAGGCAGAAGGATCACTTGAGCCCAGGAGTTTGAGGCTGCTGTGAGCAAGGCTGACGCCATGGCACTCTAGCCGGGGCAACAGAGCAAGACTCTGTCTTAAAACAAAACAAAACAAAGAATCTTTTATATTGACGTTTGAGAAGAAACACTGATTATTTTTTCTTCTATTTTCTACATTAGGAATGCTTAATTATAGATAGAAAAAGAATCATTATTTGAGTTTTGTTAAAAGTGGGAGCTAATATACTAGTGATGAATACATTAGGGAATCTTGCTAGCAAGATACAGTTAAAGTTGAGCGCTGGTATAATATGAAAAGAAAGACCTGAGAGTTACTGTGAATCATAAAATGTGATCTAGACAAGCAGTAAAATTTTCAGTGATAAATCCTTTGCGAACAAAGTATCTTTATAAGTTGGGTGTTGAAATGCAGATATTCATGAATGAAGTGTTTCAGTGCTGTGGTATCTTGATGATTCTTGTCAGGCTATGAGTTTTTATGTAGGACGACCACATGTGATTGAGGTAAATCCTAGGCAAAATGAGAAATCTTCAAAATTTGTCTAGCATTCTTGACTTCTACTTGTATATCTTTCTGGGCTATTGCCCTTCTTCACCTTTTTTATTCACCTAGTCATTTTCCTAGTCACCTTGTTTTCCCTCACCCCAATTCATTAAAGCAAAAACAGCTCTGGTACCCATCATCTACATTTCTTTGGTTTACTTTAGAGTATTGTTTCAGTCAGTATGCAGCTTTACCTGGATATTTGCATTATGTTCCTAATAGTGATGTAATAGATTTTCACTTTTGTAAATTGTTTTGGACATTAATAACAAATTAAATGCTTTGGGGTTAGGAGGCAAAGATTTCTGAAGTATCATGTTTATTTTTTCTGTTGTTGAAATTAAAGCTCTTTGTTAGGATGAGAGAAATGGCATCAAAGGGGGCTGGCTGGCTCAGCTGCTTATGGGTTATTTGTGAGGCTATGTGGATGGTGGAGGTATAATTCTGTATTATTCTGCTGGAGAGAAAATTCAGTAGCATACTTTTCTCTGCCTTCTTCCTTGTTTGAACCAGTTTGGGTCCTCTTTTCTACTGTTCTTTTATCTTAGAACATCCATCCATCCATCTCTACCATCTCTATTACAGACTTATCAATGGTTATATATGCTTTCTGATTAATTTGACATTAAAAATTTTTCCTCTAGCATTTGTGTTCTAAAATCTTTGAAAGATGACTTTTATGTTATTTCTACTCTAGGCAAGAAAATAATGGAATAACAAAGAAACTGGAGAGGATTTACTGTAGAGTTCTTAGTGGAGAAAGATAAAGTACATTTAGAGAAATTATTAGGATTATAGCATAGATGATGGAATATAAATCTTTTCTTAATCCTGCTAATAGGCCCTTTTGGCATGTCAGACCAAGCATTGATCTTAGGAAAAATAAAGTGGAAAAAATGGAGAAGATATTGAAAAATAACTGAAATTTTAAAGGAAATTTCTATCTAAAACTCCATATGTAAAACAATTGTTTTTAAGTTCTTTATATATGTTCTCAAAGAAATAATGTTTTACTTGGCATTAAATTCCCATTCAGCCATATGAGTATCTTTTACCCTATGAGTATTGTTCAGTAATATTTCTGTGGAAAATTGTGTTTAGAATTCCAAATTAAAGCATTTAGAGCCATTTCTTTTGTGGAGTCACTAAACTTCCATTCACCTCCACTTGCCAAGCTGTGTGCATGTGTACTATCTCAGCCTAAGCCCGATGTAGTTGAAGTTTTAGGCTTAGAATTACTTATGGGTCCCTTATGGAAAGGAGTTGTTGGGGTTTAAGTTCCTGAGGATGGGAGGAACACCCATGCATGGGTCCTGTTTAGCTTACTCAGAGTCTATTGGTGAATTTTAATTTCTTTCAAAGAGCAAACAGTAGGAATAGTAATAATCTGATAGTATTGAGTAATGGTGAAGGTTTTAGGGTTTGAAGTTGGAAGCCAGGCCGTTTGAATTGCCTTTATATTTCTTTACTGATTATGTTTGCATTTTCTGACTTTGTAGGCCTTTTTCTTTCTTCATTTGCAAAACGAGAGTAAAAGTACTGTATGTTACCTGTCACATTAGTGCTATATAAATGGTAGTTATTATTGGTACTAAGTAATACATGGTGTCGGCCAAACCTTTCTAGCCTTATTTAGAAACAAACTGTAATTAAATAAATATCTTTTGTTAATCATTGTGGATCAAGCTGCATTAAAATTGCCCACTGGAAAAGTGGTTCTATAGCAGCTCTGAGGATGTCTGCCTTTTCTTTAAGATGTTCAGGCCTCTTCTACCTCCAGTATTAGTTTTTTGCCTTCCTCCCCAAAGAAGAGTCCTCCTGTTAGCCTCTTAAACATGTCCCTCAAATTTAGTGAAAATCCATCTAGAGGTTTCTTGTGATATAGTGGCAGAGAGACAGAAACTTGATTTTATTTATATGGATGATGATTTCCTGTGTTTGTTCCAGGTAATGTCAACTTAAAATAATTCTTTCATAAATTAGTTGTTTTATCTTTTATTATATCATTCAATTACCCCAACAGTTCTTTGAGAGATGTTGTTTCCCTTTTGGGAAATGGAAATGTGAGAGATCAAGTAGTTCACATAGAATAATATAGATAATACTTACTTACATTTCAGAGAAAGCAAAAATCTGTCTATTTAAGACAATATGAGAAGGGTGAGTTGACTAAGTTTCCTAGAAGGGAAAAACAGAGAGAGTCCATTGGTGATATGTAGAGGAGGAGATAAAACAATGATTAACTTTATGCCTGCTTCTTTTTCCACTTAAGTAGTTATTTCAGTGTAAATTTCTTAACACAATTTCTAGGGCAACAATATCCAGTCAAGTTTGATAATTGACAGACTACTTTCAGAAATGCTATATCAATTTATATTCATGATCATAGGGGCTGATTTTTCTAGTCTTAAAAACATTGGGATGTAAAAATCTTTCATATGTTTGTAATTTTATAGGCAAAAAAAATCTCATTTCAATTTGGTTACTGGTGTTGAACTTCTCTTTTGTGTTTATTGGCTATTGGTGTTTCTTTCCTGTCCTTTACTTATTTTTAAATTAGACTGTTCTTTTTTAAAATTCATTGTATGAGTTCTTTGTATAGTAGGGATTTAAATCTCTTCTATCAGATGTTGTGATCTTTGTCTCCATTTTGTTTTTTGGTCTTGAATTTTACAAGTAATTTATGCTGTCAGTTTTGAAATATCATGCTTACTTTGATTGTCTTGTATCAAGTACATTTTTTTTGGTAGGTGCTTCAGTTGCAACATATTCAGTACATTTAAAAAAGAATAAAATAGTTCGAAACCAGCCTGAGCGAGACCCTGACTCTATTAAAAATAGAAAGAAATTAATTGACCAACAAAAAATATATATACAAAAAATTAGCCGGGCATGGTGGCACATGCCTGTAGTCCCAGCTACTTGGGAGGCTGAGGCAGGAGAATCGCTTGAGCCCAGGAGATTGCGGTTGCTGTGAGCTAGGCTAATGCCACGGCACTCACTCTAGCCCGGGCAACAAAGTGAGACTATGTCTCAAAAAAGAATAAAATAGTAAGCTCATTTTTGGCAAAATAACATGGTAATCTCTAATCTGATGAATTAGTAATTTTAAATATAAAGGACTCTTTGTTTTTATATAATGTAATTTGAATATACTGTCATTTTTCTTCCTGATGATCTCTAGTAATCAACTTCTTTTAGCAAATGACTGTGTTGTGTTTCTTCTCTGCTTTTTAATTGTCAAACGTAAATGTTCTTCCTATTGTTTATTTCCAATATTAGTCAGTTCTTTTCTAAAAATGTGCAACAAACATTACTTTGAAACTTGTTTAAAAATATGATAGTTTCCATAGAAAAAGACTCAACTTTGAAAGAGTTAATTTTCTTTTCCTGCTAAGTAAAGAATACTCCAGGATTGTGTTGAGATAAAAATGTACTTTGGAAAGAACAGATTAAGTTTTGTTGTTACAAATGAGAGCTTTGACCATGTACTTGCTGTGCTTTATTTTAATTGGTACTTTGTATGCTGTGATTGTTTTTGTGGAACCAAGAAAGATTCTTCTAAATTCATGATTGCAAGGGAATTTTGTTTTATTGATTGATTTAAAAAAGAGCTCTTGTGGAATATTTTGTCTTGGAAGTATTTTTGTAGATGTGTGTGGTAATATGGTGTTTGACACTTAACCATAATTAAACATGTGAACTGAAATTTTGGTGCCTTTTTTTACACAATATATAATACTATGGGCTGTACTCATCTAGTTTTATAGCTTTGGGTTTTATAGCTTTGAGTTAGTTCTTACAGAGTAATGGTAGTTTATTAAAACCATGGTGCATTTACTACTTGGACCTATGAATTAGTAGATCATTCTGAGATTAGCTGGTTGGCTTCTTTACATTCTATTCTGGTCATTGTGTTTGCAGTGTGTAATAGCTGGCATTAAGAATGTGGTATTGGCCGACACGGTGGCTCACACCTGTAATTCTAGCAGTCTGGAAGGCTGAGGCGGGAGGATTGCTTGAGGTCTGGAGTTGAAGACCAGCCTGAGCAAGAACAAGACCCTGTGTTTACTAAAAATCGAAAAAATTAGCTGGGCAACTAAAAATAGTAACAAAAAAAATAACTGGGCATTGTGGCTAGCTGTTGTAGTACCAGCTACTCGGGAGGAGGCAGGAAGATGGCTTGAGCCCAGGAGTTTGAGGTTGCTGTGAGCTACGCTGATGCCATGGCACTGTAGCCCGGGCAGCAGAGTGAGATTCTGTCTCAAAAAAAGAACCTGACATTGATGGTAGTGTTCATCCCTATTTTCCTAGGAAGTAGGTGTGGTGAATGAATTAGTAAAGACCAGTTTAGAATTCTCATCCACAAACATGCTAGCCTAAATTTTAGGATATTTAACCAAAATCCTGTAGTTTTCCCCAATTCTATTTTATTCTCAAGATTTGTTCTTTTTGCATTTTGAATATAGGAAGGGAGAACTTAATTTTATTTCTTTGAATGAATTCTCTAGCTGTTGTTTCTCATTCCATCCATGCCAATTAGTTTCAAAGAGATTTATTTAGAAATTTGTATTTGGCCATCTCAGGTTTAGCTAGAATAATATTAAGATTGTAATGTGTTAAGGAATATTATAGAATGTGGAAAATTTATTTGAATTGGAGATAGGATACCACAGTTAACACATTGGCTGCCACACTAGAAAAAAAATTTTTTTCCTTAGGGCTACAGTGTTTTATTACAAAAATAGAATTAAAACTTCAAAACCAAAATCATTCCAATTTAATTAAAATTTTGTTATTTTTTATTGTTTTTTGTGTGTGAGTTACATGCAGTTAAATTGTCAATATTAATTGTAATGATAAGAACATCAACAATTAAGATTTTCAGAAACCAACTGCAGGGTTTGGCTTAGGGGGCCGCCTATTATGTAACATGTGCTACAGCATGGCAGTGTTAGTTGCTTGTGCACCACACAGCTCCCAAGGTAAAGAGATGTGAGTTACAAGTTATGCTTCAGGAGGGTCTGGGCTCAAAACTAGTGTGAATTAAATACAATTCACATGGCAGTTAATGTGTTAAGAATACAAGCATTGGAGCCTAATCTTATGTTAGTTGTTGGTGTAGGCAACTTTAACCTTTCCTTAAGACTCACTTTTTTCATTTGTAAAGTTGATATAATGGGTAGTATGTCATAGAATTATGTGAATTGAATACATTAGTGGATATAAAATGCTTGGCATAGTATCTTGTGCTTGGCAGCTGTTGTTATAGTCTTCTATTGCTTATGATTCTGCAGTTTTATAACTTAACATTTATCTGTTTCTCAATATGTACTAGATCACTTTCCATTAACTACCATCTTAGTTTAAATTCAGTTATAGTAAATGAAAGGGTATGAACACAGCCGGTTGGAGAAAGAATTCTCAGACAGCGATTAGGATATACCAAAGTAAAAGTTTATTTCTCTGAGAAAGAGAGAGAGAGAGAGAGAGAGAGAGAGAGAGAGAGAATGAGTGGCCATGACACACAGAGGAAGAAAGAAATGTTGGGTAGTTGAGGAAAGTAGCTAGTGTTTTCAAGAGTAAAGATGTTTTTGGGTTTTGTCTCTCTCTTGCTTTGGCAGGCTGATAACAGGGGCAGCTTTGGAGCTGTGGTGTTTCCTTTTTTCAATTTTTTTTTCTTTTCTTTGTGAAGCCGGCTAATCTGAGTCCTTGAAAATCTGCCTTACAAGAGTTGAGGCCGAGAGCTGCAGCAGAGAGTTTGCACCCCTGCTGTCCACTTTAGGGCTCCTCAAGGCTGAGTAAATGAGACTCTCAGAGGTACCAGTTAGGCCACAGGTGTTTTTAATTAAACAAAACAAAGGGAATAGTTTTCAAAGGGGGCAGTTTTGTGAATTTATTTCTCTTTCTCTTTGGTAGTTTATATTTCTGTTAGGTAGGTTATTGGTAGGACCATCTTTCAGTAAAGAGCATTTCTGAAGATATTCTTCATTTCAAGTGTACACACACATGAAAAGGAAACTGCTGATAAGCCAGTAGGCATGTTGTTAGCATGATGATTGCTTTTGGTAAGGGACTAAAGTTGATATAAAAACTTCAGTGATCATTATAATTGATAGTTGATTGTGGAAATATTTTTGCTGACTTAAAAAAAACCCCATTTTCACTCAAAATATTAAAATTACTTTGGCATGGTACGCTATTTCTTCATATCTTGTATGTTTTCTGATTTCACTATGTGAAGCAAAAGGATATAAGAAATTATAGCTTCGTGTTCTAGTTCTTTTTTTTTTTCATTTTCTTTTTTTTATTTCGGCATATTATCAAGGTACAGATTTTAAGGTTTCAATAAATGCCCTTTCCCCCCTCCCCCCACAAGTCTGAGTTTCCAGCATGACCATCCCCCAGATGGTGCACATCTCACTCATTATGTATGTATATGCCTGCTCCCCTCCCCCCTGCCCAATACCCTATTACTGTAGTACCTATGTGTCCACTTAGGTGCTGCTCAGTTAATACCAGTTTGCTGGTGAGTATATGTGGTGCTTGTTTTTCATTCTTGGGATACTTCACTTAGTAGTATGGGTTCCAGCTCTAACCAGGAAAATATAAGATGTGCTCTATCACCGTTGTTTCTTAGAGCTGAATAGTACTCCATGGTATACATATACCACATTTTATTGATCCATTCTTGGATTGATGGACACTTGGGCTGTTTCCACAGCCTTGCAATTATGAATTGTGTTGCTATAATCATTCGAGTGCAGGTGTCTTTTTTGTAGAGTGTCATTGGATCTTTTGGGTAGATGCCTAGTAATGGGATTGCCGGATCAAATGGTAGATTCACTTGTATCGCTTTAAGGTATTTCCATATTGCTTTTCCACAGAGGTTGAACTAGTTTGCAGTCCCACCAGCAGTGTAGGAGTGTTCCTCTCTCTCAGCATCCACGCCAGCATTTGTTATTTGGAGACTTTTTGATAAAGGCCATTGTCACTGGAGTTAAGTGATATCTCATTGTGGTTTTGATTTGCATTTCCCTGATGATTAGAGATGTTGAGCACTTTTTCATGTTTGTTGGCCATTCTTCTGTCTTCTTTAGAAAAGTTTCTGTTCAAGTCCTTTGCCCACTTTTTAATAGGGTTATTTGATTTTTTCTTGCTGATTTTCGTGAGTTCTAAGTATATTCTAGTTATCAGCCCCTTATTGGATGCGTAGGATGCAAAAATTTTCTCCCATTCTGTAGGTTGTCTGTTTACTTTCATGACTATTTCTTTGGCTGTGCAGAAGCTTTGTAGTTTGATCATGTCCCATTTATTTATTTTTGTTGCTGCTGTGATTGCCTTTGGGGACTTCTTCATAAACTCTTTGCCTAGGCCGATGTCTAGGAGAATGTTTCCAGCATTTTCCTCTAGAATTCTAAGAGTTTCATACCTTAGGTTTAAAAGTCTGTTATCCAGCGTGAGTTGATTTTTGTGAGAGGTGAAAGGTGTGGGTCCTGCTTTAGACTTCTATAAGTGGCTATCCAGTTTTCCCAGCACCATTTATTGAAAAGGGATTCTTTTCCTCAGCATATGTTTTTGTCTGCTTTGTCAAAGATTAGATGGCTATATGAGGATGGTTTTATATCAGGATTCGTGTTCTAATTCTTAAGAAATATAACATAGCCTTGCTTAGCGAAGATATTCCAACTATTTTTATTTTTGATTGCATGATATTCTTGTGTAACATTGAGATTTTTTTTTAATATCATGACACATTCTTTTTTTAAAAGATAATTTTTATTTCAAAATATTAGAGGGTACAAGTGTTCTTGATAAATGGATGAGTTATGTAATGCTGAAATCAGGGCTTTTGGTGTGCTTGTCATCAGTAAAGTGTTCATTGTACCTAATAGGTAAGTTTTTATCCCTCACTCACCTTCTCACCTACATTGAGGTTTTAAGAACATAAGTGACTTTTGTAGCCTTTCTTAAATTATTCCGTAGATAATATTTGTCCCCACCAGTGATCTGATTCATAGCAGAATTTAAACAAAGGTATATATATATGCTTATATATGTAAATCATGTTCTGCTGTGTTTGATATCATTTAGATGAGTTTTAACTTAGTAGTCTCCTCTGTTTTCATCCACCATATGACTTGTGTATTGACTTTACAAATTAAAAGTTCTTTTTCATGTACAGATGTTTATCTGTTCATGAGTCTTTAATAATGACGGTCTGTTTTTTTTATAGACCTACTTGCCTATCCCATCCTACTATTGTCTTTATTTAAACTTAAACAGTGAAAACATAAGGAACCTAATATATTTTTATGAAAAGCTCACAATTAATAATAATGACTAGAGGGATAAATACAACATAATCTTTGAGGCTGACCTGTTTTGTTTTTATTTTTTATTTATTTATTTTTTGAGACAGAGTCTCGCTCTGTTGCCTAGGCTAGAGTGAGTGCCGTGGCGTCAGCCTAGCTTACAGCAACCTCAAACTCCTGGGCTCAAGCAATCCTGCTGCCTCAGCCTCCCAAGTAGCTGGGACTACAGGCATGTGCCACCATGCCCGGCTAATTTTTTCTATATATTAGTTGGCCAATTAATTTCTTTCTATTTATAGTAGAGACAGGGTCTCACTCTTGCTCAGGTTGGGTTCAAACTCCTGACCTTGAGCAATCCGCCCGCCTCGGCCTCCCAGAGTGCTAGGATTACAGGTATGAGCCACTGCGCCTGGCCTGTTTTTAATTATTTTTAAGTCTTCTACCCATGGAGAAAATTCACTGGAGCCCAAGCTTTAGTGATTTGTAAATCTGGATTTACTATTCTAAATCAATTAGCTGTATGAGCCTTTAAAATTCATATGTGTTAACCCTCCTAATTAGTGATTTATGTATAGATAGACCCCATGTTAATGAATAAATGGAATTAGTTTTTTGATTTTAAAAATGCAAGTGGTTTTAATCAGTTTGGGGTCTGTTTTCCCCATTAATGGAATTATAATCTTTTTTTTTTTTGAGACAGAGTCTTGCTTTGTTGCCCAGGCTAGGGTGAGTGCCATGGCGTCAGCCTAGCTCACAGCAACCTCAAACTCCTGGGCTCAAGGGATCCTCCTGCCTCAGCCTCCCAAGTAGCTGGGACTACAGGCATGTGCCACCATGCCCGGCTAATTTTTTCTATATATATTAGTTGGCCAATTTCTTTCTATTTATAGTAGAGACAGGGTCTCGCTCTTGCTCAGGCTGGTTTCTAACTCCTGACCTTGAGCGATCCGCCCACCTCGGCTTCCCAGAGTGCTAGGATTACAGGCGTGAGCCACCATGCCCAGCCTGGAATTAAAATCTTACATTTAGTTCTCATAATTACAAATATGCTAAAATATCAGAATGTTTAATAAGTGAGGGAAGACCATTTGGTCAGAGGAGGTTATAAAAGAAATGAAGGCTTATTTTGAAATAAATATGTAGTAAATTCTAGGCCAAAGGTTTCTAATCAGTGGACCTCAGACTCTTAAGGAATTGCAGGAGGTAGCTTTGCTGAGTTTTACTGCAGAAGAATTCCTATATTCATTAAGCATTGTCTGACGGGAGATATATTTCTCATATATGCACTAGTATTTTTCAAGTTTGTGAAGAATAAAATGCAAATCATTTACAAGTGTCATTTAAATCATTGTTTTCAGAGTACAAATAGTGAAAGTACATTTGCTATGTGTTTTGATATTCCAAGGAGGTTCTTATAATTCAGGGTATTGGAAACCTTTTCTTCTGGGATAACAATTTGTTTTCTCTAGTTTATTATTAATGATTAGATTATGGTGTATAATAATGTGCAACTTGATAATGTGAAGCATTTTGGAGATAGTACTGTTTTGCAATTTCTGAAAGAGTTGTGCCCAGAAATTGGTTTAACTTGCTAGCTTTAACTGCATTTTCTATACTAGCAGTGGTATTTATAGATTGTTCTTTAGCTAGATTTTGAACTTTTTGGAGGAAGAGAATAGCTTTTCTTGATCATTGTATTTTTAAGAAGAACAGAGAAGCTTATCCTAAAATGTTGACTGAATGAATGAATGAAAAAAAATCTATGTGTGTGCATCTAGGCTTCAGAATTACAACAGTGCTAAAATTAGCTTTTATTTTTCTTTCCTTTGACATAGTGAGTCTAGAGACTTACCTCACTAGTTAGAAATGAGAATGGATTTCCCTTAGTTCTAAACCACTGGACATAGCTTTTATGGAATGGGGCAGAGGTTTTTGAAAATTTAGAGTTTTGGGGGCTATGAGTAATGAGACTGAGTGTTTAGGTCAAGCTCCAAAGGGGCAAGGAGCCATAAGGAGTTAGAGTGTTCAACTTTTAAATCCCTACCCCTTTTCATTTTTGGAGGGGGCCCCAATTTCTATTTGCATGACTAGTTGTTTCTTCTCTAGGTCTTTTCTCTGACATTCTTGAGAACTTCATTGCTCAGTGTGTGGTCACCAGATCCAGCAGCATTTGCAGTCTTGGCAGCTTCTTTAGAAATGCAAACACTCAGGCCTCACTCTAGGCCCACTGAATCAGAATCTTTATTTTAACAAGATTCTCAGAAGATTTATATGTTCATTATAGTTTGAGAAGCACTACTCTAGAATACATTCCCAAACTTTTTCTTATCCTTGAAAACTTTTAGTCAAGCCCCAAGGTGCTTTTTAAAAAAATTCTCAATAAAAAGAGTAAAACAAAACTATTTCAACTTTAAATGTTGTTCATTTAGATTTTGTGAAGAAAGATAAAAATCAGTCACTTTTGTGATGAATTGAGACTTGAAAGTTGTATGTATTGAGAAAGAGAAAAAAAAAACCCATTACAGGCTCTGCTGGATATTTTACCACAGAAAAAGAGAATTAGGAATTTTGGTGTACAGTGTTGGCTTAGTAGGGGTGGAGCATAAACGTTATCAGTAGTATATGCAGTTAAAAAATTTTTTTTTCAATAGAGACAGGATCTTGCTCGGAGTGTGGTGGCACAGTCACACCTCACTGCAGCCTCAAACTCCTAGGCTCAATGGATCCTCCTGCCTCAGCCTTCAGAGTAGCTGGGACTATAGGCATGTGGCACCATGCTCAGCTGATTGATTGATTGATTGATTTTTTGTAGAGATGGAGTCTCCTTATGTTGCCCAGACAGGTCTCAAACTCCCAGCCCCAAGTGATCCTCTCACCTTAGCCTCCCAAAGCTATCAGGCCACCCTGACATGGCATTTTAAAATGTTTCCAATTTTATAGTAACCAGCAAGATAGGACTGGTCAGGCTGTGAAGAATAGAGGATCAAGAAGGGAATTTGCCTTTTTTTTGTGTGTGAGGGGGCCATTGCATTCTTTTTTGTTGTTATATTTTTTATTATTATGTCTTTTTTCCCACTTTTTTCTTTTTCTTTCTTTCTTTCTTTTTTTTGACCAGCAGTTTACCCTGAGCAGACCTTACATTCTTAAGGTTGGTTTTAAGGTTGGTCTAGGTAAGGATTTCTGGAAGCTAAGGGAAAGAGAAGAGGGATTGATTATTGCTTTGATGTGCTCTGGAGTAGGGGTCTGGATCTTATAGAACTTGGAAAACTTTGTAAAATAAACATTTCCCATAAAATTTTGTTTGTACCTTTTATTTCCTCATCTTCCATTTGACTTCTGCTTTTCCCTTAGTCCCTACTTTCAGTTAATCACCAATAGCTGTTTTTAACCTGGAAGATTTTCCCATAATTGGGCCTTGGCTATTTCCATTGTAATTGCCTCTAGTTCACATCTTCCTGTCTAGACTAGTGATTCTTAGCCAGAGGCAATTGTGTTCTCCTACTCCCAGAGGACATCCATCTGGGAGTATTTGGAGATATTTTTGGTTGTCACCACCATGGTGGTGGTAAATACTCCACTACTGGTATTTAGCAGGGAGGACAGAGATGCTGCTAATCATCCTAGAATGCACAGGACAGCCCCTCACAACAGAAGTATCCACAGTCTGTAGTGCTGAGGTCTAGAAATCTAACCTAGACTACTGCCAGAGCCCACTAATTTGTCTTTTTGTTTCCAGTTTTACTTCCCTTGCCCTAATTCTTCCTCCACACTGCCTTTCTAAAACACAAATTTGATTTTGTCATTTCCCATTTAAAAGCTTTCGTGAGTTCCCCTTTACCCATGGAATGATGCTTAAACTCCTTACCATAGGACATAAAAACAATGAATTTTTTTTATTGCCTTCAAGTTTCATCTTTTGCTCTCAAGCTGGACCCTCTTCTAATGGTGGACTGAATACTGTGGTTTTCCCCAAACACCACAGCACCCTTATGCCTCTACATATTTCCCACCATCATGCTTTCTATTGCTACCTTCTCTTTTCAGATATCATTTTGTATTCTGTTGCTTATAATGGAATTTTCTAATACATAGTTGATACCATAGATCTTTTTATTTAGTACCATTTAGAAGGTTTTACTTTTGGATTAGAGTTTAATCTCTGGCTATGTACTGAAAAAACTTATATTTATAATGACACATGTTTGGCGATCTCTTCTACCTAAGAAGAAAGTCCTTAGGCTAGATACAGGTATTTGGGGCATAGGGTGGACGGAGAAGAGTGATAAATTCCTGTTAGGAAAAATAAGAAACAGTTATGAAAGCTATTGAGGAGGGAGTATGTTACATAGGATGTATTTAAAACCTTTTACCTTTTTTGTATATTTAATGTACTATTATATATAAAGACAAATTGCATTGTCTATCATAACTGGGTCACAAGTGAGTCAGAATTTGTGAAACATTTAAATCTGTGGTCCCCAACCCCCAGGCTGTGACTTAGTACCAGTCTGTGTCCTGTTAGGAACCAGGCTACACATCACAGCCCGAGCCCCTTTCCTTCTACCCCACCCCCATGCAAAAATAGTCTTCCATGAAACCATCCTTGGTGCCAAAAAGGTTGGGTTGCTGATAAATTACAGAAGACCATTTAAAGCAGTGAATTTCTTGCATTTAGATATGTGACTGGAATTTAGATGTATAAGACCTATCTGACAGGTTGTGATTTTGTTTAAGTAAACATTTTTTGATTCTTTGATGTGTTGAACTTTTCTGGTAGAGTAAGGATAATTTTTTTTTTTTTTTTTGCATAGCCCAAGTCATAGAAGCCTAGTAAGGATAATCTTAAGCCCAGAAATTTTCTAAAAGACAAATTTTAAATTAGTGAATGCTTAACCAAGGTTATGTTATTCTTACTATATATGTCAAAGCTTTTTATAGTTGTCTACTTGAACACAAAAACTATTGAGTTTAATCTTATTCTTTTTCCAAGGAGTTATATTACTAGATACATCTTGCTTTAAAATTCTTTCACTTACCATCTGGTTCCATGGCAGAAAGCATGAAGGGTATATATTTGTTCTAATGTACGAAAGTTCTTTCTGATATAAACAGAGTGACTAGATTGGTTCAAGATTGCATAAAAGTTGAAATATTTAGTCTCATAAAATAATTTATTCTCATACAACTTTCTCCATGGCTATAATTATTGCGTAGGTAGATAATTGCCTTTCTTAATACAAGTTTAATTATTTTGTCCTCTTTAAAGACAGTATATCAGATGCCCATTTGTGGAGTGGAGAATCTAATTTCCATAGGTAGTATTTGCAAGGCTTTTGAAATTTAGAAGTCAGTTGTCTTCCTCTAGAGAAATTTTTTTAAAAAACTTATCTGGCTATGGCAGATAGCCAGAAGAAACTTGTTATGATTTTAACTATTTGTTTCAGCAGTCTTATTATACCTCATGACAGAACAATGAGTAACAATAGATTTTCTTATTTCAGGTTTTAAATTAGATATCTTCTCAAGCATGGATCAGCAATTCTTGAAGGGAAAAAATATATATAGAAATTCCCTTTAAGATGCAATGTAGTGCAAATTTGCTGTAATTAAGAGAAATAAGTTGGTGGAAGCAATCATTAATGTTGACATATAAAAGTCCAGCTAACCACTATTAAGATGGTTTGCTAACTTTCTTATAATGTAAGCCACACTAAGAAATGTATGATTTTATTGGACAGTTTATTCAATATTAATCTATTTATATTACTGAGCTTTAAAAGACTAAGGAAATTTGTGTTGTTATTGTTTTTTTTGGTCTGAAATTATTCTTTTCATTGAGGATGTTAGGTTGAATGCTTCCATAAGATAAAGTGATCTATCCTCTGGCCCAGTGTACATAGAGTCAAAAATCTTTAAAAATCCATTTCTTAGGAATCAGCTGCTTTTTAAAAAGTGGGGTAGTTCTCAGTAGAAAATAAGGTAGTAAGATGAGGAGCAGAAAAGATATAATTTGGAGAACTTTTTAAAAATATGTATTTTATGCCCATGAAGCCATTTCTTCATATTGCAGTGAGAATAGGTAAGTGACAGCAGAAAAATTTTGCGAAGCATTTACTTTACTGACACGTTAATTTCTATTCATTGAATAAGGTCTTAACAGATTATAATGTATTTGTCTAAGACATCTGTTGCTTTATATAATATTGTTCAGCCTATTAGGACTGTGGGTTATTTTGGAGGTGTGGGTTTGGTGCGGGGTGGGAGTTGGTGGGTGGTGATAAGGATATTAGAAGGAAATGTTTTAGAAATTTTACTTGTTTCCTATTCCACCATTCCCAGTATCTTCAATATGTTAGTTATGTTAGTTTAGATTAGTGTGGGGGATGTTAGGAGTGGCCTGGTTTCTTTCCTTCTTTTTCCTAGCCAAGGAAGTATCGCCTGGGGATGCTGGAGGAGAGGCTAGTTCCGATGGGATCAAAGGCACGAAAAGCAAAGAACCCTATTGGCTGCCTTGCTGACAGGTGTAAATCAGGAGTACCCATCAATATGGTTTGGTGGAACAGAGTCACAGAAAACAATTTACAGGTAAAAATAATTTTTATTAGACATTTTTTGAAAAAGTGAATATCTTGGCTGCTTTCTGTGTCTGTGTGGGGTGGTGGGTGTGAAAGGATTGGATGGCTTAGCAGATGTACCTAGGCGATTTAAAATTTTTTTTAATTGGAGTAAGGTTAGTGGCCCAATAACCAACTAAATGATTTTTGTTTTTGGCTTTTTGAACTTTCCCTGCTTTTTAGTATATTTTCCAATTTTTTTAAATTTATTTTTTCCCTTTTCAATTGTGTTAACATTTGAGTTCAATTCTTTTTAATACACAGAGTTAGGGTACTATATTCAAAAGTCATGTAAAATTTATTATAGAAAGTCCCATGCATTTGGAATCTGAACAACAGGAAGCTTTATATGTTGTCTTTTTTACATTTTTACTAGGAAATAAAAATTGTAAACAAATGTGTCAAGGATTTGCTCTAAAACCAACTTCAATTGTATGTTGTCATAGGGTTATTACAGATACATTTCAGTCTTTGTGTCTTCCATTACTTATCGATATCGAATAATGCAAATGAATTTTTATAACTCAAGGGCTAGTTTTTATGTAAGATTTTTGAAGTCTCTACAAAATAATTAATATTCCATTTTAATTTGGATTATAATTATGTTTTTGTTTTTGAAAATTCACAACTGTTGTATAATGCAGTTAGTTTTATTAACCAAAATTACAATTTAGACAGAGGTAGAATATCTTTTCTCCCAAACTTTGAGTAAATTAGCATTTAAAATATACTCCTATTCTGATGCAAAAAAGAAAAAAGAATAAAATATATTCCTAGCCAAAGCCTATAATCCCATATGTATGTACCATGCACAAAAAAAGCTATAACAAAGTTAACAATTTGATTTTATTTCTGTCTCTTATTTTATATTACAAATAGGTTCCACAATATTTTATTCTGTTCAAAACAAAATGTGAAAGGATTGAATATTACCTTTGGGCATAGGAATAAAGAAATTATTCCAGAAATAAATATGGCAAAATGTGCTGTTTGCCCCAACTAAAATTTTGATAGTTTTTCTAAAGACAAGGAAAAACTGGGGCGGGGAGGGTCCACATAATCATATACTTAATATTTCATTGGCAAATTTTGGTATGTCAATTATGAATAACAGTATAGTTATTTTAAGTGAATTTTCTAGTCTTTGAGATCAATAGGAGAGAGATTTGATAGGGGTTGTTAGAATTATTTTTCAGTTTTAAAAAGAAAGTCTGAAAATAAATTGGACCCCAACTGTATAAGAATAGATACAAGTGGAACTGGAATTACTTATAGTTGTAAGGGTGAAACAGTGATCAGTGCAGAGCTATAGATGCTTGAACTCTACACAAATGCCTTCCCCATTCCAGTGGCAGTTCTGAAACAGGTTTTAGTATAGCTAAAAATATCATTAGGTTGGTGTAAGAATATATAGTAGAGTTAATGCTTTTTAACATTAAAACATGTAGTAACAGATTTGTATTAGTGTACGTGAAAATTTAATTGGTGTCATCTGAACCTAATATTTCAAATACTATTATTTTATGCTTCAAATAATTCTTTTCCTTTAAGGACATAGGGAAGGTTATACTCCAGATTTAGAGCTTCATAAGCTCTAAAATGCTACACATTACTGGTCACATGTTAAAGTATTAAAAAATTGCAGTTTACTCTATGTTACTGTCTTCGTGGATTCTTAAACTGAAGACTTGGAGTAGTTTATGCAGAGCATAGATAGAGTTATGGCAATATATATTTTTTGCATTGGAGTTTTTCTCTTTTTGTAAGAGAAAAATAATTTTTATAAATTCATACCAATTTTTCTGCTTTTGTGTGATGCTTACCTTTTAATATTGTTTTATATGTTTTACATATAAAAATTTAAAGGATTATATAGCCAGATATATTCATATTTCCTATTCCATTTTTTTCTTTTCCTTTAAAGCTTAGGTCCTCTCAATCTTCAGGCTAGAGACATATTATTATACTTTATTTTAATAATATAGCTATATTTCATGAATGGTTAGCTTGTGCAGGCACTGTGCTAAACTCTTTACTTATATTGTCTTTTGGTCTTCCTGATAGCTTATGGGATAAATGTTATTGTTAAATGAAGAAACATCTTTAGAGAAGCTAAAGTAAGGACAGGGTTAAACAGCAGAGGAGCAGAAATTTGAACACATGTTTATTAGACTCAGAATCTCTTCACTTGTATGCATTAATTGCACTAGAGCTATAACTTTTAATTAACTAGTTAACTGAAGTTCTGTAGGACAGCTTTTTTGAGGATGATAATGCATGCATAGTTTTCTAGAAATGTGCTGTAACTTATGTATAACTGCAGCATTTGTAAGGTCAGTCCTTTTTCCTTGTGATGCATCTTTTACTCAGTGACATTTAATTACCTTTCTCTCTGGAGCTTTAAAACATTTCTTTGTATTCATTTCTTAATCTTGACCCAACATCTTACCCCTTTTGCACCTCTGAAAACAAAATAAAACTAACTGGTGAACCAACAAAAATATTAACAACAAAATCTTTGAGTTTTTGAACTCTGTGAAGAAATACAGTCATTCACATTGCATTTATTCTCTTCAGTGCTGGATTTCTTTCAAGAGGCCTATAATTCCCTGCCTTTTATTACTTAGTAATCTTTTTATTTATTTTCTACCAAGAATCTCCTGATTAAAAGAACCTGTCTACCAAACATGACATTTATAAAACTAATTCATGGTTTCATTTAAAAATATGTATATATAGACCTGCTTGATTAGAGAATCAAAGAAATATAATATTTTCCTTAGTCTATTGTAGTTTTGCAGAGGGTAAATTTAGTCTTCATAGCTATTTTTTAGAAGGTTAATAATACCCGTTTGGTCTCCATTGCTGTGTTTGTGAATTACCCAGTTGGGGACCCTTAGAGTAGTTTTTACTCTTCTCTTATTTCTTTACCACCCATTTATTCCTTAAATATCTGCAGTTTGGCATTACCGAAGTTTTATGGAAACTCCCCTCAAAGTTAGCTAGAGATCTTAATTGCCAAATCTAGCAGTTTTGCCCAGTACCTTGGTATTTGTGAAACTCTTTCCTCTTAGCACACTTAACTCTTTGTTTAATCCCTGCCTCCTGTTTTTGGTTCACTTGTTCTTTGCTTTTCCTCGTACGTTCTTGGTTCTTGACATTTTATTTCTGTTAGAACTGTCTTCTGAGTTCTCAAGACCCAGATTTTTTGTGCCTTGTATCCTTGCTGGATATCTTTTTTGGTATATATTCTACTCTCACTGCAAATCTGAGAAGTCTAAAACTCAGTATAATTTTTCTGTTCTCCAAATGTACTGCTTCTCTTATATTCTCTTATATTCCTTCTTCAGTTAATGGCATTATCATCTTCCTAGTCATTGCGATGAAATATGCCTTTCCTGTTATCTCCTACATTCCACTGCTTAATATGAGAAGGAAACTACTCAGGTTTGACTCATTAATTGAAAGACAATAAATTGGACAACATATATTTGCTATCATATTAAGTCTATATAACAATAATCACATATTATCTTCACTTGACAAATATAGAAGTTGTGCTTTAAAAAAGTTTAATACTAGTAAGCGGTAGAGCTGAGATTCTAGCCAAGACCTATTTTTCTCTAAATCCTGAAATTTTCCTACTGTACTGTCTGCCTCTAATCTCTGAACTTTAAAAGTCTATAGTATCTTACTCTTCTATCTGACATAGTTTTTTCTTTACACGTAAACATCTTCTGAATAGTTTTTATCAAATCCCTTAAGGATCTGTCCTGTCCTACCTTTCTGGGTCCACTCTTCATATCCATCAACATATGCTACATTCTAATCATATGGATCATTTGTATTGTATATAATATCAAATATGTTGTCAGTTCTCTGTACCCATTGCTAACTGAGCCTAAAAAAACCCTTCCCTCCTTTTTCCTTCAAGAGATGGCTTAAATGCTACCTTCTCTGAATATTTGTTTGTTCAGGAGGTGGGGAGTCAAATACACACACATACCTATTTCTATAATACTTGGTGTTTAATGGTTATTTCATTTTGTTTTGTATTAAATTTGTTCACCTGTTTGTCCTTTTCCATGGAATTGTCAGTGTTTGAGACTAGGCATGTGTTTATTATTTTTGTATGCTGAAGGTATTGTGCTTGTTTGTAAATACTTAATTTTCTTTTATTTGGTAATATATGTAATTTTGTGATAACTTATTCTAATATTTTATATTTTATATAGGTGTAAAATATATTTTACAGGATATGTGGACTTTTACAAATATGGACTTTTCTATATTTTACATAGGTGTGTTTGGGAGGGGGGGAGTGTTATAGTTTCACATGTTACCACTGCTTAGTTTTGGTGTCACAGCTGATTGAGAACACGGGGTGGTGATTTCAATCTTTTGAGCCTGGTAGTATTCTTAATTACTTCTTGACAGTGTTATTTAGTGACAAAGCTTCTCTGTTTTATATTTTTCTCATGATCTCAGCCTAAACACCAAGCAGAGGGTAGATGGAAAGGTCAGCTGACATACCACATCAGCAACACTTTATTTCACCTAAGTGCGATTTTTCCTTCAGTCTCTGCCTAGGATGATTGCCATCATTCTTCCTAACCAATCTATATGTGAATTCAAGATTTTTCATTTGTTCTGTGATTACACAGCTCAGGCACTATTGCTTGAGACTAAAATATTTTATCACTTGCCCTACTGAATTGTTGTGAGGATTCAAATTTCTAAGCACATAATAGATATTAAATAAATGTCCATTCTTCTGATTTTACCTTATCACCTTATCTCCTAAAATTTATCTTTGTTTATTTAGAGTGCAGTTTGTAGTTATTCATATGTGCCTGTGTGATGATATGTATAGAACAGAGCAGTGACACTTGGTCTCTATTAGGGGCTCATGTTTTAATGCTGACTTACTAGAATATTTTCAAAAATAAGTGCCTTTTTTGAAGGGGTAACTTAATGTGTTTCTTCATGTAAGAACTAAGTGTTAACTTGAGTGATCAGATGTGAGAAATGCATGATTTTGTAAATTTCTCATGGTATTGCAGGTTAGGATTTAACTAAAAGCATGACACGTTAAAATCATGTTCATCTTGTTTCAGACCTTTGAAAATAATGGGGTTGTAAATCATAAATTATAAGTGTTACTGTTGTTTTAGCTTACATAAGTGTTAAAATGGATGAGAACTGTTGAATATATTAGGGGATCCATCTGACTTCATTATCTTGTCAGCATCTCTTTTGATGCTATTTTTTCCTCTTCGTAGTCTGATTACATGGCATTTCTTTTAAGAAGTGTTTAATTATAAGAATGCTAACATTAAAATCTCTTGGTCTACAAACTCTCCTGTGAATTCTAGTTGTTTATTGCTGGTGCTTTTAAGATCTTAGAGAGGTGTTTTGAAACTCACCAGACATACTTCAGTCCTTAGTTACTTACTGTGTTTAGGTATTATTATTCTTAACAGATGATTGATAGTCTCTAGGCCCCAAGAAATGGGATAATTTAGGCTTTTGATGGAATGGATTGGGGCTTATAAAGGTGAAGCTTCAACTTGGTTCCTTGGATCTTTGAAAAGTTATAGAACAATGGTGCAGCCTTCCTATAAATTACTACTTTCTGTCTCCCCTTCCACCTTAGTCCCTCTTCTCTTTTTTCCTCCTCTCTTCTCTATAGCTGCTATTCTTTTTTTTTTTTTTTTTTCCTGAGACAGAGTCCCACTCTGTTGCCTGGGCTAGAGTGCTGTGGTATCAACCTAGCTCACAAAAACCTCAAACTCCTGGGCTCAAGCAATCCTACTGCCTCAGCCTCCCAAGTAGCTGGGACTACAGGCATGTGCCACCATGCCTGGCTAATTTTTTCTGTATATTTTTAGTTGTTCAACTAATTTCTTTCTATTTTTAGTAGAGATGGTGTCTCGCTCTTGCTCAGGATGGGCTTGAACTCCTGAGCTCAAATGATCCTCCCGCCTCGGCCTCCCAGAGTGCTAGGATTACAGGCGTGAGCCACAGCGCCCAGCCATGCACTCACTCTAAATGTTATATTTCTAGCTTCTTCTGAACAGATCATTGTCTGTATGACATTGGGCTTCAAATTCCACCTGTCAAAAACAAGCCCCATATATTTTCTTTCAAACCTGTTTTTCATTCATACACACCTATACACACTTATTCATGACTGTATGCCCACGACTTATCTTGGTTATTGATATCACTCAGTATCTAATCTGTGAACTCTTCTCAGTTCTTCTCTCTTCTTTACCTGCCATATCCTTCAGCCACTAAGGTTTGTTGCTTGTGCCACTTTGAAATTGTCTCCACTCTTACTGTTACCGAGTTTATAATTTAGGTCCACTTTTATTTCTTACTTGGACTATATAAGAAAATCTTAAAATATGTTAAATTTTGTGATTAAAAATGGCAGAATTCTTGGTTAGGAAAAATACCTCTAAGTAAATCTCTCTACCTACTGTGGATTGTGACAATGGGTTTTACTATTATATAGCTATGGATAGTAGATGTACATAGGTATAAAAGATAATTGTAGCTACATAAAGTAGTTCTTGCCTCTTTGGAGTGTTGTGATAGTTTCCTGGGCTACTTATTAACTGACCTACATGGATATTTTTGTTCCTTTTAGGGAAAGTAATATTAGGAATGAACTAGGTGGTATACCCTGTGACTTTGAAATGTAAATAACTTCAGATTCTTTTAAGTACAGGTTGAGTATCCCTTATCCAAAATTCTTGGGACCCTAAGTGTTTCACATTTGGGATTTTTTTTTTTTTTAAATATATGTACGTACCTACTGATGGAGCATCCCAAATCCAAAAATCTGAGGTCTGAAATGCTCAAATGAACATTTCCTTTGAGTGTCATGTAAGAGCTCAAAAAGTTTCCAATTTCGGAGCATTTGGGACTTAAGATTTTTGGAGTAGTTTATTCAGTTTGTAGCAGATGAGCAAGCAGTCACCTGGTTCACTTGGTTTTGTTTTTAAATGTCTTCTATCCTCCAGATACAGATTTTCCTTTTTTTATATGCATTGATTCTACTGGTGTCAGTTTTAATGTTGCATATTTCATGTGAATTCTTATGATAATAACCCTTCCATTCAGTGATGATATGCAAATGAAAAAGGGACTGGTGTAAGTGATTTCGTGATTTACAAATCTTAAAAGTTTTTTGTAAAAATTATACTGTTGTTCCTTGATATCCTTGATGTTGGTTCCCAGAACACTCCGCCCCCATACCAAAATCCACAGATGCTCAAGTCTCTGTACATAATATATACATAACTATGTACATCGTCTGCTCTACCTAATACAGTGTAAATACTGTGTAAATGCTTGCTATACTGTATTGTTCTTACTTGTTTCTTTAATTGTTATATTGTTATTTTGGGGGGTTCCTACCCCCCAGGGGCCCCAAATAGTTTCTATTGGTGGTTGGCTAAATCCACAGATTTGGAACCTGTGAATATGACTATGCACTATTGAAAAAATTCAGATACTATAGAAAAGTACAAAGAAGAAAGCAAAAATGTTCTGAGCTATTTCACCACTCAGAGATAAAATCTCTGTTAACATTTAATTTAATTAATTTATTTTTTATGAGACAGAATCTTGCTCTGTTGCCCCTGGTAGAGTGCAGTGGTGTCTTCTTAGCTCATTGCAACCTCCAACTCCTGGGCTCAAGTGATCCTCCTGCCTCAGCCTACTTAGTAGCTGGGCCCACAAGCACGTGCTACCATGCCTGGCTAATATTTTTCTATTTTTGTTAGTGACCTAGGTCTCACACTCAGAATGGTCTTGAACTCGTGAGCTCAAGCAATCCTCCCACCTCAGCCTCCCCAGAGTGCTAGGATTATAGGCATGAGCCACCTCACCTGGCTTTCTGACAAACTTTGTAAATACGAACTGACTAATATCTTGGTAAATTTAATTGCCTATAGCTTCAAGCTGTTTTATATAGAGAATTACTTCATGCTGAGTTCATGAAAATTTTTCTGTTTTGCTCTAGTATAACATAAAACTTACTACTAATTAATCTTCGTTTGGCAGGCTCCAACACATACATACTACTTTTTTCCTATTTTTATTTTAGTCAAATTATAAATAGGAGAATTTTTATTTAGAAGAACACTAATGTGAACCCTTTGGAAATAAATATTAGTGATCAGCTTCCTCTTACTGTTTTCACCAATTTTATCTGATTTAGAAAGTCATATTTCCGTTGTTGGGTCCTTCAATAACAGAGTCCAGTTTGCTTCAGAAAATTTATAAACTATATTACTAGACTAATTTTATGATAGTAATAGTAATTAGATGTTACCTTTCTAAGGTGAAACTTGACTGGTTTTAAATAGATCAGTTTCTAAATAACCCCAAAGTTAAGTATATTTTGACAGGAAATTGTAAATTGACTGTTTAATTATGCTTGAAATAAGGGGGAATTAAAATTTTTAAAAATCTTATAGAAACGTGAATTTGGAGGTTCTTACTAGCCATTTGACTTCTAACTCTGTTCCTCTTTATTCTGTGTTATTTATTAACACTGAAGACTAGTAAAAATAGCTCTTTATGTCCATTGGTTTCATCTTTTTAGGCATTTATAGATTGTTTTAACAAGGCAGAAGAGTTCCTGTCTTTCTCCCTCATTGCTAGTACCCCCTCTTCTACCATCTCAAATAATGCATGACTCTTTGTTCTCGCCAGGACACACACTTATGCACACACATACTTAACATCCTTATTTTGGGCACAAATCTTTTAAATTAGTCCCAACTATGCTCCTTTGTCACCACAAAAACAAAAGAAAAGTGATGAAGATGAAAGACTAGAGCCTCTGGTTTTGGAAAAAAGTCGATAAGTATTAATATCAATATTTTATCTCCTGTTATTATATATATACTTGTGTGTGTGTGTGTGTGTGTGTGTGTGTGTGTGTGTGTGTGTATAGGCTTACTTCAGCCAGAGACAGTGGAGACTTGACCTGGTCAGTCTAATTCAATTTCAGCAATAAAGCCTTCAAACAAAACGTTCCCTCTTTATCTGTTTCTTCCCTCCTTCCCTTCTTCATCCTCTTTTTCTACTTTTTTCTTTTTCTGTCTTTCTTTTTTGGTGGATGAATTATGGGAGGTGAACTGGAGTTGAGAAAGCGCAGAGTCAAGATAGTTGATTGGGATGATATTGCAGTAAATGTGTGGGTAGAGATGATAGTGGTCTAGAGTAGTGCACTGGCAGTGAGTGTCATGAGTAGTGGTAGTTGAGTTTGAGAAATATTTATGAGGTAGAATAGACTCCAAGATTTGATGCATCAAATATATCAAAAGCATAGGTTAGTTGAGACATACTTTATCTGTTTAGGAAAGAAATTATACAGAAGGCACAACAAAACTTGAAAAGAAAAACCAACTTTATAAGGTTGTAGATTGAATTACTCACAAGTTGTTTGAAATGCTAGTTGAAAAGCACCTCTCTAGTGGGTGTCTGATCTAACCAAAAAGAGTTTGCTTATCTTATATATTGTTAACTCTAGGTCAAATAATTTCTTAATGTTTTGAAAATATTACTACTGAATTAATCTGTGGCCAAGGTGGAAAAGCATGGATAGAGCTTACTTTTTCTTTACAAACAGCTAAAACACTGAATAAAATATATGAAACAACAGTTTTTTAGACATTTGATACCAGGTGGTGGAAGACAGTGATCCCTGAGAGATGGGAAAGAACTGAGACGGGCCTTGTGATGACCCCAGCTTACTACCTTGGGAGAATCTCAAGATCTGGTGCAAGTAGAGGGACATCAGGTGGAGCCTGGTGATCTGTCTTAATTGAGGAAATGTAACTGGAAGTCCACAATAGCCAAGGTGGCTATAGTTTACAAGAACATGTACAGAAGAAGAGAGAGCTCACACACAAAGAGAACTCTGGAGATTTGTAAAGGGATTCCCCCTGAGTCTTTAGCTGAGTATTTATCAGAGGATGTGAATGAAGAGACTACTGGAACTGGAAAAATAAATTCCTGAAAAGATCACAGGACACAATTCTCAGAGTTCACACATGGCCAGAGATAGTCCCTGTTCTCACCTTCCAGTGTGTAAAACTTCATAATTGATGAAGCATCAAGTAGTGTAAACAGCAAAGCATTTGTCTCATTAGTTTGGCCCAAATTAGCCTTAGAGTAAATGCTTCACTGGTCCTTTCTAACAAAGCTTAAAAGCAAAACCTAGCCGGGTGCGGTGGCTCACGCCTGTAATCTTAGCACTCTGGGAGGCTGAGGCGGGCGGATTGCTCGAGGTCAGGAGTTCGAAACCAGCCTGAGCAAGAGCAAGACCCCGTCTCTACTATAAATAGAAAGAAATTAATTGGCCAACTAATATATATATATATATATATATATATATATATATAAAATTAGCCGGGCATGGTGGTGCTTGCCTGTAGTCCCAGCTACTCGGGAGGCTGAGGCAGAAGGATTGCTTGAGCCCAGGAGTTTGAGGTTGCTGTGAGCTAGGCTGACGCCACGGCACTCACTCTAGCCTGGTCAACACGCAAGACTCTGTCTCAAAAAAAAAAAAAAAAAAAAAAAGCAAAACCTGAACGGATCAAGCTAATTGTTAAGCAGTTTAATTACAATGGAGAACAAAGGTTGAGAGTATGCATAGAAATACAGAAATATTCAGCACCCAGCAAGATAAAAGTCACAGTCTAATAAAAAATTACCAGATAGTCAAAGGAGTAGGAAAGTAAGTCCCATAAAGGGAAGATGTAATCAGTCAAACCTGACCCAAAAATGACATAGAAATAATATATGAGAACATCAAGGCTCATGCCTATAATCCCAGCACTTTAGAGGGCTGAGGCAGGAGGATTGCTTGAGGCCAGGAGTTTGAGGCTAGCCATGGCAACAAAATAAGACACCATCTCTACAAAATAATAATAATATAATAAAAATAAAGTAAGAACATCAAAACATTTATAACTGTATTCCATACATTTAGGAAACTGGAGGAAGATTTAAACATATTAAGGGAGAGGTAGAAAACTCCAAATCAGACTTCTAGAGTTTATAATGACAGTGTCTGAAATGAAAAATATATTGGCTGAGATTAAGGGCAAATTAGACATTACAGAAGAAAAGATTAGTGAACTTGAAGGCATAACAATAGAAACTGTGGGAAAACTGAGAAAAAGTGAACTGTGGAGTAATATCAAGCAGCCTCACATACTTGTGATTAAAGTTCTGTAGTAGGACCAGCAGGAAGAACAGAAGAAAAATTTTGAGAAATAATAGGCAGACATTTTCCAAGTTTGATGAAACTGCAAACCCATAAATTCAAGGAGCCCAATGAATCACAAGCAAAAAACATGAGGAAAACTACACCAAGGCACGTCAAAGAAGCAGCCCTATAACAAAGACTCATTTTTGAGGAACAAAGATAGTCACCCTCCATATCTGTAGGTTCCACATTCTCAGAGTCAACTGACCACAAAGTGAAAATTTAAAAACACACAATAAAAAAATCAATACAACAATAAAAACAACACATAAAAAATACAGTATAACAACTATTTATGTAGGATTTACATTGCATTGGGTATTAAAAGTAATCTAGAGATGATTTAAAGTATTCAAGAGGATGTGCTTAGGTTATAAACAAATAATACACCATTTTATATAAGGGACTTGAGCCTGTTGGATTTTGATACAAGGATTGTGTGTGTGTGTGTGCTGAAACCAATCCCCTGCGGATACTGAGAGCCAATTATATAGGTAGCAGATTTCTCACTGAAAATAACACAAGCCAGAAGACAAGTCTAGTTGTATCTTTAAAATATAGGAAGAAAAGGTATTATCCTAGAATTCTACACTTGGAAAAAATATCTTGTGAAAATACAGTCAAGTGAGTCTATGTAAAAACTGATGAAATTCAAGTTGGGTGTGTAGTTTAGTTAAAATTAATGCACCAGTGTTAATCTGTGGTTTTGAAAATGTACTATGGTCATGTAAGATGTTATCTCTTGAACGATGGTGAAAGGGTACTACTTTTTCTGTAAGTCTTAAATTATTTCAAAATAAATTTTTTGAAATAAAGTGGACATTATCAAAATTTAAAAACATGCTTTTTGAAAGACAATGAAAAGACAAATCGTAGACTTGGAGAAAATATTTGTAAATCACATATCTGACAAAGGACTTCTATCCAGAATATATAAAGAACTTTCAAAGAATTCCATAACAGAAAGCAAATTAATAAAACAATGGAAATGATAAAAAAAAAAATGAAGAGATGATTCACCGAAGAAGATACAAAATGGCAAATAAGTCATTTGGGAAATGCTAGTTAAAACCCCAATGAGAGGCTGGGTGCGGTGGCTCACGCCTGTAATCCTAGCACTCTGGGAGGCCAAGGTGGGCGGATTGCTCGAGGTCAGGAGTTGGAAACCAGCCTGAGCAAGAGTGAGACCTCGTCTCTACTATAAAAATAGAAAGAAATTAATTGGCCAACTAATATATATAGAAAAAATTAGCTGGGCATGGTGGCACATGCCTGTAGTCCCAGCTACTTGGGAGGCTGAGGCAGCAAGATTGCTTGAGTCCAGGAGATTGAGGTTGCCGTGAGTGAGGCTGACGCCACGGCACTCACTCTAGCCTGGGCAACAGAGTGAGATCTGTCTCAAAAAACCAAACCCAATGAGATACCACTACACACCTATTAGAATGTCTGAAGTGAAAAAGACCAATCAAGACGTGTTCCTGAGCTCACAGAGCAACTTGATCTCTTATGCAGTGCTGATGGACATACTAAAATAATACAGCCACTTAGGAAAACAGTTTACTAATTTCTTAATAAAGGTTATACATTTACCCATATCATATGTATAAGCCATTCACTGCTAGGTTTTTAACCAAGAGTAATGATACATATGTATACATAAAGACTTCTACACAATTATTCATAGCACCTTTATTTGTAATACCAAAAAGTGAAAGCAGTCTAAATGTCTAATAAACGAAAGGATATATTGTGGTAAATTGATAATATGGAATACTAATAAGCAATACAAATGGATGAAATATTGATAAATGCAGTGACGTGGGTGAATCTTGATGCTGATTGAAAGAAGCTAGTCAAACAAAAAAACCATATGTATGATTCATTTATATGAAGTTCTAGAAAATGTAGACTGATCTATAGTGACAGAAAGCTGATCAGTGTTTTCCTAGAGACTTGAAGTGGAGGTGGTAGTTGGGGTGCAGAGAGGAGTGGGAAGGAGGGAATTAAAAGAGGACTGTGGAGACTTTTAGCACAATAGAAGTATTCATTATACTGATTTGGGTAATGGTTTCAATGGTTTCATGACCTGTGTCAAGAGTTATCAAAGTTTATATTTTAAGTATATGCAGTTTATTATAGGTCAGTTATCTCAAAGTGGTGAAGAAAAGGTTTCCAGGTCATGTTTCACATAGAGTAGAAAGATTAATATCAATTTATAAAGTCATTAAGGTAGAAAAAGCAAGCTGAGATCCTTATAAGGAGCTGTACCATGAGAGTATTTTATGGTTATATGAGTTTAGTATATGATTTTAAAAACCTTGGCCAGTATTCAAGGGTATTAGTATTTCTCAGTCATTCATCCCATTGTTGGTCTTTTTCCTATAGACCTTGTTTGACATATTTGTGATGAAATATTACATGATATTTTGTGTTCTATTTCAGTATAAACTTCTTCACATCTTTCTACCTAATTAAAAAAATTTAGTGGTTGCACTTTTAATCTTGTGCTGTTTATTAGTCCTTTAATTTATGGGTATTTTAGTGTAGTCTTATTCTGGTTTTACTTGAATCTACCAGCATATTAAATACTAAATTTTACTTTTAAAACAATAGTTTCTATGGAATAATATGATAGAAAAAAAAGCATAAAATTATATTAAACCTGAGTTTAAAACCTCACCAGACAAATTTTTTTTTTTTTTTTTTTTTTTTTACAGTGTCTCGCTTTGTTTCCCAGGCTAGAGTAAGTGCCATGGCGTCAGCCTAGCTCACAGCAACCTCAAACTCCTGGGCTCAAGCAATCCTGCTACCTCAGCCTCCCAAATAACTGAGACTATAGGCATGTGCTACCATGCCCACCTAATTTTTTCTATATATATTAGTTGGCCAATTAATTTCTTTCTATTTTTATAGTAGAGACCGGGTCTTGCTCTTGCTCACGTTGGTTTCGAACTCCTGACCTCGAGCAATCCGCCCACCTTGGCCTCCCAGAGTGCTAGGATTACAGGCGCGAGCCATTGTGCCTGGCCTCACCAGACATTTTATGTGTTAAAAATTTTATTGCTTATTTGTAGAAAGGAAATTATCAATTGGATTGGGTGGGATATCTCGATTGATGCGTTATTATCTCATTTAAGATATAATGGTAGGCTGGGCACAGTGGATCATGCTTGTAATCCTAGCAGTTTGGGCTCAAACTCCTTGAGCTCAGTAGTTTGAGACTAGCCTGTGCAATAGTGAGACCTGCCTGTGCAATAGTGAGACCCTTTCTCTGCAAAAAACACAAAAATTAGCTGGGCATGGGGTGTGTACCTATAGCCAGCTACTCGGGAAGCTAAGGTAAGAGGGTCACTTGAGCCGAGGAGTTGGAGGCTGCAGTGAGCTAGGCTGATGCCATTGCTCTTTAGCCCAGGAAACAGAGTGAGACCCTGTCTTAAAAAAAAGATAATAATTATGATTACAACGTGTTTTAAGCTAAAGGTCAGGACTTTTGATTTAGTATATTTGTGTGCAGAGTGTACAGGTAGGGATCATATTCAAATGTTGGGGGATAGTGTCATTTTGGAGAACTCACTGTATGAGAAGCACTTGTTTGTATTTGGTGTGAAAATTGTGGAGTAAATTTCAGTGTATGAGAAACTAAAACTTATTGATTTGAATAAATGTTGATTTTTAAAAAATATGCTCTAAGTGCTGTTGAAGATGTGAATGTAAACTAGAACTTAAATAAAAATTAGTGCTTATTCATATATTTTATAAAAACAAGAATTGAGCATTATAGGGACATATCTAAGTTGTTAGGGAGGGATTATTTAATCAGAGGGCAAGAATAGTAATGCTTTGATTTCCCCCCTCACTATTTCTTTTATTTCTTCCATACTCCATAGTGTTATTGAAGTTAGACAAATAATGTGTATTACTAAAGTCCTTGTCTTTTTCCTAGATAAAACTTTTGCCTCCTAAACCTAAAAGAAGTAGTTTATTTTCTAAGCAGATTATTTCATTTTAATGTGATATTTGTTTTAGTTACCAGTTTTGCCTTATCTTTATAGTTTTTATAAAACATTGATTTATATTTTAAATCAGTAATATTAAAGAAGTTTTAACAATGTATCTTCATCATTGTAGTTATTATTTTGAAGAGTTTTGTCATGAAAAAGTACTCTAGGTTAGGTGTTAATTTCTGATTATTACTTTAAATATATCTGATAGTTCTCTGATCTAGCTACACAGTTACTTTATATTATCTGTTAATAGTAGTTCTAACCTCTTATTGCCAGATTTTTTGTTGTTTTTATACCTAAATCCTATATAATATTTTTTCTGCCATTTAAATTCTTCTGTTGTTCCTCTAATCCCAAGTGCTCACAGCTGAAAAAAACAAACTCTGAAACCACCCACTCAAGGGATATTAAATCAACAAAGCAGGGAAGATTTTAGGTCACTCTTTTCATTTCTTAATACAAATTCACTGTTAGGTAGGTTTTTGGCATCTGCAGTTATTGAATCTCTAAAACTTAACAGTTTAGTTCATAAATTTTTACTAGTTAAATTAATTCTAATAATTTCTAATAACTTTGAAGTTCCTTTATAATTTGTTGTAATGACATTTTAAATATGATTTGTTTGTTAAAGGTAGAATGGAATTTCCCTTTTTTTATCCTTTACTGGGTCCCTTCAAAATAGGTTTTCAAAATAAGTTAAAATAGATTTAATTTAAAGAAACTCAGCATTGAAATCAAATTCTTTATTATTCACTATAATTATAGGACATATGTGAAATGGAAACTGAGTAATAACTGTTTCTCAGGAATATACTAAAAATCTTTCTATGTATATTTGATTTTCCTTGTCTAATTTTGCTGTCTCCCAGTAATCTTGTAATCTTGATGTCCCTTTCTCTCCTAGGCATTTTTGAATCTTTTACCAAGATATCTGATGGCTTTTATCTTGACTCTTATCTTCTAAGATAGATTTAGGGTTAACTGGTCCACAACTAGCTCTGACATACTTTTTCATCTTGTTAGTAGTCATTTGTTTTCTTATGACTAGGAAATACTACATCAGTAAAATGCAGTGGCTTGTTTTCTGTTTGAGAAATTAGAAATTTGCCATTGGTTGAAAGAATGTGCCACTATTTTTGAAAACTTTAGAATTTGAAAGATTTTTAAGAATACGTGATAAAAGAAGATTTTCCCCCCTTTGGAAAATATATTTTGGCTCAGGCCTGATTATTCTTTTTTAGAATTTCATGTTTTAGATGTGTCAGTAAAAGACATTCATTCTATATTTCTAGTATATTTTAATTAAGCCTAGATTTAGTTTTTCTTCTATATTTTATCACTTTGTATTTAATTTTAGCTGGCTTATAACTGGTAATATCATTTGTTTAAGGTTTACAATTAGGTTAGCCTGGTGACTTGTTGTTACCCTCCAGATCTACTAGTTTGAACTCTAAGTTGGCAGTGTGAAGTGTCATTTTATCAAATAGGGAAGTTGTTCTTTCTACCTCCTATGGAAATTCAGACCAGATTGGCCACATTCAGGGTGGTATGGCTGTAGCTCCTCCTGTGGAAATTCAATGTGGACAAAATACAGACTTGTTTTGAATTTAATATATAGTTTCTTATGTTATTCTAGTTTTTAAAGCCAAAAGTACCATATCACTTGAATATATTAATATAAAAGTTGTAGCATAGCACCATTGTGGAAAAAGATTTATCCATGTAATCTTATAGTGAAATGTTTTTAGTTTTAACAAATTGCATATGATACTACATGGGCATTGGGGCCTATATTTAGTTTTTTTTTTAATATCTTGTTTCCCCCCACATGTTTGCCTTGTTTTTAAGTATTTTTCCTACCTTTATTCTGTTACTTAAATAAATGGCACTGTATTATTAGGGAAGTGTTTGAAGTGCTTACAAAAAAGGAAGTGATTAATTTTGGGAGAAAAGCAGTTTTTTTTTAACCTTTATTCAGGTGGAAGTGGTTGAAAAATATTAAATTTGAAACTTGTTGCTCAGTTTTGAGGTAGTCTCAACCTCCCAGTTCTCTAAATGTATTAGGATGGTTTGGTAATGATGCATGCACAACAATAAAGATAAATTTTTACATGTTACCAAGGTTAAAATTCTGCAAATGAAATGATTAAAATCCTCAAATTTGATTATCAAATTTTCTTGTAGAAATTTAATTATAACACACCAAAATATGCAACCGAAAACACTTGTAAATCCTTTCAATAAAATATTTTAGTAAATAAAGCACTGTGGAATAATGCCTAATAGATTCAATGTCTTTTTTTGGGCTTTAAGTGTGTTAACTTAATATATTTGATTTTCAAATAGACACCAAATCCTACTGCAAGCGAGTTTATTCCTAAAGGAGGATCAACCTCCAGGCTGAGTAACGTGTCCCAGTCAAATATGTCTGCCTTCTCTCAAGTTTTCTCTCACCCATCCATGGGAAACCCTGCTACTGCTGGATTAGCACCAGGTAAGTTGAGTAACTATTTCCAGTGAGTTCCAGATACCAAATCTGTAAGCACCATTTACTATTAATTTATTAGAACTGAAATTGTATATTTGAATGAGTCATATTGAACACATGATGAGTTTTATGTTCTAGATTTTGGTACCATAGACCTAATGTGTAGTTGAGAATTTTAAAGCAAAATTTAAATATGAATGAAATTATATAGAAGGATTTTTTTTACATAAAATCACAAAAGTAAATTTAAGGGAGAAAATGGCTATTTAGAAAAAAACTATCTGGACCCTTGTTATTTCCCTATTTTTTTAAAGTCAGTGATAATTTTACTCAAAAACTTGTAAAAGCACAGAAATAGAGGGACTATTAATGTATATATGCCTCAAAGTCCTCCTTTTGTATTAAATTTCTAAACAATAATTTATTGTATACATGGTAAGAACATCTTTAGGTCATACTACTTTTCAGATGTTTGATTATATATCCTGTAGTAGTAATTTAAGATTGGGTAAAGTATTATAAACAGTAGTGGGAAGAAGAGTACTGCATTAAGGGTTATTGTGGTAGGGAAAACCACTTCTCAGTCATTTTCTTCCAAGTATGTTCATAATGGCAGAAGAATTTGGGCAAATGTGCTTATACTCTAGGAGTCCTGAGGCATAGTTCAAAGTGACCCTTTGAAAGAGCTGTGATTCTTTGAAGTCTTCTCTTTTATCTTAAAAATTCATGCAGATTTTGCATCTACTCCATAACAAACATTTATTTTAATATAAAAATATAAAAAGTTTCTTAGGTAATTAACATCACATCCCCACTGCCATATACCTAGATTTGGAAAGTAAAGTAGGCAAAATCATACTGAATTCATAGTAAGTGCTGAGCAGATTGTTGACTCGTGTGTGTAAAATGTTTGAGCACAGATTATGTTTGAACACAGATTATGTTTGAACACAGATTATGTTTCTTGAACCTGTACTGGAAAATCATCACTTGGTCTTGGACATTTCAAAAAACAGAAACAAAATGAAATACATACACTAAAACAAAGTGAAAAGATCTATCTAGATCAGCCTGTGACTAGTACTGCCTCCAGGGCTTGGTCCAGTAAGTAAGACAAATCATTGATTTTGATAATAATATCTTAGTCAAGGCCCTTTAGGTAAGAAGAATAGGAAAAGATAAAGACGAGACACTGTGGAACAGAGCCTCTGTTTAGCATATGAAGTATCAGTGTACTCGGAGCTTCAATAGGCTTGTGTTGCCAAGGAGTTTATCAGTGCCTCCTTTCTCCACCATTCTCTCTCTTGCTCTCCCACTTATGTCCTTCTCCTCTGACCACCACCACCCTCCGCCTTTGTTCCCTTACTCTTTCTTCTACTTTGGCTCTTTTCAGGTTCAGTTAAATTTGTAAACATTTTCCCTTCTTCCTAGAAAGCAGTGTCAGAATTAATATCTCTGGTAGCCTAAAAGCTTTACTTGTAAGTAATATTGCTACTATGATTTTTCTCCTGTGGAGGTGTGTTCGCATTGTTAATGAGCATAATCTACAAGTCAGCTGTATATCTAAAGTTTCTTTGACACTGTCTAGACTTCCAAGCAGTGTTGTAATTTACCTTTATGTCTATTTATAAAGCACCCACAATAATAGGATCCATATGCCAATTAGGAAACTTTGGCTTTCTTAATTAAATGCCAATTTATTTTGGCTTAACAACACTTCCTTTCTTGTATTAGAAATAGTTTGCTGACTTGTTTGATCAGACTAGTTCAGGCTTGCCATTTAAAAAAATTATCCTTTTTTAAATGTTGGAAGAGTTAAAATAGTAAAGGGGATTTTAGACCTTAAAAATATTTAGTTAAACTCCATTCATGTTTATTTGTTTAAGCTTTTCATCAGGTATAAGCTTGTTCAGAAGTAGGTATTTTATTGGTCCTAATTTGTCACCACAGTTTAAATTTAGGGTGAAAATAATTCATTTAAAAATCAACTTAGCTGAAAAACTACTCTTCTGTATAGCCCTAGCATCAAAATGTTCATTCTACTTCTATTAATGATGAGAGTAATCACTCTCTGGAACCATTGTTATAGGTCATTGTGTCATATTAAATGTGTTCCTGAATTATTTGTGACTATCATATCAAATGTGTTCTTCATTCAAATGACAATCAACTAAGGTAAAATAGTTTCCAAAACTATGGGAGTGATTAATGGTTTTGCATTTATTATTTCTTGATTTTTTTTTTTTTCACCTTTAGTTAACACTCTGGAGGTGAGCAAATAAAAAAAAAATTCAGTCTGTCTTATTGTCAGAAAACAATTTCCCCCCTCATCATTCTTTATCATTTCTTACCCACAAATATTTTTGTTCAAGGCCTAGGAAAAGTGCTTGACATTACCACTTTAAGAATAAATAGAATAAATAAGGTTGTAATGTTACCTTAATGGTAATTTAATTTATCTTCAGTGCTTCTTGTCTCCTATAGGTATAACTCATTGATAATTTCTAGTTGTAAATCTTTTATTTTCTTTTATTTCTATTCCCAAAACATTGCCCTTGAAAGTATGTCAAATTACTATTTCTCTAAAAAAAAAAAAAAAAAAAAAAAAAATGAAACCTTAAATACTTCGGCACTTACATAAATTAATGTTATTTTCATTATATATGGAAATATACATGTCTGAAAAAAATATATATTTATTTATTTATTTTATCCTTTTAAGGCCAGACTGAGATGAAATAAATATATTTTGTGATCAGAAATGTAAAAATATTTGGGTAAAGTTGAGTGGATATTAGGGGTTTGGGTTTCCTCAAATTGTAAGGAACAGAAGATATGATGCCTGGCACAAACTAGGCCCAGAGTGAATCAGATTTCTTTTTAAAATTTGTTTTGATTAATTAAAAAATACAAATCATGTTTTTATTTATGTTTCAATGCTAGAAGTAAAATTTTATACAAACATTATTTGAATTTATTTATAGCTAATTATATTTAAAAGGCATTAGAAGTGTTAAAAATATGTGGCATATTTCATTGAATTGCATACACAGCCATTTTAATCTGTTTTAATTTAAGAAATCAAGTTATCTATAGATTTAGTTGTTTCATGCACACTTAACCTATGAAAAATAGCTATTAATAAATTTCTAAGTATCTTTTGTGAAAATAGTTGTTTTAAGAATATTTAAGATATGGCGTTTGAGACCAGCCTGAGCAAGAGCGAGACCCCATCTCTACTGAAAATAGAAAAAGTAGCTGGGCGTCATGCAGTGTACTTGTAGTCCCAGCTGCTCAGGAGGCTGAGGCAGGAGGATGTTTTGAGCCCAGGAGTGTGAGGTTGCAGTGAGCTACAAGGCCATTGCACTCTACTCAGGGTGACAGCATTCAATGTCTCTTTTAAAAAAAGTAAGAAAACTCCTTGACTGCAAATTAAGCCAGAAAAAAAAAAAAAAAAAAAAAAAAGTAAGAAAAAAGAATATTTAAGGTATGGTATTTGGACTTCATTGTCTTTGAGAACCCCTATAATTATGTGCATATTTTTATTTGTAAATATACGTTTTTTTCTGGTCACAGTTTTAATTATCCTGTCAAAGGTCCACAGCCTTCTAAAAGTTAAGAACCACTGGTTTAACACACCCTTAGCAAAATTAATTTCCCGAATGTGTAAGTAAGAATACTTTTAAGTAATGCATAGTCTAAAGATATATTTTTCTAATAACTCTTGCTTATGCAAATATTTTTAAGTAGATTTCTAGAAATGAAATTATGACTTTGTGTAGTATATGAAATGATAGTTTTAGCTTGAAGTTTTTGTGCCACAAAAAATAATTTTATTATGAGAACTAATTGCTGAATGTTCTTTATCAGAATTTTTCTTAAGAGTATTTTGATTTGATAGTGGACTTAGTAAACTATGTCTTACTGTACTTAGAGTTTAATTACTGTAGTATAAACAAATTTGCAGTACCACTGTATGTTTAAAAGTGATTTGAAGAGAGGTAGCAACTGGAGCAGCATACATTTCTGGGTAGTGTTTTTATATATCATTTAGTGGTTTAATGAACAATTGTGACTCAGGAATTAAGCACCTCTTTTTCTCCTTAATTGTGTGTGGACACTTGGGAGGGGCAGAGGTGAGTTCCTGAATTTGAAAATGTCTCCACTGATTTATAAATAAGAAGAGCCATAGTGACTTTCAGTATCTTCCAATATTCATTCCTTCAAGATGAGGATAGTGCAGGTTTTTGAACTACTAGGTGTATTTTATTGTAAATTATTAAGGCAAATCTCATATGATTCAGAGGAGACACATCTAATTATTGTAGTAAACTTACTAAGTTTACTTACTAATGAAACTTATTCATTTCTTAATAATTTTAATCTAGTTTTTTGGAAAAATAAATCTAAAGATAATAGTTACATTCTTAGATCCAGTTTTTTGAAATACCAAGTAATCATTTCTTATTTCTGAGAGTGATAGTGCCAAATTGATGGGTAAAATTGGCAAATGTGCTTATATTTATTTTTAGCTTAAAAAAGGTGTAGGGGAAAATGGGAAGGAAAGAAAAGGGGAAAGTGAATATTTATTCATCATTCTTCTACAGAAATATTAAAGCTTTTTATAAATGTAGACTAAAAGTAGAGTTATTTATTCTTATAATGTTGAAGAGTTTGGGTAAGAAAATCACTTTCAGCTTTATAGTTCTATGCTAAAAAATAATAAAATTCTGTGATTCATTAGCCCTATAGCATTTCATATCATACATCAGGAAATGGAGGCTTAATTCATTTAAATGGCATAGCAGTTGGCTTAGGCAATAGTCTGATATTGATAATCGATGTAGGGAGAAACTTTGGGGTTGACATAGTTCAGCCTTGTACCAGTCTAGAGGTGGCACTCCTGACAGATTGTCATCTAGCTTCTGCTTTAGTCCATTTATAGTAATAAGAAATTATTAGCTAACTCAGGCAGTCCAGTGTACATTTTAACAGAATAAAAAAGGAAATTATATCTTATGCTGAACTAAACTCTGTCTTGTCTGTCTTCCATCCACTAGTTCTTAGTTCTTTCCCGTTTTACTGTATGGAATAAATAAAAATTTTTTCTACATGATACCACTTTAGCTATTTTCTTTTTGGACTAGTTCTGTGTGTGTGTGTGTGTGTGTGTGTGTGTGTGTGTGTGTGTGTGTGTGTGTCTCCATATGATGGATTTGTTTGTAAGACTGGGAGACAATATGGGGTAGGGCAAACTGGGGAAAATAATATTAACAGATTGTGTAGGTTAAACATTGTCAACTGTTGTAAGTCTTAAGAGGTAGAACACTAGTGTGGGTAAAATTAAATCTGTAGATATGTCTATGTAACCACATTACTACTCTGATATCCAGCTAAGGAATGTACCATTGGGAAAATAGGAAACTCTGTCTATAGGGTAAATCTATGGTCTTGCAGATAGTATTTAAGCTCATATTTAAAATTTCATTGTGTACCTTAGGCTGTACATTAAGTCTGCATTAAGACACAAAAACTCCATAAGCTATTGCTTTAGATTATTTTGTGTTTATTAAGTGGTATAATTATTAAAAATAAAATTATGGCAATATTTAAGTAGTTCTTAAACACCATCATGTTTAATAGGACATAACTCTAAACAGATTTTCCTTGTAATTAGTTTTCAAAAGTCTACTGTTAAATGGATTCTGTGGAATAGTCAAGTAATTATGTCATGAATTTATTTTGATTTCTGCTTGAAACTGATTTCTCTGAATTATTTTTGCACTTACTGTCAGTAGAGGTAGTTTTAGCATTAAAGTAATCTTCTAATTATTTTAAATATTACTCTAAATTTCCTAAGCATATTACAAATTCATTAAGAAAGAGGGACTGTGCCATTTCTTCTAGCACAAATTTAGGCATAAGTGGTGCTTAATAAATGCTCATTTATTAGGTAAGCCTTGATTTCTGTATTGGAAAATAATTTTGTAATTGGTAGGTATCTCTTAAGTACAGTGAATTTTAATGATTCAATAAACATATTTGAAGGAGTTCTAAAAACTGCAAAGAGTTCAAGAGTATAGAGATGAGTAATAGTTGAATGAGGCCCAGAAATCTGCCTGTTGAAAAAGTTTAATGGCATCAAAACTAGAGTCACTGTGTTTTGAAGTGCTAGAACATTCTTATAATCAAAGTATTTGTAAGTATTATTTTTAAATTGCATGTTTCCATTTTTTTGTAACTACTTTGTTTTTCAGGTATATTCTGCAGACTCATTCAAACCTTTCCAGGTTCTCTAGTTTGGGGATTGCTTTCTACGTTAAAAAATAAATTAAAAAAATTAACAACTATTTTATTAAGATAGGGGTCTCCAAGGTTTTTGTGAAGAGGACCCTTTCATTGTCCTATAATTGCAAACTCCTCCTATAAGGGGGCTGCTTTGTGTATGCATGTGTATGGATACAGATTATGATGTTCCAGGGAAGGTTACTAACAGTAGAACTGTAGAACTATAATGGAGTTGGGAATGCCTGCTGGCTATATTCCCTTCCCAGATGGGAATTTCAGGAAACTGAGGCGAGACGTTAATGGCGCAGAGGGGGATGTGGCTGCTGCAGCTGGCTTGGAGACCTGTCAGGTAAGGCTTAAATAGCTACCAGTAGATAATGTCCTCCTGGTTGAGAAATCCTGGTTACTGTGTCCTGATAGGTTTGAGAGTTCTTATGGTGGGCTTCCTGTTTAAATTTCATTGTATTGTCTGTTTTGTCCCATAACTAGGGGGTAGGGGCTGGATGGGAGTGGGTAGGGGTTCCGTTCAACTGTAGGTGACAGATTCAGTGATCTACACCTGCAGCAGAGTCTCCTGCAGCTCTTGGACTTCTTTCATTGGATTTTGATTTGATTGCCTTTAGAACATGATACCAGTTCTACTAAAGTAGCTGTGTGGTTTTCGATATACCACTTTGCTTCTGTGTCTTAGAGTCTTCATTGCTATAGGAAGAAGATAATAGTAGAGAATTTTTAAAGTCTTTCTGATCTAAAATTCTATTTTTTTTGTGACATACGCTATAGGAGAATAGAAGGCAGTAAACAGAGCCAGAAATGAAGATGGTGAGAATTAGTAAAAAGGGAGGATGACTTTTGTGTTAGACTTAAAAAAGGATTATAGAAGGCATATATGGGTTTCCTTGATGTACCTTGTTTAAATAGAAAATCTCCCTAGGTATACCTTTATTTCATAGATGGAGATGAGGAGAATTTTGTTTCAGCAGTATAATATCTGATTCTCAGCTGAATCCGTGGAGCGTTAGAAGTTGGTCTTTTCTTGTTGTTTTTTTCCTTCTTAAACAAATAGGTTGAGAACTCCAAGGATCATTTTTTTCTTTAACCTTTTTAGCTCAGTGGTTCCTAGTGCATTGTAGATACTCAGTTGGTGAGATAGTATTTGTGTGAATACATTTGCTATGCTGTGTGTTACATGTCTAGTTAGGAGTGATCCTCTAATTCTGTAGGAATGAATTGAATGATTGTAGCTCCTTCTGTTTCTTAAATTATTTCTTGATTCTTCTCAGCTTGATTTTGAAAGTCATCTTTTTCTTATTCTTTTTGTCACTCAGATGTAGTTACCCTAGACTAGGGGATGTGGGAACGGTCTTAGCAGAAGGAGAGGCATTATAGATATAGCCTTTTTCAAACCCCCAGCATACATAGGTATGTAAATTCTACTAACTGAATGCTAACAAAAACTTAGCTGTGGACTGCCTAAATATTGTGATCATGTTTAGTTCTGGATTCTTTAGTCATGAATCTCGTACACATTGATATGTCTGAAATAAGATGTTTTCTCTTTTTTTTGAGACAGAATCTCACTTTGTTGCTCAGGCTAGAGTGAGTGCTGTGGCGTCAGCTCATAGCAACCTCAATCTCCTAGGCTCAAGCAATCCTTCTGCCTCAGCCTCCCGAGTAGCTGGGACTACAGGCATGCGCCACCATGCCTGGCTAATTTTTAGTTGGTCAATTAGTTTCTTTCTATTTTTAGTAGAGAGAGGGTCTCGCTCAGGCTGGTTTTGAATTCCTGACCTTGAGTGATCTGCCTGCCTTGGCCTCCCAGAGTGCTAGGATTACAGGCGTAAGCCACCGCACCTGGCCAGAAATAAGATGTTATTTTATGATTTCATAAACAGTTTTCCATATTTTAGATGGAGTTATCCAGATTTTAGAGTGCTATTCCTATAAATAGTAAGTATTAGCAGTCACTTTGATAGGAGACACCTTTGAGAAAACAGTATAGATCAATAGGATGTTAATATATTTTTTGTACCACGGGTTCTCTAAGGGGTAGAGGCTGGATGGGAGTGAGTAGGGGTTCCCTTCAGCTGTAGGTGAAGGTGATAGATTCAGTGATCTACACTTGCAGCAGAGTCTCCTGCAGCTTCTTGGACTTCTTTCATTGGATTTTGATTTGATTGCCTTTAGAACATGATACCAGTTCTACTAAAGTAGCTGTGTGGTTTTCGATATAACAGTTTGTTTCTACTTTGTTTACTATAGGTCACTTTGTTTACTATAGGTCCTAATCTTAGTGTCTACTGTTTGTGAAGTGGTGGTAGGTTAAACTGCTGAAAAATAGATCCAAAATATAAAGACATGGCTTAACTTGACAAAAATTCATTTCTTGCTTTTATAACACTCCAGGGCAGGTGTTCAGATGGGCTAGGATGCTCTCCTTTACATAGACTGTAAGGGACCCAGGTAAAATGGCTTTTCAGCATTTGTCCACATCATGAGGGGGAAAGCATGGAAGAGCATGAATGGGAAGTTGGTGTGGACCAAGCCTGAAAGTTTCTCCTATGATATAACTGTTGACCAACATTTGGACCTCGATTATATTAAGTAGTTAGGCTTCATTTATCAGTCACATTTAGGTGCAAAAGTTTAACAGTTGATCCTGGTTATCTTATGAATACACATTTGACATGTCTTCTGCATCTATGGCATCTACTTTAAAAATATCACCAAAGTAGCTGCAGTAATTGATGTATCTAGCATTAGGAAAAATGAATCTTCCCAGCATACTTGAATTTTTTGGGTATCAGAGGCTTATGATTTTAATTATCAGAACTTCATGTTTTCACCAATTTTCCATAGGAAGATTGTCAAAATTTATGGTACTCTCTTGCTTCAAACAAAATAGAACTTTTTTGATGATTTACACTCCACACTATGTACCTCAGTCATTGTATTGAACCAGAATACAATTGATACTCTTTAGGTATCAGAATCAGAGTTTGTTTCACTTAAATAATTACTTAGATTCATTATTGTTTCCATTTACCTTCTGCCCCGTATATTAGATTATAACTCCTTGAGGATAAGACCTTTGTCTTGCTTCTGAATCTGTGAAAAGTGCCTGAAAGTAGTGCCTTGAATGGCCGTACTTAGGCAAGTATTTGAACCATTTTTGAGTTTTTATTGGCTTTTTATTGACGACTCTGTTGTGCTGTTAGTATTCCTACCTTTAGATCAGTGGTTCTCAAATTTGAGAGTCTATCAGAACCACCCAGAGGCTTGTTAAAACCCAACACTTGCTGTGTCCCATCTCCAGAGTTTCTCTGATTTTAGTAGGTCTGAGTTAGCCAGAGAAGATTTGCTTTTCTGACCTGTTTGCAGGTGATGCTGATGCTGCTACAGTTACTTATTTGTAATGGGGCCTCATTTTAAGAATGACTACTCTACTTAGGGCTTTAACTAGTCTTTTCTCCTCTTACACCTTCTTCTTCCATCTCCTCCTAATCTGCTGAGGGCTAAGAACACAAATTTTTTTATACTGCTGGGCAAAGAACACAAATTTTTTAATTCTTTTAAAATAAGAAAAATGACCAGCTGTGGTGGCTCACCCCTGTAATCCTAGCACTGTGGGAGGCCAAGGCAGGAGGATTGCTAGAGCCCAGGAGTTGGAGGCTGCAGTGAGCTATGATGACACCACTGCACTCTAGTCTGAGCGACACAGTGAGACTCTGTCAGTAAATAAATAGATAAATAGATAGAAAAAGGCTTTGCGTCAAGGAGTTAAATTGTTGCCTGTGGATGGGGGACATGGGCTTTTAATTATCCTTTGGCTGATACCCTCAGCTAATTTTGCTTCATTTCTGGTTAATGTGTGTTCTGAGTAATTGAAATGATTTTTGAGTTCATGAATACAGAGGTTACTGATGCTCAGTTAAGATAACAGATTGAATAAAACTAGGCAACAGTGATTTCTTCTTCTTTGATAATGTTAATGGGACAAAAATGATATAATTTAATTATATATATTTCCTGTTTTTTCAGAATAGCTAGAAAATGAGTAGTATAAGTACTGTGACTGTTCTAATAGATATCTTTTTTTTTTTTTTTTTTTTTGAGACAGAGTCTCACTTTGTTGCCCAGGCTAGAGTGAGTGCCGTGGAGTCAGCCTAGCTCACAGCAACCTCAATCACCTGGGCTCAAGCAATCCTCCTGCCTCAGCCTCCCAAATAGCTGGGACTACAGGCATGCGCCACCATGCCCGGCTAATTTTTTTTTTGTGTGTGTGTGTGTGTGTGTGTGTATATATATATATATATATATATTAGTTGGCCAATTAGTTTCTTTCTATTTATAGTAGAGACGGGGTCTTGCTCTTGCTCAGGCTGGTTTTGAATTTCTGACCTCGAGCAATCCGCCCGCCTCAGCCTCCCAGAGTGCTAGGATTACAGATGTGAGCCACCGCGCCCGGCCGTAATAGATATCTTTTATTTACATGTTATGTTGCTAAGGATAGAGAATAAGATACATGATTTTGATTCAATTTCAACATTTTCTTGAAGTAAAACTTTAATTTTTGTTTTTAATTTGGCACCAGCTTCCCCCCCTCCTTTCTCTTTAATCTCTCTTTTATTTCTGAATGAATTACTTGCTTTATTCACTGGAGAGAATTCCAAAATTAAACAATTACATGGTTAACTAATATTGATGTTACATTATTTTTAAAAGAGTGCTACCATTGAAGAGGCTACAAAAAGATCCTGGCGTTTCAGATGATTTGGCTAAGTTTGGGGACAGGCAGGTAGCTTATTCTGTTTCTTCAAATATTATAATGAACAAAGTTTCTTACCATACAGGCCAGTAGGTAAAGTTCCTAAAATTATTATTAAAACTCTTGACAGTTTTTTTTCCCCTCTGAATGTTCTTTTAGCAGAATCATGACAGTGGTTTTTAAAAATGTGTTAGTTATTCACATTTTTAGAGATTTAAGTACTACTATATTTTATATATAGTCAATAGTCTAATGATATTTATTTAATTAATTAATGACAATTCATCTGGAAATGAAGCTGTTGATGATAGAGGCAAGGCTGAAGTTAGGCCAAAGGGAAGATTGCTATGTATAGACAATGAAAGCAAAGCGATTGTGTAGGCTGTGATTTCTATCAAATATTAAAGACTATGTAGTTGATAAAACTCAGGTTAAATTCATACTATGAACTGACTATATTTGCCTAATTTGGGTCAGTAAGATTAAATAAATTTTGTGAGGAAGTTTTAGGGTAGTTAATCGTTTTATTAGTGCTTACAGTATTTCCATTACTCATGTAGTTCAGATATCTTTTATCGTAGGTAGAATACTCAGCCAAAATGAAGTATGATTACATAAATCAGTTGCTAAAATCCTGTGGTTATTGAGGGGAAAACCAGAGATGGAAACTGAGTTATTATTATTATTATTATTATTATTTTTGCTAGATCCCCACGATCCTATTAAAGGTTATTATATTTTCTTTCAAAAAGTAAATAAAGGTTTCTGGGGCTGGGCATTACATTTGTAATCCCAGCACTTTAGGAGGTGGAGCAAGAAGATCACTGGAGGCCAGGAATTTGAGACCAGTCGAGGCAACATAGCAAGACCTTGCCTCCACAAAATAACAACAACAACAAAAACCCACAAGAAACTCTTTGGGAATGTGTTGAAACTTATTTTTATTGCATAATATAATGAAGAGAGAAAATTTTGTGCTTTTAGCCAATTCATGGTGTTGCAATTGAAATGTCACTGTTATATAGTACTTAAAGATTTCACACCTTTTCTTTATATTTACCTAAAAAGTAATTAGGGTTTTTTTTTCTCAGAATAATGGAAAATAATATTTATAGTGTCTTCATGGTCTTAATTCACATAATTTTTAATTCGGTTTATTTTTTGATGGAGGGTGAAAAAATTAGAATACAGGGCTAGAAATTCCTAAGAAGTGCCTGTTAGTAAGATAGATATTGAAGGATAACAAGATAATAGTAGAATCAGGTATCACAAAGAGCAGAGAGTCTTCAAATCTAAGGTTCAGTTTACCATGAATGTAGATGTTGAATACTTCAGGAATAGAAAATTGTTCTATCACATCTTACAAAAACTGTGATTTTAATGGTAGCTATTGATTTGATTTGCTACCTTCTAAGTGGAATATATTTGCATATAGAAGATGAAGCTCTACTGGCTTCAACTTTTAAAAAAAATCTATGGAATGTGTACTTCATTGAGAATTTAATTTCCATAGGCATGAAAACAAATAATATCCACACAGATATCTGTGTATTAAGAATCACAGTAACTATTTAGGTAAGGGACCCCTTACATTGAGTTTTGGGATAAATAACCTTTATCCAAGATATTTAATAAAATGCTCCCTTTTATCATGGTGGGTTAAAACTGTAATCTGTTAATAGGAAAGTAACATTTATAAGTATGAGCTATGGAAAAATCATGCCTCCATGAAATAATGGTCTGTTAGTGTACATATGCCCTATCATTTTTACAGAACAAGTTTTTAGGTTAGGTCCATTTCAAAACTTTTATCAGAATTTACAGATTAGAATACTATTTTATTATCTTTTTTCTTGAGTAAATTAATATATAATCTAGTGCAGACGTTGTTAAACTAGAATGAAGGGTTTTTTTGTTTTGTTTTGAGATGGTCGCACTCTGTCACCCTGGCTAGAGTATACTGGTGTCATCATAGCTCACTGCAATATCAGACCCCTGGGCTTAAGTGATCCTCCTGCCTCAGCCTCCCAAGTAGCTGAGACTACAGGTATGCCTGCCACTACACCTGGCTGATTCTAATATTTTAGGTAGAGACGTGGTCTTGCTCTTGCTCAGGCTGGTCTTGAACTTCAGAACTCAAGCTATCCTCTTGCCTGGGCCTCCCAAAGTGCAAGGGTTACAGGCATGAGCCACCATGCCTGGCCAGAGACTTTTAAATCAGTAATTCTCAAAGGCAAATGGATTGGTATAACTGGAAGAATCATAGTGGATGGTTGCTTTTAGTAATTCTTAAATAAAAGCAAGAAAAATTATACTGAATAACCTCATGCCTTTTTCTAAATTATTAATAATAAAAAGAAATCAAGTTGAATAAAACACACTGTAAATGATAGAGTTTTGTGGTGGTGTTTCATATATATGTCTATATTTTTTGTGTGCTTATCCATTTGATTATTCATTCTTACTGGTTACTTCACACAGTCTCATTTAAAAATTGGTTTTGCAGTTTGATTTCTTATATGGAGGAGAAAGGATTTTTGTGATTTGCTCAAGTGCATTGTTAACTATTAATTTTGGGAATTAGGATAAAATTTTTGGAATTGTGACTTATCTCATTTAGAGAAAGAGTGTATTGTGTAGTTTATGTGCGTTTTTTATGTTGCAGAGTAATTTTGTATTTTGAACGTTTTATCTATTCCTTGAGAAAGATTTAGAGTACTTCAGGATATTATAAAATCAGGGTAGAGGTAAAATAGGCTTTCATAGTTTCACTGGCAAGCACCAGGTTTATATTTTTTCTAAAATCTGATCTCCCTGATGTGAGAGCTCTGAGCTTTCCATCTTTATTTCTATAAAAAGAATATAGTTGCAATTCAAAATTTTTGTCTAATGAAAATTATTTGATTTTAATAGAAATTTTTTATTTCATGAAATAAAATGACTTAGTGAAATAAGTATTAACACTTCAGTTTTTGTGATTATTGAAAAAATCTGAGAAGCTTAAGTTTTGTTGAGGGGTTTTTGCTTGTCGTACTTTTATATATATATCACTGTTCACAGGAAATAATAGTAGTACTCCATGGGAGAATTGCTTGGAGAAACTTTTAAATAGATGTTCAGACTTGATTTTATCATAGAGTAATACTATATTTAAAATCAGTGGGAAACATAACCAAAAAAAAAAAAAGGGTCTATTTTAGACATCATTGTGTAAAGGAATCCTTTTGTTTTGCCACTTTAATAATTTAAACATTTAATAGTAATAAACAGTAATATAGTTCTATTGCTTAAGTTCACTGATGTTCATGATCTATTTCTGACTATATTTATCTCATGACTTGAACCATTAATACTAGAAAAGGCTAGTAATCAAAATTTCATGAAGATTAATGTGGTTCAATGTTAATCTTCTAAAGATTAACCAAGGATGTACATCACCATTTCCCAAGGTGCTTTTAAAATACACATTCCCGACCAGGACCCATCCTAAACCTACCAATCTAGTTTCTCACCCACATCCTCCTCTTTCTTTCCAACTAGCACATGTCTAGTTTTAGTGAGCCTTTCAGGTAATTTTGATGTCCGGTTCTGGTTAAGAACAATTGCTTTAGGAGGGTTGGGCAGTGGAGGAACACTAGTCTAGTCTTGCTACAGGGAAGAGGAGCAGAGCTTTTCCCCTGAAATACTTTTAGTTCTGTATATTTATAATTAAAAGGAAATATTAATATATGATCCTAAAATTTTTCGTGTTTTGGAATTTTGGCATTATTGTGGAGAGTTATGTGTATGTGAATGTATAATTTTTATATGTTATAAAAAATTATAGATAGCAAGGACCCTAAACTGATTAATTCATTTTCCCAGCTTTAGTTCCCTCTTCAGCTAGCTAAGCTATATGGAATATGTCCTAGCTTGCCTTGGTACCTCAATTCACTTTAGAATTTATCAATTTTTATTCTACGTTCTTTTTGCTGAGTTAATACTTTTTCTTATCCAGGTGGGCTTTTATGAAGTCAGGTAAACTGGTCATCACACTTAGAAATATGCTTGAACAAGAAACTTAAGATTCATTTTGTGTTCTTTCCTTCACTTTTCATATCTAGACTATTGGTAATGCTGTCAATTTTGCCTTCATATTACATTGCTGAACTATTCTCTCCCTTTTTACTCCCATCATCCTAGACCAAGCTGTCATTGCCTCTTTCGTTCATTATTCAAAATCATTAATTGGTCTACCCGTGCAGTTCCTTTGCCATATGATGGCAAAAGTAATCTTAAGTATAGATCAAATTGTGGCTTTCTAATTGTCACTAGAATAAAATCCAGTCCCCTTACTATGGCCTACATGATCTGTGTCTTGTATACTTTTAATCTTACCCTGTAACTCTTTTCCTTGCTTACTCTGTTCTGGCCATACTGGCCCTCCTCAAATAATGTCAAGCTCCATTAGGCACATGTTCTTTGCATATGTTGTTCCACCTATTCTGTTCTTCCCATCACTAATTCCTTCTCTTCTTTTTTAGGTCCCAGCTAAAATGTCACTTAGAAAAAAGGACCTTAGACTGATGTAAAGGAAATATTTCACCATTATTTTCCATCATGTTACCCTGTTTATTTTATTTTAGGCCTTATTACAATTAGAAGTTATATGTTTATTTAAATTAGGGTGGGGTATCCTCTGTCCCCATTGGAATATAAGGTCCCTTGTGGCAGGAACCATGAGCTCAGTAAAAATGTTTTGCATTAAAATGATATTAAAATACTATTAAAATACTACCAACTTTTTTTTCTGATTAAATAAGCCTAGTCCCTTTAACTCTACTTCATATAAGACCCTATTCTTTTATATCATATTCTTTAAGAATATGTATTTAAAAATAGTCAGATTTTCCCCCATCTCTGTACCTTTGCTTGGGCCTTACTCTGCCTGAAAGATCTGTTTTTTGAGATCTTGCCTGCTTGATTAGGTCAAATGTTTGTTTCCTCAAGGCCATTTCTACTTCTATTCATTATAACATTTCCCATTTCTATGCTTTTGTAGTGTTTTCAGTATCTCAAGTTATTTTTAGATTGTTGTCTATATGTTATATACATATTTATGTCCTCTATTGAAGTTAAATGCTTCTGGAGGCATTTTTACCATTTTATTCATTATTGCAATTATATATGGAATGCTATAGTAAATATTAAAATTGAAAATTTTTAATCTTTAGTGAGCCTTATGGTAGAGTGAACTGTGCTGAGATCAGGCCTGGATCTTATCTCTTTGTTTCTTGAAGTTTTGGAACCTTGCTTGGTGCCTGATCTCATGTAATAGTTTCAGTCAGTAAGCCTTCATATGTAGGTATGGATCAAAGTCACCTGCACGGTGCTTTGAAAATTTCCTGTCCCCATCCAAGACCTACTAAACCAGAAACTCCAGATTTAGGGCATTGGCCTTTATGTGTATTTTTTAAAAATTCATAGGAGATTCTGATATATACCCTTTCTAGAAAAAATAAAGTTTGAAATACCAGAAAACTTGAAAGAAGGTAAGTTTTTATCTGATTTGAATGAGAGTATGTAGGAAAAAAATGTTTCATGGAAAAGGAAATATTTGAGATGGATTTTAAAGGATGAATAGGAAACATTTTAAACATAGTTGAGAATCAGTGAGGTTTTTTTCCCCACCTATTTTAACCAGTTTAGCTAACATAACAGAGATACATTCTCAATCAGTGAACTTTTTAAACAGTAATTCATTCCGAGTTATATAAAGACTGAATAAGCCAGGCATAGTGGCTAACACCTGTAATAGGTGGGCGGATTGCTTGAGGCCAGTTTAAGACCATCCTGGCCAACATAGTGAGACCCCGTCTCTATAAAAAAAATCTAAAAATTAGCCAGGAATGGTGATGTGTGCCTGTAGTCCTGCTGCTTGAGCAGCTGAGATCAGAGGGTCACTTGAGCCCAGGAATTAGAGGTTACAGTGAGTCATGAAGGTGCCACTGTACTCCATTCTGGGAGATGGAATGAGATCCTGTCTCTTAAAAAAAAAAAAGAAAAGAAAAGAGGCTAAACAGTTGTGAAAAAAATTCCAGTTAGTCATGGTATTGAGGCATAGATTTAGAGCAAGATTCTTTGTGCTGGAGCAGCAGGGTCTTGCTGTAACAGGTTTAGATACTGATTGTGGGGAAGTCCATGAAGTTCCTTTGAAGGGGTGAGGGTGGGGTAGGGCAGCACTATTTGCCAGCTGGTACTGTGTTTTTGTGTGTGTGTGTGTTTTTTTTTAACCAAACTGTACCTTGGTATCAGTGCATATTGACTAAATACTAGCCCTCTAAAAGTGGTAATGATTCTACGTGACAGTTTAAACTATCATTGTTTAATTTATATTAATAGTTTTGTTTTATATAACTCTATCTTAGGCTCTTCGTCACTGCTTTTGTTATGTGAAATTTCTTTTTGATTTATCTTTTCAAACATTTTGTAGTCATTTTTGTGATGTGAAAAGCAATCATCTCTGACTTATCTTAAGGGAAGAATTTTGTTTTACAGTAGAATTGCTAGGCAAGTGAAAAGTTTAGATTGGGCTGAAACATGGAAAAAGTAATGAAAAATGGCATAGAGATGGAGAAGTTTTTTATATTTAAAGTACCTAGTACCCCCTCTCTTAAAATCTTTAACAATTTTGTTTGCCGTTAGCATCCCAGATTTGGTTACATTGTTTTTTGGGGGGATTGTTAGAATGTGAGGAGAAGAGACAAGTAGCTAATAAAACTGGAAAGATGAGTTGGAACATAACTATCTAACAAGAGCTTGCAACTGAGCAGGCATCCAGACTTTAAGACTTAATCACCATTTCTGTCCCTAGGGAACCTGTGAACCAGGAAGACCAAAACTTAATTAGAGCTTAGAACGGTGGTTTTTCAAACAGGTTTTTTAAAGCAGCAGAACTCTTATGAAATCTACATAACCCCCAAATTTAAAATTATGTAAAATATATAAAACTGGCATTTACACAGTTGGGTTTATTATACTAACTCATAAAGTTATTCAGTGAGAAAAACAAGGCTGTGTGGTATTTTGTTGAATACAATAGCTTGAAGTTGGTGGGTGAAGGGTAATAATTAGCCTTATAGTCCTCAAGTCTCCTTTTCTATATTTCTTATCATATAGTAAAATGAAAATCATGAATCACATAGATAGTTTGTGCACTCGTGTCTAATTTTATCTCAGTGCCTAATTTTATCTCATGTGCCTTTAAGTTAAGATTATGGTAGAGTCACTACCTTCCTAATAAAATATACCTATATATATTATATGCATGGAGGTGATGAGAGAGAGAAGGGATCTGTTTTGAGGTTGCAGGAAAATATCCTAACATAACACAGAGCAAGTATATTAGTGTTACCAATCTTAACACACTAATGTTGAAAAATAAATGCATACAAATTTGGACTTGCATTTGTGTTTTTTTAAATTAGTTCAATAAACAGCTAATGGAAAAGCAGATAAAAAGAAATTCATATTAAGCATTTGCAGAACCCTAAAGCATTTCTGAAAGCCTGGGTTTCTGCTTAATACAGAGATCACTGGCATAAAAATCCTATTTCTCAGTAGGAGGGAACTTACCAGTACATAGGTTAAGGAAGCTGAGAGAGTTGCAGCTCTTCTTAACTGAGAGTCCTCATTTGATCCACAGACTACAGAAAATGATATGAGTGACTGTTTTGTTATTCTCCCAAGGATAGTATGTCATTCACTACATATAGTGGGTGTTTTAGCTCATGAAGGCTTAAGTCTCATGGAACCCTAATGGAGGGTTGAGAATGGCTGGAAAAGTGAGGAATTCATAAGGCACTAAAAAAAAAAAATACAAAAATTATTTACCAAAATGTCAAATGTTTATATTCAAATATATACAATTTTCAAGACAATGCATAGTCACTAATATATTGTCTTCCACAAGTGTGAGCTCTCAGGCACTAAAATTACTAGCTGAGAATCAAGAATTTTCCATACTACCTTTGGAAATGAGAAGGAATAATTTTGATTAGGATTTATTTTCACACTTGGTTACTTAACAGTGTTGATAAATTTTTACAGAATGAAAAGTTATATCGATCACCCTCATGATTCTGCTTGAATGGGGGCTTGAGTAATGTATTTATTTCATAAAAACTTTTTAAACTAATTCATGTGAAAGGACAAAACATTTCAGTGTTTTGAAATTAGCTTGAGCTCTTTAGTTCCTTTCCTTATGAAGTTTTCTTTTTTTTTTTTTGCTTTGCTTTTCCACGATAGCATATTATTTTAGACAAAACCACTAATTCATAAATGGAAAGGCATACCTTGAAGCTCCAAGGCAATGCATGGGCTTTAAACATAAGGAAGGCAAGTGCCAATTTCAGGTCTCAGAACAGAACATGTTACTCTTTTATCTTTTGATTCAGAATATTTTCTCTAATTAGTGAATGAGAATCTTGGATTTAAGGAATGATGTGACACTTCACTGGTTTGTAATGGATAGCATTAAGCAAAGCTACTCTACATATGTTAAACTACTTCTGGGTGGAGACCTTCAATTCCCTCCACCCCTGCATACACACTAGAAAGGCAGCTTTTCAAAGATAAAACAAAACAAAAAACAGCTTTGACCCTTGGAATAGTTTCCATTTATATTCCCTGCATATTTCTCCATCAGTGAGAAATGGATGGTTTTTTGTATGATAGCTTTTCTTGTAAACATTGTTAGCTATTTCATGGTCTTGCTGTAACTGAGTGAAAGTTTCAATCAAGAACTGCCCATGGCATATAGATGCCTTTGACTTATTGGCTACTTCTGTAGTTGAAAGGAAGTTGAACTATTTTTTTGGACCCAATAAGTTTGTCCTTTCCACTTGGGTGTTGAAAGAGCTTATGAGCAGTAGCTGTTCTGATTTTTGTTGGTTGTTTTCTCTAGGGAACAAGCTACCCTCTGAGTCAGCACTGGACTTGAAGATAAATCCTACAATTCATGAAACTGACTGATTCGACTAAAGGATGGATAGTTTGGGCAGCGTTGGACAGCTCTATGAGGGGTCTGTTTGTTTAACTGAAGGGATTTTTGAGTTCAGCAACTTTTAATTCCCCTAATTATAAGGGGTTGCTGTTGTGAAAACAGGGTTTCTGAAGGAATCAGTTCTGGCAATTAACATCAATATTCTTGTTGACTCTGTTTTCATTTTATCACCAAACTTCATGGAACAATTCTTTAAAGTATAGAAATTTTCCTGCTATTTGTTGCCAGTAAGAATTTGTATGTCCTGAGAGGTCTGCATAGGGTTTTTGCTGTCTACTTAAGAATCCTAGTTATTCTTTTTTTCAATGGAGGTTATAAACATTTCTTTCAAGTGAACCGTTTGGCACTTGGGTTATTTCGTCTTTGCAAAGGGAGTATGCATTTGTGGCTTAAAACTTTTAGGATTAAATGAAACGTAATTTAATAGTAAATACTAGATCAGTGAATAATTTTATGTTTTGGCTTATGGCTTATATAATGTGCTTTCTTGATTAATTATCAGATTATTAATAAGGTAATTAATTTTTACCTTAAAACTTGATAGTTTTTTGTATCAATTTTTGAGAAAATGAGATTAATTATGTTTAATTAGATGAATTTTTATCTGAAACATGAGGGATTTTAGCTACAGAATAACAATCTTCATATCTGAATTTTTTAGGCCATAGTAAATTATGCAGGGATACAGTGAGTTGTCTTTTTGAAGACTTTTTAAATAAAACAGTCTGTAGGATGATATAGGTACTTCTCCAAAGCTGCATCTGCACATATCATTTTGTTGTTTAGGAGATAAAAGATTATAAATATATTTTATTTTAATCATTTGAAAGTTGATTTAAAATATATAGGAATAATGGGAGCTTTACCTCACCAATAAATATATCTGTTATTATTTAGCCTAGAAGTACAAATAGTCATCACGACAGAAGTTTGGAAAACTGGGCTTTTGACAAATGAGCTTGCACTACAGTTCAAATTTAGATTCATTAGTTGCATGATTATTATGACCTTCTTAAGCATAATACTCTTGATTAAGAACATTTTTAGACAGTTTTAATAATTATTTGCAAATTGAATTTGATTGAACAGTGAAAATTATTATGGAGAAAGAAGGTAATGGCTAGTATTCTCTTAGCTTTTATTCCCTTAATTCTGTTGAGTTTTGGATGATGTGGTTTGTTTGATTTTGTTGCTCTCTTTTGGGATTAGATCCACATTTAAAACATACACGCCTGTATAATGATTGTCCTAGTCATATCTTTGTGTCTGCTTTTCTGACTCTTATCCCATTTTGTGATAAAATGTTCCCAAATTAAAATTTAGTGATACATTGATTTTTTTTTTTTAACTTGATGGCAAGATCTTTACAAATTATTGCCATTATTCCCCTTATTGGGCAGAAAAGTGACCAAAATAATAAACAAGATTTATAATCAAGATTTATTATATTCCTGGATTCTGAGATAACATTTATGATAAAATGCATCCCATCAACTTAATAATAGCCTTTTTTGGGGGAGAAAATTCATATCATTAGATGTAGAAATTTTTAAAAGAATATTAATAAGGAAAAAAAATCCAAACATTTATCCATATTGCTAGGATTCTTCCAAAACTCTACGTTCTAATCCAGATCTTTAAATTCAAGAATTTTTTCAAAATTCTTGTATATAGCTTTGTAGTGACTTGTTTCTTTTCATAGTACTTATACCTTTAGGACTTTACAATTCTCAGGCTTATGGCAGAATGCCAGAAACTTTACCAAATAAATGTTTTGAATGGGTTATACCAGCCATTTTAAACCCTGACTATTTATGATATGAAATTTGACAGCTCTGCATTTAATCACATTTTCTCTTTATACCATAACTTTTCCTTTTAGGTGCATAATTTTATATATGATTATTAGGGATTTAAGTTTAGGTTAAATTCAACAGCATGAGGGTGCTGCACAAGGCAGGGAACCTGGAGTTTCATTTCTGTCATTACTGAGCTTAATGACTGAACAGATCACTAAAGTATGGTTCCAGTTATGTAATCTGTAAAAAGAGGGAAAAAGCTTGGTCTACTTCTGGCTTAAAAATTGGAAATTTTAAAACCTTCTCTTCAAACTAAGCAGATTTATAAATTAGATTCTTATTTATAATTCTATTGTAAAATAATTATAAGGTTAAAGGTAACTCTTTCATTGGAGTGATTGTTATAAAGTGAAAATATTGACTAAGAATTTCTAAATTTAGGATTTTTGTATTTATATAGTCTTATGATAAGGTAATAATGATAACTTTAATTTATCCAAATAAACATATACTTAATGTTACCCAACAGAAAGGCTTACAAGAAATTCATTTTATTTTAGGTTAAGTTATTAAGTATACAAACAACCTTTTTATAGTTCCTAAAAAATAATTGTCTCATGGGAAAAAATTTAGTTGCACGTTGTGGAAGATATTTACCACCTTAATAAACTTCATTTGATTGACAGTGTTTTCTGTAACCTTCAGATTGTCAAGTTTTTAAGAACTGGTTTTATCCGTGAAAAAGTCAAATCATAGTGTTACCTTTTAAAAAACAACATACATAGGGGTTTTTTTTGTGTATATACATTTACCATAACTATTGGTATCTTCCAGGATTTAGGGTTATTTGTTCAAGATACTTTCCAGAACTAGAATTTCTGTGACAAAGGCTGTAAATATATTTTAAGCTGTTGAAATTCAAAGTAGCTATTTTTACGATGTACATACTGGATCGCAGCCTAGATGATTCCTCTTCAGGATTGTGCTAAAAGTTCAATAATTGTTTATTAAGAATAAAAATCTGTTTTAAATACTTGAATATTTAAATAAGTAAACTTTTTGAATGGCCGCTATAATTTTAATATGCTTAGAAGCTAAAATACGACCTTAACTAATGGCATTATCTTTTCTTTGTGATGTTAGAGCTGAAATTTTATTTTGAGGCGTAACATAGATGTTTTGTTGGTGTGTATGTTTAGATAGCTCAGATACTAAAAATGGGAGTTGACAAAACATGGATTCAGATCCTTTTTATATGAGCTGTATTTCATTTTTCTCTGTTAAATTTCCCAGCTATGGAGTATACATCACTAATATATGTAACTGTTTTTAAATGTGCATGGACAAAACAATGGAATCAACATAAATCCATTGCCATAACTTAAGGGTTACTTTTTTTCTTCTCCCCCTTCCCCAAGGTATGTGTTCAGATGAGAAAAGTAAACATTTGCCCTTGTATTTCACTATAACAATATTCGCCTTAGAGGGGAATTATAAAATTGTGGTCACTGTACTGGAGACAATTCAAGATATCTATGCAGAAATGAATTAGCAAGCCAAAGACTGCTATCCTTAAAAACATGCCTGCTTGCAAGGTTGGCCCTTGGCTGATGTGTGCGAACTTGGATTTTGGGAAAGTTCCCACTGTTTCTTAACCAATAAATATAGTTTACTTTTCCTGATCTCTTTGTGCAAACTGTGATTTGCTCTCCTTCCAGAGTGTTGGAATTCTGGTATGTGCTAGGCAGAGGGAAGGTCTCTGTATAATCAGTCCACAATAAAAACCTTGGTCTCTAACAGGCTTCTCTGAGCACATACATTGTACATGTTAGTGGGGGAAGAGTGTGCTTGCTATGACTCTTCATTAGAGGGAGAGATAATAGGAAGTCTACACATGAATTCCTCTAGATTTGTGAGATCTAGCTATGTATGCTTACCACATTGCTGTGATAATCTCAGCCATGAGTGCAATTATATGCTGTGTTCTATGAATTCTGGCGAATTTCTGAACCTGAGGGTGGATTTGGGGACCTCCAATCAAGGATTTTTGTTATTCACTGAGAAACTCTAAGGATTATATTGTAAAGTAGGTTTATTTATACAGTAATCATCAACATCATAGGAAGAATTTATTGCATTTCTGGCATTATTTTGTGACTTAACATCTTATTTTAGAAGATTTTCTTCAGTAGAATACTGTCCTGCATGCAGTATATTTACCTAGAGTATGGTGGGAATTTGTTTGACAGCTTGTATTGATTGCAAATAACTCCATGACATCCTATTTTTTTTTAATTTATTTATTTTTATTTTAGCATATTATGGGGATACAGGTGTTAAGGTTACATATATTGCCCATGTGACCCTCCCCCCTTGAGTAAGAGCATCCTAATTTTTAATTGTAATGATGAGTCCATTGAAATCCCTTCCTTAAACTCAAATTCTCCTGCTAAGAGTCAGTGATACATACGGACTAAGAAACAAATCTTGTCTGTGAAGCACTGAAATAGCAAGTAGGGAGGGAAAGCACTCTGAACTTAACTTTGGAGTTGTTTTTTTACACCTCCCCTTTGAATTATCATCAGGAAAGTCAAGGAAGAAACTTTGTTAATTCTTAACAAATTGAAGTCCCTGTTTGAATTGAGGAATATGAAATAGTGTCTGTGTTTTGGGCTATAACTGTGTACTGTTTGATTTGGGGGGATAATTTGGGGAATTTTAAAATGAATAAAGTAAGAAGTTTTCTAGTAGTAACTTTGTTTTTTGTATTTCTGAATATAAGTTCCTTAGAATGATTTTCTCTTGGAAAAAGCCCCAAATGTTGGTCATGTTGTTCAGAAAGCAGTGCTTCCTCTCTTTGTCCTCTAGTTCATCTAGTTCATCTGTTCAAGATTGTTAATTTGCAATCTAAACCATTCTTTTCAGTGTAGTCAGACATGACAGTTTATTATTGAGGATTTAGTTTGGTTATTGAAAATTTGTTAAAATTATTAGTGTAACAGAGGTTTACTTAGGTTGTGTTGAGCTGAAAGAGTAATACTTAACTAGAATGATGAGACTTTCTGCTGTCAAAAGAAGGTCCTTCACCTCAGAGTCTTTCAAATGTCTCCCTTTCTTTCATAGTGTCTAATGGATTGTTTCACAGTTGCTTTTTTAATAGTGTTGACTGATGTCTGTGCTGCTTGATAGCATGACCATTTACTTGTCTTCTGCTTCCAAATTCTTGTTATATTCACTGCTTCTGGTGATGGCACTTGCCATTCCTGACAATTTGATGATCATTAAATTGCTATATTGAGGATCGTGGTTGTTGCTACCAAAAAAGGAGGGAAGCTTCACCTTTACATCCATTTCTTTTCAACAAAATGATTTTGTACTGACAATGTACCATTAACGTATAGATGAGAATACAGAGAGGATTGAGGGCATGGTTCTTCCCTATTAATAGACAATTGAATTACATGTGGTATTTTGCAGCAAAAGGTAAAGAAGAACAAAATTATGGGAATAAGTTTTAAGTATGGCTGTCAAGAAAATCTTTATCAAGTAAGAAGGTATTTCAGGATAAACTAGAATTTACTTTGAGATTGGGGTTTCGAAAATGGGGTGTTGGTAAGTAGGGCTGTCGATGATGTACTAGAGGAGGAAGCACACAGCTTTGTAGATGTGTGGATATATAAGGCAGTGTGGTGTCTTCAGGGGAGTTGTATTGAATCTTCAGATAATTTGAAAAAAATCTTCATCATTATAGTATTGTCTTTCAATACATGAACATGGATTCTCTCTCTCCATTCCTTTTTTCCATATCATCTGTAATGTCTTTCCACAAAGTTGTATAATTTTCTATATTTCAGCCTTGCACACATTTTGTTAGATTTATTCTGAGAGACTTCGTAGTATTTGTTGGTATCATAATTGGTATTTTTGAGAAACAAAATATTTCTCTTCTCAAAATATTGATTCTTCCTAATGTGTAGATGTGTAGTTAACTTCTGTATTCAGTCACTCTGATAAGCTCTATTATTTTTAATATTTTCTAAAGTCTTATAATTAGACAACTTTATTTTCTGTAAATAATGATAGTTTTATTTCTTCCCTTGCAGTCTTTTTTCCTGCTATCTTATGCTGGCTAGGGCCTTTAGTATAGTGTTAATTAAAAGTGTTTATACTTGACGTTTTTGTCTCGTTCCTGATTTTAAAAGCAGTGTTTTTCTACTTAGAATGATCCTCACTCTGGGGTTTCAGATGCCTTTGTTTCTGAGAGAATACCCTTTGTAACTTCTCTGGCTGAAGAAAATATTACTTTTGTTTTTTCCTGGAATAGTTTTAAAAATAACTTTAACGTTCATTCATAAGACATTTATCCATTGAGTCCTATGGACCACAAATACAAGAAAGGCAAAAATTTTCAATTCACAGTTTTTATTTTATTTATCTTTTTTTGTTTGAATTACTTTCCATTATCATAACAATAAAAAAGTTCTGGCTGATAGATATTGCTAAATTGTCTTCAGAAAGATACCAAAAGTGTATGTGACAGTATTTATATATCACTCACCCTTTTAATAATTGTCTAATTAAACTTTGTTACCTATGCCCAATGATGAGCTAGTTTTAATTAGTTTCTCTTTAGCAGTGAACATGAGAATCTTTTTATATATTTGAGGCATTTAATTTTCTTTTCTGTCAACTGCCTAATTGTATAATTTGTCTATTTTCCAATCATTGCTTTCTGTTTTCTTACTGATTTTAATTACCATATATTGTTGCAAATCTTTTTTTATTCTGTAGCAATTTTTATTTTTTGAAGAAGTTAAATTGACAAGCTTTTTCTTTTTTACTTTTAACCTCTGGATTTTGTGTCCTCATAACATATTTTTTCAAAATATTCTTTGAGAGCCCTTTGATTTTATTTTAAACTCTTCAATATTCAATTTGAATATTCATTTGAAATTTATATGGTTGTAATGAATGAAAGGGAGATTCACTTTTACTGATTTTATCTAACCATCTGTTTATAAATTCATTCTGTCATTTAGTGATGGTTAGCAAGTTGTCACATACAACTATTTTTTTTTTGGAGACAGAGTCTTACTTTGTTGCCCAGGCTAGAGTGAGTGCTATGATATCAGCCTAGGCTCAAGCAATCCTGCTGCCTAACCCTCCCAAGTAGCTGGGACTACAGACATGCACCACCATGCCCAGCTAATTTTTTCTATATATATTAGTTGGCCAATTAATTTCTTTCTATTTATAGTAGAGACGGGATCTCGCTCTTGCTCAGGCTGGTTTCCAACTCCTGACATTGAGCAATCTGCCCACCTCGGCCTCCCAGAGTGCTAGGATTACAGGTGTGAGCCACCGTGCCCACTACATACAACTATTGAGTAGTCCATCTTCCCCCCTGAAGTTTGAATTCATCCTTTTTTATTGTTTTTCAGTATTTCCTTATGTTTATGGCTGAATAATACTCCCTTGTATGGATATATCACATTTTGTTTACCCACTTATCAGGTTGTTTCCACTTTTTGGCAATTATGCATAATGCTACTGGGAACATTGATATACAAGTTTTCATGTGAACATAAATTTTCAATTCTATTGGGTAATTTATGTAGTAGTTGGATTGCAGGGTCTTATAGTAATTCTGTGTTTAACAATTTAAGGAACTGGCAAACTGTTTTTCCAAAGTGATTGTACCATTTTACATGCCAACAATGTATGAGGGTTCCACTTTCTCCATTTCCTCGCTAACACCTTTTATTACCCATGTTTTTATTATAGCCATCCTAGTGGGTATATATAATATTATTATAATAATAATTATTATTATTATTAGAAATGAGGCCTTGTTATATTGCCCAGGCTGGAATCAAACTCCTGGGTTCAAGCAATCCTCCTCCTCCCTCAGCCTTCTGAGTAGCTGAGACTGCAGGTGTATGTCACCATGCTAACTCTTTGCCCATGTTTTAATTCATTTGGGCTTTTGCTACTGTTGAGTTGTAAAAGTTCTCATTATATTCTGCATACTAGACCTTTTAAAAAAATTTGACACATAATAGTTGTACATATTTTTGGGGCACATGTGATATTTTGATATGTGCATACAGTGTATAGGGATTTTGGACAAGGCCTCACAGGCAACAAAAGCAAAAGTAGACAAATGGGATTATATTAAACCAAAAAGCTTCTGCAAAGCAAAGAAAATCTACAGTGAACAAAGTGATGAGACCATCTACAGAACAAGAGAAAACATATGCAAACTATCTACAATAATCAGAATATATAAAGAACTCAACCCAACAGCAAAAAAAAAAACCCCTAAATAATCTGATTTTTAAAATGGGCAAAAGGGCTGGGTGCGATTGCTCTCATCTGTAATCCCAGAACTAAGGAAGGCTGGCTAAAACAGAAGGATTGCCTGAGGCCAGGCGTCCTGAGGCTGTAGTGAGCTACAATTGTGCCACTGCACTCCAGGCTAGGCAACTTAAAAAAAAAAATAAAAGGTAAAAGATCTGAATAGGCTGGGCACTAGGGAGGATTGCTTGAGGCTAGGAGATTGAGATCAGCCTGGACAACATAGTGAGATACTGTTTCTACAAAAAAATAAATAAAAATTATCTGGGTGTGGTGGCATGCGCCTGTAGTCCTTGCTACTCAGGAGACTGAGGCAGGAAGATTGCTGAGTCTAGGAGTTCAAGGCTACAGTGATCTATGATCACACCATTGTACAGCAGCCTGGGTCACAGAATGAGACTCTGTCTCTAAAAAACAAATAAACAAACAAATATGAATAAGCATTTCTCAAGAGAAAACATACATATGACCAATAGGAATATGAAAAAAGCTCAACATCACCAATCATGAGAGAAGTGCAAATCAGAACCACAAGGAGATATCCTCTTACCCAGTTAAAATGGCTTTTATTAAATATACAAAAAATAACAGATACTAGCAAGGATGCAGAGAAAGGGGAACATTCATACGCTACTGGTGGGAATGTAAATTAGTATAGCCAGTATGGGAAACAGTTAGGAGGTTCCTCAAAAAACTAAATACTAAAATACTAAACAAATAAAATACTAAACAAATACTAAAAACTAAAAATAGAACTACCATATGATCCAACAATCCCACTACTGGGTATATATATCCAAAAGAAAGGAAATCAGTTTATCAAAGAGGTATCTGGACTCTCATGTATGTTGCAATACTATTCACAACAGTCAATATACTGAAATCAACCTAACTATCCACCCATGATGAATGGATAAAGAAAATGTGGTGTATATATAAACTGTAACATTATCCATCCATAAAAAAAGAATGAAATCCTTTTATTTGCAGCAGCATGACTTGAAAGGGGGGGGGGCGCGATTATGTTAAGTAAAATGAGCCAGACACAGAGACAAATATGGCATGTTCTCACTCATATGCAAATGGTAAAAAAGTAGATCTCATGGAGATAGAGAGTTGATTGGTGATTATCAGATCCTGGGTAGGGTAAGGTACGGTAGGGATATGGGGGCTTGAAGAGAGACAGGTCAACGGATACAAAAATACAGTTAGGAGGGAATAAGATCTAGTGTTTGACGGTATAGTATGGTGACTGTAGTTAACAATTTATTGTATAATTCACAATAGCTAGAAGAGAATTGGGCTGTTCCCAACATAAAGAAAAAATAAATATTTGAGGTAATGGATATCCCAATTATCTTAATTTGATCCCTATACATTGTATGCACATATCAAAATATCACATGTGCCCCAAAAATATGTACAACTATTATGTGTCAAATTTTTTTAAAAGGTCTAGTATGCAGAATATAATGAGAACTTTTACAACTCAACAGTAGCAAAAGCCCAAGTGAATTAAAACATGGGCAAAGAGTTAGCATGGTGACATACACCTGCAGTCTCAGCTACTCAGAAGGCTGAGGGAGGAGGAGGATTGCTTGAACCGAGGAGTTTGACTCTAATAGTTTTTTGGTAGAGTCTTTGCGTCTTTGTAAATGTAATATGTCATCTGAAAACAAGGATAATTTGACTTTGTCTTTTCCAGTTATGATGCCCTTTATTTCTTACTCTTGCTTAATTGCTCTGGCTAGGACTTCCGGTATTATGTTGAGTAAAAATGGTGAAAGTGGGCATCCTTTTCTCTTTGTTCTAGATCTTAGAGGAAAGGCTCTCAGTTTTTCCCCATTCAGTAGTATGTTAGCCGTGGGTTTGTCATATATGGCCTTTATTGTTTTGAAGTGTGTTCCTTCTATGTCCAATTTGTTGAGAGTTTTTATCATAAGAGATGTTGACTTGTTTAATGCTTTTTCAGTATCTATCAAAATGATCATGCATACTAGAACTTTATTAAATATATGATGTGCAGATATTTTCTCCCATCCTGAGGGTTGCCTGATCACTTCCTTCATCAAGCTTAAAATTTTGATGAGGCCCAATTTAAATATTTTTCCTTTGGTTACTTGTCCTTTAGGCATCATGTCTTAAGAAACAATTGTTTAACCGAAGATTAGGAAAGTTTATACCTATGTTATCTTCTTAGAGTTATGGTTTTAATTTTTACATTTAGGTTTTTGGTCCATTTTGTAATTTTTTAATATGGTATGTGAACAAAAGTTCCTTGAAATGGGATTTGGAGTAGACTTTATTCCACTGAATATTGTGCACACTGTGGGGAGGTACAGCCTCTGGTGTAAAGGGAAGGAACATTCCAGAGAAAAAAAGAGAAATTTTTTAGCAAAAGTTCCCTGCCAGATTCCCAGTCAGGTTTGTTTATGCTAATGAAGGATTGAGACCTATTTAGTTCTGATTGGTCAATACACCCGAACACTGGTTATCTGAGGCGGGTGAACTCTTGATTGGTTGGCTCAGGTGAGCCCTGAAAGTCCCAAAGATAAAAGGTACGGGTTTTCCTGGAACTCAGAGTGTGTTTATGACCCCCTAGTATGGAACACTTGGTTCTATTTTAAATTTAGAACCAGTTAGCCTCTTGGGGTCCATCTTGAAGGATTGGCTCTTTCAGGTTAACGTTTCTTCAGAGGTGTGAAGTGGGTATTGAATGTTATATATTATGTTTCTATTTTATGTGGTGGTCACCCCTAGGTTTTTACCATGCATTCTTTAATAAGTATGAAATGGTGGAACACATGGGCAGTAACAACATTAATACACGTATTTTTAATGACCGAGCCTTTCTGCCTCTTTTGTGTTATATTGTTTAGAATTTTAGTTACACTTTGACTTTAACCTATCTCAGTCTAATTGTTCTTCTTTTACTGTTAGTGCTTATTCATATTTACTCATACATTCTTAAATTTCATGTCTTTTGAGGAGGGGGTTTCCTTCTTAACTACAGTTGATTGTTTAATAGTACTTTTGCCATGGAAACATGAGTGACAAATACTAAAAACGTCTTTATTTTTTTCCTCATTTATAGATTGTTTATAAATTTCAAGATGACAGTTATCTTTTCTCCTTACTTTGAATATTACATCATCTGGTGTCGCCGATGCAGTCTCCTGTTAATGTAATTATTTTCTATTGTTGGTTTGTCTCTTTTCTGATAGCTTTTAAGATTTTTCTCTTTGCCTTTGGCATGCTACAATTTCACGTAATTGGTCAAAGGGACTTTATTTTATTTATTCTGCTCAGAACTCTTGGTCAGGACTTCTTGAATGAGAATTTATATTCTCATGAATATATTCTCATGAATTATATTCTCCTGAATTAGTTCTTGAAAGTCACAAATCTTTCCTCTTTGAATACTGCTTCTCTAATATATTTTATTTCTCCTTGATATTTACATTACCATTCTATGTTTTGTGTTTGTTTGTTTATTTAGGTTGAGGCAAGGTCTTACTCTGTGGCCTGGGCTGGAGTTCAGTGGTGTCATCATACCTCACAGCAGTCTCAAACTCCTGGGCTCAATCCTCCTGTCTCAGCCTCCCCTGTAGCTGGGACTACGGGTGCATGCCATCACACCCAACTAATTTTTTTCATTTTTTGCAGAGACGGGAGTCTCGCTGTGTTGCCCAGGCTTGTCTCAAACTGCTGAGCTCAAGCAATCCTTCCACCTTGGCCTCCCAAAGTGCTAGGATTATAGGTGCCAGCCACTGCACCCACCCTGGTTTGTGTCTCTTAACTACTCTTTTCCAAGTTTTATTTCTAGGTAACTTTCTCAGATCCTTCTAATTTGCTGTTTCTCTCTTTGATTTTGTCTACTTTGTTATTTAACTGAACTCTTGAAGGTTTTTTCCCTTTAATTTTAAAAAACAAATATCTTCTTTGTTTTTAGGATGCTAATTCTCAAGTATATTATGTGTTGATTCTTATTTTTTAGTTCTTTCATATGGGGTTATTTTCTGGGATGGGTTCCTGTATGCTTTCGATTTGTGGAAATGTTCATCAAAATAGCTTGGTGTTTGCTTCAGCCAGCTGTCTAAAGGGTTTTGCTTGACCAAATCACATTTTATGTTAATTTCTCATTGGGATTCCTATAACATGGAGTCTCTCATGGGCATTTTCTCTTCTATACCAATGCATGGGACAGGCATGGGGTTTCCTTTTCTCTTAAGACATCACCCCAGTCATCCGTCTCACCTTCTTTTCTTCCATCTCTCTTCCATAGACTGACTTTCCTTTTGGTTCTGTGGGCTAATAGATAGAATTGTTTTGATCCTATATTCACTTCTTTTCTAGCTTTTTTAGAGTTCTAGCTTTACACGGAAGTTTTAGTTCATTTACCAGATTTTATAGGCTCAAGGCCATATTATATATGCCTTTGTGGGCATTTAGACACTTCAGCTTGTAGGACTGCATCTGATTTAGGTTGTGATTCCCCATCCTTGACAATATAACCTCTTAGCTTTAAATTCTGCCTTCGTTTCTTGCTGCTGGCATTTTTGTTGTTCTTCTTTTTTTTTATCTCACTTATGTTTTTAAATTTTGAGTGTCATATTTCTGTGTGTTCATGTTATCAATGAGGGTTGAGGGGGAGGGTGTCCATGTTAGTTCAGTCTCTCATTTTCCAGAAATAGTATTGCACTAACTAATGAATTATGTAATTATTTACAAGAGTCTTTTAAATATCTTATTTCTTATTTTGTTAATTGTTCTGGTTAATTTCTCCACTGGGCATTCTTATGTTGTTCTTCACTTTTATTTGAATTGGATACCTTTAAGAAGCATTTTTCAAATGTCCTAAAGCAATTAATTTATCATATATGACTTAAATGTGTCAGTTTGACTATTCACTTAAAAAGTTGTAGTGAAATTATTATATATGATATCACCAGAATATCATTCTAATAGTAAATGACAAAAAAGATACAAAAGTGAAATATTTCTAATTTAGAATTTTTTAAATACAATTTTTATTCTTCTAGATTTTCTGTTATGCTGATCTTCTGTGCGTTACTATATTTGCTTTAGTGTTTTGTTGATTGAGTGCCAATTAACATCAGAGTGTTATAAAAACCACTGGTAGCTGACCAGGCACGGTGGCTCACACCTGTAATCCTAGCACTTTGGTAGGCTGAGGCAGGTGGATTGTTTGAGCTCAGGAGTTGGAGACCAGCCTGCCCAAGAGCGAGACCTTGTCTCTTCTAAAAATAGAAAGAAATTAATTGGCCAACTAAAAATAGATAGAAAAAAAATTAGCCGGGCATGGTGGCGCATGCCTGTAGTCCCAGCTACTCAGGAGGCTGAGGCAGAAGGATTGCTTGAGCCCTGGAGTTTGAGGTTGATGTGAGCTAGGCTTACACCATGGCATTCTAGCCAGGACAACAGAGTGAGACTCTGTCAACAAAAAAAACCCAAAACTACTGGTAGCCTCTTCCCTACCATATAGGGAAAGACAAAAATTATGAGAATATTTACATATGAGAGATAAGAGATTTCTAATGAAGAAAAACAGATTTCTATTATAATGTATCTGATATGCATCATTATTAATAGAAAACTGTCAATTTTTTTTTTTTTTTTTTTGAGACAGAGTCTCACTTTTGTTGCCCTGGCTAGAGTGAGTGCCGTGGCGTCAGCGTAGCTCACAGCAACCTCAAACTCCTGGGCTCAAGCAATCCTGCTGCCTCAGCCTCCCAAGTAGCTGGGACTACAGGCATGCGCCACAATGCCCGGCTAATTTTTTGTATATATATTTTTAGTTGGTCAATTAATTTCTTTCTATTTTTAGTAGAGACGGGGTCTCGCTCAGGATGGTTTCGAACTCCCAACCTCGAGCAATCCGCCCACCTCGGCCTCCCAGAGTGCTAGGATTACAGGCGTGAGCCACCGCGCCCGGCCGAAAACTGTCAATTTTATTAAGTGGATTCTTGAAATCCTTTTAGTAAAGATCCCTCTGGTTAAACATGAAATAATATACAGTGGGAGATGTCATTTTTAACTAAAAATTCTGAACTTTTAATCAATTTTCTTTCATTTAAGCAGAATCTGTTTAATTCGAGTTCCTTATTTTTAACTATTTGTATAGTGCGGTTCTACTTTCATGTTGTTTATAACTTAGTTTTATATGTAGGCCTTAAGAATTTGTATGTTGTGCTTATTGTCTTCATTATTCTAAGTACAGAATACCTCTCTCCAAGTAGATATGTGGATATTTTACTCAATCCTTTTAACACACTTATAAAATGGGTAGCTGGCACAGTGGTGTGCCTTTTGTGATTAGATTTGTTTTTTCAGTAATACGGTGGTTAATTTCATTTCTAGCTGTCTACATAATTTAAATATCCTGTTGTCTTTATGGGTGGTGATGCTTACTGTTGTGTTTTATTTTGGATTTCTCTTTTCTTGTTTCTTTTTCTTTTTGTTTTCTTTTTTTTAAGAGATGGAGTCTCACTATATTATCCAGGCTGGAATGCAGCGGCTATTCACAGGTTTGATCCTAACACACTCCAGCCTTGAACTCCTGGCCTCAAGTGATCCTCCCACCTACAGGTGCATGTCACCACACCCAGCTTATATTTTGAATGTATTTAAGTAACTCTGGCCAAGCTTAGCTCAGATATAGAAACTCAAATTTCCGTTCTTCTACTTTATAATAAAATAACTTCACAAAATTAAAAATTCTTTAGAGAAATTTTGATGTTCTATAGTATAAATTCTGCTATCCACAAATTTCCTTCTTACCTGATCTTTGATTGCTTTTGGTAATCTCTTTTCATGTATTCAGCAATAAAAGAGATTCTAATTTTTGTCTCACTTATATACCTACTGTGGTATGAGAATCCTTCCCTTCAGCCCATATGCAGCTCCCCCAACCCACATGGCTTAAGTATACTAGAGCTAAGCACTAATATAAAGTATAATAGATTCCCTTTCTATTATTTCCTCTAAAGCTGAAGAATTGGCAACTATATAGTATATTGGCTGAGAGCATAGCATTTGGAATCTAATAGACCTGGGTTTGAATTTTGATTCTGTTGTTTAATTAATGTGTCCTTATAGTAATTCTTTTGATCTTTAATTTAGTTTTCTTCTCCTCTGTGAAATGAACACACTATACCTACCTCACAGAATGGTTGTGAAGATGCATGTGGAGCCCTTAGATTAGTGCCTGACACATGAAAAGTACTCAGGAATGTAGCTGTATTTGTTGTGTTGCTTAATGTAAGGATAGTAAACAAATACTAATCAAATACTAATCTTTGATGACTTGGCCAGTTTTACCTTGGAAAGGCTTAGAGACTAGCTTTAGGAAAAACTGTCTAATTACATTTCATTTTAGATAAATGGGGAGTAGTTATCCTTTGAAAATAGTCTAGTAGAATATTCGCTGTAGGGATTAACCTGCCATTAAATGTATAATATATAGAGCTAGATAAAAATGTAGCTCTGGTATAGTTAAAAAAAAAATAAGAAAAATTAAGCTTATTTTAATATAGTAACTTGGCTTTTTCATAAACATTGTTTTTTAAAAAAGGAGTTTTTTGTTTTTAACATTTCTTTTGAATATATTTAAGACATACTTGAGGCCAGGCATGGTGACTCATGCATATAAACCCAACACCTTGAGAAGTGGAGGCTGAGGCAGGAGGATCCCTTGAGTCCAGGAGTTTGGGACTATTCTGGGCAACATAGCAAGACCCTATCTCTATTAAAAATAATAATAATAATTTAAAAAATTAGTCAAGTGCAGTGGCTCATATTCTGTACTACCAGCTACTTGGGAGGCTGAGATGGGAGAATCACTTGAGCCCTGGAGGTTGAGGTTATGGTGAGCTACCTTAGCTACCTTAGCACCACTGCACTCCAGCCTGGCCTGTCTCTCACACACACACACAAAAGACATACTTGAGAATTTCTGGTCTATTTTAATTTTAGTGCAGCAGACATTGTGTTATAGCAGTAGGAGTACTAGAGTAGGGATTTAGAGACTTAGGTTTGAGTCCAGCTTTGCTGTTGACTTGACCATATGTCCTTTGTTAAATAACATAAACTGCCTTTGTCTAAATTCTGATCTGTACTGTAATGTTTGTAATCTGACCTACCTACCTACTTAAATGCTCAGAAAGTCAGATGAAATAATTATATCCAGGCTCTTTAGAAAGTACAAAGTTCTATCCAGAGAAAAGATAAGTGTAAATTAAGTTCTCTGCATATTTTTGCATATTTTCACCTACATGTTTTTCAGAACATAATATTAGTGTCTTATGAATTATTAGAAGTTGCAACATATATCCTTGTGGATCATAATTCTGTGACCCAGAGGCATTTTGGTAACTTTTTTCTTGGATTGTAAGGTAGTGTCTTCTTCAGTCTTACTTCAGTTGTGAAGGTTTTTAAGAATTCATCAAAATGGCCAGGAAACAATTCCTGAATAAGCCTGTTATTTCAGCAAGTGTAACTGTAGCTCTGGATACCCTTTTCAATCTGTTCAGAACTGATCACCTCTCTTAAGCCTTTGATTAACTCTACCTGGTTTAATTAATTTTCATTTCGTCTACATTTATGCATGTAGGTTGCGGTACATTAATTTATATTTGAGTGTTTATTTAAGTCATTTTATGTCTTTTACATGAGGCTGGTCTTGTTTTCTAAGCTAGCTTGGAATCTCCTTGATGGGTAAAGACCGCTGGTCTTTCCCTTTATCCACATAGATTCATAATAGAGGGTGCTCTGCATGTAATGGTTTCCTATTGGTTGTGGTTGAGTATAACTTCCAGTAGAACATTATGGTATCATTTGGCCTAATTTTAAAAAGTACGCATCTGAGGAAATTTTGATTGTTTTAGTTTATGCTTATTTAAAGACAAAAAAGCATCAAAACAGTATACTGCGATTAAAAAAAAGTACAGCATTTAAATTTCAACTTAGACTAAATTTTGTTTTTTTACTTTTTCAAACAATTTTGTTAATTGTATTTGGCTGAAAGAAATCTAGTAGATCTTTATTAGATAATTTGGATTTTTAATACTGTAATTTTTGGGGGGATGTGGTAATTGTATTATCAGTCACAATTTTAAGTGATTCTTTATTTTATTTTATTTTTATTTTTTTACATGTTTATGTTCTTACAAACAAGCAGAAAAAGTGATTCTTAATACAAAAGGAATTATGCCTTTTATAAAAGTCCTTTTTTATATATCTTTTTTTTTTTGAGACAGAGTCTCCCTTTGTTGCCCAGGCTAGAGTGAGTGCCATGGCGTCAGCCTAGCACACAGCAACCTCAAACTCCTGGTCTCAAGCAATCCTTTTGCCCCAGCCTCCCTAGTTGCTGGGACTACAGGCATGTGCCACCATGCCCGGCTGATTTTTCCTATATATATTAGTTGGCCAATTAATTTCTTTCCATTTATAGTAGAGACAGGGTCTTGCTCTTGCTCAGGCTGGTTTCGAACTCCTGACCTAGATCAGTCTGCCCGCCTTGGCCTCCCCAAGTGCTAGGATTACAGGTGTGAGCCACTGTGCCCGGCCCTTTTTTTATATGTCTTTATAAGTCTTTTTTGTAAGACTTTTATAAAAGGCATAATTTGATGTAGAGTCCAAGTTCTGTTATTTCCCACTTTTCAATTAAATTAATTTATTAAATTTTTGATGACTTACCATTGAAGTTTCTAAGGTAAACCTTGGTATGGAGGAGACTATTCTTGCAATAAATTTGCTGATTTATTTGGAAATTTACTACATTTGAAAAAAGAAATTTAATCAGTGCCTTTTCTAAAATAAAGCAAGACAAAATTATGTCATTTATCTTTGCTCTTAAAATTTGTTAAAGATGACGTTTTTTCCAAATGAATGTTTGCATTTTAATTTTCCATATTTTTTTCTCTAAAACTAATTAGTGCTCTATTAAGAAACTTTTTTACATCTTCTTCAGGAATGTCATTGTCTGCTGGATCTTCCCCTCTTCATTCCCCCAAGATTACTCCACATACTTCTCCTGCTCCCAGAAGAAGAAGTCACACTCCAAATCCAGCAAGTTACATGGTGCCTTCTAGTGCCTCTACACCTGTTAATAATCCTGTTTCTCAGACTCCATCTTCTGGTCAGGTGATCCAAAAGGAAACTGTCGGTGGGACGACTTACTTCTATACAGACACAACTCCAGCACCTTTGACTGGGATGGTATGTCTGCATTAAAGAGGAAATTATAGTCTTATAATTAATCTCATTAATGAGGAAGTTTACCCCCTTTTGCATCTTTTTATTGTGATGTGAAAAAGTATCTCATTTTCTAACTTAGATAAGAATTCTAGTTTCTTCTTCATATCTCTTCAGCTAAATCTAGTTCTGCCATACCAATAACTCTAGTTTTGGACAAATCTGGTTTAATCAGAAATTATTATAATTTACATCTAGTACTTCGTGGCATGTTTTGCTTATGGGGTTACCTAGTACTTGTGCCAGCTAGAGTTGATATTCACTGATACTTGTTTATAGATATAGGTAATTTTACCTCTAGTAAGATGTTAGAGAAAGTAGATGGTATCTTATCAGTAGTTATTGAAAGCAGACTGATGATAAACTCATACCTAGGATGTGGCAGTGATTTAACAGCTAGATCTCTGGGTGGTAGAGTGACACAGTGATAAGGAGCCTGTGATATGGGTCATTGCTAAGGAGGGAGAAGATTCAGACCAAAGGGAGCCATGACTGGGGATGAGGAGACAGCTACCAAAGGACTGGTGAAGAAGAGAAAAAGAAGAATCATGAAACAAACAGGAATGTGTAGACCCAGACAAAACATAAATACAAAGACCAAGAGAGGAAGAACATGCCCGGGAGGAAAGATTTCTTCCAGAGTGAGTTAGTGATGTCCTGAGAGAGAGAAGGAACAGGAGCCAGGAAGAGGGAAAGGGCAGGGTGTTGGGGAGCTGGAAGAGGTAGAAGAATAGGGAAGTATTGTCATGTTACATAAATTATACCTTTTTAGCCTCATTATTTTGTCCATATTGAAAAATCATTTTATTTACTCTAGGAAAATAAGTAGTAGATGAAGAGCTCATGAGTGTGAAATCCAGATTTCATTAAAATATGGAAGCTGATCTAAACTGTAGACACTCAACTATCATAGACAGTAGGCCTACATGGAAAGTTATTTGGATTTCAGTAGGCAGATTTTGATCCCTCAAGTTTGGTTAACAACTTATTTTGATTAAATTTAGTATTTTACTAAAAGGTAATTTGAGTGCAAAGAGAACAGGTTTCTTTCTTTCCTTTCTTTTCTTTCCTTTCTTTTGAAATATTTACAAACCTGGCTCTACCATTGTTTTGGGACTCCTGCATGTTAGTACTTACGAGACTCTTTATCCAGTTGTAAAGTGAAGACAGTAATAATGCCTGATGACCCTGTGAGAAATAAATGTGAAAACATTTATAGAAGTACTTGGAAATCATGTAAACTACTTTTTAAAAAAATAACAAAAGAGTTAATAGTTTTGTGGATTGTTTTTTTTTTTAATTAGAGATCTTTCAAAAGTTGACAGAATTTTAGATCTTATAAACTTAAGTATGAATTAAAAAAGAAAAAATCAATTTAATAAAATAAAGAATAATATAATTTAATTAAATAAAAGAAAAGGTTGACAGAACAGCTTTCCAAACAGGTCAAATAATTGAGGTAGGTAGGTAGAGCAGAGACTTCCCTTGGTTCTTTCAAGTAAGGATCCATCAGTGTTTTCCACCCTCCCACCTTTTGGTTTATTATATTTTATGTTCATTTACATTTTATTGTATTTTATCACATTTTTAGAAAGAAGAAATTTAGTTTTGTCACAAAACTATCTAGCTATTTTTATAGATATTAATATGGCACATTTTTATGACGTTTTTACTCCTCAACCCCCTCTTTAAAATATGCTCAGGGCAAACCTGAAGTAGTTAAGCCAAATAGTGCTGTGTGATGTAAGGAAAACTAAAGCAAGACAAAGGAGGTTATTCTCCCTGCAGATACAGGTTAAAGGAAACCTTAGAAGTATTGCAAAACTACTTCCTAGTTGAGATCCAGAGCAGTATAATCTGTGGGCAACAGCAGTTAGCTGAATTCATTCTTAAAAGTGGGGAAAAAAAATTTGTTTTTAAAATGAAAGAATAAAAAAAGAGAAAAGATATTTTAAAATGTGCTTTGATATTGTATTGGAAGATAACATGTATTGTTGCATCCTTCTATTCAGTAAACTGCTTACCTAGAATAAGTTGGTCCTTCTCATTGTTGTAGTTTGAAGTGTTTACAGGTTTTGGCACTTTGTTTAGGTTGGCTGCAAAAAGCCTAGGAAGGGGGCAATTTTGGGGGTCACAGGGGCAGTGTTAGTTTGTTACTTCATTATCTTGCTGTACCCAAACACCTTTAATTTCTTTCTTTCATTCCTTTCTTTTCTTTCTTTTTTCTTTCAGTTGCTTTCAAAAAATACCTATAAACTGTTTGTACAGTCATCACTCAGGGGGATTGGTTCCAGCACCCCCCTCAGATACCAAAATCCACAGATGCTCAAGTCCCAGATATAAAATGGCATAGTATTTGCAGAGATACGGAGGGCTGACTGTGTAACATTTCTTCCAACGAGCTACGTTTGCCTTCTCATTGGAGCTTAAATTTTACTATATCTGAAGAAATGTTTCCTTTCTCATTAATTTTGAAAAATTGATTATTGAAATATAAGAGTTTTTAAAAAATGAGTTTATCCAGAAAGTATTCTGTTAACAGCTTTTCTCTGAGGTTAATTCTATTGAAATTATTGTTTAAAGATATAAAATGTTTTAAAATTTAGCACTATCATGTATAGATTAAAATGTTATCAAAACAATGATAAAGCTTATCAATTGAAAAAATTAGCAATTACATTTTCCCCCTCCCTACCTTTTCAGGTATTTCCAAACTATCATATTTATCCTCCAACTGCACCTCATGTTGCTTATATGCAGCCAAAAGCAAATGCACCTTCCTTCTTCATGGCTGATGAACTTCGACAGGTATGCTTTCAGAATTCATAGTAGAAATACTTAATGTCTATTGTGCTTTATCAGAGAACGGGAAAGGAGAGAGCTCTTTTCAAATCATTGTTTAATCAAATACGATGTACTAAAGCAGGTGGAATTTAGAATGTGTAAGTTTTAATCAGTATACTTATTTAAAGAAACCTATTTTTAAAGAAAATTTCAAGTAATTATATGTTAGGATATAAAACATAAAATGGCCACTTAAATGGGCCATATTTTATAGTTCATATTCTTTCTATTGAAAGGGCTCTTTGAAGTATATAAATAATTTAAATGATTTCCATCCTTCAAGTAACTTTTTGCTGATAGATATAGGTTGAGAATAGGTAGTTTGGCTCAGAAATGAATTTCATTTTAAGTTAGCTCAGTATTTTTAAAATGTAAGTTTTATTTGTTTTTTGTTTTATTTGGAAAATGGCTAGGTGTTGATATGTAGAATTTCATTTTATACTCAGAATCTAGGAAATATTTTTGTTTCATAGAAGTAATTCTACCAGTATAATGTTTTTAGAACTAATTTTGACCAGCTTACGACCTTAAATTTTCAGCCACATAGTCATATGCTTTGGGTTATATAACCCAACCTTACATACAGGCAGGTCTATCTAGGACTGGAATTTAGACATCTTACCTTCTTTAGAAGTGTTATATCTTAATATCAATATTAAAAAGTACACATGCCAGGACTATTAATACTTACTATTTAGTTATAATAGGAAATAAGGATTTTAGAATCTGTGTTTAGATATAATATAAATATACTTATTTCCTTTTCTTAGGAGCTGATCAACAGACATTTAATAACAATGGCTCAAATTGATCAAGCAGATATGCCAGGTAAAATGCAAGTTGATTCATCTTTCCTTTTAAAGTCCATTATAATTGTTAATTTATCCCTTACAAACATCCTGTGACATATTATCTCCATTTTACATATGAAGAAGACTCCTAGCTCTCTGGGAGGCCGAGGGAGGCGGATCACTCGAGGTCAGGAGTTTGAAACCAGCCTGAGCAAGAGCAAGACCCCGTCTCTACTATAAATAGAAAGAAATTAATTGGCCAACTAATACATATAGAAAAAATTAGTCGGGCATGGTGGCGCATGCCTGTAGTGCCAGCTACTTGGGAGGCTGAGGCAGCAAGATTGCTTGAACCCAGGAGTTTGAGGTTGCTGTGAGCTAGGCAAACGCCATGGCACTCACTCTAGCCTGGGCGACAAAGCGAGACTCTGTCTCAAAAAAAAAAAAAGAAGAAGAAGACTGAAGTTGACAGGCTGAGTCACTTGCTTTTAGGAACAGTGGCTAACAAATATCTGGCTGGGTCAGGATTTAAACCAAGGTTTTCTCACTGTACCACAACATTTCCCAGAGTATTAAAATCTCTTTCCCTAGCTTATTCTGTGTAAATTAAATATAATATAATTTAGTAAAACATTATAAATAATACAGTAGGAATGCATTTGCCATAGAGATAATATTAAAATACTTGGTTGTAATCAAGGGTTCAGCCTAGTAGTCCAGAATGTGTTACCGTGCTTGCCAAAGAAGTAAAAGGAATATGGCTGTTTTATGTTCAGATTGATCTTTATGGTTTAGATGGACAGGGGACTTACCTGTCATAACCTTTGAAATGTTCAGGTTGGAATTTTTCTTAATTATTTAACATTGTAGTTGAGGCCTAAGCGAGGGCAAAAATTTGAAAAGATTGGAGGCATAAAGATCAGAAAGGAGAAAATAAACTTGTCCTCTGTAAATCATGTGATTGTAAGTTAGGCATTATTTGAAATAAGAGCTTAGAAACTAGCTGGATATAAAATTAATACATGAGTTGCATTTCTATAGAGCAGTACCCAGTTAACTTCAAAATATAATTTAAAGAAAATGCTTTTGGAAATGGTTTTGCAATAGAAGTACCTAGGAATAAATACAACAAATGATGTGTAAGATCTCAACAGAGAAGATTTATTAAGAGGTATTAAATAACATAAATAAAAAAAGTGAAATACTCTAATCATGATTAAGGAGATATAATGTGCAAGGTGACAGTTTTTTTACATTGCGTTATGGATTCATTATAATTCCAGTCAAATCATAATAGAATTTTCATAAAAGCATTTTTCATAAAACATAAAATTTACCAAAGACTAAAGGGCCAAGACTCTCCAAGGCACTTTGAAGGATATGATTATAGTTCATGTTCATATGAAGAATCCACAGGTTTATTGGGGAAGGAGGGGCTTGGTTTGAGTGTATAGTAACTAAACATTGTGGTATTGGCACAGGGTTAGACAAATTGATTAATGAAACAGGCTAAACAGAGCCCAGACACATTCTGTGATAAAGGTGGCAAGGCAGTGGGGAAAGAAAGGCATTGAAAAAATGCTTTCTATATGGAGAAGATAAAATTGGATCATTATCTCAAGCTACATGAAAAATCAACTCCAAATAGATTAAGAACTTACATGTCTGAGACAAAACTTTAAAACTCTTACTATACAATATAAATGAATTTTTTTTTTTTTTTTTGAGACAGAGTCTCACTGTGTTGCCTGGGCTAGAATGTTGTGGTGTTAGCTAGCTCACAGCAACCTCAAACTCCTGGGCTCAGGCAATCCTCCTGCCTCAGCCTCCTGAGGAGCTGGGCATGCGCCACCATGCCCAGCTAATTTTTTCTATATATTTTTAGTTGTCCAACTAATTTCTTCCTATTTTTAGTAGAGACGAGGGTCTCTTGCTCAGGCTGGTCTTGAACTCAAATGATCCACCCGCCTAGGCCTCCCAGAGTGGTAGGATTACAGGTGTAAGCCACCACACCAGGCCCACATTTTTATTATAACAGTTTAATTCAACCCAAGGGTTTAACATTTTTAGTAAGGAATGATTTCCTATACAGAACACAAAGCTTGTTGTCTCTAAAAGAAAGTACTAATAAATTTTACTAAATTAAAATTTAAAACTATCTAAAGACATCTATAGTTAAAAAAAAACAAACAAAAACCAACACTTGAAAGGACATATTTGCAATGTACACAACTGAATATAAAAAACTCTTACATATTAGTAAGATCACAAACAACTCAATAGAAAACAGGCCAAAAGATCAGAATAGGCATTTTATGGAAGAAGAAACTCATATGTTGAATAAATACATGAAGAGATGTTGAACATCACAGCTAGGGAAGTACAAGTAAGATCATTTTGAAGTCTGACCATGTAAAAAATTAAAAAGGATTAGGGGCTGTGCACCGTGGCTCACACCTATAATCCCATCAATGCAGTATGATCATCTGAGGCCAGGAATTTGAGACCAGCCTGAGCAACACAGCGAGAACTCTACTCTAAAAAAATAAAAGAATATTAGCCATGCGTGCTCACCTATAGTCTCAACCATTCATGAATCTGGGGCAGGAGGAGTTTGAGGCTGCAGTGAGCTATGATCACACTATTGTACTGGAGCCTGAATGACAGAGTGAGACCCCATCTCAGAAATTAAAAATATATGCAACTATTATATACCCATAATAATTTGAAAAAATTTTTCTTAAAGTGTTAGGATCTGGATCCACAGGTTCTTGTGTATATTGGTGGGGATAGTATAAATTGGTGAACCTATAACTACTTTGGAAAACTCCTTAAGTTGAATATCTGTATACCCTCTTATCCAGCAGTTCTGCTCCTAGATAGAGGCAAACTGCTGTATATTATCAATTGGAAAATGTACAAGATATTCATAAAACAGTGTTCACAGAAGCAGGAACCTTGAGCAATCCAAATGCCCATTTGAAGGATAGTGGATGAATTAATTGTGATATTGTCAGACAGTGGAATGTTACAGCAATTTAAATGAGGAAAGTATACCGTCATGCAACAATGCAGAGAAAGTAATGTAATAAGTAAAAAAGTGAGTTATAAGAGACTACATACCTTTTTATAAACTTAAAATTATATGTATTATTTATGTATGTATATATGCATATACTCATACATATACCTACATATATAATATATTTTTGAGAAATACATGTAGATTAATACAACTATACAAAAAGGAATGGAAGGGAGAGAGAAGGAAAGCAGAGGTTTGTATAGAGGACCATATGGGTTAGATGTAGGTTATAGTAAAGGTCTGAGCCTTTTGTTTTGGGTACAGAGTTTACAGGTACTTATTACATTATTAAGAATGATTAAATAGGCCGGGTGAGTTGGCTCATGCCTGTAATACTAGCACTCTGGGAGGCCAAGGGTGGATCGTTTGAGCTCAGGAGTTTGAGACTAGCCTGAGCAAGAGGGAGACCCCGTCTCTACTAAAAAAAATAGAAAGAAAATTACTTGGACAGCTAAAAATATGTAGAAAAAATTAGCTGGGCATGGTGGCGCATGCCTGTAGTCCCAGCTACTTGGGAGGTTGAGGCAGAAGGATCGCTTGAGCCCAGAAGTCTGAGGTTACTGTGAGCTAGGCTGATGCCACAGCACTGTAGCCCGGGCAACAGCATTAGATTCTGTCTCAAAAAAAAAAGAAGAATTAAATAAAAGCAGGTCGTGCATAGACATGGACTAATTGATTTGAGTGTCACAAAGTCAAGGCTATAATTAATCTAATCCCGTGCACTGGGATTCAAACATTGTTTAATAAAATGTTTCTTTTGTTGTTTCTCTAACTTTGATCTTTTTAATTCCTCATGTTGACTGTTTTATTAACCTTCAAGTCTCATGTTGATTCATTTATTAATCTTTGGTCTTGCTATCTTCATTCTTTTCATTTTATATTTCATACTTTATACTTTCATTAAATTAGTACTTCTCAACTCTGAAGTCATAATCTGTTTCCCATAATCTGTTTCCCATAGATCAGTGGGTCTCAACCAGGAATGATTTTACCCACCTCAGGGGACTTTGCCAATGTCTGAAACATTATTGGTTGTCATCACTAGAAGCAGGATGCTACTGGCATCTAGTGGATAGAAGCCAGGGCTGCTACCAATGCCAAACATCCTACAATGTACAGTATAGTCCTTCACAGCAAAGAATTATCCAGTCCAAGATAGTAGTAGTGCTGAGGTTGAGAAACCCCGCTGCAGATTTACTGCAGTGAATCTTAGTTATCAGTGTCTCTTATCCAGCCTACTGTTGTGATGTTTGTTGAGGGGAAATAAAGTTAAATAGGACAAAGAAACTAAAATTTTCTTTTATCATTGTTTTTAATATTGTCTGGCTCCAGACTGAAAATTGAATGCACCTCTGTGAGATGTAATCTTCCAAGTTGATTTTCTTCTTGGTTTTTATCTCTGGAGTACCCTTACAGTAATCATTTCAATAGCTAACAGTGATGGAGGCACCCATTCCCTTTATTCATGCTTAATTATGTGCATTTATTAAATTGAATTGAAAACAAGAACAGAACAACAATGAATATTCTTGTCTCATAGTGCAAGCATTACATTTTTAAGGTTAATATTAGGCCACATATAATTATTTCAGGGTAGACTGGGAAATGTAGTTGTTAAAAGATAATTTTTAGAAAAAGAGAAAATCATTACATATAGATAGAAAAATGAGTTTGTGCCAAATTATATTTAACTCATGAGGGGAGCCAGTAACATAAGACATGTTATAGATCAGAAGTATTGAAATAAATGTGCAAACTGGTATTTCTACAGGGGAGGAGGGAAGTTCATTAAACCTCTACTGGACAGGACAGAATAGTCATGTCTAGATAAGGATTATTTTGTAGTGCTATCAGTTATCCATGGTTGTAAAATATCTTCCACAGAATCAGAATCCAACACCTGAGGGTATTTAGATAATGGATAATTTTCTACTAAAGCACAATTTTTTTCCTACAAACTGTAAAATTCATCATGACTTGCTTGAAAGTGGTCGCAGGATAAAGGAATTAAAAGTGTAGGATTTTTAGTTGATTATGTCCCTTACTCAGTTTCTTTGTCACACTGGTGATTTTAATACCACTGTTTGGCATAATAAATTTTAGGTCCTTAGCATGGCATTTACATTTCCTGTGATCTGATCCCAACGTACCCCTTTCAGCTTTATCTCTGCTATGAGCCTCCTCTGTGGTGTACCCTGTGCTCTTACCACCTGAGATCTGGCCATTCTTGAATGCATTGTACACATGCAGGCCTTGGTTGTAGTTAATTGTTCTGTTTACTCCCTTAACACAAAGTACCCTTTTCATTTATTTTAGCCCATTGAAAGCATTCTTATTCTTCATTTTGTAGTAAAAAAAATGTCAATTCTTCTATGAGAGCTTTCCTAACATCCTTGGGAATCACTTCATTCCCTGTATTTCCATAGCGTAGTGGTTCTTAAAGTGTGATCTCTTAACCAGTGGCGTCATTTTCATTATCGTTTATCAACTTAGAATTGTAAATTCATGGACCCCACTTCAGACCTACTATATCAAAAACTCTGGGAATGGGGTGCAAAAAAACTGCTTTAACAAGCCTCTAGGTGATTCTGATGGGTGTGAAAGTTTTAGGAACTGTGCCATGGCGAATTGTACTTTTTTAATAGCTGTTTTGCCTTGTATTATGATTTGTATAAATCTGTGTTCTTTATTTTTCTCTAAAAGAACCCATATTTCATTAATATGCATTCATTAGTGCATAGTAGGTGCTCAATACATTTTTACTAATTTGAAATTAATTACTTCCTGTATTAAGTGCTCCTTAATGAAATAGCTACAAAACAAAATTTATCATTTGGTTTCTTTGTGTAAAATACACTGATTATTCAAATAAAAGTAGTAAATGGGCAAAAGTAAAACTTAAAGCTATATTCACTTGTATTTATACTTCCTTATATTGCCTTTATTTTATTACTTTATTATGTTTTTTAAAAGGCAGGATCTCTCTATGTTGCCCAGGCTGGATTTGAACTCCTTGTCTCAAGTGATCCTTCTGCTTCAGCCCTTTGAGTAGCTGGAACCACTCACTGCCTCTGGCTATATGCTATCTTTATTTCAATAAAACATGCCACTTGACCTGGATTTTATAGTGAAAGTGACATTGAATCAGTCCATGTTTGTTTTGCACTATGCCCAAAATGTCATCTAGGGAGTAAAAGTGCAAGACTATAGGGACAGAGAGCCCTTTGTTTGTGTCCAGCTCCCTCTCTAAGCCATGTAGTCCTTATTTTCCTTTTATGAAACAGGGAATCCTACCATATAGGATTGCTGAGAGATAATGAATATAAAGTATTTGGCAAAGAAGGGATCATTTTGAACCTTTCTTCTGGAATTAATGGTAGTTTTCTTAATAGGGTTTCACCTGTACTTCTCACCAGTCAGAGGTCAAAAATTATCACTTGTGCGTTGTTTTTTGTAAAAATAGTGCTACACATGTTTATTATAAAATGTTTGGCAAATACAGAATAGTGTAAAGAGAAGAATAAAAATCCTCTACTGAAAAGTTAGCATTGTTAAAGTCGGCTATATTCCTTGCTCATTGGTTTTCTATGCATATATTATACTACATGTTCAGTTATCCTCTGTTCACTTAAAATATGAACATTCCTAAGTCATTCAAGACATTTAACAGAATGGAAGCATAGATGCATATTCTGTTGAAAACATAATCTTATTCGAAGTATTGAAAAACTACTTGTCTTTTTGGATTATAAAACTGGTAACACGTTTGCTCTAGAAAATAGGGAGCTGTAAAGAGTGGAAAATAAATTGCTTATACTCTGTAGAGAAACCAGCCACTAAATACATTTTAGTGTATAACTGTCTAGTTTTTATATGAAATAGCAAATTTCGATTCACGATATACAGCTTTTGGAGCCTAACAGTGTATCATGAGCAAATCTTAATGCATTATGTATTCTTAAACACAATTTTTCTTTCTTTGCAGAGCACAGAAGGTGCTTTTTTAAGTGTTTTGCTGGGGATTAAAATAATACTATTCCACTGAATGGCTGTTCTAATTCCTATTTATAACCAGTTTCCTATTCTTATGCTTTTATATTACTGGTAGTTTCACTATTATTCACCTGAAGTGAGCATTGCTATCAGTTGTCCATCTTTTAATTATTTTGAGGAGATAATTTCCTTGAGTTGTTCATACAGAGCAAAAGATTGATTTTTAAGAGTTTTGGACAGATTGCCACTTCTATAGTAACATACGTTGATATACACACTAACATATACATACATGTATATACTACCAACTTAATGTGATTTGTTTTGAATTTCTTTATACTTTAAAAAATAATAATTTATGTGTTAAATACCATTGTCTAAATATATTTTGTACAAAATAAAATGTTTAATTTTCTTTACTGCCATGTGAGTTATATTTAACTCAGTCTAGTTTTGAGCCCAGGGCCTTGTGAAGCAAAACCCTGCAGTTGGTTCACGAAAATCTTGTTGACGTTCTTATTGTTACAACTAATATTGACAATTCTAAAAATGTGGACTGGGTTGCACATCACTCATGCACAGAAAACAATAAAAAATGACAAATTAGGAAGGATCCTTTCGTTTTAATACAACACCATGGCCCCAGGGAAAAAAATTTTTTTTTAGCGTGGCAGTGTGTTAAAGAAGCAAAATTTATCTTGAGTTTTACTCAGCATCAGAATCAAACATGTTTAGTATCTAAGCAATAACCCAGATTCATTCTTTCTTTCTTTTTTTTTTTTTTTTTTTGTTAGGCAGTCTCACTCTGTTGCCCAGGCTAGAGTGCTGTGGTGGCATCAGCCTAGCTCACTGAAACCTGAAACTCCTGGGCTCAAGCAATCCTTCTCCCTCAGCTTCTCCAGTAGCTGGGACTACAGGCATGTGCCACCATGCCTGGCTAATTTTTCTGTTTCTGATAATTGTTTAAGAAACAAATTTATATTGTGCTATAAAAGATAGAAAATATTGGCTGGCCGGGAGCCGTGGCTCACGCCTGTAATCCTAGCACTCTGGGAGGCCGAGGTGGGCGGATTGCTCAAGGTCAGGAGTTTGAGACCAGCCTGAGCAAGAGCGAGACCCCGTCTCTACTATAAATAGAAAGAAATTAATTGGCCAACTAATATATAGAGAAAAAATTAGCCGGGCATGGTGGCACATGCCTGTAGTCCCAGCTATTAGGGAGGCTGAGGCAGAAGGATTGCTTGAGCCCAGGAGTTTGAGGTTGCTGTGAGCTAGGCTGATGCCACGGCACTCGCTCTAGCCTGGGCAACAAAGTGAGACTCTGTCTCAGGAAAAAAAAAAAAAGATAGGAAATATTTTTGAATGTATGAACTTTAGTTATGCCTATTTTTATTGATAGTGAAGCCATAGTTTTATAGAATTGTTATAAACATTGACACTATCCTACAATACAAAAATATGTTGTAATACATGACTGTTTATAGTAGATTTGTTACTGTGAGAGATTTATGAATGTCTATACTTATAAAGTTGTCTTCTTACAAATTACTTTAGCAGTTCCTGCAGAAGTTGATAGCTATCATAGCCTATTCCCTTTAGAACCACTGCCACCCCCCAACCGGATACAGAAATCAAGTAATTTTGGGTATATTACATCTTGCTACAAAGCTGTAAATAGCAAAGATGATCTACCATATTGCCTTCGGAGGATACATGGTAAGGAAATAAATTATCATCTTTTATAATAATATTATTAGGCTGAGATTATTCAAACCTTCTTGAATAAATTGATTTATTTAACATATGAATTTAAAGGATAATAAATAAATGTATTATTTTCTTTTGGAAATTAATACCTCATAAGCAATGTATAAATATGGTATTTTCTTATTTCTCATGGAATATGATAGATGTCATTTACAGTTTACTGTAATAGAAAAATTTTCTTTTTCAGGTTTTCGTCTTGTTAATACAAAATGCATGGTGTTGGTCGATATGTGGAAAAAAATTCAACACTCAAATATTGTCACTTTACGTGAAGTATTTACCACTAAGGCATTTGCCGAGCCTTGTGAGTAGTAACTTACAATTTATCTTTCTGCTGGTGAGCCTCATTATTTGAAGCCAGATTTCAGTAATGAGTGTTTGTGTTTTATTTTCAGCTCTTGTGTTTGCATATGATTTCCATGCTGGAGGAGAAACCATGATGAACAGACACTTTAATGACCCTAATGCTGATGCCTATTTCACAAAGAGAAAGTGGGGTACGAAAAAGATGCAAACAAACTTTAATTTGGCAAATGCTTTTGCTCAGTGGAACGATAGCTTTGTGTTGTAAAATATATATAATTTTATCCCTGTAATCACTCAGCTTAAAAACGCTTACATTTTTAAAAGAATTATCTCAAAGAAATGGAGTTGATCTGCAAGAAAGTTAGGAAATAATGGATTTTGTGGATTTACTGAGATGAGATGAGTTGTGAAATACTCATAAATATCTGGTATTTGAAATAACTGAGAATATGTTAAAAATTGTTTTCCCTCTGAATATGATTTTCTTTTAAAAATGAGCTTTCTGAATCTTTCTTTTCCTCTCCCCTCCTCTCCCCTTTCCTCTCCTCCCCCCTGTTCTCTCCTCTTTCTTTTTTTGACAGAGTCTTGCTCTGTCACTCTTGGTTGAATGTAGTGGCATCATCATAGTTCACTGTAACCTTAAAAACTCCTGGGCTAAAGCAATCCTCCTGTCTCAGCCTCTAGAGTAGCTGGGAATACAGGCATACCCGATGACACCTGGCTAATTTTTCTATTTTTAGTAGAAACAGGGTCTGTTGAACAGTTTTTTCATATGTGGATTTAAAAAACAAATAAATAAATAGAAAGAAAAGAAACTCTTGCTCAGGCTGGTTTTGAACTCCTGAGCTCAAGCACTCCTCCCATATCAGCCTCTCAGAATGCTAGGATTATAGGCTCACACCACCACATATAGCCTATTTGGAAAATTTAATAAATTTAAAAGAAAAATCCTTATGGTTTCACTGCTAAAATACAAGCATTATGAATCTTTTGATATATTTCTTTCTAGTCTTGTTTTGTTTTTGTCTACCTTTGCATTGCTTTATCATTTTATATCATCGTATCTTTCATTTATTATAAGTATTTTCACCTAGTTTTTATTCTCTGAATATAATTTAGTGATTCCTACTGTGACTATGTATCATCATTTATGTAATTATTTTCCTAAACAAATACTTTTGTTTAAAGGTAGGATTCCATGTTACTTATGGAATCAGTTTTCAAAATAGATTTTCAAGTAACTTTACTACGTTATATTTTCCCTTTTTCCTTTTTTTGTTTTTTGCCCCTTTCTGATATTTACTTAATGAATCATTTTATCATTCAGCTTTTGCAAAGAACCACAATATTTTAGTTATATTCTAACAAATGTGTATTAAAGGGTAAATGATTTCTGAGAAACAGTAAATCCATTTTGAGATGTCTATTAGTATTATATATATATGGGGACGGTCTCATTTTCTGGTTTGGGGGCAAGAAAGAAGCATGACATTCTTTACTATGATTTTTAATCTTTTTAAGATTTCGAATATGTAACTAATAGAAATTAATGGAGGGAGATGAAAGATTTAAGTCCACATTAAAGTATTTTTTAGATTGTGGCTCTTTTAAAGACTTTAATTATACATAAAAAATATATTACTTCTGTTTGCTTGTAACTTTGCTTTCTGCCTTCTGACAGTTGAAAAAAGAAAGCTGTGGTTACGTGGCTGTTCCACATTAAAAATCTGCTCATGTGGTGTGGTCATTTTTTTTCCTTTTGCAATGTCATCTGTAGACACATAATTTTGTTGAAGGGGATGTGGTATAACTCTTCCTATATATGAATAGAGTTAAGTTTATTTTAGTAGTAACACCTGTGAAATGACTGTTGGCTTTAATTTATTGCTGGGTTTCTCAACCTCAGCATTATTGACATTTTGGGCTATATAATTATTTTGGTGAGGGGTGTCTTGTGCATTACAGAATGTTTAGCAGTGACCTCTACTCACTAACTGGCCTGGCTTCTACCTAATGCATGTCAATAGGAACCCCATCATCTACCCCAGTTGTGACACCGAAAATATCTCCAGACATTGTCAAATGTCCTGGGGGCCAAAAGCAACCCTTGTTGAGAACCACTCTTTGATAACATTCTTTCACATTTTTTTTTCATTTCAGTTCTGTTTTTGGTGTTTACTGATTATTTGATATATTCATGTTTAATTTTCAGAGGAAGCAGTCCTTTTTCTAATATTTTAAAGTATTGTTTAAATGGTGGTAACTTCCCTAAATATACCATATATGCATGGAAGTCTGCTGTTTGCTTATACTGTGCAATGTATTATCTTAACACAAATTTAAAAATCACATGTTATAAGAAACACACTAATTGAGAAAATGGGAATAAAATCATACCACGTAGGGGTTGATGTGGGTAAAACAACTAGAACAGAATCTGGCACACAGTCAGCACTATGTGTTTGCTATAAATACTCCTTTTCCTTATTACCAGATTGATTAAATGGTTTTAATTAAATTCTTCATAGTCATCTTTGACAATGTCTTGGCATTTATCACTAGAACCACTTTGTGAGTCATCTAAAACTATTTTCTGTAGTGTATTATCTTCAGTTCTGTCCAAGTTAAGTAATAATTTTGAATTTTTTATGTGCTTCCAACTAGAAATTTTATCTTGAGCCATAGGCTTTTATTTTTTATTATCTCCATAATTATTTATTTTTGTTGCTTTTATACCTGATTCACAAAAAGTTGTTTACAAAAAAATAAAGTTGTATTCCCTGAAAATAATTACAAAATCTGGATTAAATTTATATGCCTCCTTTTTTACTGATTTGACTATTAACCGTGATCTAGAAAATATTATCAGAAAGCAGTTACAAGAGTTGGTAGAATAAAAATGATTACTTTTCATGGTAGATCAGATTATGTTTGCATTTCATCATTACATGTAAGTGACATGCAGTGTTTTACATTTGGGTTTGTGTGTGAATTGGGTATCTCCTGTCTAATGGACATTTCTGTAATAGAGGAGGCTGAGCAGTATACAGAAAATAAACATTCAATGTAAATGATGATAGAGATTTTTATATCTCACAGAATGAACAGCCCTCTCATACCTAAGCAGTAATATAGGCTAGGATTATCCACATTTTAAGTAAAATAGAAATCTCTACAGTTCCTGTTTTTAATCAGAATTTATATTTATTTGGTTAACAAGTGTAAATTCTTGCTTTAAGTAATTTTTATTGTTAAGTCATTTTGTGGTAACAGAAAAGAGCATTTCATTGAGAGCTCTCCTTCTGCTAACAATATAAAAAATATAATCGCAGGCATAAGAACCTTTGACTTTGCCTCTTACTCTTTCTTATAGTCTAAAATTACACACAGACACACACACACAAATCGACACGCTGTGCCATGAATTTTTCTTTATTAATTTTGGTTTAAGTGTTTCAGTCTTTTAGTTGGTTGCTTAAATAAAGATGTCATTTTTAAATTTGTTTTATAGGCCAGCACGATGGACCATTGCCCAGACAGCATGCAGGATTATTGCCAGAATCTCTTATTTGGGCGTACATTGTCCAACTGAGTTCTGCATTGCGTACCATTCATACAGCCGGTTTGGCATGTCGAGTTATGGACCCAACAAAGATTCTGATAACTGGCAAAACAAGGTACTAGAATTTGAGTTTTGGCTTCTTTCTTGAGCGTCTTTCATTTGACAGCTTAGTAAACAAAGCATGATGATTTGTTTTAATTCTATCTTTTCATATATTCCATCCAGAAGCACTGCTGTGACTTTGAGTTCATTTGTAAGTTTAAAAAAAAAAAAAGTTGAATTCTTAATAAAATGTATGGTTATTAATCAAAACTCTTGGGGGAAGGGTCAAGGAGGTATATGTTAGGGTTTGGGGAATACAGAAATAATAGCAATACAACTTTTCTATGTAGAACCATAATTTTCAAATTTTAGCATGAATCAGAATTACCTAGATTGATTCATGATTATGTTAAGTTGATCGAGTTAAACATAAATTGCTGGGCTCTGCTCATAGTTTTTTGTTTTGTAGGTTTTTTCCTTTAAAATTGTTTTCTTTTACTCTGAACATTGTCTGAGAAACCTAGAGTTTTTCATTCAATAAGTCTGTGATGGGGCCTAAGATTTTGCGTTTTTAACAAGTTCCTAAGTGATGCTGTTGTTGCTGGTTGAGTCCCATGCTTTGAGAACCACTGATACAGAGTTATCAGTCTTGATTTTACCTGAGTTTTGACATACTGTTAATTTTGAGAATTGTCTTGGACAGCATAGCAGAAGATCTGGTACCAGGCTACCTGGGTCTGTAGCCAGGCTTTGTTAGTTACTATCTATATAATCTTGGACAAGTAACTTCTTCAAGTTGTATTTTCATAACCTTATTAGACAAATGCTAATATTAACTTCATTTTCCTCATTTATGAAGTACCTGTTTGATAAGGTTATTGAGAGATTTGAATCAGTTAATACATGTAAAATGGTTAGAACAGTGCCTGGTACATCTTATCAAATGTTAGGAAACTAGTTCTCTTTTGTGGATATGTAATAAAAGCTTGGAGTGGTGAAAAGAACACTGGCCTGTTAGTCAAAAGATGTTAGTTATAGTTCTGGCTTTATCACTTACTCACTTTTGTAACAGTAGACCTATCTCTGAGCCTTAATTTCCTCATTTCTAAAATGGTGGATGATGTGGGGGTGGGGATGGATATAGACTAAACAGTCTGAGATCTTTCCTAATATTATAGGGAATGTTAAATTTCCATTAGTATACAATTAAAAAAAACTTAACTGTAATTATTTTCTTAAATTCTCTGGTCCTTAAAGGTTGCGAGTAAATTGTGTTGGAGTTTTTGATGTTTTAACATTTGATAACAGCCAAAGTAATAATCCTTTGGCATTAATGGCCCAGTACCAGGTGAGTAAGAATTAATATGAATATTTATTTAATAATTTAAATCTTGTTTTTCTATTTTAAAGACAAATTTTGTTTATTTTAAAGTATTTCAGGGTTTTAAGTCTAGGTTTCAATTTATTCTTGGGTGGTCTCTGTGCAAACTTTGAATGTGTATTTCATAGCCCCTGTGATGTACTTAGCATAGAGCCCTATAGGTTGCAATATATAGAATTAATGACAGTGTCAGAGACTCTAGCTATTCAAAATGAAAATGTATTTATGTGGTTAGGAAATTTGTCCTCAGCATAGATGGATTAAAACAGATTAGTCAGCTGAATGAATTATAGTAAATGTCACCCTTTTCACTTCTTTAATCACACCAATTATTTTTACTTCTAGAACATTTATCCTGCTACCAGTCATAAAATTTCATTTTTTTAATTTATTTTTTTATTTTTATTATTTTTATTTTAGCGTATTGTGGGGATACAAGTGTTAAAGTTACATATATTGCCCATGCTCCCCTCCCCCCTCGAGTGTAAAATTTTAGAAATATTTTCAAAGGCTTGTTGTTGGATTGCTTTTTTCTTTTGTTTAGTCAGAGCATATTCACTTTTTATACGTTATCGGAATTTGGTTATTGTCTGACTTCATTCTATTAGGGTTGATTTAGGCCTCATGGTAGTCTTATTTTGCTATTTCTTATTTCCTGATTTCAATACAAGGTATAGGAGAGTAAGAACCTATCCCTTTAAGCATTAAGAATAGCTGCTTTCACCTTTATTACTCTGCAAGTAATGTGATTAAAGTAAATATTTCATCTCATTCAGTTTGTATTGCAGTACTTCACATTAGGCTAGACAGCTGTGATTTTAAGACAGTTTTAGTTCTTTGTATGTAAGAAGTTTTTGGTTTTTTTGAACATTTTATTAACTTACAGAGGTTTGATATAAAGCAGAATCTCTTAATCACATAGAGAAACACCTGCCTATTGCTCTTCTCTTTTCAACTTCTTTTGTTTAAAGTTTTAAAAGAAGATTTTAGTTCACTTTATATCAGAAAAATTTGAGAACGAAAAGAAAAGAAAGGACAAAGTGAGAGCTAGAGCTAGAGTCTAAGTAGTATTAGAATTCTAATTCATGCACAAATCTTTGCTACTGAACCACAGACAGTGCAATGCCAAGCTTTACAGGCTATTCATTGCACTCAGTTGTATGCCGGCTTTTCACATCTTTCTTCATCTCTGCCTGTGCCTACCTAACCTCAACAGTTTCCAAGCTGTCCTGGTTGATAGCAATATCTAGTGGGCACTATAAGGAGGAATCTGCCTAATTCTTTTTTTCCTCTGCAGCAGCTTTCTTCTGCCTAAGGGAATTTGCTCCCTCTTTGTTATCTAGAGTGGTTGTTTCTTAGCTTACTTCCCTTCTTATGTATTGTAAGTATCTAGAATCCCGTGTCCAATTAAAAAACAAAACATGTGCATTATAGTTGTCTCCTTATTCTTTTCTGAATAGGGTTCCTTTTCTTTAAAAGTACTAGTATAAAACAAGACTAGTTTGATTTTTCTTTTTTCTGTGATTGTCACAATAGTTTCTACCTTTTATTCCAGTTATGTTACAGGTTGTGTAGTTACCTTGAAAAACAAAACTCTTCATAAAAAAAAAAAAAAATGATCCCTGAGTTCTAAGCAACCAGGTGTTAAGTAAGCATTGGGCAACTGATTTGTAAGTCAGGAACTGCCTTTGTTCATAAAATCAGGCAACCTTCAGCCAATTGTCACTTTAAATTTTCAGCGTTAAAGAATATATCAGACTTTCTTTTCTTTATTTCTTATTTTTTGGTATACATGTATAGATGACTTTTCATATAGCGTATTATAGTAAGGTATAGGACAGAATTAAAGATAGTCCTAAAAAGGGGAGTGTGATTTTTACAGAGAAGAGGGAACATAAGAAAGGAGTGCATTGTTTCTTGTAGTCTATTTTTCATAGTCTGTTTCAGACACGTGCATAGAGACTGACTTTCAGTAAAATGGACATAAGTAGAGCCATAGATAGAATCAGAGAAAGAAATCAAGAAATCAAGAATCAGGAAGAAACTGAAAATGAGTTGGGGGGAAAACCTCCTGAATTCAACAAATGGGGGGAAAAACCAGATGGAGGTAAGAAGCAAAATAACAAATGGAAAATTATTTAGCTGGGAAATAAGGAAAGGAGAGTTCTTGAGTTTTTATGATATTAAACTTTCTTAATTAAGCAAGGCTTCATTTGTTTATTCTAATTTAATCCAGATTATGTCACATGTATACTTTGTTTCTAAAAGTGCGTAGTCCCACCTTGAGTCAGCTTTAGAGAGGTGGTGAGATGTACTCAAAATCAGATATTCTTACTTTTTAAACCCATCCAGTTCTTTAGCTATCTTGGACCTTTGTTTTCCTGTCTCATAATAGGGAATAATGGAGTGTTCTAGGAGGGAGTCTTAATACAGCATCAATTCAGGATGGAGCCGAACTGAAAATTCTACTGCTTTTAAGGATTGAGAGGTTGTGTGTTGGTACCTGCTGCTCAAATACTTGATAGATAACAACCACCTACAGTTTGCTTTGCTTAATATATTAGATTGAAATACCTATAGAAATTTACAGCTAGCATTTACATGTACTGATTTCTTTTGACCAAGATTTCTATAATTTCATTAATATAACTTGAATTGTTTTACCTGATCTGTAATATGATTGTGGGGAATCTTTCTTAGAGTTCATAGCAGAGTCCTCCAGAGAACAGAAACGGTGGGGTCAGTAATGGTGTTTCTTCCCATGCCAGATTCCCTCCTGCCATTCTGGGCTCCCAACTCTTTACCACCAGTGAAGCTTAAAAAGTTTCTCTGACATGAATCCTTGGCATCTCTTCTCCTGATAAATTCAAAGTAGTTGATCTAATCAGTTTTTTACTGATTATAGGATCTTGGGTTTAAAGTGTCAGATTCACAAAGACTAGTTTGGGACACATTTTAAAATTTGAACTTTGAAATGTTAGTAATGGAGTTTGCCTTCCTCTTATTCCTTATTATATAGGTAAAATGTTGTTAAAGACAGCCATGTAGTGCTAAAATTTCATTAGTGATTGAAATATGCTAGTTTCCCAAATATGCCAGTTATAGATATTTTACTCAACTGATGGTTCTCAACCCTGGCTGCACAGAAAAATCTCTTGTGGAAGCTCTGAAAAATTTCAATACCTAGATCTTACTCCAGACTAACATATCGCCATGAGGGGATGGCCACTAGATGATTTTTGTTTTTGTTGTGTGTTTTATTTTGTTTTTAAGCTTCTCAGGTGATTTTAATGTATAGCTAGGCTTGAAAACTTCTTATAATAAACTAATAGTAAATGAACATGTATCTAATAATTCAGGTGAGATCTCAGATTTTGAAGATTTACAGAAATCTTCTGTAGAAATTATTTCAAATGATTTCTTACTACCTTTTTTTTTTTTTTTTTTTTTTGAGACAGAGTCTCGCTTTGTTGCCCAGGCTAGAGTGAGTGCCGTGGCGTCAGCCTAGCTCACAGCAACCTCAAACTCCTGGGCTCAAGCAATCCTGCTGCCTCAGCCTCCCGGGTAGCTGGGACTACAGGCATGAGCCACCATGCCCGGCTAATTTTTTATATATATATCAGTTGGCCAATTAATTTCTTTCTATTTATAGTAGAGACGGGGGTCTCGCTCTTGCTCAGGCTGGTTTTGAACTCCTGACCTTGAGCAATCCGCCTGCCTCGGCCTCCCAAGAGCTAGGATTACAGGCGTGAGCCACAGCGCCCGGCCTCAAATGATTTCTTAACTCTGAGCTACTCCATTCTCCACGCCATGTGTTTAAAGAGCTTACCTTAATTCAGTCAGCTGTCTTTTGGAAATCCTTTTAGAAGGAAAGCCTCAGAATGGCAAATCTTTAAAAAAAATTTTTTTTAAAAAGGAAAGCAGATGGTTCCAGAGATCTGTGATAGTGTGATTAAAAATAGTCTATTTGGAAACAAAGACAGATGGGATATCATTGAAGTTTGTAGCATTTTTGATGTTCTAGAGAGCTTGCTCTAAGATCAGGTTAATGTTTATGTCCGTAATGAGATAGAACATTATGTTGTAATGGGAACTTTCTTCAAATAATTCTTTATACTCCCACTATATTCTAGGAGTCATGGAAAATGAGAAAAGTATAAGCAAGTATATAGTGACCTTAAATTTGTTGTAATAGAGAAGAATATCAGCTCTATTTAAATTTTAAATTGTTTTTTAAAAAACCAAAAATATTGAAAAGCAGCAGTCCGTAGTTGGCATGTGAATTGCTTTATGTTTCTTAAAGTGTTGTCCTAAAACTACCTTCATCAGAATTACCTGGGTGCTTTAAAAATGTTGGGCCATTTTCCAGACCCAATGAGTAAGAATCTCTGGGGGAAGGGCCCAGAAATCATCTTTTTAATAAGCTCCTACTTGGTTCTGATGAGCACCAATATTTGAGAACCCTGCCCTAAATTCCGCAGCTTATTTATAATGATTTTTCCACTTAGATGGTAATGTTAGTGTATTACATGTGTACCTATGAAATAACAATTAAAAGTTATATTTATTCTTTCATGTCAGCAAGCAGATCTGATATCATTAGGAAAAGTTGTGTTGGCTTTGGCTTGCAACTCTTTGGCAGGAATTCAGCGAGAGAATTTACAGAAAGCCATGGAACTGGTGACAATCAACTATTCCTCTGACCTGAAGAATCTGATTTTGTAAGTTTCAATATGGGATAAAATGTATGTAATGGTCTTATGAGATAAGGCAGAGTTTTTTGTTTGTTTGTTTTAAGTTTGGGTATTGCTTATTTTCATAAGGGGGCTTTTAGCATTGGTTCTGTTTTAGTTCCTATTATTTAAAATCAAGCAAAACACAACTTTTAATTTCTTTATTTTTATGGCTAAATATTTTTTAGAATAAATTAATAAACTGATGTGTTTAAATTAGTTATTGATGTTTTAAACATTTGGTCAAAGGACACCTTGTAGAGCTGTATTGGTATCCACTAGCTACATGTGACCTTTTAAATTAATATTAATTAAAATTTAAAATTCAGTTCTTTAATTATGCTAGCCACATTTGAAGAACTCAACAGCCAGCCACATGTAGCTACCGGCTAACATAATTGGACAGCAAGTTACAGAGTGTTTCCATCATCTCAGAGTTCTTTTGGACAGTGCTGCTCTAGGGAGTGTGAAAACCATCATGAATAAACCTCGGATATAATCCAGTTATGTACTGTATGGCCAAAACACCCATTCTGGAAAGCATGTTTGTAGAGGGCGTCCTACTTATGCTCCAATATCCAGAGAATCCTTGAATATAAATTTGAAATGAATTCAGCTTAGGAGAAACCCATTGTGTACTCTGTCACCATAGAAGTGCTTCTCCCTAAGGTACATCTACTGTTGGGAGATTCCAGAGGGTGGGCAACAACCACCTTTATTATAATTATGAGTTATATTAGAGAAGAGTTGCTAGGAAGTCTTGAAATTTTTCCCAATATATTCTAGAAGCAATTAGAACTTATTGATCCTAATCAACAGTCTCTTTTAGCTTACAGCTGTCCCTTCTGATCTTTCTGTGTAGCCCTGGATGATCCAGTTTCTTTTTGGACCAGCCCTGGGGTATGGAATTGGGGGATGGAGGATGGGGCTGCCCACCTGATCTTTGTTACACTGGCGTAAATGTCCTGCTTGTGACAGAGCGCTGGAAGCCAGTGATTGTCTGGATCCTATTAATAAACACAATGATTTATCTTTTAAATAAAAATATTTGTTTTATATATCATCACAGCAGTGATTCCTAGTCTTAGTTTGCAGACACCTAGGACGTCTCAAATAATCTCAGGTTATAATCTCTAAATTTTCCTTCCTAAAAAAGTGGGAACTTTTATACAGAGGATATAAACATAACAAATTGGCCATATGTTAATTATTATTGAAACTGGGTGATGATACATGGGGATTCATAATATTACTATTCTCTATAATTTCATAAATATTTTAAATTTTACTTAAGAAATGAATAAAATGAAAAAGTCATACTTTAATAAACACAAACTAAAATTTATGGAGCAATAAACCATGTATCAGGCACTTACAAACTACTTGACACGAATTAATTCATTTAATTCTCCCAATAAGCGTATAAATTAGGAACTATTATTAGCACCATTTTAGAGATGACAGAACTGAATCCAAGGGAGGTAAAATAACTTGCCAAAGTCACATAGCTTGTAATAACTTTAAATATGGTTAACTGGATGTAGATAAGTCGGTTAATTACAAATGAGTAGCTGAGACATAGATTATTCACATAGGTGTAACTATTCATTTATTCAACAAAAGAAAGCCTACTATTAATGTGTGGCAAATGCTGAGGATGCTTTGAACAAGATGAACAAAATTCCCATCTTCTGGAGCTTATACCCTAATGGAGAGAAAGAGTAAATAAACATATAAACAAATGAGATATTTTCAGATAATAAGATCTATGAAGAAAATAAGAGAATTACAAGCAAAAGAGTGAAGGAATAGGAGGCTGCTTTCTCATGAAAGTCAAAGAATGGCTTACCTGTAGAATAAACAAAAATAGAAGATAGAGAAGCTTTGTATTCTAACAGGTAGCCCTTGAAGTATATGCTATTTTCTGCTTACATTATAATGATAGAAATTGAATTGGTCTCTTCTGATTTGTGTTAATGCATGAAGGTTTCTCAGAAATGAATATATAATGATAGTGTAGATAAAGTTGCAGAACACAGTTCTCTAAAAAGCTGGGCTCATTCAGGTTAGCAAAATTGTAGACCCAGTTTTAGTTTGATAAATTGTCTTTGAAGAGCAACAGGAAAAGCTCCCCACCTCACAGCCACCCGCTGTTTTACTCCTCTCAAAAAGTTTGTAAGAAGCTTTTCATCTAGAGCCATTGTAAAGAAGGGTTTGAGAATGGAAATGGGTAAGTGTAACCCTACTCTACTTTGCTTCCTCATTTCCATAATAATAAAAATGTAGAGAAGAGACATGTTTACAGTTGTTCCATTGGCTCTTAAAATTTTCCAGAGAAAATTAATATAATATTTAAGCATAAAAATGACTTGCATGAAAAATGTTTTTGAAATTGTGTACATTAAGATGATTATGACAGCAACAGCTATGTGTTTGTGGGTTATGTTGTTTTTTAAATTGCATGTTGGACATTCAAGTGATTTTCCTCTTTTATTTTGGTTAGGTATTTGTTGACTGATCAAAACAGGATGCGAAGTGTAAATGACATCATGCCCATGATTGGTGCTCGATTTTATACTCAATTGGATGCTGCTCAAATGAGAAATGATGTCATAGAGGAAGACCTTGCAAAGGTAAAAAGTGTAGTTAATAGAATGTATCTGTGTATATAAATACACTTGCATCTATGTGTATAAATAGATATAAAATACAATAATCACTGTACTGCATGTAGTGCCCAGTTTGCTAAGATTGCAGATATTTTTGTCCAAACTGAATGTTTAGTATTTAAAGTCCTTATGTCCTCTGGTCACTTTGTTCTTTTCATTCATGGCTTTGCTACAGTCATTTGACAAAATCTTGATTTTTCATGTAAGTTACTTTAACAATTCCTAAAAGTGGTCAACTCCATAATCTTCTTGAGTACTATTATTAAATGAAGTGGACTTAGTGTGTTTAACAACAGTAGAACCAAAAGGTGGAGAATGAGATGTTAGGGTATATATGTTTAAAGGTAATATTGGTGCAGGATACCAGTTTTTGTATATTTTGGCATTTAAATGTAGTGAATTTGGAATATTAACATTCTTTCTCTTTTTAAAATGTTTTATAGGAGGTTCAAAATGGAAGACTGTTTAGGCTTCTAGCAAAATTGGGAACTATCAATGAAAGGCCGGAGTAAGGATCTATAGTATTTTACAATGCTTTCAATTAAGGGCACTATTTTGCATAATGAGAATGAGTGTACCTTATTCTTACTGGTTGGTTATATTTGGATAAAGAGAAAAATTCTGATGTGAGATGACCTTAAGATTGCATTTGCCATTAGGGTGCTATTCTTTAACCACAGCCTCGGTGTGGTTGTCCTTAGGGATTTTATACACACGTGCACATTCAGAAAATATACTATTAGAAATTTCTATTGTAGTTTGCATACAAGAGAACATTTTATGACTAATACTACCTATTCCTTGTCTTGTTTGAAGAAAAAGTTTCAAATTAGCGTACCTTGGTCAGTTTATAGACCTCAGAAATCTCTAATTGTTGCATGCCTCTTCTATTAAAATGCATTTTTTATAGCTGTCATATAGGTGACATTGGAAAGGTATCACTATTTTATGCTATTTGTCATTTAGTTCCACCTCATTTATAAGTTAATCATATCTTGATAAATAGAGTTGATATTTGTACTATGTGACTCAGACAGGTAGAACAGAAGTGCAGCTATTAACGACTATAACACAAGTTAACATTTCAAGAATGTTTCATTTGTTAATCTGATAATAGGTAAATGTCACTGCTTGAGGGATTTTTTTTTTTTTGAGACAGAGTCTCACTTTGTTGCCCAGGCTAGAGTGAGTGCCGTGGCATCAGCCTAGCTCACAGCAACCTCAATCTCCTGGGCTCAAGCGATCCTCCTGCCTCAGCCTCCCGAGTAGCTGAGACTACAGGCATGCGCCACCATGCCCAGCTCATTTTTTCTATATATATTGGTTGGCCAATTAATTTCTTTCTATTTATAGTAGAGACGGGGTCTCACTCTTGCTCAGTCTGGTTTCAAACTCCTGACCTTGAGCGATCCACCCGCCTCGGCCTCCAAGAGTGCTAGGATTACAGGCGTGAGCCACCACGCCCGGCCGGGATTTTTTTTTTTTGACCCTGAAGTTCAAGCCCACTTGACTTTCTTCAGAGTTAAAAGACTAAATTTGAATTTTACCTAGTAATTTTTCTAAATGAAGAGAATATAATATATGTTGAATCATTTTTTGGAAACTCTTTTAGCTGTTTCTTCTGGTGTTTACCTCTTTAAAGCATATGTTTATAGTACTATTTCTTGATTTGTTTTTAAATATTTAATTTAGCTAATGACTCATCCCGTTTCTTCAACACGTACACAACACACACACACATTCTGCTGCTTAACTTTTTTAAGCTGGTCTTTTTTTTTTTTTTTTTTTTTTTACTGTACTCACATGTTTTTCCATGCATATATTTACATATGTAGTCTAATTGATCAGACTTCTTTTATGCCTCTGGATTTGAGTTACAGTTAGAAAGGCTTATTCTCTAAGATTATGAAGGAATTATCTCATGGTTTTTCATAAAACATTTGTGGTTTCATTTTTTCATATTAAAACTTTGTATATACTTAGAAATTATATAGGATATAAGGTATAAATCCAGCTTTCCCTCCCCAGAAAACTACCTAGTACTCCAAAGGCTATGTATTGAATAACGTAGCTTTTCCCCACTGATTTGAAGCCACATCTCTTCCATACTATTTTAGTGATTGAAGTTTTAAAATCTAATAGTGTGTGTTCTTTCTTCTTTCTATTTCATTGTGTGTTGGGAGCCAAGCAGGGGAAAGGCATTTGTTGAATTGTGTCTCACCCACCACTGCCTGGCTGATCCACCCTTTCTAGAGAGTAAACCTCCAGACCTCTGCCAGTTAGAGGTGGGGTCAGGGTTGAGAGATAGGTCTTCTATTTGCTGTTTATCCTTTTCTCAGTTCTGCTGTTTTCATCTCAGCCCACACCTGCATTTTGGTAGTCCTTGGTGGCTTAGCTTACCTATCTGCTTTCTGCCTTCCAGACTTTCCTGAATATCTCTTGTTCACTATTATTGTTTCTTCTGATCCCTTTGTCTCTCCTGGTGCTTATACCCTTTTTAGACATTCACTGTCAATTTGGTGGGCTTTTGAAAGAGAGCAGAGATAAATGGGTGTGTTTAATCTGCATTTTAATTGGAAGTCCCAGGAGTGACCTTTGCAGAACACAAGTAGGATTGTGTTAACACCATATGGTGAGCTTCTCCCCTGGTTCTTAGAAAAAAGATGCAGTTTATAAAACATGATCTAAGGCTGCATAGTCTGGTCCATACCTACTTGTCATCCTTGCTTCAGATCTGCCTTTTCTTCCCTTTTATTTTCTCTTCCCCGTTGCCTTCTCTCATCCCCCCCTTGCCTTCTTTCACTCTTCCTCCTTGTGTTCTCTGTCCCCCTCTTTTTCCTCCCCTCCCCCCTCTTTCCTTGTATTTGCTCTTTTTCTTTTCTTTTTTTCTCTCCCAACCCTATCCAGACACAGTGACCTATCTTGGGCTTCTTCAGTGTTCCATGCTATCCTTTGCAAATACTGATCCCTCTGACTAAGGAGCATCCTTCTTTTGGGAAGAGCAGGCCACTACTTCCTCTGGAAAATCTTCCTTGTCCTCTCAAATGAATTCTTGTTTCTGTTCTATATAATAATCCTTTCTTTTAATAGCATTATGTAAATATGCTATTACAACTTTCTTTGATTATTCAAGTAACATCTGTTTCCCCAGTAGACTATATGTTCCTAAGGTCACTAAAAACTAACTGTGGTCATGTGGTTCTCCAATTCTCTACAGCTTGCTTTCAGATGGAATGGTAGGAAACCAAAATCTACTTCCTTTTTGTTTCCTAAACATTCTGTTTTATTTGCATTAGTGAAGTGAATGACTTATCTGACCATCCCCCTCTATTGTCACCTATAGGATGAGTGGAGGAAAAGAATATTCTCTTTTAACCTTGGTTTAAAGATATGTAGAAACATTTTTTTCTTCTCCAATTTATCTAATGGTAGGAGCTGAAATAAGGAGGTAATATAAAGTAGGCATGCATAAGAGGAGATTTTCCCTAGAGAATTGAGAATTAAAAACTAGAATTAAAAACATACTTTCATGTTCTGTGAGATTATTTTTTAATTTTATACCAAAAAAACACTAATTGCTTCTTTATCAGGAAAAAATAAAATGAAACTAATTTTGAGTTTGAAAAATAAACATATGGCCATATAGCATATAGCATGAGTTACTGAGGTACATATTAACTTCCTCTAGGTTTCAGAAGGATCCTACTTGGTCAGAGACTGGAGACCGTTATCTGTTAAAACTGTTTAGGGATCATCTTTTTCATCAGGTGACAGAAGCAGGTGCTCCTTGGATTGACCTCAGTCATATCATTTCTTGTCTTAACAAGGTAATTTGTATCTGGATTTTTAAGTTTATAATGCTACCTACATTTGGTAGAGTTGCATCTTCTGCAAATACCAGGAGACTTAAGAAATCAGGATGTACCCTTGCTCTAGTCTGTAAAGCATTTGATTAATAACATTTTCTAGAATAGGATTTTTATAACACCTGCATGAATAATTTCAAAATTTTTATTGAAGATCTTTTTATTGTAAATGTCACAAAATCACCACTTTCCCCCCTTTATACTGTTATACTGTATTTTATTTACATGTTGTAAGACAATGAGTGGTAAAAACAGAAAAGCAATTTTACGTTTAAATATCTTTTAAAGATTGAATCCTTTCTAAGTATTGTGAGTTCCATTGGGAGTTATCGATTCATTTATGTTAATACAAGTATTATAATTAAGTGTAATAAAAGCATAATATTGGTAGCATTCATAGGCCCAGCATTTGTAAATGGTGATTTAAACGATTAGATGAATTAAATAGATAGTGATATATCATAAATGTATTTAAGAGGTAAGCTTTATGTTTTGAAAAGCCTGCGAGAGTTAAAACTTACAGAGGAAAGAAAGAACTTGTTTTCCTTATGAGATACTTGGAATTACAGAGTTTAGAACTGCTCTCCAGAAGTAAATCATAGTCTTTGTGTAGATTTTTGTTTAAACCAGAAGTTGACAAACCATGGCCTGTGAGCCAAATCCATTCTGTGGCCTCTTTGTACAGCCTGCGAACTATTAATAATAGTTTTACTTTTTATTCCCCCTCTGTCTTAAGAGACAGGGGCTTGCTCTGTCACCTAGGCTGGAGTACTGGAGTGTAGTTGCCTGTGTGATCACAGCTCACTGCAGCCACAGCCTTCTAAGTAGCTGGGACTGTAGATGTATGCCACTATGTCCAGCTAAGTCTTAATTTTTTTGTAGAACGGGATCTTTCCATATTGCCCAGGCACAAACTCCTGGCCTCAAGTGATCCTCCTGCTTCAGCCTCTCAAATGCTGGGATTACAGGCATGAGCCACCTTGCCTGGCCCAGTTTTATATTTTTAAAGGGTTGTAAAACAACCAAGCAATAAATAAAGAATATGTGAGAGACTGCATATGGCCCCTGAAACCTAAAACATTTATTGTCTGGCCCTTTATAGAAAACATTTGCTGACCCTTGGTCTAAACCACCCTAAATTGTAAGTACTAAAGGAGAAAATACCTGCTGTAGCCTGTGATTTAGAACTATTAATGTATAGTGTGGTTACTCTTTAGGGAAAATGTTGTAGTTTGTTTTTCAACACTGCTTTGTTTGAATTTCCTTAAAACTCTTTAGAAAGTATTGTCAATAACCTACATTACAACAGCACAAAACTGCATTAAACTAATCCAGTCTGATTTATATATTCATTTTCCCCTTATTTATCTTAAGGGACAAACTTTTTCTTGAGAGCAATGAGTAGAGAATAATTCTATCAGATTTTAAAACATAGTATCCACACTATCAAAGCACCAGTTATTAAAGATATGTAGAACTAGTATAAACATTGAGTAGTAGATCCTATGCAATGAATATAATAGATATTTTTCCTAAGCAAAGGTTATTTAATGAAAATTAGGATAATTAAAAATTTGAAGAAAATTCTATTTCATATCATAAAATAGCTAGTAGTAAATAATATTATCCCAAATCTGGAATGTGACAATAGTCTAAGTTTGAAACGAGTGTAATAAAAGGGGAGAATGGCCATATTGATTTAATAAAAACTAAAAGATTTTACGTAAGCTTATTTTAATGGAAAGAATGACAGAAATTGACTGGTAAGATGATTTGAATGTTTGAGCTCTCAGTAAGTTTTATACCTATCTTAATGTATCAGTTAATGAAAGAAGGAAAGAAAAAAACCTATATTGAAAACTAACAAAAATAAACTATAACAAGCCAAGTTATTTGATAGACTAAGGATTAGTATTTATGTTTTATAAAGACATCACTAAAATATTACTGCCAAATCCCAATAGATAAGTGGGTAAAAATCATAAACTAGCATTCAACATAAGCAGAAATATCAAAAGTATATGTATGAAAAAAGTTTGATAATAGTTAATTAAAAATGTAAATTAAAATAGCAAGGCATTCCTTTGATATGGGGCTGCTGGTCAATTGTTACAACTCATAAATCAGTGGTATCTAATTGACATCCTTTAGAAAGCAATTTGGCTATATCACTAAGCTTTGAAATCACTCCTACTTTACATTTTATTATTTGCGCTTTTAAGTATTTCTCCTAAAGAAAAAACTTAATATTTCCTACATATAAAAAAATTAGTAGATGAATATGTTAATTACTGTGTAATTCATGATACAAAAAAGCGGAAGCTATTGGGGGAATAAGTTACAAGTTACAGCCTGCCAGCTGGATGGAGTATAATGCAAACAAATGCTAATAAGCATGAGGGGTAGGTGTTTGTTTGAAAGGGCAGTATTTGTTTGAAAAACGTGAGTTGAAAGTTGTGTGCATACTGATTAGTGATGTAAAATACTTATGAATATACCGTGTTTCCCCGAAAATAAGACCTACCAATAAAATAAACCTTAGCAGGATTTCTAAGAAGCCCTACCTGGAAAATAAGACCTAGTGATGGGTGTGGCTATGCAGCATATCTGCACAACCCATTCATTTCCTTGGGGAGCGGTAAAGAAGATGAGCAGCCCTTCTCATCTGCCCCATTGTGACAGCTACTATCCCAGAGGTGACCAGAAAGGTGCGGGCAGCCCCACCAACAAGGTCGGCTCCCCCTGTCAGGTCCCGGCCATCCTGTGCATGCTACAAGCTGAGGGTTTGAGGGGAAAATAACACATCCCCTGAAATAAGCCCTAGGGTGTCGTCTTGAGGAAAAAAAAATATAAGACCCTGTCTTTTTTTCAGGGAAACATGGTATGAATGGGAACATGAAAGTTTTTAAGTATTTAATTTATCATTATTGCGAATGTCCTATAATAATGTAGATTCTTTTCCACAAAGTGTGAACTTCATATTTTGCATATGTATGTTTCAGCTAGATGCTGGTGTGCCAGAAAAAATAAGTCTGATTTCCAGAGATGAGAAGAGTGTACTCGTGGTGACTTACAGTGACTTAAAGCGCTGCTTTGAAAATACTTTTCAAGAACTGATTGCAGCTGCAAATGGTCAGTTGTAGTATTTGCTAAAAAAAAAAAAAACACGCAGGACATGGCTGAGGAACTTAACCAGTAGCAAATTGCACTACAGCTGAACTGTTTCATCATCTCATTTCACATTTGGGAAACAAACAGGAGATGAGCAAAGCTGCTTGCACTTCAGTCAGGTACACTGTTACTTGAAAGGAAGAATGTTTCACTTATCCAAGAGCTATGGCTGCCATTGGAGGCTGTATCTGTGAAGAATTTATTCTAGATTAAGGAGCACCATCAGGTGAATGATGTTCCTGCTTTTGTTTTTTCCACTTGTATATGCACTAATTTTAATTTTTTAAAGACTTTTTTCTGATCTTTGAACTTTTGCCACATTGTATACATATTAAGGGAAACTATTGCAAGGACATTTTTGGGAAACAATGCTGGGCAGCATTTTTGCCATTGAGGGTTGCAAAATTTGCTCTTTTTGGGATGGGTTGCCCTGAATAACATAATGGACCAGGTAAATAATCTCATAAAAGTGCAGTATAGTGCATAATTCTTGTAAGAGTATTGTATGTATGCAAGCTCTGAATGCCACCCACTGTTAATTCAGATTGAGATTTGTGTTTTGTTTTGTTTTTAAGAACACACAAAGAGAAATATCATTGAATTGTTGGATATGAATTCCCTTTAGTTGATTTAGATCCTTTCTGAATAAATGTTGGATAAACAGTAACTGAAGGAGCACATATAGCTCTTTGCTCCAAATTCAACCAGAGCCTTTTTTTAAAAAGTTATTTGCCTGCTAGATATATTTACATTTATGCAATTTTGTGATACAAAAAAAAAAAAAATTGCAAAATTGTGTTAAAGGCCTAAAGTTCAGGAGTGTATTACTTTAGGTTCTTTCCAGTTTGCTTATTTTTATTTTTTTATTTTTTTGTATAAAGTTCTGTTCTTTGAACCACAGCTTTATTATGGTCCTTTACACTGGATACAAACACAGAGACACTGTTCAGAAGAGGAACTAAATTCAGCAGTGGTCTGGTATCAAGAGCTTTCTGATGTTTTACAGCCTGAATCTGGAGGGATAACGATCTGCTGTGCCTTTGCAGTCACTGCTTAGCCCAAAGTAATAGTACTTTTGATAATAACTCACTCTGTGGGATATTCCAGAATAAGTCCATCTCAAAAGTTTGGAATTTTCCTTCTCTTAACTTTCTTAATATTTGGATATGCAGTTGTCGCCAAACTTGGGTATTCATGGAATTTCTAGTTACTGAAATACCTATACTTTGATAATGAAGACTGCCAAATACATAGGAATTTTCTTTCTTAAAAAACAGTGATGAAGACTATATCTCCTTTCCCAGCACTGAATGTTTTACTAGCACTGGGTGCTCACCATGCAACTATGAAGAAAATGTGGAAACTCAAAAAGGTCAGGACAGACTCCCAAGCACTTGCAACTGATGTTACTGTCTTCAGTTTTAATAATCATACGTATTTGTATATTTCAGAGAAGTTTTTAATATTTCTCTGTCCACTTTTTATAAGCTTTAAAATGATTTTCTCTGCCTTGAGATTTGCATCAAGAAAAAGCACCTCTCTTCACTTGAAAGCTTTGAAGACTAGAGACACACTTTACACATTTTAACAAGTATATTTGAACCCACGTTTGGTAGCATCAGTTGTTGAGTTAAAAAGAAAATCAATTACTGCATTTGATCTGGATGGATTTTAAAAGAACATAATGTTCAAAGGATAATTAATATTTGCCACCATAATGTTCTTTTTTATGTAAAAAGAACAAGAACTTGGAGACATTAACATGCAAAAGTCTTTTATCATTAGCTCATGTATTTGAGGAAGAGCAGCTGTCTTTTTATATGTTTTTTGACAAATCATATTGTAATTCTTTTGTACAAAAAAGAACTACTTGTATTCTAGAAGAAAATATGAAATGCTTAATTTATAAGCGGGCTGGAGATTTTTTCCAATGTTGTTTTCTTTGAAAATGAAAGGGGATCATCTATTTTAGTTTTGGGGCCTGGGAACTTTCTGAAAATTTAATTTGTGGACCAATGTTTTGTGAAAGCTAAGAAGGGCAGGGGTTAAAATAGGGCTTGAATTTCTCATTATGTATAGACCAGCAAACGTCCCTGCAAAGCAAGTTTACATCACAAACCCAAGAATGTTTGCATCACAAATGCTAGTTTGCTTCAGCCCCTAGTTAACCTCAGGACTGGGTTTCCATATAAAAGATAGACAGCTGATATGTTTTCATGAGTAAATATTGTCAGCCAGAAAACAGTTGGTGTCAGGTAATGCATATTTTTTTTTAGTTTTGTTTTATATTTATTTTTTATTGGGAATGGTTTTGAAAAGAACTCTCAGTTCTGCTTAGGTGTTTTTTGGGGGAGCCCTCTTTTCCATAGTATAATTCCATTTAAGAGGTTGTCTAAAAGTCTTTTTAATTCATAGGAAGATTTTAATATCTGAGAATAGTCAAATTAAGGTTATAAACTTCCCATACTTTCCTGTTATGACAGATAAAAGCACAGAAAGGACAACCCTTGAAATCATGTAACATTGGTCATTTCAATTTTTTGTACCTATTTTAAATTCTGTTAGTGTATTTACTTCATTGTAAATATTTTTGAGGGTACCTTTGTATTTGCTTTTGACCTTGGTTCTGTGATTTGGATGTCAGCAACTTCCCTAAAAAGCACCAGTATGTTAAGTTCTAATGTCATGATCCCAATATGTGTTATTCATCTTTAATCCTGTTTTCAGTCTCTATGTGTACAGCAGTATTTTTAATAAAGAATTACAGAAATTAGTGTGTCTGCTCTTTATTCCAGTTTAAATAACAAGAATGATATTTGTCTTATGGTTGGTTGGGTTTTAAAAGATTGTGTATTTCCTATGTATTTTGGAGGAATTTTTGTCATTAGTTGAAATGGTAGCAGATCTATTAATTAACTTCTCAAATATTTGTTAAATGCCTACCTACTGTGTCCTTGGATCTGTTCTAGGCACTAGGACTACAGATATGTGGATGTGGTATTTACAATATGTGTAGTTATACTCAAATATTTTAATATACTACATGGCTTACAATGCAGTTTAGAAGATGACTTATGTGAAAGGATAAGGAATAATATATAGCTAGTCTTTGATTTAGTACTTAAGTACTTAATTTTCATATAGGTGAGGGGCATCCTTCCCCCAAGATTCTTCAGAATCATTATTTAGGATATAAGGATAGATACAGCACTCACTTTCATCCCTAGGAGACACCCATAATCTCTCACCATCTACATAACAAGAACACATTCACATAACTTTTATTACAATATAATTGTTGTGTTTTGTTACTAGGTATTATTTATCTCTTATAGTGCCTAACTTTATATTAAACTTTATCATAGGTGTGTATGTACAGGACAAAACATAGTGTATATAAGGGCTTAGTACTGTCGGTGGTTTCAGGCACCCACTGGGGGTTTTGGGTCGTATCCCCCGATAAGGGGGGCCTAATGGACAGAATAGAAAGGGATGTGGGGGTGAAGGGTAACAAGAATAGAGAGGAAGGAGGGATTATTTCCAGCGAAAGGATGGGTGAAGTGCTTTTAGGAATTCAGAGAAGACAAATGCAGAAAGGCTTTCTTGTAGGAGGATATTGAAAGAAATATGTGGATTTTGATGGGAATCAAAATTACCATCTTAGGTTCATAGAGAAAAAAGACTAGTGTGCCTAGAATGAGTGTGTGTTTGGAGGATCTTCTAGCTTTAAATTTCTTAAGAGAAAACAAGTACTGTGAAAGGTAGGCCAATATTACATTTGATACACTCAGGTAAATGGAGCTTTAACAGCTTTTTTTTTTAACAAGCATTTTCATCTCCTTTGCTCTGAATGGTCTGAAACAGCAGATTACTCCTCTGCTTTTAGCAAGTGCATATTTAGAGACACATCTGTGAAGTCTTCTATGTAAATGGCAGGGGGAAGGGGAGGAAAGAGAATTGTAAAACCCATGTCTTTAAAATTTATTGAAAACAGCATGGCATGGTGGTTAAGAAACTAGCTGGCTGGAACAGTGCCACCTGAGTTAAAATACTGGCTCCTCTGCTTAGAGCTTGTGATCTTGACTATACCACTTAATCAGTACCACAGTTGAATGAATTGCGGTTCACTTATTCATTATGTATTTATTGAGTGCCTGTTATATGCCAGGCATTGTTCTAGAAACCAAGAGAAAAACTTTGGCTGCAACAGACACAGTTTTCTGCTCTTAAGAGCTTCCATTCTAGCAGGGAGAAGATAGACAATTAAGGATATGACATATTAGTATTAAAAGGCAATAATGGTTATGGGAGGAAAGCAAAGCAGCATAATGGATGTGAATAAAGTTGCCAGATATAGCAAATAAAAAAATGCAGAATACTCAGTTTTTTTTTTCTTTTGAGACAGAGTCTTGCTTTGTTACCTAGGCTAGAGTGAGTGCTGTGGCATCAGCCTAGCTCACAGCAACCTCAAACTCATGGGCTCAAGCAATGCTGCTGCCTCAGCCTCCCGAGTAGCTGGGACTACTGGCATGTGCCACCATGTCTGGCTAATTTTTTGTATATATATTTTTTAGTTGGTCAATTAATTTCTTTCTATTTTTGGTAGAGACGGGATCTTGCTCAGGCTGGTTTTGAACGCCTGACTTCGAGCAACCCTCCCGCCTCAGCCTCCTAGAGTACTAGGATTACAGGCGTGAGCCACCAGGCCTGGCCAAGGGTATTTTTTTAAAGTAAAGTATGTCTTACGTATTGCATGGGACTTATTTATACTAAGAAATCCTCTGTGCATCTGCAGCTCACATGTACCTGGCCAGCCTGTGCTTCAGCTCACAGCTCCAGATGTGGGGGTGTGCTGGTGGTGGTGTCTCACATGGGGTGGTGGGTGGGAGGCCACACTGAGATGAAAGTTGAGCAAGGACTTGCAGGTGAAAGAGCCTTGTGGGTGTCTGAGGGAGAAGTGTTCCAGTGAGGCAGCATTGGAGCAGCAGCTGGGAGGTGAGTGCGGAGAGAGCCAGGTAAGTAGGGGGTGATGTCAGAAAGGTGGGGGGAGGTAGTGGTGTCTTATGGACCATTTTAAGTATTTTGACTTTTATCCTCAGTTGAAGATGCAGGAGGATTTTGTGCAGAAGAGTGACATGATGTGACATTTAACCCTTTGCACTCGCTTTTTTCTCATTATCCACACTTGACATCCGAGTGCAAAGGGTTAAAGGGATCATTCTGGCTACTAAGTCATGAATAGGCTGTGGGAGGAGGGGAGTGGGGCATTGGGCAGCTCTGGGAACATTCCAAATGAGAGGCACTGGGGGATTGAACCAGGGTGGTAGCAGTAGAGGTAATGCAGAGGGGCTGGATTCCTGATATATTTTAAAGATAGAGACAACAGGGATGTCCCAATTTATTGGATGTAGAGTAAGAAAGGAAGAGAGAAGTCGAGAATGACTTGTGATTTTGGCTTGCTGCTGACAGGATGGAGGACTCTGCTGAATAGGGGGCAGGGAGGTTGGCCTGGTTACATCAGAGATATTTAGTACACATTTGTTCTGCTGGTGTGTAATTTTGTAACAAACAGCTCCAAACTGCATGGCATAAAACAAGCATTTTATTCTGCTTGGGGATTCTGTGGGCAGGAATTTGGCAAAGTCACAGCAGGGACGGCTTGTCTCTGTTCCATTGTGTTTGGGGCCTCAGCTGGGAAAATTCCAGTGGCTGGAGGCTGGATGGCTTGAAGACTGAGCTGGGCTGGCTGCTGTCTATGGGAGCACCTACACGTGACCTCTCGGTGTGGCCAAGGCTCCTCCAAGCCTGGCAGCTGGGTCCCTAGTGGGAGCTTTTGGAGAATGAGTGTACCAAGAGACTCGGGTGGGTGGGAAGTGCACAATCTTGTCCGACCCGGCCTCCAAGTAATACGGTATGTCACTTCTGCCACGTTCTGTTGATTAAAGTGAGTCACAAAGCTAGCTCTGATTCTGGGAGAGGGGAATTTGGTGGGGGAGTGGCAAGGGCACATTGCCAAAGGTCGTGTAGGATAGGAGGAATTGTTGCAGCTGTCTTCAAAAAACACATTCTGTCAGAACATCAAGAGATAATCAGTTTGGCACTTAACACTTTTATGTGTGTGTGTGTGTGTGTGAGTGAGTGAGTGAGTGAGTGAGTTTGGAGTTTAGGGGAGCGATCTGGTCTGTACGTGAAAGTCAGATCCCATTTAAAGCCCTGAGATCATGAAGGGAGTATAGACTGAGAAAAAAAGCTCCCAGGGCAGAGCCTTGGGGTAACTGGAGTAATGTTGTGAAAGGTCAGGGAAAGAGGTAAAACCAGTAAAGGAGACAGAAGTAGCCAGTGAGATAGGAAGAATAACAAAGTGTCATGGCCTGAAGTCAAAGTGAAGAAAGTGTTTTCAGGAATAAAGTTCAAGCTGCCAATGTGTCAAGCAACATTGGGACCGAGAATTGGCTGTCGGATTTAGCAGTACGGAGGTCACTGGTGGCTTTGTCACGAGCAGCATCCACGAAAGCTAGGTTTGAGCAGCTCTCAGAGTGACTGAGAAGAGAGGAGTTGGAAACAAGTAGTATAACCAACTCTTTCACAGAATCTTGCTGTGAAGAGGAATGGAGAAATGTGGTGGTAGCTGGCCGAGAAAGTAGGGATAAAATTGTTTTGTAAGGTGGGAGAAATCGCAGCATGTTTGTATGATCCAGTGGAAAAGGGAAAAGTTGATGGGGTTGATTGGGTGGAGAACGGCTAAAGCAGTGGAGTCTGAGAGGAAGGGTCAAGTGCACCACGGTGTGTTTGGGGTTGGCCATCTAGAAGGGAAAGCAGAGTTTGTGGGCACAGATGCTAGTGGGTAGAGTGGGATTTTGAAGTTCTTTGATTAAATTTCCCATTGAAGTGAAGGGTATGCTATTAATAATAGTGCCTGTCGTGTTAGACTGCTTTGAAAATTAGACTTTATTTCTTTAAAGCTCTTAGTTGCTGGCACATATCAAGCACTCAAACGATAGCAATTACTTGCTATCACTGATTCCTAAATACCAATCTTTGGAATCACATTTGTTCATTAGAGTTTTGTCTAGTACAAATTAAAATGAAAAAAAAAAGATATTTCAAATACAAAGTTGAGCCCTTCCTCCTTTTATTATTTTTAAAAATATGTAATTTAATACTGTGAGTTGGGCAGCCTCCCTGAACCAAATTGGGTTCAGAGAGCCTCTGTCTTCCTCCTTTTAAAATAGGTTTTTCTTCTAGGAAAAGTTGTGGTACTAGATGGTAGCTTTTTTCCCTATTAATAATCTTTTACTGAAGAATGGCATACATACACACACACACACACATGCATATATATATATAAGTTCACAATTAACAATACAACTCAACGGATTATCACAAAGCAAACAGACCTATATACCCAAATCAAGAAATAGAAGAACATTAATAGCATCTAGTTGGATTTTTAGTTCATTTTTTTCTCCCTTATACATTCTTAGTTCACAGAATAGGTGGTTGGTCATCCCTGTGTTGGGACCCAGGATTTTTTTTTTTTTAATTTCTTGGCCTGAGAAACCCAAAAGTCTGGTAATGTATTTAACACCACGGAGTCCAATAAACCTTACTAGGCCATCCTGCTGGAGGGGAAAAAAAACCAATTCCCAGATGTACTGTAAGTTTCCAGAGTCATGAGAAAATTTCTAAGCTATGATGTGACAGATTCCTCAAGCATTCTTCAAATCATTTGCCTAAGTGAGTGACTTTACTCTTATGTTATGAAAACCAATATTTTTAAAAGATTTCAGATCCTTGAAGATAAAATGCCCCTTGCCCTCTTTAGTTAACTAGAAGTTTGCTGAGATTAGTCATTTATCCTTTATTCTCATCTTTGTCCCAAAGAAAGTCGGCCTAATTTTTTCCCCTAATAATGTCTCTTCAATCTAGTTTCCTCGTGATGTTATTAAGCAGGTAATAGCATGGTCCACTTTCTAAGACAAAGTGTTGGTCACTTACTCTACATCTAGTAGTTACTATGTGAGTTGTTTTGTTTCTTTTCCTAGGGTGTAATCCACAAAACAAAATGGAAGAATACTTAGCTGATTTCCTTTTCTTAGGGGAAGTTCTTGTGTTTTAGGCTTTTGCCTGTTATTTTATGTGGTTTCCACATGCAAACTCTAATATGAGTGTACGGGTACATACACACACACACCCTGTAATTATGGTAATTGTTTATCAGCTGAAAATTAGTGTTTGGGGAAGACTGTCTTTAATTGAGGGCACTGCCATCTGCAGTGCAGTCACACCAGCATACTTGTTTCGTGATCTTATTTTAGTGTTCCGTTTTCTGGGCAGTCTGCCTACTTTGATTTTGTTTTTTATTTACTGTTGGCAGTATTCTGATTGTTTAGACCAGCCATTGTATGTAACTGATAGGAAGTTCTTTGCCCTCTCTTTAGCCATGTCACTTTTTCTTGTGCTGTATTTAGTAATTGGTTAAAGGAATCTCCTAGAACACCAGTCTCCCCCCGCCCCTAGGATGCCCATACTCCTTTTTTCACTTATATACAAATCAGACAGAAAATATGTACATATTTTTGGAAGTTAATTTTATTATATGAAGATAGTATACAAAATACATTCATCATGACTAGAAATATAGGACCAAATCATGTCTCACTTATATCTATTTGTAGCATATATTCTTGGTTTGTATAAAAGTAACTTTAAAATTCCAGTTTCCTTAAATAGTTCTGCACAAAACACACACACACACATACACATATAGTTACTACCACTGCTGGTCAAAGATGCACTCCCTTAATCAATTTAAATGGGGCTAGCAAGTATCTGTTTGATGTCCGACATTCTTACGGGCTGGGAAACAAGGCATGTCTCCCATGGGCTGAAACTAACATCTAAGCATCATTTCTTGAACTAACTTGACATAGACTTGCAGGTGGTTTCAGTCCCATTCCACCCGGGCTGCTGCACATGCTCTCACAAACCCTAAAAGGAAGTGCTTGTTCTTCAGTTGTGAGTGCCAACCATTTTTGTCATAAATGGCAAATGGTTCTAATATTACCATCAGTTAATTAGTGTTTTAATTTTCAGTGCTGTTTTAATGAACAAGCACTTTGCAGCTGGATATACTCATTGTAAGCCTCCACTTTCCTTTCTATGGTAAGACTCCAGATGGAACCATCTTTTGACTGATGACTCATGTAGGCTACAAACCTGGGTGTTTGAAGAAGCTGAGCAACATAATTCTAACAGATTTTTCTCTTTTGGAACAAGGGTATTTACTATAGTCTCTTAATGATTAAGATATTATTAGGTTATTGAAAACAAGACGTATGAATAGCTTAGTTTTTCTTTGTTATCACTAATTGCCATGTCCTTATCTGATTTGAAAAAAGTAGAGAACTATTGGGGTCTTATTTTCTCTGTGTTTTAACCTCCTTCTAGTTGCCTGATTTATACTATCACCAACTGTCACAGGGGTTTTTGTGTATGTAAAGAAGAGGAGGAACAAAAGATTTTTTCCCCTCTTGTGACTCTAGCTTGATTTTGTTTGGATTTAGTTCTTAGTGGATTTAGCCTGACTCTCTCCTGTCTCCTGGCTGGTGAGTCCTCCAAAAGAGCCACCACAGGGCATCCACTGCCTCTCCCGGGAACGTGCTGACTTTCCCATCTCTTCATACAAGAACCTTTAAACAAGAATGTGGCACATAGAAAGGAAGCATACATTCTTCTATTACTTGGAGTTCAGTCTAGATTAAGTTACATGCATCAAAGGAAGCATACTCTTCTCTCCCAGAAGCAGCAATCCACTGTTGCCTGCCCAGCTTCTGACTGGCTGCAGAGGGTGCACACATCCCAAATACACAGACCAAACTTGCATAAATAGCATCAAACAGCCAGTTGAGAGATCCAAGGCCCACTGGTAGTTAGGCCCTGATGAGCAGGCACCTTTCCTACCCTGTCTCCCTACTCCCTCATACTCAGACCCAAGACAAGGTCCAAAGCAGATGGAATAGGCTTTTCTACTGATGGCTCATTAACTAATATCCTGAGTCCCAGCTGTTCAACTATCTTGCATAAATTACAAATCACCTTTTCTCTCAAGGAGCGTAAAGTGCTAAATAAACATTGGTTAATGCTCTTCCACATCTTCCAGGTTAGCACGGGATAATGGACTCCCCGTTAAATAAAAGGGAAACATGATTGACTTCCATGCTTTAGGTCCCAGCTATTTTGGTGTGTTGGTTTGGATGTTATAAAGATGGGGTTTTCACTCTGCCTTACTGATTTTTTTATTCTATCCATCCTAGTTTTGGGAAAGAGAAAACCCTCTCCAAGACTGCATTTTCGTTCTCCTCAGCTTGCTTTTATAACCAACTGTATAAAATAGGATAATACAAAAAAAATGAGTTAAGTGTCTGGAGTAGACATTAATACTTGAAATAGAGTCTGACATTTTAAGTGTAAGGCTGTCATGCCACGGAGCTGACCTACTCCGGGTAAGCTTCAGTGTGTCTTGCCAGAGAGCCAACAGTATGGGCTCTGAGCTGAGCGCCACCCTCAGAGCTCTAAATCGAAATGGGCCACAAAGAGGAATGGGCACAGAACCGGTTCCACAGGAAAAGTTTTAAAATTTGCTTTAGTTCCAAAAACTGTCCTTTTCCTGTCTCCCAGAATCCAAAACATGCCCCCTCATCTCTTCCCTGTCTGCTCCTGGCTAGGCTCACAAATGCAGAAGGTTGGAGTTGAGAAGCCAATGACATGGCCTTGCTGGGAGCCCTCTCCTACTCCCTGCCCGTAGGGTGCGTCTCAGATCCTCTCCCATGCCCTCTCCTGTGTTCTCTCTTTCCTCCCTTCCCTCTTCCTCCTTCCATGTCTCTGCCTGCTAGAGGCTTCCAGCTTCCAGAGACACTGCTCTGGCCAGCTAGTGACTATGAGAGCTGGACAGCTTGTTGCCCGTGGTCTAAGCTCTGGGGCTGGCCCTGTGGAGTCCAGTCCCCGGCATGGTCAGTGCAGCTCCTGAGGCGTTGTAGTCCTGCGTGCCCTGAGGTCTCGGGTTGCAGCAGGTAAGTCATTGGGCTTAGAAAGGATTTCTCTGACACAGTGAGTAATATGAGGATTTAGCAGTAGTGTTCTTCACTTGTGAACTATTTCTCTATCTGGGATTACATTCTTGTTAGTCAAAAAAAAAAAAAAGGGCACTATTAAAAAAAATCACAAAAAGCAGCTGGCTCCTGTGAAAAGGTAAAGGTGTAAACTTATATATGCATAATACTGGCAAAGCTAGTTTTCTGGGGGTATAAATACACATGTGCTTCTAGAAATAAGGCTTTGTGTCAAACTTTAGACAGGTGGGGTGGAGTATAAGACCACCGAGTTGTAGTCTGGGGGCGGAGAGCAGCACGAAATCTTCTTTTCCAGCTCTGAGTTGTCGTAGGTAAATCTGCGCTTGCCTTTGTTGACGTGTCCACAGCTGGAGTGGCAGACACTGGGCGTGGTGATGTCGGACAGCCCTGACTCCTTGCTTTTACTAGTAACTCTCAAGCTAAAGAAAAGAAAAAAGAAAAAAATCAAATGCACAAAATTGGTTTCTCAAAAACAAACACTAAACTTGACTCTTTCTTAATGGGTCATTTGCTCATCCTTGTCCTGGAGTTAATGGTTATTGAACCCCATCTCAGCCTCTGGTCGGATTTCCTTTGTGCTAAAGCTGCACACGCCTCCCTAATGCTAGATTGGGGTCAGTGGGCAGAAGGATGCCTTCCACTGGCTGGGAGGCGGAATGTATGGTTGAGTCATGTAAATCCATAATTCCAGGTGGAAAGTAACTCCAAGACTTGGGTACAGCCCTCCCCTACTACTCTTAGGTCAAATAGCTTCTGTGGTAGGCTGAAAAATGCTCCCTGTACTCCAAAATATATCTGTATTTCAGATGCCTGGAGCCTGTAGTATCATCTCACATGGCAAGAGACATGATTAAGTTAGGGGTTGTTTGAGGAGGCGCTTATCCTAAATACCATCACGGGTGTCCTTACGTGAGAGGGGCTTTCCCAGTCCAGCACCATTTCTAGGTGGAGACCAGTGCAGAGAAGCTGCAGTGACAGGCCAGTGAGGTGTCAAGCAAGAGCCTAAGGAACTCTGACGGCAGTGGCCACAGTATGGAGGGGATAAGGGGTTGGTGCCCTTATCCCAATCTTCGAGTGAGAAAAGGACGCCAGGATCAAACCGGAAGCAGAAAGTCCTTCAGAATGTGGATGAGTTGAGTGACCAGGGTGGCCTGTGTTAGGCCTTGAAAACAGCACTCAGACTCTTCTCGTGTAAACCCCACCAGCCCCGGGTATAATGGGAGCATTCTCTCACCCCAAGGGCCTGTGTCTATCTGCACCATATCTGGCCCCTTCCGGCTGAGACACTGTGCTGCCCGTGCTCGCACTGCCTGCCTTTGCGAGATTTTTCTGCATGTTTTACCCTCCAAAACCCCAGCCCTCCTTCCCACAGCTTGGTGCTTGTATGTCCAATTTTATGCCTCTTTTCTTGCCCTTTGGAGGGAAAAACGCTTTCCTGCAATGCCTGAGCACTAGAGTTCAGGAGGGCGAGTAGCCCTCAATTATCCCCATTCAGCCATCTTCCCAGCTCTGTCCTTCCCGGCCCTCCACCAGCTGACCACAGCAAAGACACCGGCTGCCTTACTCGATCCTCAGTGAGGCCTTGGGTTTGCTCTCAGTCCAGGTGAAGCGTTTCAGCAGTGGGGAGGCCAGCAGAGTGCCGCTGTCCCCCTGGTAATCCTGTGGGCAGAGGAGAAAGGTTAGACTCTCGCCTGGCCTGGGGGTCAGGCCAGTTCTCAGGGATGATACTGGCATGTGGCCTCGCCCTCCACAGCCCCCGCCTACCGAGACAAAGCATTTTCTCTATACTGGCAACTACAAAGCTGGTCAGTGGCAAGAAATGCCTCTTCCCACTGGCTCTGAGGCCCTGCTTTTTGAAAATGAATTATTAAATAAATAAATTTAAACAAGGAAAACGGCAAGTAACAGGTTAGCATTATTCCATGTTATTACATATATTAAAACCGATTTTGGCAGATGACGATTGCCAATGGGTACGTGCTATGGTATTTGGTCGCCACGATGTGTAAAAATCCTGAGAAATTATGAATACATGGTTCAATTTTTTTTTTTTTGAAGATTCTATGAAATTTTCAGGCCCTCCTTGGTCATAGTTTCCAGCAATTAGATTTCCTTGTTGGTTCATTTTTAGCATTGAGTCTCTCTCTCTTTTTTTTTTTAATTAATTTTTTTTTGAGACAGTCTCACTTGTTGCCTGGGGTAGAGTGCTGTGGCATTAGCCCAGCTCATAGCAACCTCAAACTCCTGGGCTCAAGCAATCCTTCTGCCTCAGCCTCCCGTGTAGCTGGGACTACAGGCATGCACCACCATGCCCGGCTAATTTTTTCTATATATTTTTAGTTGGCCAATTAATTTCTTTCTATTTTTAGTAGAGACGGGGGTCTCACTTTTGCTCAGGCTAGTTTTGAACTCCTGACCTTGAGCAATCCTCCTACCTCAGCCTCCCAGAGTGCTAGGATTACAGGCGTGAGCCACCGCACCTGGCCTTTAGCATTGAGTCTTATGCAGACCCTTCATTACTCTGTTAATACTGTACGTTCCAGTAAGCGGATTCCACACTTTGTTCCTGCCACCCTTTGAGGCTGTCACTGGGCTGTGTTCTATCCTTACCTATCAGTAAACACCTAAGCACACAAAGCAGCTGCATAATTCACCACTGTATTAGGGTGGGGAGGGCCAAGTCTGAGAGAAATCTTCCATGTTTTGCTCAATATTGTTTCCTTGGCCTTGAAACTAATGGACAAGCAACAAAACAAAATTTCCATCTCCTTTGTATTCTGCAGCTTATTTGTAATGTTATTAAAAAAATCTTAAATCATCTTTTCCCTTTATCTGGCGTGTCTGACAAGGTTTTGGTGCTTTTTAAGGATGACTGTGCTGGTCTCAAGGCCACACTGATTGTGGTGATCACCTTCACACTGTATGAACAGCTGCTCTCCTGGGCCCTTAATGGGACAGTCATCACCAGCACTTCTCAAGCTTTCGCGTGCACAGGAATCCCCAAGGGATTTGTGACAAGCCGCAGCCTGGCTCAGTGGGTGCGGGTGGGTCCTGAGAGCTGGCATCTCTAGCCCGCTCCTAGGTCACGGCAGCGTGCTGGTCTAGAGATCACACTTTGAGGACATGAGAGTCTGCAATACCAGAACCACATCCTGCCCCTGCTTTTTCTCCTCCCCTTAGCATCTTAACCCCATGTCCCAGGGCTCTAAAGAGAAGAGCTGCTGAGGCCTCTTCCTTGCCAGGCTGTGCTGGTTTGCTTCTCCCAGTGAGGCTGGGTAGGAACGTGGCTGTTCAGCCTTCAGAGCCGCAGGGGAAGGGGCATAGGCCTAGTGGGACTTCTCCCAGTCTCGGGGCTGCTCGTAAAAGAGAGCTCTGTTATGTCACAAGGCCCAGCCACCCACACAGCTAGGAGTTCCTCTGTTATTCTGAAAGCAAACTGCACCGCTAGCAGCCAAGAAGCTTAGAGACACATGATGGAGTTTCCTAAGGGACTAAATTCCTACCAGGCGAGGACTTGGCCCCTGGAGTGAATTCATGGACTAGACTTTCAGATTAGCTCTACAGAGCCAAGTCTAGCTGTCAGTCCCTGACACTATCATTTTAGCCACCACTGATCACTGGCCCTCATTGCTCAAGAGCTATCAGACTACTGGAGCTGGCATTTGGGTGGGATCTGGCGGAGGCTGCCGTTGGGGAATGCTGCATAGCTTAACTTCACACTTACATCCAGCATGGAGGTGGCATTTGGCAAAAGTTCTTCGAAGGTTTTGATTCTCTCCAGGCTCATGAATTTGAAAGCATTTACGTATCTAATGAAGAAGCAGAAAGAATAATCAAGACAGGAAATGCATCCAGCTTTGATTAGATCATGGGCACTGTATCCTAGCTAAGATGAACCAAAATACCAGCAGGTCTCACTCTGAGGCTCAAATCTTCCTGTCCTGCCCACTGGGAATCCAGAGTAAGGCCACTTCCTTTCATGGTTGTCGTTTCACATTCCACAGTTTTGAGCAAAACACCAGAGGGACCCACTCTGGTCCCTTGTGGAATCAGAAAACATCAGGCCTAGAGCTGAGGCATCATCTGGTCTGAACACCCTACAGGACAAAGGAGTGAAATAATGCCCAGGGAAGTGATAAGACTTGATTGCTTACAGCTATCTACTTCCTAAAAGCATACAAGGTGACAAAGAAAATGACCTGTCAAGGTTACACAGCTGATTTAATGGCATAATCAAGTGCTAGGGCCAGTCTTAATGTATTTTGTCCTGTGATTACAGACGGGGAGAAATGGGTAGTATTTGTACCATGTTTCTCTACCTCCCTGACTTGCGCTGACAGTCTATAGGAAAGACCATCAGAGATACCCACTATATGGTTTTCACAAGGCAAGTTCACCTATGGATTGAATTTCTCGGTCTGACACTGTCACCCTCTGTAAGTCCCAATTTCTTAGGCAAGTTCCTATTGGGCCTAAGGCTGAGCAATGTACTAGAAAGGCCCATATACTTTTGACATGTCACACCCCCATCTCTAACCCAGTCAGACCGTGACAATTTATTTAATTCAAACTCAGTCACTCAACTTGAAAATGGAAGACTCATCTGCGTCGGCCCCTCAGGCTGGCTGTGCGGCCTGAGCAGGGGCGCTGACCTGCAGCCCCTCCATCCCCACAGCCGGGTGGATGGAGTTCTCCCAAGCCTGTTGTAGGTGGCTGGCAGTATTCTCTGATTTGCAGCTCTTCCCTTCCCTGGTGGCTTAGCTGAGGTCAGAGCCCAAGGGCTGTGGCCACTGCAGATCAAATGCTAGAAAGCCCACAGGACAGTCTAAACGTCCTAAAAGGAGTTCGGACTGTATGCAGTGTAGGGTCAGAACTCCTGGGTTAGAAACTCTACTCTGCCACTTTATAGCCTCACGATTCTGGCAAGCCCTCTTCCTTGGAGCCTTCTGTGCCCATCTGTGTAACAGGAATGATGTGCACTTCACAAATTGTTTTCAGCATAAAAGGCATCGATACGTGTGCAGGGCCAGCCCACAGCACGTGTCTGGAACCGTCCGTACCGAACGTGTTCACGCACGTGGAACAGTCAGTGCTGAAGTGCAGACCCCTGCCAGCCGAGGCCCTCAATACACATTTGTTCCCTTGCCCCTTCTCCAATTGCTCTGCAGTAATGCGAGATATATTAGTTAAATTTTTTAAAAAGCCAGTTTTGTTTGTTGGTTTGGTTTTATCTAAGGTGTCATCAAAAAAGTCAAGGTCATGGGGGAAAAATCAATGGAGGGATGGCTCTAAAATAAGATGGACTAAAGAAACTTAAGAAAATGCCATGTGTTAATTGTATCCTGCTTTTTTAAAAAAAGATATAAAAGACATTTGGGGTAGGTTATAGATATTTGAATATTAGATATTAAGCAATTTCTTTGATGTTATCATTTTGGTGTGGCCTACACAGGACAATACCCTTCTTTTAAGATGTATAACCAAGTATTTAGGGGTAAAGTGGTACAGTGAATGCCCTAAACCCTCTTTAAAATAGTTCAACAAAAAGAAACATATATACACACAAACATAGAGTATATAGGCAAAATAGGGCAAAGTGTTAACAACAGTTGAATTTAGGAAGATGGCATATGGGTGATCACTACACAATTCTTTCCTATTTTGTCTTTTTGACATGTTGGAAAATTCTTTAGTAGAAAGTTGGGGAAAGAAATCTTACCTGACATCATCAGAGCTTCCTGAATTATACTTCGGGGCTGACATGCCTTCCTTGAAGAAGTCCTCAGAGAAGGCAGGAGCTGAGTATGTAAACCCACTGTTTCCTGTCAGTATGGCATTGAGTGGGATGTAGTCTTTACCGTCCTAAAATACCAAAGATAGGGGTATTTGCACAAATTTCGACGTTATGCCATTTCTGTGAAGCATTATGTGAGCTTCAGTGATGCCATTTGCACAACCCTGGTTGTGTTTGGAGAAGATAATTATGCGCGCGCAAACACACACATACACTTTTTTACTGCTGATCTCAGCTACTCTATTAAGAGCTCTTAAAACAACAACAAACAAACAAGCCACCCCCTTGACTTACATTCAAAGGCATTTGCCTTCTGATATTCTAGATGAATTTCGCTTTACCTGTTGTACATTTGCTTGGAGCAAATCGCCCAGCTTTTCCACAAGTTCTGCGAATCTTGGCCTTTCCTTCGGGTCTTTGTGCCAGCAGTCCAGCATGATCTGATAGCTGTTGGGCAAAGGGACAGGAGAATAGCTGGAGAGCGGCGATGCTTATCTAGACTGCCCTACATGCCGCAGAGTGAGGGGTGTCAGCATGCGTGTAAAGATCAAGCTTTTTGTAGTGTGTGTGGTTGCTTCCTGTTTATCAGGTTTGGGGCTGTACCACCAACACCAAAAAGGCCTCGTGGGCCGGGTCGTGTGGGCAGTGGGAAGTGTGTGTCTGCCAGGGCAGGCAACACGCCGACCCTTGAGAGCTCACCATGACCCACGTTCGTTGCAGCTCTGTGCCCGCTGCAGAGTGGCAGGCCTGCGTCTGCGAGTCGAGCAGAGCCACTGGAAAGGCACGCCCGCTGTTCAGCAGGTGAACACAAACCTGGGCACTCCTCCCCTCGAGTTCCAAAGCAGGGAAATGTCTTTAAAGTTAAAAAACGTTAACACAGTCACTTTGGGCTGGGCGCGGTGGCTCACGCCTGTAATCCTAGCACTCTGGGAGGCTGAGGCGGGAGGATCGCTCAAGGTCAGGAGTTTGAAACCAGCCTGAGCAAGAGCGAGACCCCGTCTCTACTATAAATAGAAAGAAATTATTTGGCCAACTAAAAATACACAGAAAAAATGAACTGGGTATTGTGGCGCACGCCTGTGGTCCCAGCTACTCGGGAGGCTGAGGCAGGAGGATCGCTTGAGCCCAGGAGTTTGAGGTTGCTGTGAGCTAGGCTGACGCCACGGCAACAGAGTGAGACTAGCCTGGGCAACAGAGTCAGACTCTGTCTCAAAAAACAAAAAACCATTAACACAGCCACAAGTATGCATGGGTGAACGGTCTGTGGTACTCATCTCATGTGTGGGTTGTAACAAAGGTTGGTTTGAGCCAGCTTCTTAATAAGCACATGGCATTTCCACATCCTTACAGAACCCTCACTGGACTCAACAGTGGAGACGGGAGGAGAAGGCACCGTGTACGTGAGCCGTGGCACTTCCAGAAGGTGGAGTGCACACACAGTGGGGGCAGTTCCTGGGCCTGCATTCAAGGCTCCTGTGCGTGACTGACCATTCCCTGGTACTCCAAGCGGCTATTACAAACTGGCCTCCCACCGCTCAAGGCAGAAAGCAGAGGCTGGGCCTCGGGAGATGGAAACATTTGCTTTACAGCACAGAGGCCAAGTCTCGTGCTGGGATTCCAGTGTGCACAGGTTCCTCTGCCATGCTGCTCCCTTACACTTCAGAAGTCAAGGTATTGCCTTCTCTCACGGTCGTGCCTGCACAGGGTGGAGCTCTGCGCCTACCCTCGCTCGGCAAAACCGCTGCCTGAGGTCTACACACACGCCGGGTTAAGGATTTATTCTCTTTGGGCCCTTTGATCTCATCAAGGGATGTTTATTGTCAGTCATCTCTTCTCTCAGAAGATCATCTGGACCAGAGAGGACTCTGACTGAGTCGGATCAAATGTGAATGGGCCGGGCTCTGGGACCGGTCAGAACCAGGCTATCAGCGCCTGCGGAGGGGGCCCCGTCTCCCCACCTCTCACCTGGCCCAGGGCCTGGCATAGGAACACTCAGTAGGTATCTGCTGAGGGAAGTCAGACCAGTCTCTGGGAAGAGAACTTGCAGCCATGCTGCACCCATGGCTTGTGCTGGGAGCCAGATGCTGCTGGGGGAAAGGCCTGAGAACCCCGGTTCATATCCTGCGTCTGCCGCGTCTTAGCTGTATGCCTTCAGGGCACCGCGGCTCCAAATGTATCTTAGGTATCTCCCTATTTTAAAATCTATGAGGTGGCTGACAACAGCATACAGGAAGGTTAAAAAAGAAGAAGAAAAGAATATTAGGAGGAAAGTAAAATGCACATAAGAAAAAAGGTGATGCTACTAGCAAAGTTACATGCAAAACTGATATCACAATGCTGAGTGCTCTGATGGGGGCTCTAATCCTCCAGGCAGCTGATGCAAAGAAGGAATAATCAATTACATGATGCACAAAAGACAGAAATTAAAAACCAATTACCTCAAAGAAGTCTGGCTATTCCTAGTACTGAAATCTAAAAGGAGGTTCTTCTAGATGTGTCTCAACAACGACATTACCAAGCAGGTGGTCATGGCTTCCTGTGACTGTTTTGTACAGTGTCTTCCAATGTTGGCCAAAGCCTTAACAGCAAAAATACCAGTAACAACAACTCTAAGAGGCAAAACTGTGTGCTACAGGCGTGTGTGTCCTAAGGTCCTGGTTGAGCCCAAGGATAAAATTCTAGGTACCCGGGGGACAAGAGGCACCGTGTGGTCTACAGACGCCTTTCGTGGGCAGTGGTGTTCACAAGGACGTTTTCCCGCCAGCTGCACGGGGGGGAAGCAGGTTCTGCACAAAAGTAGAGGGTCTGCCATTCAGACATGTGATCATTGTAAGCTTCTGTCCCCTAATCTTTGTCTAAACCTGTGTGCTCATACTCTTCTCAGAAGGCAATTCACGGTTCCCTCCCACCCCTACATCTGCTGTACCTACTTTAGCTCCCTGGGCGTGGCGGGGGGTCAATGAATTCCCAGAGTTGTGAGGGCTCCTTGGAGAGAGTGATGCGTGCAGTGTTGGGACGCAGTTTATAGAAACCGAGAACGCCAGGAATAAGAAAGGAATTCTAACTCTCTGACTCTGGACAGTTGTCCCTGCTCTCTGGGAGACACAGGATAGGAGGCCACAGCACCCAAGGTCCCAAACAGTCCGGACCAGCAGCATCTGGCTCAAGGCCCTTGCTCCTGAGTGCTCCCAGGCCAGGCCAGCCTGCCAGATGCCAAAGGTCAGAAACAGCATAAGACACATGGTCTGCACGATCCCATATGGATCTCGCTTTAAGTTTACACATTTTACTAATTTACTGACATAGGTACCAAAATATATGCTACAGAGACAGGTGGTCACTAGATGGAAAGTCTGAGGTCATCGGCCCAAGGGGCACTGGCTGTGGCAGAGGCTGGCCTGCCCCCGCCTTACCACACACAAGCCTGGAGCCCGAGGCTCCTTATCTCTAGCAATAAACAGTTCTCTGAGGTGGGGGAAGAACGTTAAACATACACCTAGCTAATCTATCAAAGGTAGCCAGAGCAAGAAAGGCTTGAACCAGGCAAACAAAAAGGGCCCTGAGAACGGGGCGTAGGGGCCCTTCATCAAGCAGAGCCCTGGGCTTATCTCCACCGACAGCCTGATGTCCGGCGACGGGAGCAGGCAGCCGTGCGGGAGCCGCGGCCACCCTGAGCGTGACCCTCCCGGGTTGCTCCGCAGTACTAGTGAAAGGGACCACCTACAACCACTTGCTGTTTTTTATTTTTGATTCTTGGTTTCTGATTTTCAGTTTCCACTCCTCTTGCCTAAAACCCAATGTGAATCATCTCAGCAAACACCAAAGGAAAGGAAAAGAAGTCAAAAGACATCTGATTAAACAGACTCTGGGCGAGGAACCAACGACTCAACGTGACACGGTTTTACACCACTAAGTAAATACGTTTAATAAAGTAAAGAGACACCAGTTGCCCCAAGCCAGGGGTAAAGGGCCTGTGGGAAGCGTTTCCTTTCCAAGCTATCACCCAAGTTCTCAAGTGCACACTGCTGTAGGCCAAGTTCAGGTCACAGAATCTCAGTTCTGAGAAGCTGCACTCTGTCCTCACCCAGACCTTCCTACTCCTGGAGCACACAAGAAGGAAATTGCTCCGGCAGCTCTCACATGACTGGGAAATGGCTGAAGCTTTGAATTCTGGCCCTCTGAAGGAACATTTCAGAAATCGTCATCTTACTTTTTAAAATCTCTAAAAGAAACTTCTCCCTCCCCAGACCTGAGGAGCCATACTTCTCTCTACAGGGTGCTTGGGGACCAGGCTACCCGGGTCAGGTTTGTGTGAAGACTGAAGGTTTGACAAAGTCCAAGGGAGTTTTTAGCCCAGAGTGGGTGTGACTTTGCATCTCTAGACTTCTGCACCAGGGCCTGGTAAGGACTGGAACACACCCTGCAGGGACACAGGACTGCGAGGTGCACTTTGGACTCAGACTGAGTTTGCTTAACTTATTAGCAATGTGGCCTTGACCAAACCACTCAGATGTTCTGTGCCTCAGTTTTCTCATCTGTAAAATGGAGATAATAGTAGCACCTACTTTATAGGGTTGTTAGGAGCATTAGGCAAATTAAATTAATGCATATTGATAGTGCTTAAAACAGTGGCACTTATAAGCACTAAATAGCTAGTTAAATATTATTCTATAATAAAAACTAATTCCATTGTAGTCAGCATTTATCTTGAGGTTAAAATAAAAGCTAATTTCATACTATTTAGCATGTATTCTTAGGTAAAAATTAAAACTCATTTCATACTGTTTAGCATATATTTTGAGATAAATAAAAATAGTGTTATTTAATAACCGTCCTTATCATTCATAATTGAGAACTTATTCTTGTGATTTTCAGATTGTATGAAAAGTGGAGGAATGTATTTAATTCAAAGCGTGAGTGGGCATATCTGAGAACCATTTTGTCTGAGGTATGCGGGTATATTCCAGCAGCCCCTGAGGTCCAGGGAGATCAGTCTGGAGCAGCAGATTCTCAATCTGTCTCCTCTGCCTCTTAGCACAGAGAGTGCACACCGCTTCACTTCTCAGAGTCTTAGTTTCATTAACTACTACATTCAGATTATCATATCTGCCCTGCCTGTCCCTCAAGGTTGTTGGGAACTTCAAATGAGACTATGCGTGTGGAAACACTGGAAACCACAAAGTGCAAAGCAATTTCATTTCAAACCAGGTCTCTTGGTGTTTGCCCCTCTTGCCTAGTGTTAAGGACCCAATCAGTTACAAACTCTCAAGGCCTTCAACACTGCAGTCCAAATACAGCCCTGGGGCTAATCTAGCTTTGTCCCAGCTCTCAGGAAGAGAGAGGCCTCGCCCCAAGCTTCTGGCACTTTCCTGATGTGGACACCATGCAAGACTGACGGAACAGGTCCCCTCCCTCCTCCCGCGCTCAGGCTGCCCTCCCAGCCCTGCCTTCACTGGCCCAAGTCCCCAGTCTACCTCTCCCAGCCTCCCGGTCTGGGCCTGGCCTACCCTCATCCCAAGATGATGGAGGAAAGAGACAGCGACCCAGGCCTTGGCCAAGCCCACGCTTCTTTCATTCCCTCCAGCTCCTCCTCAAAGGCCCTCCCAGGGCTCCCACAGGACCCCATTGTGTGGTGGGATGGGAGGGCCGGTTCAGGAAAGGTGGTGCTGCCTCAGGGAGGCCGTGTCCTTGTCAGCAACTCAACAAAACTGCACGTGTCATCACATTCCTGCTCAGGCCTCACCAAGCCTCAGGAAAAAAGTGTGTCCGAGAGAGGCAGGCGAGTACCATTTGCACAATGGAGAAAACCTTCATACGGGCCTGTCACCTTCCTGGAGTCACCGGACAGCACAGCAGGAAGCCCCTCAAGAACTCATCTGATCCAGGCAGCTCCACACAGCAGCTGACCCTATTCCTAAAGGCTTCTAGAGAACATGTATTGCCCACAGGGCTTTCTGTGGGGAATAACGATTTCAGTCGGGAAAGTCCCCTCTTCCTCTCCAACACCTCTTCTGCAGTCCAAACCAACCCCTTCACGGGGCTTCAGGGAAGCCAGGGACCGGTCACTAGCGGCTTGCAGCCCTCCGTGCCGGCGGCTGCCTGGCTCGCTCGGCCCCACTTTGTGAGGGAGGCCACGGCCCTGCACTCAGCTCCTAGGCGGGCTACCACTGTTGCCTGGACCCACACCTAGAAACTGGATTTGTGACTTCAGTTCCCAGCTAGAGGCCTTGAAAAGTCAGGTCAGTGGTCAAGAGAGGAAATAGGTGGGGGTGGGTCAAGGACAACGTGCCCCACTTCTAGAAAACACTCCCCCCACACTGGGCCCAACAGGGGCTGAGCAGGGCATCCCTAAAGAAAACAACTTTCACATCTTCCAAGACCGGATTCTAAAAGTCAACAGAACACGCCCTCTGGGAGCGCCAGCCAGTGGGGAGAGAGCTGCAGGTGGGGAAGGCGGGAAGCGGGGCTCACATTTCAGGAGTGGCGCACTCCGGGGCCCTCATCCTCATGCCGTCCTTCAGGCGGCTGCAGAAGTCCTCGTCCATTTGCACCCCGGGGTACGGAGACCCACCTGTGGGAGACAAGGTGGGAGACACACGGCTCGTCAAAGCTTAGGACACAAAAGACCATGAGGGAGCAATTGGGTGTTTCCGCCTCCCTTTAAGTGATGTTTTAGTTATAGATTGCCAGAGACCAGAAGGAATCTCAGCGCACGGTACAACACACACGGCAGCTCAGCAAATCCTCGCTAGGGACGCACTTGGCCCGTGGGTCCCCTGCTGCCAGCGCCCACAGGCCACTCCCATGGCTGCTCCGGGCTGTCTGGTGGGGCACAGGTGCCATCCGAAGGGCCCCACCCTCCCCACAGGGAACTCTAAAGAAATCCCATCATTAGAGACTCATCCTTTGGGCTCATGAGCTTCCTTTTAAAAAGCCAATAGACTTTAAAAAGCCATGGCTGCTTGTGGATCATTTGTACCTCAGTGCGGATGATTTTAATTCGAAACTTTCTTGCACACTCCTCACAGCACTGGGGGACCAGGAGTTGTGACAGGCCTGAGGGAAGGGGGGCCTTGGGCTGAAAGGGGCGGGCGGGGTGGGGACTGCCTGTGGGCAGAAGTCCGCAGACCTGAGGGTGCCCTAGGGGCCTAGATCTTGCCTTTGCCGGTTTTACTCTCCAGGATTCCCATGTAGTCTTTCCTGTTAGGGGGATTCTTGACTGGGGGTGGGGGTGGGCAGGGCCTCCCACTACGCTCTCTTCCAGCCTTCGAATCTAGTCTATCTCGGCATTTGTTTGTCTGCACTTTCTAGAGATTACTGCTGGTAGGAAGCAGCTGGGAGACGTGCAGTGCTGGCACCGTGTCACTGTGGGGCCATTGCGGCCGCCAAGCTGCTTTCAAAGACTGGAAGCAACAGGTGCCTGTCATCGAAAGCAGGGGAATGATTTTTACACATTACAGGAAACCAGGGATGTTACTGGGTGACTTTTATTTGCTGCAAAAGGCAAATTTTTTGGCAAAGCCCAAAAGGCTCTTGGCTAGAACTCGAGTTTGGGAGGCCTCAGATCACGAACGTGTGTCTGCAAGCAGATGTGGGCTCTGTGCACATCTGTGGGCCTTGAGCAAGGTTTCCAGCCACCCATAGTGCATGTTATTGCAAATGGAATAAATATAACCAGTGTTCTTTATTGTTCATCCAGCAGAGACCAGTGTCCAGGGCTGTATCCTGTGCTAATATCAGAGGCGCTAGGAAGGCCTTCTCCTAACACCTTCCCCGCTGGCTCAGCTGCACCTACCAGGGCCTTTCCTGAGAGAAATTCTGGGAAGCCAGGAGATGCTGGGAGGGATGGGGTAAGAGCGTTAGAGAACTGTATGTTTGAGGAATTAGAAGAACAGGGCTCAGTACAGCAAAAGATAAACCTGACTTAGGATTTTATGAGCTTGTTCATAATCATATAAACCCCACTCTTACAGTACGAGGCACACAGACACACGCCATGACTCATCTGAGATTCTGCGTGGACTCAGGCTTCCCTGTGGGTTTTTGGTTGTCGTAGGTGCTGATCTAAAGGTTGTGTCTACCCAAAGCACACTCAGCAGAAGATGCAGACATTTACTTTTGGGCTATTCGATCTCTTCCTTCCCCCAAATTTACCTAAGGAGAAGATTTCCCACAGCAGTACTCCATAAGACCACACGTCGCTCTTGGTGCTGTAGATTTTGTCAAAGATAGATTCAGGAGCCATCCATTTCAGAGGAAGTCGAGTCTGGAAGAGGGCAAGGGGGCCTTGAGCAGAAGGGCATGAAAACAAAGCACATCCAACCCAAGCACCCATGGGGTCAACTTCCAGATAACACTTGGCCCATAAGTCATTTCCTAGAGAAGCTACCATTTCCTAACACAGAGAAAACCCTTCTGGCATGCAATGTTATGCTAAGAGAGAGAGCTATGAGAGTAATACTGAGTCCCATGAAGGCGAAAGACATTTAGTAATCCTCTCCGATGTGTTCAGCACGTTCTAACTCCATAGCTCTGTAAGAAATCCTCCCCTGCAGAAGGGCCTGCACGCTACAGGAACACTTCGGGCTTGGAAAAGAGTGACTGAAGTTAGAAGACACCCTGAAAGTTAATGGTGATTTCCAGGAATTTTTCCTAAGAAGGAGGATTCTGCAAATCCTGTACAGACAGGATTTCAAAAGTCAAAGTGGGCAAAGAAATTGGAAAGAAGGAAGGAGGCAAAGGAAAGAAGGGAGATCAGTATTTAAGGAGAATGTATGGCTGGTTTCCAAGTATGCAGACAAATCTTTCTCTTCCAGATAGCAGAAATCCTGGTGCTTTGGGCCTCGCCACTTTAGACGGATGGAGACTGAAGGGAAGTACAGGATAATAGAGAGACAGAGAGGAAAATATCATAGAATGGGGGCAGAGAGAGGTCGAAAAAGACACAAGGACGGAAAAGAAGGACAGACTGACACATAGGTAGATGCCATCTTTGCAGACCAGGGCTATGAGGAAAGTTTGTATGTTTTCTCCCCACTTTTATACAAAGAGATTTGGAGCAGGGGTTCTCAAAGTATGGTCCTGGGACCCACTTGTAACAGCACCATCTAGAAATTTGTTAGAAATGCAAACTCTCAGGCTTCAACCAAGACTTACTGACTTAGAAACTCTGAGGGCAGGAGCCAGCAAACTAGTCTAACAAGCCTTCCGGGTGATGTGTATGTTCAGTCAAGTTGAGAACCACTACTGTAATCATCAGAGCTCAGACATGTGCTTGAACCCTTGGGGTACAGGCTGGAGAAGGGAGGACACAGGAGGTCACCCGAGAAAGTGAAAAACAACACTATGTCCAAAAAGGCAGCAGGAGAAGCGGCGTGCGCCAGCAGGGAGATGCCAGCATGGAGAACACGCGAGGGAGGCAGGCCGTTTCCTCTGCAGTGAGATACCGCTGATGGTCCCCCCGCCCTTCCTGAGCGAGACACCTGCTGAATCAATCATCGGGTTAATCCAAGGCAAGAGTCCAGGCTGTTCTTTTCAGTGGTACAAGGAACTCCCACAGGAGTCAAAGGAAGGTAATGATAAGGTCTCAGCAAGGCTCCACCAAACGTTTCTCGGTGGCGCTCGCTGCCCTACAGTAGCAAGCCAGGCACCGGGGAAGAACAGAACCAGGAGACAGTGGCCTTTCTGAGCCCCACTCAAGGGCTCTCCGGGATGCAGCTCATCTGGACTTCCTGTCTGCACAGAAAGCACATGATGGATTTCAGGGACTACTGCCGAGGAAGCGTAAATATTTACCAAGGGCTTCGGTCTGTGGTTTAAAAATGATAGGGTATAAATGAGTCGAATAAACATCAAACCGACTTACATCTCCTTTTCTCACATAATCAGGGTTCTTATAAATATCCCGGGCGAGGCCGAAATCACAAATCTTCACCACATTGTTCTCAGATAAAAGAATGTTTCGCGCTGCCAGGTCTCGATGAATGCACTATAATAAAACAGTTGCATAATCAATGCATTTCCTTAATCCAACCGACTAATTTCCTGTGCCTTTACAGTGTCATTATTTTTAATTTGAGGATTCATTTCACATACTGTGAAGGAAGCGACTCTCAGAGCACATGGAATTACCATAAACATGAAACACTGCTTTACAGATTCAGGTCCCTTGAGGCCCCGAAGTCAAGAAATGCCATGAGTCCGCGGGGGCTACCGTTTTGCAGGACAGCATCCTGGTCAATGAAGTTGCAATCTGATTTTTACCAGAGAGCAAAACCTCCCCACAGCCGGTTATCCCGAGCTGCCGAGCTCCAGTCTTTATCCAGCTGCAGTTCTGTGGGAGGATCCCACGTGGACACAAGAATAGAAGCTCTCTGGCGAAGCTACGTATTCTGAGAGTCTGGCCAGTTCTGAAAACATGCCAGAGGGCACCGTGGACAATGGTCGCCAGACTTGTCTAGTCCAAAACCTGGAGAGGTGTCCCCAGATCTAAGCTCCACCCACTGGTATCCCAAGCTCATCATCTCAAAACTCTTCGTATCCGGGCAAATGGAGGCACTTGTGGTGATGTGTGTTCTCCATTTAAGGACAAAGGTAAAAGCAAATATAAGGGAAAATGGATTATTGCAAAGGTGTGTGTCCAGGCCTGGTAAAGAAGAAAAACCAGTAAAGAGTGAAGCTGACCTTTCTGGAAGACAAAAACTCCATGCCTCTGGCCACTTGAAAACTGTAAGAAATCAGATCTTCCATGGTGATGGGCTCCTTGTAGAAACCGTCAGAATCTGGAAAGCATTAGAACTGTAACTGTTTGTAATGGCTCTTGTTATCCTACCAGATCCCAGTTTATTGGAACAACGCTAGCAAAACATAAAACAAACCAACAAGTAGAGCAGAGTTCATTTTCAGGAGCATATAAATTTCAACATGAACATCAGAGATTTTTCCAGGCCTGCAGCCTGTTTTACCCAAGCACTGAGGGGGAAGGAGGAGGATGAGCCCTTAAGAAAAAAAGGCCCAAGAGGAGACAATTGGACGGTCCCTGTCAAAATTAGTAACTCTGTAAATAATCTTAATTCAAATCTTATCTCCTCAGGACACTACCCTTCGAGTCTCCCACGGATGTTTATTAGGGTGATAAATAAGAAAAAAATTTCACAGATGCACAGTATGTTGTAAAAATATCTCAGACTGTAGGACAGGAAGGAATTAATACCTACCCTCCTCTTCCTCCACATCGCTCAGACTTTTATCTTCCTGGAACCCCGAGCTTGCGAAGCTCTCGCTGCTGGTGACGCTATCTAGTCTCGGTTTCTTGCCTTGCTCCAGGCCTGGCTCCATTTTTTCTTTCTTAGGTTCCGTGTGCAATGCTGCATCCTTTGAAGAGACCAAAACACAGTGACAGGGAGCTCCAGCACAGGGACAGGGAAATGAGCGGGAGCTGGGAGCATTGCATTCACAAAATGGGAAGTGAACCAGCCGCAAGGGCCGGTGACGACCAGGTGCCCGGCTACTTCTGCGGTGGTGGAGTCTACTCTGCTCTTGACTGGGCTTCTAGATAGCATCTTAGGTCAGATAAAAGAATATTAATAGCGGCTGGTATTTACTGAATGCTTACTCTGTGTGAGCCACTGTGTTATAAGCCTTAGATTTTGTGAAGCAGTTCTTATGTACACATACAGAAACGGGTTCAGATAAGTAATGAAAATCACGCACAACTAGTAAAGAGTAAAGCTTGAACCCAGGTTTGGCTGACTCCCAAGTCTGTGCCCTTCACCACTTTTCCATGCCACACACCATCTTGTGACAGATGCTACGAGTGGCAGAAAAGGATCCCTGGTGCACTTGGGGCTTCACTTTGTAATCCCTGGCAGAATTTATAAGACAGGGCTATAATTAGCAATTTCTCTGGTTCCTTGGGGAAGGATGGAACATGAACATTTTTGTTTCTTCCATGCAAAATAAAGATACAGTTTGATCATAACAAGGGTAGAAAAGGCCTTTCACCCTGGACTAGGCAACCAAGCCCTGGTGTGTAATCTGGCTCTTCCATTAACTATGCCCCCTTGGGTAATGTCACTTTACTTTTCTGGGTTTAATTTTCTTCATCTGAAAAGCTCTATCATCCTGTGATTTTATGACTTGTAGAAAAGGAGTTGTTGGTCCTGGGTGTTCATGTGGAACCAGAAAAGATTTTCATTGCCTTTAGTAATTCATCTAGTAACTAAGACACCAGGATCCTAGCACTTCCAGTGGCTTCATGACCAGACCACATTCCTGGCCTTGGTCCTGCAGAATGGCAATACTGAGGCAGAGACTGAGAGGGGCTGGGGTTCAGTGGTGTCCCACGATCCACCTGAACAGCGTGGCAGTGCTAGGACTAAACCAGCCTCCCCATCCTTCCTTGGCTTTTCTAGAGATGTCACAAAGCAGGAGTGATCCCTCCACTAGAGGGCACAGTGGCAGCAAGCAGAGGACATAGGGAGGGCGCATCAGGAGGGACAGCTAACACACTCTGAAAGTGTGGTGGGCACAGAGGTTCCTGTCCCCTGAAAGGAGACCTTCCGGGGTTGCAGGGGGAGGCAGGCCCCAGGGTGAACACCCACCGCCAGCATAGGTAACCTGTCTGCGGGCAGGTAAAGAATATCACTTTTTGTTATTGTCTCCATGAGGCAGTTAGGTTTGATTCTGCTCGGGTGGGGACTGGAATTTTATTTTTCACAAGACCCTTCCCAGGATGACAGAGGACATCAGAGAAAGTGCTGGTAACAGCTAAGGAGAAAAGTGCTCAGGGGCACTCAGGGCTCAGCTCCAAGAAAACTCTCTGGGCAGCCTTCTTCCTCGAGCCTCCCAGGGGCAGCCTGGGAAAGGTCCCCAGGGACTAAAACTCAAGCTCTCTCACCCACTTTCTAACTCCCAGTCAATGGCATAGTCATCTTTGCTTATCAGTAACCAACCTTGTTAAATAAAAGTTAATTTACTGAACTTTCGGGACCCTGGCAGAGCACAGTGAATTTATTATACATTTTATTTAAGGATCCCGGTGAATTTACTTGGAAAATTAAATATTCCACTTTCAATTTAGCCTTTTGGTTTCGTTTTTCCTTTACATTCTCTTTATCTTCCTTTAGGTTCCAAATATGAAAGACAGCCATGGGTTTTCCATGCACACGCTAAGCTCCACAAAGTTGCACGGGAGGTGAATCATTAAATATAGCCAGAGAAGGAAGCAAACTCTTCAAAACAAAGGATGCACAAACCCAAACGTTCCATCCTGCCCAGGTCCCTGGGGTGTTCTGCTGGCTTAGCTCTTCCTGAAGCCAGTCCAGGATTCCAGGACTGAGTAGAATTGGCGCTGCTCTCAGCCAGAGCACCACTTTCCTCTTTTTCTTATGCTTTCTTCACCTTCTTCATTGTGATGCACAGAGAAAGCATTGGAAGGAACCTCAGGAGAGCTGAGTTCTTTCTCTCCCTGACTTTACCTTGTGGTAGGTATGTCCTTAAGCCAACTTCTCTGGGTACATCTATAATCTAAGAGTGTGAACTAGCTAGTCATCCCTTCCAGCTTCAAGATTCTAATTATTAGAGGGCCTGCTTTAAAACTGGGGAAAATATATTGCACGTATTGCCAGACTGGTAGAACACATGTGTCTTTGGTTAGATCAAAGTTTGGGGGATGAGAGAATGGACCAACTGCCCAGTGGTTCTTACTTGTGTGTGAAGACTCTTGCCCACATGACACAGATGGGCATCATTCTTTGACATTAAACATTTTATCCACCATAGAGCTCAGCAGCATTAAGTTGGACTCACCCAATTTTTCTATCTCAGTGGGTTGACAATGACAATAATGACGATGATGGCGATGATAGTGAGGGTGATGATTAATGTTTACTGAGTGCTTAACTGAGACATTTTGATTCTCTCAACAATCCTATCAGTTGGGTTCTATCATTAGTTCCATTTAATAAATAAGGGAACTGAAACTTAGATTGAGTAACTCATCCAAGGCCCCAGATTTTACAAGAGGTAGAGATAGGATTTAAATCCAGGAAGTCTGATTCTGGAGTCTGAGTGCTTAACCACTACACAAGAAGAATTCATCACTAATGCTTCTGATTACTGCTTAATACTGTTGAATCACTGTCCTGTGGACTTCTTCAGCCCACAGAAGGACATAGCATCTGTGCCATATATCATACTGGCAAAGTTTTAGTGAATTATTTCTCCTCTATGCAATAATCTCTTTTAAGCCTTGTTTTCCTCAGGTCTTGGACTCATGTGTTGCTTTTATTACACAGCTTTTACTGAGTGGATCAGGCTGTTTCACAGTATACGTACGGATAACATGGGTGGCGAGGGTGTCAGGAAGTAGGAGAAAGGGCAGTAGGAAGGCAAGATAATGATTTCTAGCTCTGATGCCATCGTTGGTCTATTGTTGATTGTACAAGTCACTCATTAATTGTGTCTTTAATCACAATCTAATCTAATGGAGACAATTATATTTGCTATCATCTTCCTTCAAGAAACAAGTGACTTGTGTATGTGGGTTTGTGTGTATATATACATGCACACACATATATATCTATAGAGACAGAGAGAAATAAAATTATCAGGATGATTTAACAGGTATTTAGATATATGGCTAAATTTATCATCAATTATCACTGCATACACCGGGATCAAATGATTCCCTGTGCTATCACAAAAGAGTGTGACAGGTTAGCATGGAAGGACAACATGGAAAAATGAGAAAAAGCAGAGATTGAGTCATTAATAGAATACAGGTTTCTCTTGCTTTATGTTGCTGTAGCCTAAAAAGAAACTCATTACTGTCTTTAAAAAACACCAACCCTTAAAACTCTTACCTTGTTGAGAAAGAATAAATCGCGTTTGCTCTTCAGGTAGTTGGATAAATTTCCATATTTGCAGTATTCAACGATCACCATCAGAGGCCCTGCAGCCAAAACAACACTTGCTCAATCAAACCAAGCCAGTCAGGCATTCAGCCTGCCTGAGAAACCTCAAACCAATCTGGGTTTACATTAGTGGGGTCTACAGATGCAGTTTGGGGTTGAGAGGCCCATGAACGCGATGACTTTTTCAATTTAAACCTGAGAAGGGGTTTGAAAAATACACTAGAAATAGAAGAAAGGGGTGGGGGAGTGCAGGGAAACATTAGAAAGAAAAGAGTAGAAGAAGGAGAGAAATAACTTTCAGGAGGGCAGAAGCAAAAGCCAGCCACCTTCTCTGCCTCTTAGCCAGACCCTGGTGAGCAGAGGGGCTGGTCCCTGTCACACCCACCCCAGGGCTGTTGAACAGCTCCTTCCTCCCTCCCAGCGAAGAGAACAGGCTACCTGGCCTGCTTCCTTGAGCTTGGTGGTGTCTGCACAGAGTTTGCTTTGGGGCTTGTGAGAGGACCTAAAGCAGGGGTTGGCAAACTATTTATGTAAAGGCTCAGACAGTAAATATTTTAGGCTTTTCAGGCCAACGAACTACTACCTAATTCTGCCTTCGTGGCCTGGAGACAGCCATGAATACTAAAGCCTAACGAGTATGATTACACCAACAAAACTTTATGAACCCACAGATTTGGATTTCATATCATTTCATGTCACGAAGCATTATTATTCTTTTGATATTTTCCCTCCAATTATTTAAAAAGGCCAAACCATTCTAAGCTGTCAGGCTGGCCGTGGTTTGCTGACCCACGGTCTAAAGGAAACGTGAGTGTCGGGAAGGAAGTCCCGCCACATTGTGGGTCCCACGTGGTGCCCCGAAGGCCTCCTCTCCCCTGCCCGGCCCTGCGCTCCCACCGCATGCCCAGGGTGGACACTCAAGGACCACTTCCGGGTCAAAGGGGGAATGACCCGGAGCTGCTCTGACCCAGGGCATGCCGGGAGCCTGGAGGCGCCCGTAGTTCTGAGGTGGCTGGTCCAGGTATGGTGATTTTTCTGTTACTTTGAGGACTTTGCTAGTTTTTAAATGTATGCTAGAAATCCTAACAGCACCTCCTCTTCCCTCAGGGTCCCAGAAGGGGAAGTTGCTTCCTGTATCTCCACTGGGTAGGAGAATTCAGCAGATCTTGGCTCCTGCCTGGGGCCCAGCAATCCTCCTGGGAGCTGAGGAGCTGAGGGTGCACGCTGAGGTGGGTTTTCTCCTTAGCCCTTCAGTTTTACAGATGTAAAGCTGAGGCAAATAGAACGAGGTTGCCACTACAAAGAACTTGAGAAGAGCTTATCAAGGGATAATGGAAAAGCAGGCGGGGCTGTGTCTAGGTCCCTCCCCAGGCCTTATTTCCTCTCTCTACCACTACCCCTAGCAGGCAGGTCTTCCGGAACTATCCTTCTTCCTTACTGCCTTTGTTGAGAGCTTGGAAAACATTTCTGTGAGTAGCTCCTTTCCACCCTTCTTTCTGGTTCAGTGACCAAACACCTACACCCAAGCACCAGCCTTGCCACAGGGGAAGGAAGAAAGGTCTGTGAGAACATGCTGCAGCTCTTAATCATGAGGCATAGCTCTGTCCCTGTCCTGGTGAGTAAGGCCTGTCTGCATGGTGGATCTGAAGGGGGAAGGGCCCTGTGGTTGTCCCCTACATCCCTTCCTCCTGGGATCCTACCGGTAGTGATTCCTTTAGGTGAAGCCTCAAGGAATGCTCAGCCTTCTGTGCTTTTACCTTAGTTCTGCTCACATCCCTTCGAAGTCAACCTGAGAGAAAAATGTCCTTCACTTGGCCTAGAGCCTGTGAAAGGAGATCTAAAAGGGAGTCCTCTTTTGAACCTTTCAATGAACTGTTCGAGAAAGGCAATTCTAGGATGGGAGCGCCTTCCCGTAAATGGACAAACTGTTTCCTCTGGAGCTATAGAGAGGTTGGTTTCCCAGAGGTGAGGAACAACAGGGCTGGGAAGAAGGAGCCGTGTGTCGAGGAGCATTTCTCTCAGCCTGTGCCTGGGGAGGTGGATCCGCTCTCGCCTTCTCCGTTACCTCCTTGCTTGGTGCAGGCTCCCAGCAGGTTAACCACGTTCAGATGGTGGCCGATGTGGGTCAAGATCTTGAGCTCAGTCATCAGAGCTTTGTACTCACTGGCCGTGGCCCCCTCTGTGTGAGAAGCAAGGAAGAGTCAGGGCCACAGGACAATGGGGCTCCTTCCGCCCGAGGCGGCATTCCTGCCCTCCTTGTTTGTCAATGCTCAGCCTGTTGCTTTACTAACTTCCCCACATTCTACAGAAAGGCTGAGTCTCCAGACTGTTTTCATTACTCCCACCCTCCTGAGCCAACATCCTTTTGATTACAGTAAGGCCCAGCGCAGTGGTGGGGTTAGTCACTGGACATTTCCTCTTGGTGGACCTAGTTGTGCTCAGCAATGTGCTGACTCAGAGCTGGGCACCTCATGAAAGTGCCTTCCAGAAACTTCCCTCCTGTCAGAACCAGGTACAGCAAGAACCCCGCAGGCAGGGGATACACCTCCATTCCCCTCTTCTACTCTCCACCTTTGCGAGTCACAAAGAAGGAGCACATGGGGTCTGCAAGGGCAGCATAGCCACTTCTGTAAACAGCTTTGCAGTGTGTTATGTTCTCCCGGTAACCTTTTTCTCACTGAAGTTCACAGGGTTATCTCAGGCTGTGTGGATCCCTAGCATCTGACTTCAACTTCATTCTCAGAGATAAGCCACAGAACTCTAACAATTAGCAGAGTCTAAAGCCCAAATTGAGTTTGTTCTGTTTGTTCTTACTAGTTAATTTTTAAGGTATTTAGGATTCTCAAATTACTTTTAGAAATATAAAAGTCAATTAATCTTGCTGTAAAATATTTCAACAATATGAGTTAGAGTAAGAAGATATGGAGTAAAAGGATCTAGAGTAAAAAATGAAAGCTACTCTAACCCACTGACCTTCTTAGAAGCAGCCACTGTTCATAGTCTGGGGCTCAGACCTTTTTCTATGCATTTATAAATATATGTACCTAATCAAAGGCCGTTTTTTGAAGGTTTACATAAATGGGCTCATATATGTAAATGTATTTTTAAAATTTGTTCCCCCCCCTTCAGTATATCAGAGATGTTTTTCCATTCTTTTAAATTGGTTAATGGTTCCTGACATTTAGAGTTTCTACAGTTTTTTTTGCTATTACATAAATAATACCCTAATAGCCTATGTATAATCTTTGTGCACATATGCAAGTATTTCTCTAAGACAGACTCCTGGAAGTGGGTCAGAGGTATGTGCAGTTAACATTGTCACAGAGTTGTAGATATGGACATAGTATTTCATAAGCACAAATCATTTTTTAATAATAACCAGATAAACTCCAGAAGCCTCCCAATGGGGCTAGGGTTGGCTCATGGAGATGCTCAACAAATATTTTTGGTTAAATAAACATGATTACTCTTCTCATTTCAGACATGGGCATAAGGTCCAAAAAGGTTAAAGTTTTTGCTCAAGGACACTTTGAAAACGCTTTGGACTTGTGGCCTTTGTTTGACATTCTGCCTTTTCTATTTCTTCCAGAAACAGATGGCCAATCAATTTAAGCAAGAAAGCTGAATTAAAATGGTTTTTAGGAATTATATCGAATGAGTAATATGAAAGACTTTTTCAATCAATGCTGATGGCTGAAAAAGTGCATTTGTAAAGATATTATATACACAATTTCTGTATTACATAGAAGACATTCTCTGCACTTTAAAAAAAAAATCTCAAGTCAGAATTTTCTCCCTTCGAGCTCATCAGTCCCTCCAAGCATTTCTGCCCTTTTGGCACTGAGAAAAACCAGGCTCTGTTGCTCAGATCGTTCTGTATACAGGCAGGGCCACAGGTGTTATCTTGGACCCACAACAGACGGTGGGTGGTAGTAAGCAGGGGAATGGGACTAGCTGGGGAAGCAGATGCTTCCAGATTTAGTTTCGACTTATCTCTAGGTTGGATATTGGATTACCTCCCTAAAGGAGGCCAGGATCATTTTCAGGATTTTGGAGCACCAGCCCAATTCCAGGAGGCCAGGTCTCTGCACCCCTCCTTTGTGGCACTGTGGTGTGAAGGAAGGAGCATTGCACCCAAAGCTGGAAGACACAAACCCTTACTTTTGCACTGAGCACCTGTGTGGCCTACAGAGGCTATTTAACCTTTCTGAGCCATGTTTCCTTATCTTCATACTGGGGATAATAATATCTACCTCACAAAGTCGTTGAGAGAAAATAAGAAAGATGGCAATTTTGTGTGGTTCAGCCTAATATATTGAAGTATCTAGTCTGGTGCTTTCTCATGTAGAAGACACGGGGATGCCTCTTGTCTTTAGAACCTGGGCTCAGAGAAAGAGTGCTGACATGCAGGGATTCTCACAGAAATGCCTGCTGTCATCTGGACAGTCCTTGCTGAACCAAAGTTCTGACTTGTGCATGCAAAACTCCTTCCCAAGCTACTTTCAGAGTAGAACTGGCAGGTTCTTTGTGGAGTTTTATCAATCCTTCCTTGATGAGAACAGCCTTTTGAGGTAGAAGATGTCTTTTCATGGGGCTTTTGAAATAGTGGAGTCAGTGCGAGAAGATTGGGAACTTTGGAGTCTCTCTGGTCAAGTGGCCCTTCCTACTGGAGCCTGTCCCAGGTATCTGCTTAGCTGGGCTTACAGCTTCCTGGGCCTCAAAATCCTCTGACAATATCTTGGAGACTTTGGAAAGTTAAAAACTGCCCTGTGAGTTTTCAGTCCTGTTCCTTAAAAACAAGTTGAAATGACACAAACATTCTATCATGAATGAGGAAATGAAGTATTTTATACAATTTAAAGGAGATATGAGTCTTTGAGACATTTGGCTTATACAGTGTTCACTGATTTTTATTTTTAATCTGTTTTATGGCCGATAGTTGAGTTAGTGAAAGATAGTTGAGTTGTTTTTAGTTTCTACAGAGGAAATGTTTTATGGTCGGGGCTTGACAGTATAAAATAGTGTAGAGTTCTGATGAACTCAGTTGTTCTAGCAGTATCGTTTTACTTTATAGTTAGGTCAAGCCCAAGGATGTGCAGCTTCGGGACATAGGATGTGCAGCTCAGTTTCCATTACACCATCACAGTGAATCATGCCCAAATTTGAACCTGTGGTTACAATGGGCTTAAAAGTCTCTGGTACTCTGGAGTCTGAGCTGTGAAAGAAGAAAGACCTTTGAGGTGACAGAGATGGTTTTCCCATGGACAATGCTGGATTGTTCCATTTGTAAGGTTTATTCTGAGCTCATGCTGGCCTAATCTGAAACTCCTGGAGCAAAGGGGTTTATGTGGCCAGAGCAGAAATAGCTTGTGTCTGTTTCTAGGCTATATCCAACTTGCACCAACATTTAGGAATGCAAAAACGTGATAGGTCAGTTGAAAGCTAAACGACATACCTTTCAGCATTTTCACAGCCACAGTCCGGCATGTGGGTGACTTCTTAATGCCAAACGCAGATGCTTGAACCACTTTTCCAAAAGCCCCTCTTCCAAGTGATTTGCCTACAATGAAGAGAAGACATTGGTTTGTTTGCCAAGCCAGAAGGGTAAGTTTAAGTCTTTTTCAGGAAGGAAATGGCTTTTCCTATGTGTGTCTGTGAGGCATGTTTCTTTAAATGGCATTTCCAATGAACTGACCCCAAAGGAGACCAAGTGAGGGACACATTTCTGGGGTCTCTTCCTTCCGGCTCGTAACTCTGCTTCTGAGGCCCCACATCCTTAAGAGCTAGGATAGGTCCCCAGAAGGCATTCAGGGAAGGTAGCTGTCTAGTTTCCTTTTCACAATGTCCTCTCAGAGGACAGATGCCACCAAATCCTATGTGGTCTCTTCCATTGTTTAATAACATTGATACCAAGAAGACTTTGCTGTGTTTAACCTAAGCTCCTTTTCTTGCCATTTCTTATCCGTTTTTAGCAAAAAGGGAGAAATAGTGAATGGTAGTTACTGCTATGGGTTATAATTATGCTCATAACTTAAAAAATAATCACTAAGTCCTTTCTCAGACTTTCTTATCAGGCAGAATATCCCCAGTCTTTCTAATGTATCTATATGAAGATTACAAGTCCTCATGTTCAGCACACGAGCCTGTCAACCAGTGGCAATAATTTGTTTCAACCCCAGAGAGGTGGTTGCTAAGTACAATAACAAAGCAAGTTTCTTTCATGGTACCTGTCGTGTTACACTATAATGACTGTTAACACTTTTCCTTCCCCACTTTCAAAGGTGTCAACTTGACCCAGAGGGGTAAGGACCATGTCTGAATCTTCACGGGACCTAGCCTGGTGCCTGGCACAGAGAAGGTCCTGGTATATTTGTTCAGAATGGAGAAGAGCATTCAAGAATTTGTGGGATGCCCAAAGCAAGTCTCATACGGTCCTCGGTAGCTAGAGGGGCCCGTGAGACTGATGTATCCCCTCTTTGAGGGGATACTCCCTAGAATACCTCAGCTGCCTTTCATAGCAGGAAGCAGCTAAATAGAACTTAGAGAAACAGTGCGCCCCCCAGCATGGTACACCAAAAGAAGAGTGAGCCAAAAAAAGTTCTTCTTTTTTTTGCTCCTCTGGGGTGCAAAAATAATCAAGAACAAAACACCACTTGTTAAAAGTAAATTCTGGCAGTTAGAGTATTAATTTAACACAATTCCTCCTCTCCCAACCAAATTCTCTTTTTCAGACTGCCCCGTCATGTGCCTTCAGTTAATTAACCTTCCTTCCTCCCTTCTTTCCTCATACTCCAATCCCTTTCCCCAAAGGGTATTTTTTAAAAGTTTCTTATAAAGTTTGTAGAAGCTTTCCTGCTTCCTTATTATATTAGAACCTTTACACTTTTATGCACAATGACTCAGTGACAAAAATGTCGTCACCTTGCTCTGCTGAATGTCTTCTGCTCCTCACCACCCAGCGTCCAGTTAGGACACATGAAAGCTTCAGTTAGCAGTGTTAGCAGTTAGCAGTTAGGGCCTCGTTTGTCCCACAGGGACTTGCTCTGCGTTAGGAGGGGAATGCTGGTGAGATGACATGCTTCTCCTCTGCTCAAACAGGCTCCTGTGGTGATGACTAAATAACATTCCTCCCTGCACATGCAACATGGGCAGAGCTATAGTCTGCTTCCTTCTTCACATAAGATTGTCCAAGAAATAGACCAGATTGGAAATTCTTAAGTTAAAATAAAAGCTCCTCCAGTGGACTCCGAAAGGACTGTGCATGGAAATCAAGTGTGGGAGCACTAGTAGACACCTTCTCAAGACTCATAAAAGCCACATTTTGGTGCATTGTGGTCGGAAGTTTATTCCCTCCTTTACTGAGGATAAAAGAACAGTGTTTTTCTTCTGCAGTGCCTTCTACCATCTAGTATGAAAAGTGTCCTGAGCTTGAGAAATGGCAGCACGATCTCTCCACACACTCCCGGCACCCCTTCCACAGCTCCTGCCCCACACCCGGGCTTTGTTTTAACAAGTGTTTGAGGACTTAGCTGCAGCAGAGAATAAACCAGTTCTCTCTTGGCTTCCCTCAGTCTTGTCATGCATTCTCTTGGAACCCGACTGCTGCCTCATGAAACAGCATGAAGCTATTATGGGCTGTTTAATCATCTGATGAGTTGGAATCCTTCTACAGATCCACGGTTCCAGTTTCAGGGGAGCCCAGTCGCCCTGGAGTTGACCTTGCCTGATCCCTCTTTTCCCTTAAAATTCTCCTTGGTGTTGCCTGGAATGCCACTTATGAGCTCGGAAATGTGCTAGGTCATCGTCATACAATGCAAGGATATTGGAATCTCCTCCAACAATGTCCTGGGCTGGCCGGGGTCCCTGGCCACTCTGGGAGAGTGAACGGCAGCACAGGCTGGGCCCTCGCTGGCATTCGGGGCGGGCACCGTCCACTTGCCAAACTCTGATTCCCTGTATTGTTTCCCATATTAGGTAATTCTGACTTTCAATTATTTTCCAATAGAAAGATGCATTGCAGACATGACCCCAACTTCTGCAATAAATTTATAGGAGTTGAATTCTCTCTGGGGATTGGTGAGGAATCATGAAAAACAAAAAAAAAAAAAACAAACTCCCCCCCAAATTTTTTTTTCTGGATTTCAGGAATTTCAATGGTAGCAACACCTTTGACCCAAGCTCCAACCGCAGCCATCTGTCAGGTACTATAAACTCCAACTCCCTCACCAAGGCCGCTGATGGTAACCTACCGCAGAAACAGCTGCAATCAAACACAACTGGTCTGTGTATTTCTCTACAGTTACATCCCCAGAGTAGCTCTGCCCCTTAAACCAGTTTTTTCTCTCGAGTTATCTGGACTAATTCTGGTTACTTTCACTTGCTAGACATTACTTCAAATCACTTTCTGTCATTTATTTGGCTTAAAAGATAAACAAGTCTTCGGCCTCCCTGCTCCCACGTTAATCTCCCACTTTAATCAGTTAATCAATCGGAGGAGTGTGCCTCCAGGCCTGGCAGGGACACCGCATTAAATGCAAATGCAGCAGGCTTGACATACACACTCTCACCCATCAGAGACAGTTAAATGGACATCAGCCAAATCATAGCATGTGGCAATTCCAGGAAAGAACAGAATGATAAGAAAGATCTTCAGCCTAAGGAATCTCCTGAAATGGGATTATGTGAACCCACAGCACCCCAGGGGAATTCTGGTAGGATTAGCAATGTCCCTGGTTATGATGTGGATCACAGCGATACCAGGAAGCAACGAAGAGACGGGACGGAAAGCTCATGTGTTCTACACTGGAGGAAGCGTGTTTGATTATGACTAATAACTCTGGAAAGCAATGTGGCCTGAGAATGGCTCATGATACTGGGAAAATGATCCCATGTTCCCTGCCGAGGTCACTGAGGGGTTGGGCTAGCTGCCATATAATTTGGACTTGCAGAAAGAACCCATCCAGTGTGCCACCTGCCCTTAACGACTCTAAATTTAGTTGATTTTTTTCCTGTCAGTGGCCGTTGCTGGCTTTCTCCTGTCTCTCCAGCTTTTAACTGATTTCCAAGTTTCCTCCCCAAGCCAAACAGAACATACTCCTGAAGCCAGTCCTTTCTCAAAGTAAGCAGAATCATTTCAAGGCCCAAGAAAACAAAACAAGAAAAGCCATTTTCCCCTCTCTGCCTGCTCACCCTAGTATAGTTCGCATGTGGGGAGAGAGGCAGTACTGTCGAATTTGGAACAACGGGCTCATCACGCTGAGAGTGACGCGCTCCAGGAACACTGGATCCACAATCTGTTTTCCTAGTTACAACTGCTAATGACTCTGGCATACGCAGGAGTGCGTGGAAAACTTTCAGAAGCCACGATCCAAACGTTCTGGGTAGGCGTAAATGAGGCTGCAATTGTTTTGTAGCATCACGGGCTGGAGATTAGTTCTCATTATGACGTCTGAGCTGGGGGAACAGGGCTAAGCTGAGGGACAGCACACGTGCCTGCTGTTTACAGCATCTGCACTACCTGGAAAACAGTCTTTACTCTTCAAAAACAAAACCTGAACGGCTCCCTTAGGGCTTTCTTTTCTGGACATTCCCAACACCCCAGGAAATTCAGTGTGTAATTTGTGCAGAGGGGTTTTTTGATCCATAGCCTTGAAGAACATCAGCTCTTTCACCAAATGTTTGATTTCACTGTTCCTCACTGTCCTCCATCATGTTCTGGGTCACATATTTCTGACTCCTTAACAGTTTCATTATTTAAGCCTCCTGGCAGAACTCCTCCCTTAACCACCTTCGCATCTATCTCCAGACCGAGCCCTTGGAGGGAGGAGGTGCATGCATCTCTGCATCCCCAGGACTGAGACCGGTGCCTGGTGCTCAGAGAAGGCACTTAAAAACTGCTGAATGAACAGACAGGTGCACCCTGTCACCTTGTGCAGTCATCTCTGCATTCCATTAGAATTATTTAACTTTGTGTTCATCTCCCTTGCTAGTTTGTGAGCAACTGGAGGGTAGAAAGAATCCCAGGTCTACTTTACTTCTACATCCCTGGAGGCACAAAGTTTTGCATGTAGTAGGTGCTCAGTGTAGCTTTATGAACCTGTAGAGCAAACACCTTACCCAGTTTAAGTCTCTCCCGGGCAAACTCCCACTTGCTGGCATCGTAAGGGAGCCGCTCACACTGCTCATCCAGCGGAACTTCATCTGGGTCCATTATGATCGATAGGTAGTCAGCCTTTATTTCAGAAGAAGACTGAGAAATAAAGAGATCTCAGGGTCACAAAGAAGAAAACAACTGAAAAAGACCTGGATACCCAGTCAACATCTGCTGCTACTCTGGTTCATCTGGTTGAAACTGTATTCTGGGACAGAAAGTACCACTCCACAAACACACACACACACATCACATTTGAGTGTGCAGTTTCTCCTAAACAACCCCCTACTATTCCCATACTGCATTTCTGTAATGCCAGCTCCACCATCCAATCTTGGATAAAATGCACTCAAATTCTTCTGTGACCTTATGTGTTGTGCTTGCTCTTAAACAATTATATGATGGTCTTTCTAAAAAATGCAAAGCATTTTTATAAAATCATTCCAAACAATGACTAAAAATAACTTTCCATGGCCATTTCTGTACAAGCAGGAATATACATTACAAATGGACTAACTGGGATATATTGTAGCTTCTCTAGATTTACAGGAAAGGCAAAAAAAAAAACCCAAAAATAAAAACAAAAAAAAAAACTAAGTGGCAAAGAAAACCCAGGATTCCTGTTGCTGTGAAAGATACGTCTCTTTCCTTCCCCTTCTCCATTTCCTTTCCTTCTTTTCTTTTCTTGACAAGGTTTGCCCTGTTGCCTGGGCTAAAGTGAGAGTGCAGTGGTGTCATCATAGTTCACTGGAACCTCAAACTCATGAGCTTGAGTGATCCTCCTGCCTCAGCCTCCCGAGTACCTGAGACTGCAGGCATGCACCATCACGTGAAAGGCACGTTTCTTATGAAGTGCTTAAACACTCAGAAGTCCTGTCCTTTTAGTTGCTTTAGCTAACTGAAAAGTCTGTAGGGTCCGTAAATGAGATTAGAATAAGGTTGACCTTCAGAAGAAACAGAAGTTGATTACTTCAAAGTCCAAGGAGTAAATATGGCATACGACTTACATACAAGCATATTCTTTTTTTTTTTTTTTTTTATTCTTTTTTCTTTTTTTTTATTTTAAATTAAATGGGTCTGTGGAACATACAAGCATATTCTGAGTTCGTTGGTAGGATGTCTCGTGAGTAAGGCAGACATCTGCCTTGAAGTGTTTATTTTGGTAATGCAAGTTAATCTCAGAAAATACCCTTTGTTTCAGATTATAGATAGCTGGATTTACATTTAATGTCTTAGATTCATATCCATGGGTATATTTCCTGTTAATGGGCAAATTTCCAGAATGGATGACTGCATTTCTGTCTGATGCTCGGGCAGGGTGGAAAGGAAGTGTGCTTTCCCATATAACTCTGGCCAAGAAATTACTAAAACTTCATTTAAATGAGTTTTGGGGCCCTTCTTTTGGTCCTTTCCCTAAACAGGACCAGAGTTGGAGCAGAGAAGACAGCTTCTTCATACATACCATTTCACACCTGCCCACATTCTTCAGCCCTGACTCCGTTCTGGGCTGTCACAGCTCACCTCATCCATCACTTGCAGTCCTTCTCCTTCTCACAGAAATTATCACTAGAACATGTGACAAATAGCTCAAGGCAGAAAGGTTTGCCGGGCCTCCGTAAAGGATGGAAAACGGAGATACGGAGCACGCTTGTCACGAACTGGTGCTAGAGTGTCAGACACATGTGTGAGTTCGTGAGACGGCAGGCGAGTACACGTGCCTTCACCAGGGTGCCAGGCGCTCAGCAGAGAAGCTGTTGGACGAAACTTTTCAATGCCCAGTGCAGCCAAGACCATGAGAAACAATCTCTAAGCCCCAAAGAGCATGAGGCGGCTGAAACCTAGCAAGGGTATCTGGGCTTATGCAGGGTGTGTGGGGAGGTTGGCAGTGGTGTCGATAGAGAAAGGGGAAGGCAGTGGTGGGCAGTCTCCCAGGTGGCACCCATGGAGGTTTTTGGTTTATCTCAATATGGCAGATGAGAGGAAAGACCAGAGAAACCTGAAATAAGGGCTTTAGGGGGGGATGTGATAGTAAACCGTTAGTTGACAAATACTTATCCCTTCAGTTGACTTTAACACTGAGCAGCTACTGGGTGCGTGGCACAGGGCTGCACAGCTCAGTGCTTCAAAGCCCAGCATGGAGGCTGCCTGCCTGGATTTCCTTCATAGCGCACCTTCTGCCTGGCCACATAACTTTGGGCAAGTTGCTTAACCTCTAAGCCTAGTTCCGTTATGTATAAAATGGTTACAACACAGGTACTTATCTCATAGGGTTGTTTGTGAATATCAAATGAAATAATCCATGTAAAAGCTGTTGGAACAGGACCTGGTGTATAGTCAGCATCAATAAATGTTAGCTACAATTAAAACACTGGCCCGTGCAGGGCGAGGATAAAAAGGTAAAATACAGTCTCTATCAGTGAGGAATTTGCACTGTAGTAAGAGAAACCATTTGGAAGTGTATTTTAATGCCTTGGTCCTCTTTGCGCCTCATAACCAATCCCTTTTCAGATTGTACAGGCATTGGATTTTCAAAATAATAATCTCTTGCTCTCATCCTTTCTTATTGACATTGAAATTTCACAGAATTTTAAGAATAGAAGGGAACCTCTTCAATTTAGTCTTAAGTTAATCTTTCCAGTTTTATTTCCACTGGGCTCCTCTGTGCTAAGTAACCAGACAGCTTCCCCGATGGGGAGTAGGAAGGGCTAGGGCGTGCTGTGTTTTTCTGCTTCTTTCCTTCCAGCCACAGCCTTCAAAGTCTGTCTCAGGCATCGCTTTCTCTGAAGTTTTCCTTCCCCCTCCTCCTTTGAACTCCTATAGCCTTTGTACCTCCCTTACAGATTTGGCAAGTTTTGCTTTTGTTAGATGTATTGTCCTATATGATATAGCTCCCCTTTCAAAACTATTATGTGACCTTTGTTTCCGTCTAAAGCAGTGACCTTAATTGTCATATCTCAAAACCAGTCACCCTATATGTCAGAAGCCTGAGGTTACACAGTTACCATAGAGAATGGCTGCTAGCCTTGCCTCCCGTCCCAGCACTATACACTGTTATTGGTTTTAAATACCAACTCTGAGGTCAAACAGCCAGGCTTCAAAACTAAATTTCAACTCCAGTGACTTTGGATTAGTTACTTTATCTTTCTGAGCCTCAGTTTCCCTCTCTATAAAATGGGAATAATAATATATCTACCTCTTTGCATTTTGGAAGAATTAACTGAGATAATACATAAAGAGCTTCCCACAAGACCTGGCACATCAATAAGCAAATTTCTAGAAATTGAGGAGACCTCCTGACACTTCTCAAGTCCTGCTGATTCTACCTTCTATAATAAATATGTCTTGATTCTAATCATTTGGTGAGAGCCACCATCGTTTTGTACATGGAATGCTATAAAGTCTCCTACCAGGTGCCTCTCTATTCCCTCTTGCCCTCTCTAGTCTGTTCTCCTCACAGCAGCCAAAATAATCTTTCCAGACACATACCTGTCACACTTACTACCCTTACCCTGGCCTAACATCCCTCTCTTCCCCAAGGCTTCCCATTGCTTTTAGAATATAGACTAAATTCCTTACCATGGCCTACAAGTTCCTGGCTGGCCGGGCCTTGCAGCCTTACCTTTCTGTTCCTTGGCAGCCTCACCTCATACCTCCCTGTTCTCCCTGTTCTCCCCACTGTGGCCCTACGGGCTCTGTCAGTCTTTCATCTGCACTGTGTCTTCTTTCCCCTACTCCAGCCTCATTCATGCCGTTCCCTCCGCCTACAACACTCTTCCTTTCCTTCCTCACCTGACCACTCCTCTTAACACATCTTTTAGGCAGCTAGCTCTTTCAGCTCATGTAGCGGTGCAGTTTGACATGTGTGTGATTGGTTAAAGTCAGTCTCCTAGCCTGCTCACTCCAATGTTTGCTTTCCACTGTCACCAGAGGGCCTTGCACAGGGCACGGCATTCTGGACTGAGCAGGCATGCAGTAGATATTTGAAGCATGAAAGGATGAATGAATGAATGTTAGCTCTTCTCCCACTGCATTCCGCAGAAGCAGGTTGTGTTGCTGCTTCCTGAATGCCCACCTCATTAGAGCGTGAACCGTGGGCCTCACACTCTAAAGAACTTAATTTTGTGATGGGACTCAGAGAATATAGAACAACAGTGCACTTATTTGTATTTCCATAATGTTATAAGAAATAAGTCAAAGGTGGGTCTTTATTTTGCCTTTCCTTTTTATTTCTTAGCAGAGAGTGAGGTTAAGAAAATAAAGACTTTGCAGGTCTCATGCTGAATTTAAAGACTCTATTACATAATTTGTATATTAAAAATATCCCTTCTGTCCCTGAGAAATATTCATCTGTTCATTGTTCCAGGTTTTCCTTTGAGCATACCACTTTGTGGTTAGGGACATTTCAGTGATTTGTCTTTGGTGTCCACTAGGTCAGAGGTGAGAACGAGAGGGTAGGGAAAGAAGAGGGTCCAACATTCATTTACTGCCTGCTCTAGAAACGAGACTGGGCATTTTAGAAAAAAAGAGCACGTGCTTACCCTTTTCATTTTTCGGATAAAGAGAGTTAACAGGAGCCAGAAGAGAGTTGCAGCCACGCAGGTGCACGTAAGAGTGATCAGCTCCAGGTTAGACTTGTCTGATGTTCCTGGGGAGAGAAAAATCACTGAGATGGTGCTAAAAAGAAACTTTTAAACTTTGAGTCTTTGTGGTTCTCTAAAAGAGGCCCCGTGCTCCTAAATGGTTCATCATAGCGAACGTAATCTGCTGACACAAAATCAGTCTCTGGGACAGATCTTCTCTTACCTTGTGAGTCAGGCGGTGTTCACGATATTAGCATAATGAACTCACACATAAAAGACTTTCCAGAAATTTTGCTGTCGAGTTTGCTAACTTAGTAATCCCAAAGATGGCTAATTAAAAGTCGGAGAAGAAATTAAAAATGGGAAAAAATTAAGACAGAAACAAAAGCCCATTAAAGTGCTAAATCTGGAATACGTTAAATCTCCCCAATGGGTTTTAGAGGAAATTCTAAAGAAAAAGAAAAAAAATGACATAAATGGCTCCTTTGGGACTCACAGAGTTCTTCAAAGTAGATTTTAAAAATAAAAATAAAACTCAAGGACTGTCACAATTGCCTGCTTGCTTCTTTTGGAACAGCCAGGCCAACCCTCCACACCCTGGTCCCCGCATCTGGGCTGTTTCTGACCTCGTCAGTAGTGGCCTGCAGGGGCTGGGATGAGAAGAGGTGACTGCTGGACCGGATCCTCCCCAGACCTCTCATTTCCCAGAATCACAGAGGTAAAAGCTGCACACTGTTCCTCCAAGACCAAAAAGAAAAGACCCAAAGTATTCGAGTGATGCCTCTAGAGAGAAAACTCTTTGGAATTTGTAAAGGAATGCCTCAGTGGTTCAGAACAGTCGTTCCCTATGTATTGATCCCTGGGAACAATTTCTCAGAAATCCTAAAGTAATGCCTTTATCCTTTAACTTAATTAAAATGAAATAGAGGTTTATTTTCAGGTAGGCAAAGAATAAGTGAAACTTTTTGTTTTTGGAAATGATGCGTTGCCAGCAGTTTCTGCATGGAAAAAAAGAGAAAGAAATCATGATGTGGATGAGGTTATAATTTATTGAGTGCTTATCATGTGCCAAGCACTCAAAACAACCCTGTGAAGTAGATGGCAGTATCATCCCAATTTTATAAGTACTTCGTCTTGTGGTCCCTTTGTTTCAATTCAACAAAGAAACTCAAAGTATTGAGTCCTGCAACAGGCGAGGCTGGGGCTGCAGTAGGGAGATGAGTCTGGGAGAGTGGCCACTCTCGAGGGCGCATTCAAACCTAACCAAGAGACTTAAGGCAAACGCAAAGAAATTAGATTTAAACCACTTCAGAGGTTGAGGGAATGTAATGCTTTTAGGAAGAGGTGGCATGGGGATTTTTGATCCGCAGAGATGAAGGCAGGGGAGGGCATCACAGGTAGAAGGAACAGTATGAGTAAAGACTCAGACCCAGGAGATGGCAGGGTGATATGACAGAAGACAGGACAGGACCAGGCCATAGAGGATTCTGCACATGGTGGGTTTGAACTACATGCTGCAGGCAGTTAGACCCAGGAAAGGTCCCCTGCCCTGAGTCATAGCAAATACACGAGCTGGAAACCTGAGAATAACAATAATAATACTCACTGGCACTTATTCAGTCCTTTCTATTCTAGGGACCCTTCTAAGGGCTGACATATATTAATTCATCCAAGACTCACAACAGCCCTACAAGCTACATTATTCCCATTTTGTGAATGAAGAAATTGAGACACAGATTAAGCTTCTTGCCCAAAAGTCACACAGCCTGCAAGTGGTAGAGCTGTGATTTTAACTCGGATAAACTGATTGCATCTGCTCAACCACTAAGCTTCCAAGGGTATGCCACTTCCTTCTCCTCCCTTATCCTTCCAGCCTTTACAAGCGCACATTAGTCACTTCCTATCAGCCCTTGTCCCTGCCACAAAGTATCCCTTGGTCTGGAGTGGAAACTGACATTTTCTCTCCATCCAGTCCTTCACAAAGTCCTGCCCATTCTACTTCCTCTGCTCATGATATTGTCACCTCCTTTCCTACCCTACCGTCACTGCCTAAAATAAGGCCTCATCAGTTCTCCCCTGGACCACCTCATTAGCCTCCTAACCAACCAGGACTCCCAGTCTCTCCCCATCCTCTGCAGCCAGAGTGATTGTGTCACTTTCCAATTTAATCCTACCACTCCTCTGTCTAAATTCCATACTCTGCTCCCCATCACTGTCAGGACAAAAATCTAAATTCTTAGGTCCTTTATGCCCAATCTTACCATCTCTTCTGCTTCATCTCCTGCTGTCCTCCCACCCGCTCCAGTCACATCATAGTGCTAACAGGTTTTGTATACTCAAGCCCTTCTGAACCTCCCTGCTGTTTCCCTACCAGCTTGGGAGCTTCCTGGGGGCTGAGCCCACACCTTATTCATCGTATCCACCCCACTTATCAGACTGGGTGGTAACCGGGTGCCTGGATAAATTATGTTTTGATTTACCTGTGTCTAAAGAGTTTCATGGGGGATCCTTGTTCCTGTCTATTAGTTCAACAAACATGGGGACCTCCTGTGTCGCAGATGTGCTCCAGGTGCTGGTACACAGGGGTAAGGGAAAGGGCATGGGTGGAGCTCGCAGTCTAGTGTTCAAATCTGAACTGGCGTGTGTGTTCAAGGGTCTGAGCAAAGCGGCAGGAGGGAGGTAGGACCATGGTTCTCTTGTTCACTGCTACATGCCCAGTGTTGAGAAGAGTGCCTGGCACCAAAGGGACATCCTGAAATTCGTGGTTGAGTGAATGAATTTGGCATCATTTGCTGCTTTGTCAGCTGTGGTTAAGTTTCCTTGAACCTCATGAGATTGATTGAGAACAACTTCCTTAAAGAAGTTTCAAAGTACGATAACCTTTTCTCTCAGTACACATCCTCACAATGGGAACACTGTAAGCTCAAGTTCATGAGTTTGGATTTCTCTCCCCACAGTGTGAGGTCTAATGCCGCCTTGCTGTACACACACCCGTGCGCATGCGCACACGCATCCTTGCTTACACTGCAAGTAAGTCTTGTGGAGTCTGATTGGGATCTGCTCAGGACACAGTGGCCTTTGGCTGTCAGAGACGCTGATAGCATCTCGAGACACTGCACTGTCTGCATAAAACCTCTGCAGATGCTTCCCTCATGGAATGCGCTGAGAGAGGCCCCCTCTGATTATGGGAACTTTCCCACTGCATTCCGTGGGGCAGGAAGCTGACCCCCAAAGTCTAATTCCACAGTCCTTACTCAAGCAAAATTCCTTTCAGTAGGACCAAATGTGTTTGTGTGCAAACACTTACACATTTAAGGAAGCAACTCATTTAAAAAAAACTTCAAGATGGACATTTATTAGGAAGGAAAGACCTATTTAATATTAATATTCAGTACTGCTTACTGAAAAAAATTAGCATTTTATGGCATATGATGTAGTCTCTATGCTCTATCTCATTTGACAGCTCAGTCTCTTCCTCTATTTGAAAAACGACTGTTAGGATAACCTTATGCGGGGTTACTGATTTAAGTAAGCCCTTAGGTGTTTTCTCAGCGGCCAGACATCCACACACTGGCCTGACTAGACCCAGCTTCAACTCACTGGTGACAGCTGATGAGCTCAGTGCATGAGATAGCCCAGCTGCACAAGGCAGAGCAAGGGAGGCCAGTGGAAACTTGGGTGGGATTGGACAATAACTAGAAGTCAGCTCTGGGTCTCAGGCTCCCCTGTGATGTGTGTGAAGGCCAGTATCAGGACACAGTACAAGGTTACTTTTATTTGGGATACTTGTAAGAATGTGGCCAATTTGAAGAGCATATGGTAATTGTATCTTTATTACAGATTGCTGACCCTGTTGTAGAGTATTCCATGTCAATTACCCACCCAGGCACACCGCCATCCCTCTTGGAATAGCGAGGGCAGGTGCCACACGGGGGACGGACTGAGTTCTGAAGGGTGGTGTGTCTTGTTTACAGTCTCCGCAGCTGCGCGGTGTCCTGAGCCTTTCTGATAGCAATGGCAGCTGTCTGTGCACACAGCCTGGGCTGCTCGGGCTGGCAGCGTCACACCAGTCCTGCCATGTGGCACTGTGTGGCATCAGACTGCCTGAATCGGCTGGCAGAAAACACCTCAAGCAGAGCACCTTGGCCCAGGGCCTGCTTTGACTTAGGGAATGAGCACATGTTTCATCAGGAAAGGGCAGGAGGCCTTTATGTGACCCTATGAGCTGCTGTGTTCTAGACTGCGGATACTGTGCCTCAGTTTCCTCATCCTTAAAAAGCGGAGGTGATAACAGCTTCTACCACACAGGTGAAATGTGTAAACCTAGTGTCAGCTATTTTGAAGGCTGCTTTCCTTCCTTTCTCTCTCCCTGTCCACCTACCCCCAACCCAACCCCCAGCCCTTCCATCATTTTCTTTTTTTCTTTTTCACTTTCTGACCTCAATCACAGGATAATTTTTTTCATCCAAAGACACTGCATGCAACACAGTTTGTCTTCTCTCTCTGAAACTAATCAGACTTTGACCAAAGTAGTCATCATTTTCTGCAGACAACTGGGCCACGCCTCCCTGAAAAATCTGCCTCTAGTTCTATGGTGATTTTAATTTGAAGTAACTATTTAGGTGGGTTTATTGCTCACTAAACTCTTCGGATTGGAAGAGAAGAACATGTTTTTTGTTCATTTTGTTCTCCAGCACTGGCCCAGAGGAAGTCTCAAAAAAGATTCATGTCTGGATGAGGAGAAAATAGATCCACCTGGGCTTATTCTAGGGTTCCTGACCAAGGTGAGCCAATTAACAGTGCTGCAGCCTCCTGTTGAAAACCCAGTAACCAGTAAGCCAGATAGCCTGACTATGTAGGTTTTTTAAAGCTTATTGAAGTATTAAAATTGGCCTGCAGACCTTTATTACTGTTTATGAAGCTTTTTAGGAATCTGTGTATACCAGTTTGGAACCACTCTTTAGGCCAGTGGTGATGTATGGAAATACTGTATTCAGATTAAATTTAAAGTACATTTTCAAGAATAATTTTAAGTAAGTATATTTAAAATTGTTGTCATGTGACATTAGGTCTGGAGCACATTTTTATTTATTTATTTATTATTTATGTAGTTATTTATTTTGAGACAGAGTCTCGCTCTGTTGCCTGGGCTAGAGTGCCAGGGTGTCAGCGTAGCTCACAGCAACCTCAAACTCCTGGGCTCAAGCTATCCTGCTGCCTTAGCCTTTTGAGCAGCTGGGACTACAGGTGCACCACCACACCTGGCTAATTTCTCTATTTTTAGTAGAGACAGGGTCTCGCTGTTGCTCAGGCTGGTCTCAAACTTCTGAGCTCAAGGGATCCTCCTGCCTCAGCCTCCCAGAATGGTAGGATTACAGGCATGAACCACCACACTGGGCCCACATTTTTATTATAACAGTTTAATTCTTAGGTCAAATAGTAATTCTGTGGCTTAGAACACCATTTGGGTGACTGACTGGTTAAGTCCAGGGAAATTATAATACAGAAAATTTTGTTGGTATGGAATTTGGTATCTCATATTAACAAACCATTAATGTTAGCTAATACAAAGACTGTTTTTACTATATGTCAGAGACTATTTTAAACGTGTTAATCCTTACAACAATTAGTTTACCATTATTAGCATCCTCATTTTGCAATGAGAAAATCGAGGCAACAGGAAGGTCAGTGACTTGCAAAGGTTATGCAGCTTGTGAGCAGTGGGGTGCCTGGCTTTGGAACTAGTCCTCTTGGCCACCATGTTCTGCTGCCTTTGAATTGAGACGTAATAGACCTGGTGCCAATTCTCAGCTCTGCCATGTCCTAGCTGTGTAACTCTGGACAAGTCATTCAAACTTCTTGTGCCTAGATTCTCACTTTTAAAATAACTGCACTTCCTTGTAAGGATTGTTGCAAAAATTAAGCAGGATTATGCATGTCACATGTGTAACACAGTGCACTGCATGTTCAGTAAGTGTACTGTGTGCACTTATTCATAAGATGTAATGACAAAATCCCAGGCCCTCACAGAGCCCAACACCAAGTTCACTAGGCCTAACACCCGCGTCTATGATGCCCTATGTGGCTTCATGCCAACCTAGTTTCCACAGGAATTAAGATGGATATTTTTTGAGTTTGAATTATTTTGCCTCAAGAACTATCTACAAAGTTCTCAAGTCACCCTAACTGAATTCTATCACCATGCTTTTGAATCCTTGATCAAGGCCAGCTTTATGTCATAGGTTAGATTTGAAGTAAAAAGATATATGTATCCCACCCCCAGCCTTTCCGTGTGGCACAGTGACCAGCTGGTTCATCTCTGTTTTGAGCACTACTCTCTCACTGGGAAACCCCTCTAAATTGCCAATACCCGTGAGAGGAATAGCATCAATCCCTGACATATTCATGTGAATTGGTTTATCACATCCTTTCTCAGTGCCAGGATAGCCATGAGGGTGAATTTGGGGCAGGGTTCAGGAAGAGAAGAGCTAAAGTGGAGGATGGTCAGGGAGCAGAGGAGGGTCAAAAAGGAGAACTGAAAACAAATTTGGCCCACCATGGGTGACAAAAAGGAGTGTCTGGAGACCCATGGCAATTTTGTTCTGAGCTTTTTCTGTTCTTGACTCTTGGGATTTTTATTAGAGAATGTAGTGTATACTTCCTACTGTATGAGTCCTTTCTCAAATAAGTGTCAGTGTGCAATCATTGTGGTGCAAACTTTGCAAATCATACCTGTAATACCATGTCAAGTATTTGGACTAAAGGACCCCAAGGCAGTCTTTTTGGGCCTTCATGATTTTGGTATCTATCAACTATCTTCAAAAGCTGTTTAAGGTGGTAGTTGTTCTTTAAGTTATTATTTTCCTCTATGTAATTATAAATGCTATTGGAATACAGTAAGGCCTAAATCTATTATAAAGATGTTCTTGTATATATTGTGGTTATTACTTGCAATAATAATTATAATGTGTAGTTTATCTTAAGTCGTTGGATGAAAATGTGCCATGCTTTCATTGTAACAGTCCCGTTGAGTCCCATGGGCTATCGAGTGCTGTGTTAATTTCAGAAATGGTTTTGGTTGCTCACAGTTTTGTTGTTGGTTTTGGTACTGGAACTTCCCCTTTGAGAGCTCCATGTGTGCTTGTGCTGGTGCTTGGTCCAAACCAAACAAGACCTGTGATTATTTAAAGAAGCTACTTTGACTCCACAGTCCATTCATCCTTTTCAGATACAAAAATAACACATTGTTTTATCTATGAGTATAAGAATCCATTTTCAAAGGAAATAAAAAGAGCAGACAGTTTCCTTCCTGACTAATTCATGAACCTCTTCAAATCTGTTAAACATAGTCACAGACACAACTTGTTTGCTTGGTTTCATTTTCTAAACTTAATTTGACAAGATAGGTCAGTGTGAAGGGTCCCTATGCATCTAACAGGAAACCAAGTCTAACTCTAGGGAATGTTTCAGAGCCACCAAGGTGATGAGAACAACAGTGACTGTAGAGTTAGAATCCAATTTCAACTATAAAATCACTGAGCAGGTACCACATTCAACGGCTGTGAACAGCACCCAGGGATCGAATTGTAACTCAGTGAGCCCGAAGTCCTTCAGCCCAAGACACTGCCCCTGCCTCCTACACGCAGGCTTTCCTAGGAGCCGCATAGTACCAATTTTGAAAAATTCTTTCTATTCAAAATTATATCCTTACATGGGGCTGACACCTGCCTCCTGGACACTTCACCACCATTTCCTTTCCTTGGTTCTAGTAATCTTTTCTGGTGTGTCAAAGAATAAGTTAAATGCTTCCTGTCTCAGAAAGATCCTTAGGTGTTTGAAGAAAACAATCATGTCACTCCCAAGTCATCTCTTTTTTAGACTAAATATCCTAATTTTCTGGCACTATTCTATCATAACCCTATCCAGGACATGGCTGCGTTTATTTATATTTCTCTTATAAATGACCACAATATTCCAGGTGTAATTCGATGATTGCAGATTATGTAATCTGTTTTCTCAGCTAATTACAATTTTTGAGCAAAGAAGTTGATACAGCCATCACTCTGAGAGCAGGTAAAACATTTATAAAAGAGAGCAAGGGAACAGGCCAAAAAACTATAAAAAGCGGAAACAAGAACTCAGTAAGCATGGCAGTTAGGAGCAATAGGGGTAAAAAGAAGGACACACACACACATATCTGTATATGTATGTTTATAGTGTCTACATCCGCCTTGCAAACTGCACCATTTCTCTCAGTGATTAATCCCACATGAGGAAAAGAGGCCATGCGTGAGTCCTAAGTACCAATTCCTCAGAAAATTCAATGGACTGGCCAATAAGAACTATTTAGAATTACTTAGACTCTGCTGTTGCCAAGGAGAATATCCAGGCAGAGGGTCCACGGTTGCCACATAATTCACTGCCTTGTACACCTGGCCAGTGCGACACCCTATGATGCCCCTCCTGGAAGTCAAGTCACATGGCATATTCTTTTTTGTCTCTGTGAGCTCCTTGAGCCCTTATTAGTAGCATTGTGTAGTCTGTATTGTACAAACTAGTATGTCTACCCTTAGGAGGAATTCAAAATGTTTGGTGATCTGGTTCATGTGCACCTTAATCTTTCTTCAACTAGATTTTCAAAGCACACTGAGAGCAGGGATCGTGGCTAACACTTCCATATCCTGCATAGTCCTGGGAAAACAAATAAGTTGTCAACAACTCATGGAATGTGGCTTCTCTCTCTTGCCCTAAACAATGTATTTCTTTTTTCTGACTTTAAGTGGTGGTTTTCCAAATAGACTAATCCAACAAACATTTATCAAGCACTCTGGAATAGGAAAGTGAGCAATAAACAACGGTAAGCGTTGTGTTAAAGGTACGTCCGGAGTGTTACAGGAGTGCAGAGGGAAAACGATGGCGAGACAGGAGATCAGGCATGGAGAAAGTGACGCAAGAGCAAAAGCGGGGTGAGGAGGATTGCTCAGGCAGAGCAAGTTGGGAGGGAAGGCTTTGCAGACATGAGGAAGGAGACGTGCGAAGCAGAGAGGCAGGGAGGAGCCGTGTGCAGGGACTCCCACATCACTTAGCTGCAGCTGGGGGCGCGTGGGCAGGGATAAAAGAGGATCCTGGAAAGGGAGCCTGCAAGGACCTGTGTGCCTGGAGGAGGTAACAGGCCACCAGGAACCACGCGAGATTTTAAAGCGTGAAGTAACAGGTCATAAGATGAGTTGTTGAAAAGATCACAGTAGATCGAGGGCATTAGACTGGAGGAGGGTGAGGGGAGACTGGTTTGCAGGCTGAGAGATGCTGTCAAGAGACGATAAGGGTCAGGACATGTGCAATGACAGCTGGTAGGGGCAATTCAAGTGACAATTATCCCTACTTCCTCAAGAGGAAATGACATAGGTTGATAGAAACTTTTAGAAATTATCAGTAATGCGGTATTCTGACTTTTCAGAAAAGCATAATGTTAGTGGGAAAAAGAATTGGTGTAGGAAATCTAGAGGTATGTAGAGAGAAAACCAAAATAATAGGATAACTGCAAGAGTGCTTTTGCTCTACTTTCTACTAAGCTCTTGTAGACAACTGTCTCAGGCACTCAGGAATGAGAAGAGTGGAGAAAGGGTGGAAATATTCTGATATTTACACAGATACAGACTTGAGGCTCAGCCTTACCATGTGTTTATTGTGTGACTTTAAGCAAGTTATTTAACCTGTTTGAGTCTCCATCTTCCTCTCTGTAGACTGAGGATGCTTCTATTTATTTCTTTGGATTCTTACAAGGTTAACAGGATTAAATATGCCAAATGTCTAGCACAGTGCCTGTGCGTAAAGGTACTAACTAAATAGGTTTCCCGCTAAGTGCTGGGCATGGGTCTGGGATACAAAGATATGTCAGAGAGTTCCTGCCTCAAAAGGTTTACAAATCAGTAGGTAAGAGAAGCATATCAATGCCAAAATAAAAATAAAATGCAGAATAAAATACATACTGACTAATGATCCTAGAACCATGGAGTGAGAGAGCAGAGTGTCTAACTGAGCTGTTCATCCTGGAGGCTATCACAGGGTAGAAAGCATGTAAACTGGCCTTAGAGGATAAGGAGCATTTGGCCGGAGTGCTGGAGTGGGGATGGAGCCTGGACAAAGGACATTCCAGGCTGTGTTAGCATCACTAACAAAGGCCAGGCTTGGCATTATGTGGTGACAAAAGTACTGGCTCTTATCCAATCTGGGAGGCCCACAGTGCCGCTGATCTGGCCTTGGCAGTGAGAGAATAAGAGCAGGCCTCCTGGAGAGCAGGCTTATGCAAACAGAAGAGTGGTGGTCTTGACTGGTGGGCAGAAGAAACTCACAGACCAGCTGTTGTAAAGCACAATTTTAAGCAAAGTGGCTTCTGAGAAACCCAGATCAGCCTGGCAGGAAAGGGGAAGGGAAAGGAAGTCTTTGGGAAGACCTACTAAGTTGGACAAATGTCTCTGCTCCATGCCAGGGCTTTTCCCAAGCCATCAGATGTCCCCTCACATTCCCTGGTAGGGAAGAGAGGAACAGGTATGTGACAAGGAAGGTGGCCATCAGTGGGGCAAGGTCCGGTTTTTCACCTTGCGTCTGCCATCACCTGGTTGTATGATTTAGGTCAGTTATTTCAGACCTCTCTGACGGTTTATTAACAACTGCTGTGTGTATCTTACGGGGTTGTTGGGAAGATGTCAGGGAAACCACTGTTTGCTTTGAGGCTCAGGGAGGCCTCCTTGCTCTCTCTGGCCTCATGCAGTCACTCCTGAGCCATGCTGTGGTCCTTGTTATAAGACCGATTTGAGGAAGGAGGTGTTAAAGAGATGCACACTTTAAGCTGTTTTCCTCATGTGTGAGCAGAAGGATCAAAGGTATTTTGAGGCCAGGCGCGGTGGCTCACGCCTGTAATCCTAGCAGTCTGGGAGGCCAAGGCGGGCAGATTGCTCGAGGTCAGGAGTTTGAAACCAGCCTGAGCAAGAGCGAGACCCTGTCTCTACTATAAATAGAAAGAAATTAATTGGCCAACTAATATATATAGAACAAAAAATTAGCCAGGCATGGTGGCGCATGCCTGTAGTCCCAGCTACTCGGGAGGCTGAGGCAGCAGGATTGCTTGAGCCCAGGAGTTTGAGGTTGCTGTGAGCTAGGCTGGCGCCATGGCACTCACTCTAGCCTGGGCAACAAAGTGAGACTCTGTCTCAAAAAAAAAAAAAAGTATTTTGAAACAAGAATCATTTGGGAGACAAACAGGAATATTACTAGAGCTATTTGGAAAATGCATTTTCTGAAATCTTTTACTTTTTCTGAAAGTATAGATTTGTGATAGAGTAGTTTCAGATTTTCAGGAGACTCTACAATCATATCCCTGTAAAATGAATGGAGATAATGTTCTGTTTTAAAAGAGTCTTAATTCTCAGAGGTATACTGTTTAAGCAATGTAAATTTCCAAGAAGTTTAGAAATAAAGCATATTGCCTTCCTCCCAGTTCCTCCTGAGAAATTCTTGCATATTCCGCAGTCTGCTGAGTAGTGTTCAGAAATAGGCTGCTGGACACATTTCTTCTTTTCTGGTAAAACACCAACATACCATAGATACTTACATCTAAGAGGTACTTACATCTAAGGGGTGCCAATTTGACATTTTACAATGCTGGAAATTTTTTGTTTTGGATGGTTTTTAGCATTGGAAATTTGAAACTGAAGTCTAAACTATTTTCTGAGTGGAAGCCACGTGGTCCCAGCCAGAGTAGGACGAGGCCTCTTTGTATTTTGTTGCTCGTTGAACTGTCTGAGGCCTATAAAGAGGAAGCACTTGGAATATTTTTCTTAAATGTGGTGTGTTTATTATATGTTGCTTCTCTCTAATAATATTTTATAGCCTACTTCATTTTAAAAACCTGCTTATGAAAACATTTGGAATAGCAGCGTCTGTCTAACTTCTGGGAATTAGAAAAGGAAAGCAAATTAGAAAAGGAAAGCAATTTCCAGTGTGTCTGCCTCCCCCCCCAGCAATATTTTCTTCCTTCTCTCACAGGTATGGGCACTCTGGCCATTTTCTGTGGGTCAGTATAATCACACTGTCAGCAGCTAGGGTTCCTTTCTTCTGGAACTGCTTCTCCTACAGAGACTGTGTTCAGATGCGGGCCCTCGAGGATGGCCAGCCAGTGTCTTCCCCTTCTGCCTCGCCAGACAGCACCAGACAGTCCCTTCCCGGAGGGGGAGGGCTGGGGGAAGGAGGTCAGGGAAAGGAACAGACTGGAGCAGGCAGCAGGAGACTGGGAGGTGGAAAGTTAAACAAACAGGGAAATACATGTCTGACCAGTTTCTTGTTGCTTTCTTAAGCAGCTGTTTACCTTGAACAGTGAGGTATGCTGAACTTTCCACAGAGCCCTTCTGGTTGGTGGCTTTGCAGTGATAGACGCCTTCATCCTCTTCTGTGACTCTTTCAATAAATAGCGTGCTGCTTCCTGGTCCTAAAATAATTCCTGAGGAGTGAGATGTTTAGATTAGTGGGCCTGGGTGACAAACAAAAACAGCTACTTCTGTAACACAAGCATTCTGCATTCAGACAAGGAAATCCGAGCTTTAGTTAACCTGGGTCAGGGCTGCTTATTTGTTTGCTCCTGGTCCAGGCTTTCTAACAGCACCTTTGCCACCCAGCAGAGCTGTGACCCCAGCTTGGAGACACAGAGCCACTCACTGTGAAGAAAGGAATGAGAGGGAGCGGCCACACCCCAGTTGCAAGTTGTAGGTACCAAGAAGGTAGCATAGCTAATAATAACAGCTGCCATTACTTGATGGCCACTGTCTGCTAGGCACCACGTGACACACTAGTCATATCTTGACATTTACAGCCACCCTGGCAAGGTAATATTGTCTCCCTTTTACAAATGAGGAAACTGAGATTCCGCAAGGTCAAACTGCTCAATAATAAGGAAACAACTCTATTTAACTTGACCAATTTGCAATTTGACTGAATGTACATTTGTGGAATATGGGCCAAAGGAAATTATGTTTCATCTGTTATGTGGCCTGGTGAGGCAGTATGGCACAGTGGGGACAAGGAGGTAGGGCTGTTTTAATCTGTGCCTTACTTACCACTTTAAGCTTTGTCACTTTAGGCAAGTGACTTAACCTTCCTAAGTTTCACTTTCCTCTATTTTGAAAATGAAAGCAGTTTTATAAGTGAAAAAATAAATGGCAAGCGCATGGGACTTGGTAAGTGCTCCATAAACACAAGCTCAAGTATTGCTACAGAGCATGGGATGATGGAAGGAGCCCCATGGATTTTCAGACCCCTGAAAAGTTTCAAGACCTAGTAGCTTCAACACCTACTACTATCACCAAGTATTTATTGAGTATTTACTCTGGCATCAGTCTGTAATACAGATAGCAGGCCAAGACCTGGGCAAGCTAGGACATAGTATCTGCTGAAGAGAGAAAATTAATTCATACCAAACACACATATATACATTCTCTCTCTCATACACACACACAACACTCACACACATACCTGCAAACAGAAAATGTTAATGGATGAGAATGAATAATGCAGCACAGTATACTCAATTAAGTACAAAGCCTGGTGCAGGGAAGGAGATCAGTAAGGAAGGGGTACTCTGGGAAGGCTGCATAGAAGAGGTGGCCTTTGAGCAGAGGTTTGAAGGATTATCAGAGGTTAAAGTGAGAAAGAAGGCATGAGAAAAGGCATGATGTGGAAATGAATATGCATTGAGTACTTATTCTGGAATAGTGATCAAGTAGGCCTGACCAGACCATAGGCCATATTTTATTAGTTTAACTAGTTTATATTTCCCTTTATTATAAAAGATATACTCAATATAGAAAACTCGAGAAGTATTTGAAAGCGTGAAACATTTAATATTACAAAGTTATAGTAATCAAAACAGCATAGTACTAGTATAAAAACAGACACATCAGCCAATGGAATAGGATAGAGAGGCCGGAAATAAACCCAAATATCTACAGTCAATTGATTTTCAACAAGGTGCCAAGAACACACAATGAGGAAAGGACAGTCTCTTCAATAAATGATGTTGAGAAAACTGGATATCCACATATGGAAGAATGAATATGGACCCTTATCTCAGTCCTTATACAAAGATCAACTCAACATGGATTAAAGACTTGGTAAGATCTGAAACTGTAAAACTACTAGAAGAAAATGTAGAGGAAAACTCTGTGACATAGGTTTGGGCAGAGATTTCTTGGATATGACACCAAAAGTACAGGCAATGAAAGAAAAAATAGACAAATGGGATTGCAATAAACTAAAAAGCTTCTGCACAGCAAAGGAAATAATTAACAGAGTAAAGAGACAACCCACAGATTGGGAGAAAATATTTGCAAATCATACATCAGATAAAGGGCCAATATCCAAAATATACAAGAAACTCAAACTCTCAATAATACGAAAACAACCCTATTTAAAAATGGCCAAAGGAATTGAACAGACATTTCTTAAAAGAAGACATACAAATGGACAACAGATAATATGAAAAAATGCTCAATATTTCTAATCATCAAAGAAATGCAAATCAAAACCAAGTAAGATATATCAACAGAGTAGAGCCAGCTTAAAAAAAATATCCAAATGAGATAGCACTTCACGTTTTTGTTAGATTGTCTATTATCAAAAAAGATGAAATATAACAAGTGTTGCTGAGGATGTGGAGAAGAGGGAACCATCATACGCTATTGGTGGTATTGTAAATTAGTGCAGGCATTTTGGAAAGCAGCATGGAGATTTCTCCAACTAAAAATAGCATTACCATATGATCTAGTAATCCTGCTACTGAGTAGATACCCAAAGGAATTGAAATCAGTATGCCAAAGAGATGTCTGCACTCCCGTGTTCACTGTAGCATTATTCATGATAGTCACGTAAGTGTCCATCAATAGATGAATAGATTTAAAAAATGTAGCATATATTTTATATACACAATGGGATACTATTCAGCCTCAAAAAAACAGGAAATTCTGTCATCGACAACAACATGGATGAACCTAGAGGACATTATGTTAAGTGAAATAAGCCAGACACAGAAAGACAAATACCGCATGATCTCACTTATATGTGCAATATAAAAAAGTCAAACTCATAGAAGCAGAGAGTGGAATAGTGATTACCACAGGCTGGGGAGGGGGAGGTGGACAGGGAAAGGAGAGACCTTGGTTATGGGTACAAAGTTATGCTTAGATAGGAGGAATATATTCTGGTGTTCTATTACACAGCAAAGTGTAGTTTAATGTATATTTCAAAATAGCTAAAAGAAAGGATTTTAAAGTTCTCACCGTGAAGAAATGACATTTGAGGCGATGGTTATGCTAATTAGTCCGATTTGATCATTCCATATTGTATACATGTATTGAAACATCATATTGTACCCCATCAGTATATACAATTATTTGTCAATTTAGAGAAATATAAAAAACCTACAAACTACAAACTCCTACAATCTTACCTCTCCGATGTTCTTCCTTTGGTATATTTATTTATTTATTTTTGAGACAGGGTTTGGCTCTGTCGCCCAGGCTAGAATGCAGTGGCATCATCATAGCTCACAGCAACCTCAAACTCCTGGGCTCAAGCAGATCCTCCTTCGTCAGTCTCCTGAGTAGCTGGGACTATAGGTGTGCACCACCACACCCAGCTAATTTTTCTATTTTTTGTAAAGATGAGGTCTTGCTCTTGCTCAAGCTAGTCTCAAACTCCTGGCCTCAGCTTCCCAAAGTACTAGGATTACAGGCATGAGCCACCGTGCCTGGCCTGCTTTTTCTTATTTAGGTTTTTAATCTATCTGAATTTTCTTTGGGGAAGGGATATGTGTATGGTATGAGGTAAGGATCTAATTTTTACCATATACACAGCCAATTATCCCAGCATCATTTATTGAATAATCTGTTCTTTTCCCACTGAGTTGTGGTGCCAGCTCCGTCAGATACTAAGTTTCCATATATTTATTTGTGGTTCTGTTTCTAGGCTGTGCATTTGTTCACAAAGACCTCTATTTATCTATCCCTGTACCACAACTTTTAAATTATGATGGCCTGATAATATATCTTGATATCTGGTGTGGCCTGACCACATCTTTTTCAAAATGGTCTTGACTGTTATTGGCCCTTCATGCCTTAATATGAATTTCAGGTTCAGCTTGTAAAATGCTGTAAAAAATACTATTGGGATTTTGAGTGGAATTCTACTGAATTTATATAATAATTTAGGGGAAACTGTCATATTTGCTTTTGGATTGAATAATATGAAATTGTCAGTATTTCAGCCTACAAAAATGGCAATATGGTTCTACCTAATAATAAATGTTCTGTCTAAGAATGTCAAGTATCTTTGAGTTATTTAGGTCTTCTATAGCATTTAATAGTTTTATGATTTCTCATTAAATATCTTGCTTATCTTTAATTATATTTATTCCTAGATATGTTGTAATTTTTGTTGTTATGTAAAATGTTACAGGGTTCTCTGAAGGGTCACTCTATCTGAGTTTTCTCTTTCTTTGGATATTAGACATTAGAACTAATATGAAGAACTTTGTGTTGCTGAGATACTTTAATTGTAGGCCTGCTTGCTTCTAAAGGGATAGCCTAATTCATTTCCACGTGCTTATTTGTGTCTCTCCCTGGCTTCTGACACTGCATACAGATTCTTCAACTGCTAAAAACATAATTCCTATGGAAACTCATCATTTATTTCTCTTTAACATAAGACGCTATATCAGATTGAACCAAATAGGCATAGATCAGAACTTGCAAAGATAGATGGCTTCTGGGGCTGGGCACGTAACACAAATGAGTTGAGGGTGAGATAATGCGAGGGGGACTGTGACTATGGAGCATAGAAAGCCTCTCTCCGTCTAAAATTGGAAGCCTCTACTTAGCTTGGGAATTTGGATATTTGAGTCCAGTATTGTCTTCTGAGTTTTAGAGAGAAGGCAGAAATATGAATTTTTTATGCTAAACCTCATGATTTTTAAATATTGGAACAAGATCAACTTATATACACTAACTGTGAGGGGCAATAAAAACATGTCATGTATGCTGCATAGATTAGACACAACTTTGACTTAGGGGATGTACATGGGGATACGCTTTTATATTTTTATTAAGCAAGGACCTTCGTGATCTGGCCCCTCCCCATTCCCCCAGCTTCTGTGCCTATTATATCCCTAAATGTGTCCTTGATATGAGCCATGCTGATCTATTCACAGTTCATGTTAAGGCTCAGGGACTTTGCACATATTCCCTTGGCACATGGTTAACATTTACTTGTCCTTTAATATTCAGCTGAAGGATTAGCTGTTCTGGAAAGCATTTTCTGATTCTCTTAGATCTCTTCTCTGTTACTCCCATATTACCCTGTGCATGCCTCTAACCTGGTACTTACCATTTTGTAGCAACTTTCTTATCTGCCCTCTGCACTGTGGGCTCCCGGAGAATGCTAACTCTGCCTAATTCATCACTGAGTCCTCAGTGTCTAGTGCTGTGATGACAGACAGCTGATCTTCAGTAAATGAGAAAATGACCAAATAAATGAAGACAAAGGAAAATGGAATAGAGGAAGTGAAGTAGGGGAGTGAGCTTCGCAATACCTGCTGAATATTGTGAAGCTAAGCTTGTCATTAATGCTAACTCTCTATGTGGTAATATTGACTGATGACCTGTAGCATGTCCAGCTCTCCTCAGAATTTATAAAATTGCATGTGAGTTAATTTTGTCTTCTTAAGGTTCTAAAAGTCCCAGTTCCTGGAGCTTAGAAATGTAGTAAACTCAGGTGGTTTCATGGGCTTACTAAGACAGTAGCCCCAAAGGGATAAGTAAAAATTTACACTGGGCTATATTTTAGGAACCTGTCATGTACTCCATAGTATGTGATGATGAGACTCAGTGCAAGGACCTGAATTACCTACTGGGTTGGTTGCTAATGGGGGTTGTGGGATCAGTTTGTGACTTTGTTTGGTCTATACATGTATCCCTGGGATGTAGTCTAAATTTTCAATGTGTCCAACCCTTTTAATTGTCCAGGAACTTTGAAAAAAATTTTATTTCTTTCCATTATACCTTGAGGTGAAGGACAGTCTTGGCATTTTACATATGAGCACCATATTACCCAGGGAAGATCATGGAATATAATTTTAATCCAATTTACCATTAAGTAAATAAATCTGTAGAGCTTTTCAATTCCCCTATTTGATTAAATAAATGTACATCAAGTGTTTACCTCCTGTTCCTTAATACACACAAAGAATGACTTGTCACTTTCCTAAATTGGCCTACTTAGTATGATCAGTGACTCCTGTTTTATTGCTCTGTTGACCACCTGTACTTCTGACTCAGAGAAACTTATGTCTATCCAATTTGGCCAAACTAATCTTCATCATCAAAACTGTCTTTGTTAGTCATCAAAGTCCAATTCAGATGTCATCTCTCTCATGAAACCTCCCCTGATCAGCCATCAGGAGTGCCAATTTGTATCTGATGGATTTTTATACCACTCACCATTGCACATTTATGAATTGACTTTGTTTGTACCTTTTATGTGTACATTTTTCAAAGGTAAGGACTAAATGTTGCTTATTTTCATTTTCTCTAGAATATAACAAAGTGTCTGGCTCAGGGTAGGTAATTAATATATGTTATTAAATTTAGTAAGATAAGAGTGAATTTTGTTTGTTATTGTTATGATAGTCTTAAATTTCCAACTCAATAAGTTCTTTGAAGTTGGCACATAATATGTTTTCAATAAATGGTAGTTATGCTAATGATCATGATGTATACAGTTCTAGTACACAGTAGATAATTTTATTTTTAGGTTGGTAGCTGTGAAAGGAATTGATTAGCTAAGAACTATATCTGAACTAAGGACCAGAAGATCATAATATAGATTCAAGATGGCTAAAAAAACTAGAGGCAGGAAAGCTAGAGGCAGGATGTCTCATTTACCCCCCACAAAGGAGATTTTATATATTCAGTCAAACTTTGGGGTTTGGAAAATTATGTCTGGGGAAAAAAATCCAAGTTTAGTAAAATGGCAAAGGCTGACAAAATGGGAAAATGAATAATGATGGACCCGTTAAATGACACTAAAAAGATGAATGATTCCAATGCTTCCAAAGAAGTCACTATGGCTTCTTCCTTTCTTATTGAGAATTTCACCCTAAGATCAAGTCTCATGGGGAAGCATTTGTGAATGTAAGAAACAAAGTTGGTGAAGTGTGGGATAATTTGAGACATAGTGAAAAGCAGCCTTACCATAATAATGTGTTAGCTGGAAGAGAATTATGAGGATGTTGCAAAACATATGGTCTAAAGGAGACTTGATGGGCAATGTGATCCCTGATAAGCCTATTTGCTCTTTAGCTATGAAAAAGATAGAGAAAGAAGAGGAACACTTAGAAAAGAAAAAGATGGAAGACAGTGATGAAAAAAAGCTGTATAATCTTCCTCTCCCTATAACCTCTGAATAAGGAAAGTGCCATAAACCAAGGTCCTTTCATTTAGGATAATGTCTATTGCTTCACTAATTTAAGTTACACAAATGAGTTATGATAACAGTATAGTTTCCAAAAGCTTTCATGAAATTATAAACTGATTGACTGGAAGAGGTTCTGCTTGAAGTGAGCCCCTTGAACTGTGCCAGAAACATACATAGTTCTAAACATATAAAAATGAAAGCATTTTTTTGCCCTTTCACTATGAAGTTTGCTCTGGTTCTGATAAAGTATTTCAGGATAATTCAGGCACTTGAAATGTATCAAGTGGTGCTAACTCTATGGTTATTGGCTATAAAACCTTAGCTATTGGCCAGGTGTGGTGTAATCCCAGCACTTTGGGAGACTGAGATGGGAGGATTGCTTGAAGGCAGGAGTTTGAGACCAGCCTGGGCAACACAGTGAGACCCTGTCTTTACAAAAAATAAAAGAATTAGCTGAGTGTAGTGTCACATGCCTATAGTTTTAGCTAGTTGGGAAGTTGAGGCAGGAGGATAAGTTGAGCCTAGGAGTTGGAGGTTGCAGTGAACTATGATCATGCTACTGCACTCCAGCCTGGGCAACTGTGTGATACCCTGTCTTAAACAAGCAAACAAGGTCGGGCGCTGTGGCTCACACCTTATAATCCTAGCACTCTGGGAGGCCGAGGCGGGAGGATCACTTGAGCTCAGGAGTTGGAAACCAGCCTGAGCAAGAGGGAGACTCTGTCTCTACTATAAATAGAAAGGTATTAGCCAAACAATTAGAAATAGAAAAAATTATCTGGGCATGGTGGCGCATGCCTGTAGCCTCAGCTACCAGGGAGGCTGAGGCAGGAGGATTGCTTGAGCCCAGGAGTTTGAGGTTGCTGTGAGCTCAGCTGATGCCGTGGCACTCTAGCTCAGGCAACAGAGCGAGACTCTGTCTCAAAAAACAAACAAACAAAAAAACCAAGCAAACAAATAAACAAAAACCCCTTAGGTATCAATTAGGTATATTTATAAATTGTGAACACATACATGCGTGGACACACCTACATGTCACACACATATGCACACACCCTTGCCCCGAAAAATTCTTGTGGTATGTTCTGATTTGCTATAGCCTGTCTGCAAAGTTAGATCCATTCATACTGCAGGATATAAACATTCATCTATAGTGGCCTTTCTGTGTATGATGAAGTAGCAATTCTAATTTTAAGACAGGGAAATACTGTTGCACTATATAAGAGGTTAAAGTCAAAAAAGTGTTTCTCTATCGCTAGAGGAATAATTAAATCATTTATGGAATATATATCATATTACTGTGTATGGCTACTAAAAAGAATGAGGTAGAACAATATGTATTGACATAGAAAGACCTCCAAGACATAATTCAGAAATGATAAAGGCAAATCATAAAATAATACATATTGTATGATTTTAACTCAAACTTTGTCTCAGAGATGCTGGCTTTCCCATACAAGCCCACTACCAGTCATTCAGTATAATCAATTATCTTATTTTATTTTCATCACAGCAGTTAATATTATCTGATTGTATACTTTATACTTATACAGTAGTCCCCCCTTATCCATGGTTTCAGTTTACTGCAGTACAAAGATATTAAATGGAAAATTAATTCATAAGCTTTAATTGCACCCCATTCTGAATGTTGTGATGAAATCTTGCATTGTCCCACTTTCCCACAGGAGATGAACCCTCCCTTTGTCCAGTAGATCCATGCTGTAGATGCTACCCACCCATGAGTCACTTAGGAGCTGGCCTGGTTACAGATTGACTGTGGCGTATCACAGTACTTGTGTTCTAGAATCCCTTATTTGAGTTAATAATGGTCCCAAAGCACAGGAGTAGTGATGCTAGCAATTAGGACTTGCCAGAGAGAAGCCATAGAGTGCCTCCTCGAAGTGAAAAGGTGAAAGTTCTCAATGTAATAAGCAAAGAAAAAATCCTATGCTGACGTTGCTAAGATCTACAGTAAGAATAGATCTTCCATCTGTGAAATTGTGAAGAAGGAAAAGGAAATCTGTGCTAGTTCTACTGCCACACCTCCATCTGTAAAAGTTACCTGTGATAAGTGTTCAGTTAAGATGGAAAAGGCATTAAATTTGTGGGTGGACAACATGAACAGAATTGTTTTCCAATGGATGGCAATTGGGTTTGGTGTTATCTGCAGTTTCAGGCATTCACTGGGGGTCTTGGAATGTATCTCCCATGGGTAAGGGATTATAGGGGTTTTTTTTGTTGTTGTTAAATGTATTGTCTGTATTTTAGAATGTAAATTTCAAGGTCCCCTTCTTGTTCCCAGCACCAAGTATATGCCTGTCACAGAGTTGGGTCTCAGTGAATATCTATCGAATGAATGAATGATTGAATCCCATTCGTATGTTTAAAAAGTCGCACATTTGTATATATGCACAGATATAGGTAAAACATGGAAACATCACTGACAAGATACATATCAAACAGTTAACATGTGCTGATTCTCCATAAGGGAAATTTTTCTGGTTTATTCTATTTCTGTACTTTGTGAATCTTTCACAGTAAAAATGAATTCAAGTATTACTTGTTTAATTAAAATGAATAAAATAATACTTTTAAAAACAAAACTGTAGGCCTCTTTACCATCAGCAAAGAGACACTGAGTGAAAGCTTAAAAGCTATATAGATCCAAATACTTAAACATCTGCAAAACTTTGTAGTAGTGACTATGCATAGAATGAGCAAATGTTTTTGAAGCAAGAAAAGTAGATTTAGACTTTCTGGCAATTTGCAATTATAGATTGAAGCAATAAAAGGACAAACAAAACCCATTCCATCAGAAGACTGGCCCCTGTGAGGTAGGAGTGTGTGTGTACATGATATAGAATGTATTTTCTGCATTTCAGTTTGTTTCTCAATGATGACCAACTTGAATGAGATGACTACTTAAACTAAGATACAATCTTGATTGTTTAAGGCTCCTTGATAGCAGGCGATTATGTAAAAATCAAGTTTATCATTTCATTGTGGGGGAGTGGACTTTCTTGATTTGACTTTTTCAGCAGACATTTAGAGTAATGCAAATGATGGGCTGAGTCCACTGAACAGGGTGTCTGAGAATATATTTGTTTGTGTATTTTCCTTAATTGAATTGGGCATAGTAGTGACCCCGGTTGTATGGCTGTGTATGTGTCACTTTAGGTCCTGATTAAACTGTTTTCAAGCTTGTGCTCAGGAGAAGAGATTTCCATGCAAATTCTGATCATATGAAATAGAAAAAGGTCATTTAATTATTTTGCTAAAAGATGGAGGAGAAAGTATATCTAAGGTAGTGTATGAGTTTTCCTTCTTTAGTTATCCAACCTTCAGTGTGAGGAAGAATTTGTAGGTTGGGGATTGAGACCCAATTTTAGGTACCCAGACAGTGGCTCTTAGTTCTGGGGTTGGTGTTTCTGCACAGTGTACAGTCCCTGAAAGATCCATGGGATGACTGCTAGGAAAGTATACCATCCCCACCCTTATATCCCCAAATTGCTTTATTTCTCTTTTCTTTGATTTTCTTCATTCCCCATTTCTTTTTTCAGCCATTGGTCCCTCAAACATTGACTGCCCTTCAGAAAATAAGCTGCTGATCTTGGCCATGCTCAAAGAACAGTTCCCTGTGTTGCAAGAGGTCATAGAAAAAATCAAAAAAGGAGGTTAATTCATAGTCAAAAAGGAGAAGCTTCAATGAGTATGGGAATTTTGTTTGGGGTTATGAGAAAGTTCTGTAACTAGATAGTGGTGATGGTTGTGCAACATTAGGAATGTACTTAGTGCCACTGAATTATACACTTTAAAATGGTTAAAATTATAAAATTTACCTGTATTTTGCTACAATTAAAAAAAAAGTAGAGGCTTTGGCTAAAGTGATGCTCACATTTGCAAATTTTCTAAATTTTTCATTTAAAGATTCAAGAGGACTTAAAACACACACACATACACACACACATTCTCAAACAACTAGCAGGGTCCTGTTATTCATATGAATAGATGTTAGGGCTGCCTGATGTGTAATCCCTCATTTGGGTCTTGCTGTGGCCAGCAGCTTTCTGGGTTGAGTGCAGATGAGGATGTTATACTGTAAAATGCATCCAAGAAACTTTCACTGGGCAAAACATTAGGATATGTTCTGATGCTATGTATGTATGTATGTACCTATATATGTAGGTGCAAGGCCTAAAGAAGCTGTAACTTGCCAATAAAGAGATACATTTGGGGGCTAAGATTGATTCTCTATAAATAGCTTCTATTGGTTTCCAATTCAAAATAGGACTTTACTAAGGTTCACTTTGCTTTTCTGGATGTAAATTATAGAACTCTACAGTTGTACTTTTCAGTCTCATAGAACTAGCCAAACATTAAATAATTGCAGAATTGCAGAAAATGCATAAAGTAGCATTTTACATTTTTTCACCATGTGAGGGCTGTGGTTAAAGTCAGCGTCCCTCTGTTGGCCTATGTCAGCGTAGTAGCTCTGAACTTTAGCAATGCCAACAGGTTAGATGATTTTCATGCTGTCACCCCACTCCACTCCTTACTTAGTTCCACTTCTTTCTCTTCACCTTCTAAGGGGAAGTTTATCCTAGGAAAAGAGCTGAGCCTGGATTCTGCAGCATGTTGAGAGTGTGCCTCATATTAGTATTGTTATTACAGGTATAAATAAACCTTGAGCATGTTTGGAGGTCCTGGCAGGGGAGAAAAGCTACTTGTATATCTAGTAGTGCAGCTTGGTTTTTCTTGGTCTGGATGCAGAGACCTCTAGATCTTAATGACACATACCGAGTGTCATTTCACTAGTGAGAACAGCTGCTCAGCTAGTCAGTCAGCAGATCGACTCTGCCCTCAGTGGAGGTACTGAGTTGAGCAGCCAGCTCACCTTCACGTGCACTGCCCTGCGTGTACCCTGGGAATCTCATACACATTTCTGTTCTGCAATAATATGTCTTCATTCATTGTGTACCATAAGGGTAGATTTCATGAGAACGAAAAGGCAATTACTAAAGTTTTGCAAAAGATAATTGACATTTCTGAATTTCATTATTACTGAGAAATCAAACAAAACCTCTGATTCCAATAGCGGGAGGGTGACAGATGGTCAGTTTATCACCCCTGGGAATTGACATCCTCGTTCATCTCTCTCTTCCACTTTTCCTTAGGCTCTTTCCTAGATCTGTTCAAACCTCTTTATAATTCAGACATGACTCCATACCCAGGTACTGGGATGATAGGTCACCTTGATCTGAATATAGTACCTACAGATGCAGATATTCGCGGTGATACAGGGATATGGTGGTGGCAGGAAAGTTGTCCCTTTCAGGTCATTAGATACTTAATCCTAATGATCAAGAAGATCTCATTTAAGAAGGAATATTAATTACTGGGTTAGAGTGATTCTCTCCTGCTCCAGCCTCAGTCTATTTAAGACAGAATTTACTGTTTCTGAACTCTATTGTTCTAGTACTACTGCTTTCACTTTAAAATATTCTAAAAATGTTTTGTTGTCATAGAAATTTAGGTTAAATAATAGTTTGATAATGCTTTCTTGGTTCAGGCAGGTTTTACTGAAAACATCTAAGGTCAAGATTGCCTTCTGTTTTTAAAAATATTTTCAGAGAGGGAGAGTTTGTTACTTTTCTTCAGCATTTTAATGATTCTTTCAGAAACTCTATTTTCTCTGCACAATCATTTGTGAGATGATTTGTGACTATATCTCAGTGCAAACTTAAGCTAGATGGACCTGCTACCATATCTGCCTTGCAAACCTATTTTAATTCCTCGCAGTGCCACTGCGAAGTGTATTGCCAACAGCCTCCCTTGCAGCACTTGCTCAGCAGTGGCACAGCTTGAAATATTTCACAGCCTTAGTGGAGAATGTGGGAAGAGTGTGAAGTAGAAAGGTGACTTTTTGATTATTTTGGAGGAGCTGCCGGTCCTTTGGCCAGGTGGCCTAGAGAAGTAAGGACACTGGGAGTCACAGATTCTCCAAGGTGACTTCATGCCATTGTCCAAGTCTGGATGCAGACTTTAAAATTTTTAGCCCAACAGAAATAAATGTTTCTAAAAGGAGTTCTGCTGTCTATATAACCTTAGGAACCAGATCATACTCAAAGCCACCACTACCAAATAGAATTTACTCCAACTTTGAACTTTATGTGGTGCTGTCTTAGTATTGGTCCCTTCACACTACACTTTTCTCTCTCACCTCTGGTCCTGTGTACTGTGCTCACATTAACTTGTATACTCTCTTTTCACCTGTCTCTTAAAAGTAAAATATGTCTTAAATTATCGTCATCTCTCAACACTTTGCACCTGTCAGTCCCTCCTAGTAGTTCCCAGTTGCTTCTTTACTCAGTTCCAATTTGGAGGCTCTACTAATTTCCTCCTTATCTCACTTCCATTCTGTATAAACAACTAAAAATTAACAATTGAGAGCCTACTGTGTGCTCAGTAGTGAAGTTGGCAAATTGAAGTACTAAGATGTATTTTTTTGTTTTCTAATGTATTAAATATATATTAATACTGTGATTGAGTGATAGAATTTTCAACTTGCTCCATTTATTCACTTTATTATTCTATTTTTAGACGAATGGGCATGATAGTAGGGCAGGATGAACACACATGGTGTTGCTTGAAGAAGCTGTGTTTCATTTAAACACATACATAGATTAATTACCTTAGATTTTTGGTTATTCAAATTTTAGTTTTTTTGTTCACTGCTGTATTCGCAGAGCCTGGCACCATGCCAAACACAAATTAGTGCCTTATGAATCCTTGTTAAATAAGTGAATAAATGAGGACTGGGCTGATACGGCATGAACTCTGGACTTTTTAAAACTTAAAAGCAACTAGATTGGGGTTCAAGACAATTTTTAACTTTATGTCTAGTTTTCAAAAATGCTTGATATGTTTTTAATATGCTTTAAATTTATTTAAAAACATGCTTTAAATAAACTAAAGTCTTCAAAAGACTTCATCTTTAAGGGTTAGGAATAAGAAGGTAGTCACTGTTTAAATACATGTTTGTTGATGCTCATTGGGTCATTTAAAACTAGCACTTCTTTGTTTCCATGTTGAGTTGAACTAACATTTATTTTGATGTGCTCAATGTTCAGGGTGCAGGCTTCTGAGTCAAACTCTGCTGGTTGGAACCTTGGTCAGCTCCTCACTAACTATGACCTGAGGCTAGTTGTTTCTCCTCTCTGTGTCCCAGCTTCCTCAGCCATCAGTCTGTAAACCAGGCATAATAATTTAGCAAGCCTCATAGAATTGTTAGGAGGCGTAAACAAATTAACATTGGTACGGTGCTTCCAGCAGTACCTAATAAGTGCTTGTAAGGAAAATAGATCTGTGAAATGCACCTACTCTGTATGACAGTTGTGAAAATTAAATGAGATATTTCTAAAATACTTATTAACACAGTGCCTTGATACCTGGTGAATGCTCAGTACATCTTTATTATTTTTAATAAAGACAACATATTAAAATAGTATTGTCTAATTTCAAAGATTGTCAAAATAAACACACATAAAACCCAAGAGCAATTAAATGATGTGCACAGTGGCATGACTTGTAAATAGATCCAAAGAATCACTGCTCTGGAATGTGAGAGAAGATCCCTCAGCACATCAAGAATTACAGTGAGATGAGAAGAATTTAGAGGAAGGAGAGTTCTTCAGGCAGGAATCAAACAGGGCTGCAGGGAGAAGAGGAGAAAACAAAGAGTGAGGAGGAGGAGGGAGGGTGCCAGGGAGTGGCAGTGAGTTGGGTGGGGCCGTGCAGGTGAAGCCAGGAAAGCCCAGCAGGAAGCATGCCGGGGAGTGCAGCATTGTGGTTTGCAGGCCCTTCTCTTCTTGCTGGAGTTGCTCTGGTGGAAACTGCCTCTCCAGCCCTGCGCATGTGCCTTCCTGGGCCTGCATGCTACGATCCCTTTTGTTCCTGCTTCATGCCCTTTGGCCCAAGAATTTACTACTCAGCTTTCATAACACTTTCTTGAAATTGCATTTCTTTTGGTGAATGGCTATGCCTCACTGAAAGTTTTTTCCTGAAAGGAAATGAGGAGGGAGGAAAAGCTCCAACTACCCTAAGTAGGCATTTTATGGCCACTTGTCTAGAGCGTGAGCTCTCATGTGTGCCCCACTTCCTCTCTCATATTTTCTTTGGAATGGGAGCAAGTTATCATTTAACACATAACAATGATGATGGGCTGGGTCCTATCAATGATCCAAGGCCACTAAAATGCTCTCAATATATACATCCTTTTTGAGCTGCCAAGCTTTGAATGAAAGATGCATCTCAAGTCTCTAAAAGATACACACTGGTTTTAAAACTCAGTCTAGCTTGCTAAAGGCTGAATATATAATGAGCTAGTTTTCAGTCTTTTCAGGCCATACTCTTAATGTTCTTCAATGTCAACTTTGGAACAACCAGCGAATCAAGGATTATCACCTTGGTTACCTTTAGTCATAGGTTTGTAAAAAGCAATAACCATAAAAAGGTGGCATTTTTGAAGATATCTCTATATACAAACATAAGAGCTATAGTCATGGGACATATTGCATTGACTACACATTTGCTGCCTCAAATGGGAATATTATATATGAAACTTTACAGAAACTATATACATGTAGAAGGTTATCTCCAGAAAATTAAGAAATCCCTTTTCAAGGGGCTATAGTAGTTTTACAGAGTGAATGAATAAAGGGAAGAGAGTGAGGGAAAGAGATACTATTGATGACAGTGTAGTTGAGTTTAACAAATCTAATAGTAGCATACTAGAATATTTATAAAATATTTTATATAAGAATTTATATGACCTGTTTTGGATATTTTTCTTTTGGGCCTTAGAAGATCAAAGAAAGCTGAAGGTGGTGGCAGAGGTATATTTACTATTTTGTTTTAGGGTTATTTGACATTTGAGCTGACTTATTAATTAACTCTGACACTTCCCAGTGAATTCTGACAACTCACTGGGCAATTTCTATATAAATGAGGTGGATCAGATATAGCATTTACCAAGCTATGACTTAGTTAATATTTACTCATCTAAACCTCACCACATCCCTGGGAGGTCAGTATTACCCCAATTTTAAAAATAAGGAAATAGGGGCTTAGCGGGTAAGGACAAGTGAGTTGCTCGAATTTATACACGACTCCAGAGGGCAATGCTGTGACTCAAACCCTGATCTCCCCAGCACATCATAATCTTTCTCTGTTGGTGGTAGCTGCCTTGGCACATTCTCTTGCCTTGTCTATCCTCTAGTTCCATAATAGTCATGAACTTTCAAAATTGTTTTAACTTTGATTACTTAACTCAATTCCAAATTATGGAAACTAAAATTGTATCACATTTACTTCTTTCAAAGAATCACTCAACATCTTATATTAATTTTTCATAAATATATTTTGTGATCAAGTAAGTTTGCGTATTACAGAACTTAAAACCAGTTTACCACGTTTCTTCTTTGGCTCTTTAATATGCTAATGTGAACTCTGGATCTCTAAGGGGAGGATATTGCATGCAGCCTTTCACAAGCTATTTATTTATTCATATATTCTTTCATCCTTTTATTCTGGGAGAACATCTCAGGGGATTAGTTTTCCATGAAACTACCTATCTTGGTAGTGTGTCATCTTGGGCAAATTACTTTACCTCTTTGAGCCTAAGTTTTCTGTTTTACATATTGGACTAAAGACATTCCAAAGGTCCCTTCAGCTTTAAAAATTCTGATATAGGCCTTAGCCCCACCCCAGATCTAAGCACTGGTACTTGCCAAGGCTAGAATAAGATTTCCTAAAAACTACTATGCATTCATTCATGGAATATTTATTGATTGCCAAGCTCTGTGCTACATTCTGAGGATGTAGAGACAAGATACAAATAAAACAAATAAGATATACTGTCTGCCCTCTGGAGGGGAGACACATATCAACTGGTGAGTAAAAATAATATAGTAAGAGAGCAGTAGAAATATGTATAGATAATACAGACACACATGAACTGATGATTATTTTTAAAAACTCAGTAAGAGAGAAGTAGAAACATTTATAGTAATAAAGACTCATGGAGGAGCTACCTCCTATTTGTGGGAGTTGGGTAAGGCCTTCTGGAGGGAGGACACCCAATCTGGGTCTTAAGGGATGGGTAGGCATTAGGTAAAGAAAGGGAAGGTACTCAGGCAGAGGGGACACAAGAGCAAAAAAAGTGTAGGGAATCGAAGCAGCATAATGTGCGCAGCGATCTACAAGAGTTTGGCATTGCTAGAATATGAAGTTCAAGGCAAGGGAAGCTAGTGTAAAGCTGTAGTAGTCAGTGGCCGGGCGTTAAGGGCCATCTCTGTCAGATGTTCGAACTTTGTCAAACTGTGATGGGAGCCAGTGGGAGACTCGAAGTGGGAAAGTGACATGTTCACAGCTGCATCTTATACTGCTGTGTGGAAAACAGATGCAAAGGAGGAAAAGAGAGGTGGAGAGACAAATTAGGAGACCACTGAAGATGTTCAGAGGATAGATAATGAGTGCAGGAACTGAGAGAATAGTGGGGAAGCAGAGAAAGGGATAGATTTGAGAAATATTTAGCATGTAGTAGGTATAACCTGCTCAGTCTGGTGATTGATTAGATGAGGAGGCCGAAGAAAAGGTCATCACCTTCTAGTTTGGATGATTAAATATATTATGCCAGTATAAGAGGAAATGCTACTTTATGGAGAAAAATAGTGTAAAATGATTGGTTTTGGACCTGCTGAGTGTAAGGCCTTTCTAAGGCATTTGTAGCTATCTTAAAATTTGGAGTTGTTATACCACAAGCTCGTTCTGTGCCTCAAACTCAGATGGAGGTTTCCTTTTGGGCAGGACTCACATTTAAGGACAGCTCCATATTGCCATTATTTGATTTAGGTTGTTGGAATGTTGCAAATAAATGGCAATTTATTTTTAATGCAAGTATAATTATCAATCAAAATTATAAATAAATTCAAGTTAATCTTATTTAATCATGGAATTATAAGGCAGGCAATAGATAGTGCTTATACTTATTGGTTTAAGTTTAGTTGTTTTTAAGAATACAGTCAGCCTTCCATATCCATGGGTGCTGTGGATTTAGCTAACCATGGATCAAATATATTTGGAAAAAACATTCTACAAAATTCCAAAAAGCAAAGAATTTTCTATGCACCAAATACTATATTGAATTCACATGAATGAAGTGATGTATAGACATTGTAATAGGTATTCTAAGTAATCTAGAGATGATTTAAAATATATGGGAGGATTCATAGGCTATATGCAAATACTATACCATATTATATAAAGAACTTGAACATCCATGGAGTTTGGAATCTGCAGTAGGTCCTGGAACCAATCCCCTATGGATACTGAGGGATGACTGTATTACTGTTGAAAGAAAATAAACCTATATCCACTAGTTTAGATTCTTTTTTAACCAGTATGATAAAATATCATTGAAAATAGTATTCTTTTTACCAAATCATTAAAATTGGTGTAGGCGATTTAAAAATATTATAGATCTACCTGAACTTTATACATGCCACGTGTTCAAAGCTTTGCAATACCTCAAGCCAAGAAACTCTTCACTTTCCCCACTGTCACAGTGAACTGAACCATTTTCAAAGTGCCCCTTCTCATTCCATTCTGAATGCACTGTTTCAGTCCTTCCAGTTGTGATTAAAGATTCCGTAGGGATCTTTGTACAGGGTTAGGAATATGGTCTGCGTTAGAACTGGCACAGATATTCCTCATTTGAAGGTGATATATGCATGAGTCAGAGCCCAGTGTTTGTAGCTGTGTCAGCAAGTGGTTCTACATATGCTGGAAGCAGGTGATACAAATTTTAGGGGAAAGGGAGATAATGAAGGATGAGAAAGCATAAACACAAGGAAAAAAAAATCTCTTACCAGGTTCTTGTTGTATTTTGTGGTTGTTTTTAAACCAAGTTATCTGAGGCTCTGGGACGCCGTTAGCATGACAGTCCAGAGTGGTGGAGCTGCTGATAGCCACCGTGTGGTCACTGAGGTTGCGCAGGAGGTATGGCGCTTCCTGATCTAGTGAAGAAAGAAAGGGACTTGTGATTGCTTGTCAATTTTATTCTTTGATTTTATATGCACATCAACATTATAAGTATATAGAGAAACAGCAAAACTCAGCTGTAAGGTTCATTTGCATTTTGTTCCCTAACTTTCTCTTCAATGGTTAAGCTACTGCTTCCTCTTTAATAAGGTGCTACAGTAAATTGAAATTTGTTAGGACACAGTAATATCAAGGACTATATTCTATATTTTTAGATTTCAATACAAAGATTCTTTGCCTGGCCAACTAGTTTCCTTCCTTTTTTTGAGAAAAGCTTTTCTAAACCCAAGGATTTTGCGTCAGGGGCTATAAATCAAAAACATGATTTTGCATATAGGCTTATAGTGAATTTCTACATAAATATATAGTGTTGTAGTGATGGGCTAATATAATCTTGTATGTATTTTTATTGATGTATCTGTGAGGGCATGTTTGTGTCACTCAACTGTCAGTAACCTAAATCATAAGGCAGCAGACCAAACAGGAGAATTTCTTGAACTTTGAAAGCTTTATTGATTATTTCCTTCCTCCATTCCCTTCCCAAATGCAAGCAACCAAAGGATTAATTCAAGAGGCAGAGGCACAGATTTGTAGTTTTTGCACTATATAATAGTACAAATATTGTATTTTATATTATTTTCTCTTAAAACATACAAATATGATACAATACAATTTACTTTAATAAAATGCCAATCAATATAGTACAACAAAATGATATTTAATACATTAAGATGCAATACATTACAACATTAAAACCCCACACAGGAACAGCAGTACCCCCAAGGCCTCCAATGAGTACAGTGTCTCTGTTTAATGAAGTAGTCAGTCAGTCCTGCTGATGTGTATACATTCTAGTTAGGTGGGTACTAGATTGGTAGCTCAAGCTCCCAAGATAAAAGAATAAAACAACTCCTAATGTCTCTCCCACCCTCCCAAATCATCCCTTTCCCCTCTTGTTGCAAATCCTGGAACAGAAATCAAAAGAGTTTTGGCATAACTTACACATTCTGCGTCACTGGTTTCAATTATACAGTGTGAGCTTTCTCTGACCATTTTTGATTTCCTCAGCTTAGTGTACTAAAACTGTGAAGGCAGCTTACGAGTGATTACAATGCTACAAGAGATGATACATTGCAATGGCTTTGATTCCATGTCCCTGCAGGATTCTGCTGAGTCCCAAAACCTTTCTCTTTTGATTCCTGCAGGGAAACTCTCAGGATTAGCATTCGTTAAAGCAATTTAGAAATCCCAGGTTAAAATGTATATTATCATATAAATTTTATAACATGTTGAAGTAGTATAACATGGTAGAGTTACTATCTGTTAGGAGAAACAGATTTCTCAATAAATTTTGATTTCTATAGCTTATCATTAGTTTTCTCATTTTATAAAAACTGAAATCTGAAGACAAAAAAGATTGTTGAAGGAAGTGCTCTGATTTATAAAAACTTCTTCAAACATAGTGTGGAATAAATGATAGCAACGACCCTTTTGCCTCTTTCAGCATGTCTTTCCTATCTTATCCTGCCCCCCTAAGCAGAACCATTACAATATCAGTTTTTGCATTCTGTGAAATCTGTCAAACAGCTTTTCCTAATTGAAAATGCAACCCTGTATAAAAATTTAAATTTATGATAACTTGTACATGCTTGCTCATTACAATTTTGACATTTTTACACAGTAAAGACTTCAGACATATCAGCGAAACATGACAAAATATAATGAAGAACATTATCATATTACTATTTAGAATCTTTTACAATGGCAAGCCAACTTCAAAATAGCTCATTTAAAACCCAGTTCACTGAGTTATACTTTTAATAGCTTCCTTGAGCACATTTACTATTCCCCATGCATTAAATGTGATAAAATAATCTGTCATTGCCCATAGGTCTTATAAAAAGAAAGTCTGAATACAGGGCCCACAACATTCAAATTATTTTCATAGCCACAAACTGTAACATCAACACAGACAGGATTTGGACTTCCCTGACAGGTGTATTAGAAAACAATGCTTACATAGAAGAGAACATTTTATTTTAACATTAATGTCATGAAGAACTCCCAAAGGCCCTATTTGTACTACACAAACTTCAGACAATAGAAGCAGCAAAAAGGCTGCAGAATAAACATGGAACTCCCAATTAAATACAAGGCTCACATGAACATTCTGAAACATACAGTATTATAAATTTTTCTTTGTACCCATTTCTGGAAAATGTTCTCCTATGTTAAAAGGAGAGTCATTTTTGGCTAGTTTCTAAATGACCCATCAACCTAGGAATCATATTTTATCAATTCCTACTTTATACATTATAATAATCTATTTTGACATTTTAAACATGAAAGGTACATTGAACCTGTATTTGAAAACCTTGATGTTTAAAGTTTCCTGGTGGAAGTAGGTAACAGCTTTCCAAAATTTAACAAATTTAACAAAGTGTAGCTGATCCCTTTAAATCGAGAAAATCAGAATTAACAGGATATTTCAGCTGGTTATCAGTGGCCAAAGATAGCTCCCTACCAGGGTCCCTTACTTTTCAGTGTTATGGCCCCAGGGATCTGCCAGGTCCCACAGATGCAGGGCTTCTGTTCTCCATCTGGAAGGGGACTGAGGAACCAGCCTCACATCCCCTGCTCCATCTTAATTGTTCTGTATTTTAGGCTCCTTTTTTTTTTTTTTTTTTTGGTCTTTTTCTTTTTCTCTGTTATTCTCACCCCACTTCATTGCCCAAGGAGTAACAAGAAAGAAAATCCACCCAGTAGTTTCTTTTTTTAAAAACCTCTCCAGAAGGATTAGTTACCTAGTGAGCAATTAATTGCTCTATGGAATTCTTAAAATTATCTCTTGGAAGTACTTAAAATCATCTTCTGTAAATACTAACATCCTCCCTTCTCCTCAAAAACTGCAGTAAGGGGAAGGAAATAGTAGGTTCTGCATGTCCAATTGACCATTTTTTCATAAGCTATCCCTAAATCATTCTGTTTGCTTTTTTAGGCTAGCAAAACTTGAGCCCCTCAAGTTCTGTGGTACTAAGGCATTGTTTCCTGAATGAACACACTGACTTATAATGAACAAAGACACCAGGCCAAAGAGCCATAGGTAAAATTTCAAGATACAATTGATTATTCTTTCCTTTGGGTTGACAACTTCCAGGTGACTAATTGTTTTCAAAGCATTAGGGGCTCCATGCAACTGGCATTCTGGGGAAATGCTATTGTTTACTCTTTCACACTTGACAAAAGCAATTCCCACGTGAAAGACAAGTTTAGCGTGGGACAGAGTCTGTTACCTAAAGGAGGAAACAGCCTGGTGAGTTCCCAAGCTTGAAAAGTTGTCATATTGTCACCTCCTATTGAACTGCCCAGCCACTGTGTTTCTCAGCCATGGCTATTTTGGTCATTATAGTTTTTTTCCTATAGTTCATGCAAGTCACATATAATGATCAATCATAAATTAAAACAACAGAACAATGTATATTAAATTGGTTAAAATGAAAAAGTCACTTTTCCCTCAAATGCTAGCTTAAAACAAGATATTAATTACAGTCTCTCTTGATTTAAAATGGCATGTATTTTTAAATTACTTTGAATTCTGCTTGCATAGTTTTGCCATTTCTTAATCCCTATAAAAATCTTATTAACATTTGCATATGGGAAAGGTAACCTTTTTAATGGATAGATTTTAAATTTACATTTAGAAAAATGCATTAAACCTTTGGTTATAAAATCCTTTATTTCCTTGATAAATTGATTTTGGTACACCTTTGAATGCCATTATTTTAACATGATAAAGTTCTTTAAAGGAATAACCAGGGAACAAGAATATTTAATATTAAGGCATGATCCACTTTCTTTCAGGTGCTGTTGGTAGCTGTGCAGTCCAGTCAGAGGCAGTGAGGAGGAAATCTTTTGCTGGACTAGTCTATGTGGTACTAATTGCATAATTATCTAGATTGCAGGAGAGGAGGGAGGTGGATTTGATTTCGGTGGATTCTCATAATTCACACCTTGATAAAGCTTTACTATTTCCCAATTACACCAACATCTTACACCCCTGGGGCCCATTTTAGAAGCTCCAGTTTGAGATTAATATGCTTAATGTAAAATAAAAAAGCATTTTCAAATAAATAAGCATTATAACTTGCTATCCAGGTGCTATTTACAAATCAAGAGCAGATGAAATAGTACAAAATAAAACCAGGCAGAAGTCCGACAGAGTCTCAAATTCAACTGTACTCATTCTGAGCTGGAAAATTAACTTATTCATGTCCATCTTTGGCAGAAACCAGCATTTGTTTAAATTATTCAGTTTGTGCAGCTTCAAAACTTAAAAATAAAAAGAGGTTGGCATCAAAGTGGAAGGAAAGGATCAGTCCCAAGTTGTTGTTTATCAGGCAGGAGGAAACAGCAAGAGCAAAAACACAAAGAATGCAGTGCAGGGATCCTCCAAATCCAAATGCGCACCAGGTTGGCCCCAGAGAGCAGACCCCTTGGCCTCAATGGGGAGCCCAGAGCTGGGACCTGGGGGTCTCATTATTACTGCTATCATCTCCGAACTCATTTTGGGAGGAACATCTCCTCTGAGCCTGAAAGTTAGCAACAGTGACAATAAATCAAGATGATATGAGACAACTGTTACTTTTCAATGAGTCCTTTAATGTTTTACATTACTTTGTGTGGTACAATCATTCCTTGTGCTTTTAAATTTGGAGATCCGAGAGAAAACAGCCTTTTTGTTGCAGTGCTCACCTCTAATTGTCACTTCTTTCTTCTGAAGGATTTCTTCCCCTGTGTATACATTCCTGGCTCTGCAGGCATAGGTGCCTGAATCTTCCAGGGAAACATTCTTGATGATGACATTAAGAGTAATGGAGTACTCTTTAGTGACAGCCATCTTTTGCTTGCTAATACTGTGGTGCATCGTTCTGTTATTAACTGTTCGCAGTAAAATCCAAGTAATGTCTCTGTATAAGAACTTGTTAACTGTGCAAGACAGTTTCAGGTCCTCTCCTTCTGTAGGCATTTTTTCCAAGTTAACATGAAACCCATTTGGCACATCTATAAAATAAGAATGAATAACTTCAGTTCATAGAAAAACCAATGTCTCATAATGAGATATTCAAAGATCTTAAGAATTGTTCCTACACAAATTCTCTTAGTATCAGCATTTAAAAAGATGAGTATTTATCTTTTTATTTTAGAGTAACTGATCAAATATGGCAGGTAGAAGTTCATTCTATCAGAAATGAGGTAGGAAATGCAAAACGGGTCAGTTATTAGGATGGTACTTTCGCCTTATTTCCTCAAACTTGCTCCTCAAAGTGGAATGTTTTTTCCAACTTGGGATGCTAACTTTGTTTCCCATTTCTTTATCATGCACAGTACTCTTACTGGAAGGTGGACATGTGAAGTGGGCAAAATAATGAAGTAACATGAGAGCAATTTGTACTAAAAGCCAAAGATGCATTTATGGTCAAACTTATCCAAAATAGCTTGCAAACAAGTGAGAATAGGAAGTCTTAGGTACCTGCCAATCAACACCACTTTGATTCTAAACTTTTCTAGTGAAAAGCAATGGTCCCTCACTACCCTCCTCTTGATGCTCTCCCAGGTTACTTGCCCTGGTCTTTGGTGGCACAGTGGGCCAGAGAACCAGCTGACTTGCTGGTTTATGGTGATGCTTCTACTCAGACATAAAAAAGCAAAGATTTCTTCTGAAAATCCAGACAATCTGGAAGAGTTGCCATACTACAAAGTGGGTGTGATGGGAGATGGGGAGAGAATAATTTAAAAAATCAAATTTATTCTCAAAAACATTGTAAACATGCTCTGAAAGTGACTGTGTCATTAAAAGCCACTTTTTTTCAATGTCAATTCCCAGTTAACCTTCATCTCCATCTCCCAAGTCCCTTTAGCAACACCTGATGAGCCCTCCTCTTCAGTATTCCTACCCTGGGCCATCATTTAACTTTTGGGCTGAGAGTTCCTTAGTATCCTTTTGGACCATTTCACCAGAGAATTTTAAAAAATCATTGGTTACTGGCCCTGAACTGACCTGCTCTCAAAGCCCTCCAATTGCTTAATACTAGTGGTGTATCTGTATTTACGCAAAGAATTTGGGCCAACATTTTACAAAGTGCTTTGAAGATGAAAAGCACTATGTTATGCTATTCTTATTATTATCTTTTGCACACAAAGCTATAAAGAAACCTTTAAACCTTAAGGGGACAATAGTCCAAAATTAGATATCATATCAACTCTTTCCTAAATCTCACTTTGCTTGTTTTTCTGATTTTTCTGGGCTTTGGCTTTATTATAAAGTGTCACGTCTGAAGAAATGCCAAAGTATTCATTTGAAACCTGGGAGTGGGGGTGTAATAGTAGTTTATGAAGCTGTCAATGGTTGAAGAGAGAGGATACCAGTGGAGGTTTTTCTGCTTTTAAAATGAAAATCTAAGAATGTGCCAGAAGATGCAGGAGTAGCTGACAGTCATTTTTAACATAACAATAAGGTGTCAGAAATAGCTCCTCTAATTCAGCATCTTTTTATATTTGGGACATTTTCCAAGCATGAGGAGTAAAAAAGCCATCAACTTTTACACAGATATTAGAGCAGGGGTATTGTGCACTGGTTGCAATCAAATCATTTCTTACAAGACCACAGACTTTCCATTTATGAGGTCTCATCCTGGTAGTCAGAACCCAACCGAGCCCAAGTAACACCATTGAGATCATGTAGAGAGTTTCTATTTACTTTAGTGATTTGAAACTTCCTGTGGAAATAGCTCACAGGTTTCCTGATGGAAGATTTTGTTTATCTTTGCCAAGCACCACCAGGAATCTCAAAATAAAATGCATTTAGTGACATTGGGAAACCAGGGAGATAAGGCAGTGCTGTTCCTGTTTCACCCTCGGTAATTGCTAACACACCCATAGTCATGCTGAGTGCCAGCAAAACAGCAAAAACACACAGATAGAGAAAGAAAAGTACCAAATTCATTTTGAGCCCTGTTTCTTATATGGGGGACCTGGTTACTGAAGCTAATTTGATTTATGTTATCAGGTAGCCTCATAGAAATGATTATTTCCCAGTATAATCTCTTTGGTATTCTCTTTTGATCCATGGAAGATGATAATGTCCTCAACTGTTTAATGAACCCAGAGGGATTTTCCCCTTAATTCATGTTGACTTTTTTTTACTCTGAGTACAAAAACAGACCCAAGAAAGAATTGGCTTCTAACCCTCAAAATGAAAACATAGAAGTCTTCCCACACTTAAGTATCTGTTGCAGATTCAGCACAATCATTGTCACCACCAAATAACACTCATCCATCTAACACATAGCACATCCATGGCATCTTATGAGGTGTTGGGGAGAAGAATCAATCCTTGCTCAGAAGAGACATTCAGCTTAGGGTTAGGAGAAAGAATTGTCTATTTATAAAGGTGCATAGGAGTAGACATTTTGACCTGATTGAATCAGACGTGTGGATTAAGTTCATGAAAGAGACAGGCATAGAAATTCATAGGGATGAAAGGGATCATTTGTCAGGTAGAAATAAAGAAGGCTTTGCTTCCACTAAAGAATGGAAATAACATTCTCTAAAATAAAAGTAAGTGGTTACTAGGAAGTTTGACTTGTTTGAAGTAGATTCCATGTACAAGTGAGTGCCAAAGTTTGAAGTTGAGGTAGTTGAGGATTCTAATGGCCACAGTTAACCAGTTCTCATCAATTCAGAAGCAACTGTAAGTTACAGTATTTTAAGGAAGCGGCAACATGACTACAATGAGGTTCAGATCCAAATCTAGATCTTTAGAGCATTAACATTTTAGACAGGTACTTTTTAAAAAATAGAACAAAAACACGTTTTTAAAAACAAATACAGTTTTTAAAAACTGAACAAATACACGTTCATATTCTCAGAAAATGCACATGTAAGGTGCATGATTCCTAAGAATAGTCTCATCTCTAGTGAGAATAAATCTCATTAACAAAGATTTGAGGAAGAAAAAACAAAATAACTGGTTAAAAATAAATAATAAATGTAAGCAAGTTCATCTAGTGTCACTAATCAAAACTAGAACTTTTCAGGAGTGGTAGAAAAGAATTCAGAGGAAGTACATTCCTGGTAGTGGGAGCTTGACTGGCTGAACTTGTGTTCAGTTGTAAGATTAAAGGTCTTGTCTTTATAGAGGAAAAGTATTATAGCTTCAAGTAGCTATGTTTGAACTGAATTATCATTTTTCCTTTCTATGGATAAGCCCAGGGACCTAGAACAGGTTTCAAATGCTCCATGGTTATAAATTGTGTAATGTAGTGAGAGGTGGGAGGGAATTTCTGCTGAATCCAGCCAGTGATCAACTTTATCAGCTGGGGCCCTTTTAGCAACAATACCATACATAGTAATATGATGCAGCAATGAAAAACTCAATGGACGGCCAGATGTTGGTGCTGTAATAAATGCTAGGCATCACTTAACTTTTCTTGGGAACGCTGAATAATAAGGAAGTGAGCATGATGTTCCCCTCTGCTCTTGGCACATCCTCTTATAGTGCTGTCTTCAGACCAAGGCAAGAAGTCCCTGTCCTGGGCCTTTAGATGGCTCTGTTCTGGCAGTCCCCCTACCCATAATGGGAGGAGTCTATGGGGCCAAGTGTACATGCCTACCCAGAGCCTGTGTCACTCTATTCCTACATCATGCTTGGGGGTCCCTGCGATTTCAAAATTCCCTATAAACATGATCTCAAGTCTGCTTCCAGCTTGGCTCAGTCTTCTTCCCTAGGTCTGGCCTCTTGAGATCAGACTGCTTGTTGGTGTGTACACCTCTAGGTCCATCCAAGAAGTGGACATGGGAAGAATTTGTGAGGGGCATGTGGAGAATTTGGATGTGTGTGCTGGAAAGACCACACACATGGGATCATGGCCCCTTGTAGTGTGCAACAGAGTGAAGGGTGGCAAGAGGAGATGGGTGATCCAGTCCTTCTCCATTGCCAGGTGTTACTACAGTCTGCTCTGGAACTCTGAGTAGTCCTCAGTTCTAACCTTATCCTAGCCTTTCAAGTCATCATGAAAGTTTATTTGTCCATAGGTGGCTGAAACATATATTAACTGCTTGTTTGCTTGATTTAGAAATTGTCAGTAGTTAGATACATGGTTTGTGGGCCTCCACTGGTACTCTTGCCTTGGCTCTGAAAACATCAGGGCAACCCTGTCCTCTTCTTTACTTATTCACATTCCACTCCTCTCCCTGTCACCCCAAACTGCCACGAATCCTGCCTCCTTCCTTAGAGCTGCACTGTACAATATGGTACCCATGAGCCACGTGTGGTCTTTGAACACTTGAAATGTAGCTAGTGTGATTGAGGAACTGAAGTGTATTCATTTTTTTAATTTTATTTAAGTTGATTTAAATTTAAACACTGAAGCAATAGTGTGCTACTTTTTAAAATTTTGATTACATGTTGAAATTATAATATTTTGGATATATTGGGTTAAATAAAATGAATTTTACCTTTTTTTAAACTTATATTTCTATCAGACATCAATAGCTTTAGGGAGTCAGTTCATTTACTACATTACTTCTGCATATACTTTAATTCTGGGATATGTGTCATTTATCATTTCTTCTTTGTATTCTTGGTGTGAGAACTGTCTTCCTAGAAAGACAAGGCTTTATTGATGTCCCTTCAAGTGCTCAGTACAGAGGTGAACTGTACTGTGTAATGGTGCTCATTAAACTGCAACAAACTTGTGGAATGTTCAGGACAGAACAGGCATTGCTCGTTCTGTTGTGCTCTCAATCGGGCATACAGCGACTATAGACTTGGAGGGTGACTTGCTTCCAAGCAAATATAAAGAACAATAGAAACTTCTGTATTTAATTACTCCAAATCATCTGAGATTTATTAGAGAACCAGCCTGTGTGAAATCTGTCTGAATCCTCTAAATAAGGCCTGTTTCTACTGGGGATGAATGCAAACATGATTTCCCTTCTGTTTCTCCAACGTGAGAGAGACTGACTTCGTCTAGAGCGGCTCTGCTGTGCACCCCTCCACCTCTCCAAATCCCATTCCTCATCTGGAGAACGTAGGAGCCGTAATACTGAGTCGCCTCCAGAGTCTCTTCTAGCTCTGACACTATGTGAGAGTCTACTCCAGGCTATCTCCCATGGCACAGCTTACCCCTTGGCAATTTCTGCAGCCTGCCCTGAGCAGTGTGGTTTCCAGAGAGCTGGCAGACCGCCCAGGTTTCCTCAGCAATTGGGGGAGTGTGGAGCCAGGCAATTGTTTTCATACTTTGAGCTACTTACTTCCTTCCTGTACCCATGGAGTGCCATTTGTGTACCTTGGAGGTTTTAAGATTTGCAGACACCATCATATTTAAGGCTAAAATTTCTTAAATGCTATCAAAAAATAGCCCATTAACTATTGTTAATAAAGCTCACTTTGAGATTTCTATGGGAGAGCTTCATTCCCCAAAAAGTCTATTATTACCTAAATTGTGAAACAATTAGCTTCTTAGTTAAAAAAAATACCATGTCATCATATGTATTATAATTGATTTCCTTGATTGTTATTGAACAACTGCTGTATGCCAGACCCTCTGCTAGTACTAAAGGGAGTTAAAAAATCAACATGCAAGATCCCAAATTCATAATCCAGTCTGGGAGGGAGCCATACACAAATAACTCTGAAAGAGAATTCAGGGAAATAACAGTTTAGGAGATCCAATGATGTAGAATTCTATTCCTGAGAGCAAGGATGAAAGTACTCAAAGTTTGACAATTCTATGGAATGCTTTTTTTTTTTTTAATCACTCATGCTATAAGTACAATAAAAGCAAACAAGGTTGAAGAGGGACTGAGGTCACCAGGCTGTCTGTGGGTATAGGATGTGTGGCTTACCTGTGATATAAAAGCTTATGTTTCTTTCCACAGTCCCTACTTTATTGGAAGCCATGCAACTGTAGATTCCAGAAAGTCTAGAGTCAGCTACAACCAAGGTGCTGGCCGTCTGCAAAAGAAAAGGAAGCTTTAGCTAGCAATAGGACAAAGACCTATTTGAACATCCCTAAGCTACTGCAGAGTTCTGAAATGATTCAGCTATTCCATTCATTCAGCAAGGACAGTATTGCATGGGTGGTGGTTCCCAGAAAGCTCTCCCCTTGCCGAGCCCCAGCAAGAATGGAAAAATAACAGGAAAGCAGGTCCTCAGGAGACCGGGGCCTATGACATCCGACTCATATGAGGGTTTCAATCTTATTTATCTCATGCTGCTGGCGTAACAATTACAGACCCGAAGTCGAGATGTGGGACTGCACGTCCTACCCTACGAGGTGGTCAGTTCCACGTCAATGAGAGGAACAGGTGAGGCTGAGGCCTTCCCTTTTGTTTGGGTGACCTGAGAGCATGGATGCCATTTGGGAATAGGACCTTTTTCTGCTGTTTGGTTCTGTAACAGGCATGTTAAGTGAGCAAGCACAGAAGAGAAAGTTTGGCTGAACCATTTTTTTTAATGTGCTCAAATAATGTGGTATGCAGCCTCGAATGGTCCTGAAGGGGACTGTGTGTGTGTTTGTAAATTACGTAATTTCTCAGTTCTGTCAATTCCTAATCAGAAAATGAAGATAGAATTTATGAATTAAAATAACAATACTATTTCACTAGATTTTAATGCTGCTATTTGACATCTCTTAGCCTCAAAGAAACTAGTAGTCAAGTTTGCATGAACTTGAAAGCACTTTTCAAACTGTGCTATCTAAAAAGTAGTGAAACAAAGTAATGAAACAAAAATTTAGACAGCTTAAAGATTTGCATTGTCTTCTGTTAAAGAAAAGAATTAGCAATTTGAAACAAATTATTGAACATTCTTATTTCCTTTTTTTTTTTTGAGACAGAGTCTCACTCCCTGGCTAGAGTGCAATGGTGTCATCATAGCTCACTGTAACCTCAAACTCCTGGGCTCAAGTGATCCTCCTGCCTCAGCCTCCTGAGTAGCTAGGATTACAGGTGCACACCACAATACCTGGCTATTTTTTTCTATTTTTGATAGAGATGGGGTCTCACTCTTGCTCAGGCTGGTCTCAAACTCCTGAGCTCAAGCTATCCTCCCGCCTCAGCCTTCCAGAGTGCTAGGTGTTAAGCGTTCTTAAATTTAACCCAACCTTGCATAAAAAGTAATGCATCTGTATGAAAAAAATGAAAAGGCTAGTTTTTTCATACCTAAAATTATGAAAAATAAAGTTGATCCAGTTTCTTATAAATCTTTGTAGCCTGTCTCCTAGGACATGAATAACTGGTTATGGGCTTTGAAATTGTAGAGGCTATATTTATGCCTCTAGGCTAATAAGGTGTCCTAGCTGAAGAATGATGATCAAGTGGCTTACAGCCTAAAGCAGTGTACAGGTTGAAATGTGGCAGTGGACTTTCCAAGGTGGTGAACTTATTGTATAAATGGCTTGGCCATTAAGAAGAGTCCTAACATTTTCTGAGTTTCTAAATAATGTGCTAGGCACTTTACTTGTGTTCTCTTATCCCATCTAATAAATTAAGGTATTTCTGTCTTTAATCTATAAATCAGAAAGACTTAAAAACATGCTCCTAGTTTTTTTAGCCAGTAAATTCACTGGTTCAAATTCTCAGTAATTTTCACAGGTTATAGTGGATATTACACAATGCTTTCTCTTCTGTTTGTTGGAAAGATGTGCTTAATGACATCCACCTATATATTCTTTGTGTATTATTGAAATTATTGGTAGTGAAAATATCTGCAATAGGTGACATTTTTTAGTTTAGCAGACATTTACTGAGTGATTATCAAGGAGTTGCCTTGATGTTATAAGGGAGACAGAGATGAATATGACATAATCCCTGCCCCTAAAAACCTTTGGGGTGATAGAGAATTTCCTTACCTGAAGCTCAAATGTAAATTATTCCCTGTTTTTCAAGGAAACACTCCTGTGAAGGCAAATAACCCATGAGGAAGAATATGAAAGAGAACTCAGGTACCTCCTTTCTTATTTTGATTATTAATCTTTGTAAGAGGTGGGACAGCCACTTCCTTTAAATTATTGTACCCACCACATTAGAGTCATGGAAAAAAATGGAAGTAGTTGGAGGAGAAGCTGCTAGGTGGCAACATAAAGGATGCTGGCTGGTGGCAGCTTGATGGGCAGAGATCATCAAATAAGACTCTGGTTCCCTCATGTTGTCTCAGGAAGCTTGGGCTCAGGTGCTTCAAAGCAGTTTGCAACAGGTCAGAAACAGGGAGCTCAAATGCAGCCTTCCCATGCTTGCTCCAGCACTGTTCTTCTTAAGAAATTAGTTCTCAAGTGTTTATCATAAAGGGCCTAAGTAGAAACTTGCTTAGATTCTCGGATTTATTGTTGCTCATTAAATAAGTGGAAAGCTCAATTCTGTTGGCTTGAGATTATTTGAAATTATAAATAGCAATTACCTGCATCCATAAGTTATGTTTGGGTTTTTATAAAAATGATGTTGATTTTGCTAAATTCAGAGCAACTGAAAACATTTCATGGCAAGGGAAAGTCGATTCAGATGTACCCATTTGCCATACTGAGGACCTGTGCAGGTAATCTGGGCATGGCTGTAGCCATTTTGCGGGTCTCCCACAAAGAGTCAGGTAAGTCGAAATTTTTGTACCATCAGAGAATAAAATTGAGGTACCCAGAAGTGAAATGAATCCAGGTTACGTGATAAATGATGGCGATAGAAATGCCTTAGAGTCTTTCTTCTGTTGCCTGAGTGATGCCTTCTAAAACAGCTCATTACCCACAGTCAAGCCTGCCCCAGAGCTCACCTCTCCAAAGCTTCTATTAAAATAGAAGTAGAAAATGATGTTGATGGGAATTTACATTATTTCTTTGTTTCTGGGTACCTTTATGTGGCCTTTGCTATGTACCAGACAGTATGAAAAGCGCTTTGCAGGCATTATCTCATTTAAATCTCCCTATAACCCTATGAGATGGGTGTATTACCCTGTTCTATGGATAAAACGACTGAGGTTTATAGAAGTTAAGTGATTCACCCAAAGACACACAGAATCACCGACAGGCCTGGGCACAAATTGCTTCTTGCCTTAAAACTCTTTAAAGTAAATAACACAGATCTATTGGTAAAGTTCTTTCTACTCTTTGAATTGGTTTTTTTCTTGAGAATAATCCTTTAATCAGCAGAGATGGATCACATAAGCTAAATGCCACTACGTACAGAAATGCTAGTTTCCTTCTTTGATAGCATGTTACATAAGCTCCAAGTTGTGTTTCAATTGATATAATGTTATGTGGTTTGAAAATACTAATGAAGGAAAAGGTTATAATTAAAGAAGAAAATTTAAAAATAAAGTAGAACTTATATACTGTGGTCAACTTTACTAAAAATTATCTGATTTCTAGAGTACTTCTCTGCTTTCAGAGGATATATTTTTAAATTATAAATTAAAACATATTTTCATAAGAAACAAAAGATATTTGACAACCAAAGTTTAAACTTTATACGGTCAGAAAAAGGACCTCAACTATGAGTTGTAGGTAACTGTATTTGGCTGGACCAGAAGACAACTTCTAAGAGGACAGTAAGTTTCAATGTGTCAGTCTTCTAAGTTAAAGGGACAAGTCTGTTCCCAGTGCTCATAACTATGGTTTCAAGGGGGAGAAAAATGAAAATAGCAATAACAATTGGAGCAACAAATATCAACTAAATAAAAGAGAAAGTGCTAAGAATTTCAGTTCTAATGTATGTTTGAAATTATAATCATTTATTTAATAGGGTATACAAAAAAATTCTCGAGGATATATGCTTGTATTAGTTCTATAATTAATTTTCATTTTCCACAATTGAAATCCAATGAAAGAGGACTGAGGATGAGAAAGTGCCAAAATGAAATTAGAATATCAAAGTTCTTATCAGTCAGGAGATAAGAAGTAACAGTTCTTTCACATCTACTTAAAATTCACAGTGCCTCATTATTGAGGACAAACACCTCAACCTACAACATTTTAAAAAACTCTGTTCTGTGGTTGGTTTAATAGTTTGGGATAAGCAGCTATTCAGTGAGGTTTCCAGCTCAGTGTAATTCTATACTCTTAAAGGTCGCATATCTTTTTACTCCTCATTTTTACTGCTTGTACTTTTGGGGTGCTTCCACTTGCCCTGTGCAGACCTTGAGGATGTAGATATTAGAAACAGATCCTTCAAGTCCATTCTCTGGGCTCTTTTGTACGAGCCAGGAATGCTCATAAAGCTATCGTTAAGTACTGTAAGTTTGCAGTTTCTTCATGCTCCTTCCTTCCTTCCCTTTCGCTAAGCATTAGTAATTTATTACTACCATGTCGTTTGAACCTCACGGAACAGAATGGATGGGATGATGTGTCATTCTACTTAACTTCCAGCACTAGTTTTTGAGAAATCTATATATGGAACAATGATTTTAATCTCAGGATATTTCTAATATAGTTTCCTTTTAAGTGTTTCAGGGAGAAATAAAAGTAGATGTGTAAAGGTCATGGGAGAATCTAAAATTAACATAGGGTGGCACATTTGAGCCAGTTAATGGGCAAATAGAATGTGAGAATTAGAAAAAAACTGGTGTGTGTGTGGGAACTGAAACACAAGCTATAACTCTGTGATCAGTATTATTGCTTGAGTAATGAATTTGTCTCATACAGTACACATACTTATCAAGGTGCAGTCAAAATGATTTCGATGGAAATGTTGCTAAAACATTAAAATTGTCACCATTCTCCAGCCATACAGAATTAATGCTGTGATATGGAGTTCCTGTATGTTTTTTCTAACACAGGATTTCTTCTACTTCCTACTCCGTATCTACAAACCCAACAGTGTGGCAACCCCATTTAAACAATGCGAAAACCCTACATTTGTTATTAGCAACTCCAATTGATGACTCACTTTTCACAAATCTGGGCCAAAACTTACCAATAAGGAAACTGAATCGTTTTGTCCTCTATACCCTTGAGTTAAACAAACAAAAAAGGAAACGAAGAAAAAATTTCGACAGGTGCCCCAGCGTGAGTGTGAGTACTGCCCCACTGATCTGTAGGGTGGCATTACTGGGCAGGCTAACTATGTGCCAGTGGATAAAGGGATAACCACAGTTTAAATGGGGTCTTTAATTTACTTTCTAAAAGTATACAGAAAATAAGAACAATTTTAATTGTAAAGGAAAGAGTGCTGCATATAATTCAGAAATAGCAAAACTTCCATTTGTCACCATCATATGAAAGATATCTTTTTTCCACATACACAAAAAGATATATTAGTAGATACTAAAAGTAAAATTAGCAAATTCTCCTAAATTCAGAACATGAAATCAATAATTTACTTACAGTCTAATTATAATGACAGCTGTTAGGCTGTGCACCCTATATAACTTTGTTTAGCAAGAATATTAAACGTTTTTTTAGTGCAAACAATAGTTTAACAAAGTCTTCATTGTATATGATCACAGTCAGTTTGGGGAATTATAGTAGGGTATGTATGACAGTCACTTTATTAAAATAGTCTTTGTATAGGGCTGTCTCATGATATTTTTTCATTTCATCTTTGTAACAAGAAGCTAGGTAGGGCAGATATCATTTGCTCCATTTGTTTTTTTGGAGGAGAGAATTCAGGTTGAGAGAGGTGAACTGATTTGCATGTCATTATACAGACAGAAAGTGCCAGAACTTGACCATGGGGCTCCTGTTGGCAGGTTAGGTGGCACAAGTGCCAACTGTGTACAAAGGTCTATATTTGAAATCTTCTGCATGACTATAAAATTACAAGACAATAAATTTGTTTCAAGTATGCATGGAAAAAATTAAGGATGTTCTTTTATCTCAGCCAGGTTTTTTTATTCCACTCCAACCGTTTTTGACCGGTATTATGTATGGAGTCAGGCTGCTACTTCATGGTTCACACTAACCGGAAACCTCACCTAGCTTTCTCAATTTCCATTTTATTTTCTACTGTGTATTTTTGTGGATAGAATACTGAAATAGAACTGGAAGTTACTACTGAAATTATGTGCATAAATTTTTGTTTAAATATCTAGCTGTGAACAGTATAGTCACTTGATATATATAGTTAGGAAAAGGCAAAACGAATTGATACATCAATGGCATCTTGAAATTTTTCTAGCATTTGTGACAACTAACTGTCTACTGCTAGTAAACTGAGGCAATTTCCTTTTTAAAAATATGTAGTATCACCCATTTTAAACTTTCAAGTTTATAGAATTTCCTCTTTTCTAAGTATTTCATTAAACTGCTCTCTCATCAATAGCTACACATCATGGAATGTTTAACACCATTGCTTATTTGTGTTAGACAAGTGATTGTTGATGTTATATAAACCATTACCACTTTAGCTAATTTCTGTATTGGCTTAGTTGACCATGTTAACTGGGTTTTGGAATAGGAAGACTTTAGTTTGAATTTCTCATTTACACTTTTAAGTTGTGTGGCTTTGGTTTTATCAACTTATCACCCCAGTTTTCTTATCTTTAAAATGGAGATAACCACTCTGGCCTGGCTAAGGATGATGTTGACATTAGCATATGTCAAAAAGTTTTACATAATGTAAAATACAGATGTTATTTGTTGTTATTGTGAAATCCTACATGAAGAATGATGTCATCTACTTTGTCATCTTCAAATGCAAAGAATACAGCTGAATAAATAGATAGGGTAAACATAACCACACTCCAAGTAGACATGGGCACTATATTAATAGTCTCTACTCCAAATCAAGATATGCATGTGTAAATAGGCATTTTAGCAAGAGGCAATTTAATATTTTTTTTCTTTTTTAAAGAATCACTATCCCTGTGCTGGACAATAGCACATTTTCAAGGATATTTTTTACTAATTCAACAGGACAAAACCACTAGGTCTGAGAGGCACTGAGACTTGTGAGGTTCACAGGCTTGTTACCTATTGTCAAGGCTCAGTGGGGGTTAGGGGAATTGAAAATGAATGGCATACTGATTAGGTCAGGAATCTTGATAGAGAATGTGTGTTTGCATATCCCAATTTAGGCTTTGCCCTTGCAAAGAAAGATAGAAGGAAAAACATGACATTTCATGAAATGGAGACATTCAATTTTAGCCTTACGTCTTGTACTAGCTTTTCTTACTGGGACCCCACTTTATGTTTGTCATTGCTTCTCAGTCCTGGTTATTTACTAGATCAGCAGGGAAGCTTTCATGAGCCCTGGGCTCAACCCCAGAGATTTAGACATAATAGTAATTGGTAAAGTATTCTAATATGTAGCTAGGATTGAGAGGCACTGACATGGACCAGTTTGAAGTTCAAGAGGACAGCTCCACCTCTTCCATTAGGAACAAGTACTCATTTTCTTCGAACTGGTGGTTGGTTGGAGAATATAGCAGCTTGAGTAGTTTCAGTGTATATCTCCATGAAGACATAGCTCAGATATTGCCTTTCTTCTCTCTGAATTGTTTGAAAATGTGAATTACTTCTGGTTCCAAAAAAACTAGAACTGGGAGCTGAGAGTGTATTTTTAGAATAAATATCCCAGCACTCATTTTTACAAACAATACCTTATTCTTTCCTTCTATTATTGCCATGCGCTGAGTGATGCTCTCAATTCTGTTTCCTATGTTGCTGTCAGGACCCAGGATAAAGGGCTCTTCATTATTGGAACAAAAGTCATACCTATTAAAAAAAAAAATAAGTCATCACAATGTTGCTTAGCAGCATGGTCCAGCCAATGCCAGTGGTGACGAGTGAAATGAAAACCATTGGATAAGTCTTCAGATAACAAAGTCAAAAATTTTATGTGAATCTTCTTTCTCTTAGATTTTTTTCCCGTATATTCGTCCTCAAAACTTAAAAATAGCAAATATATTTGCCCAATATGAGAAAAACCCCATACCAATGTGCCACTTTATAACCTTCTTGTTCTAAATGTTAAATATTAAATAAAATGCATAAATTAGAAAATTAAATATCTAGATTTTAATTAGTCCCTAGTAGAAGTAACATGCAAACATAGGGAAATAAATGAAATTATATTAATGAATGGAAACCTTGAGAAAATAACAGCATTTCACATCTATAGAAGGCTGGCTTTTCATCAGAGTGTTCAATTGTACAGCAAACTTTTCCCAGGGTTAATTAAATGCATATGGAAACAAATAGCATGAAGCAATTATTAAATTCAGTCTATTTCTGTTCAAATTTTGGCATATCATGGCAAGCTCTTTAACTACTCAGGCCTTAAGTATATACATATAAAATAAAGGTGTTGATGTTGTTTACCTTTAAGGTCCATAAAATCTCTCTCTCTTTCTCTTTATTTGAAACATTTAGTCATTTTGCATTCTTACCTTCTGGACTAGAATTTTTGGTGAGCAGAAAGCTTGCTGGTCTCTAATTTGTACATGTTTTGGGCAGGTTCTAGAGATTTTCAGAGCAAGAGGAATTTTAAAGCCTAATTTCCAGAAACAATGCGTAGTTCATCTTAAGTAGGCGAAAGCAGTCATGACTTATGTGAGAAGAAAGTAAGGGAAAATGGAAGTGTGAAAGAAAGGTAAGATAAAAGGGATTGTGGTCAGAAAAAGTTCTGTTATTATTCCTTTCTGGTCCTTGGGCTAGGAAAAGAACTCCAGAATATTAAACTTCAAGTCTGCTGGATCCGGCTCCTCTCCCTCACGCCGTGTGCTCTGCAACGTCCCCTGCAAAGTACTCACCACCTTTTAGCATCCACTTAATGCCACTGGGACAACAGCTACCGGAGGACAAGGGCCAAATCTGCTTATTCACTCTGTCTCCATAGCTAAGCAAGGGCCTAGCATGTAATTGGCTTTCCACAGACTTTTGTATACATACCGACAGGCACCAGGTACCTGATCTGTTGTTTCTGGTAAGAGTTTTCATGTGTTTTAATTGTTTATTGTTTTCAAACATACTGAGAAATACAGAGTATAATGTGATAAACCCCATATACCCATTACTCAGATTTCACTCAGAGTTTGCCACACTTGCTTCACCTATCTCTTATTTCTTCTTAGATTTTTCTTTTGTGAAGTATTTTATTTTATTTTATTTTATTTTATTTTATTTTATTTTATTTTATTTTATTTTATTTTTTTGAGACAGAGTCTCGCTTTGTTGCCCAGGCTAGAGTGAGTGCCGTGGCATCAGCCTAGCTCACAGCAACCTCAAACTCCTGGGCTCAAGCAATCCTGCTGCCTCAGCCTCCCGAGTAGCTGGGACTACAGGCATGTGCCACCATGCCCAGCTAATTTTTTCTATATATATTAGTTGGCCAATTAATTTCTTTCTATTTATAGTAGAGACGGGGCCTCGCTCTTGCTCAGGGTGGTTTTGAACTCCTGACCTCGAGCAATCCACCCGCCTTGGCCTCCCAGAGTGCTAGGATTATAGGCGTGAGCCACCTCGCCCGGCCTTGTGAAGTATTTTAAAACAATTTCCAGACCTCTTGTCATTTTAATCTTACATACTTAAGTATTTCTTAAAAATATACATATTTTTCTAATGAAATCACATGCTACTTTTATACCTGATAGAATTAGCAATAATTCCATGGTGGTGTTTATACCTAGCCAATATGTCAGATCTCACCAAATGTTTTTTAAAATATCTGTTTTTAAAGTTCGATTATAAGATTTCAAATAAAAAAGAATAAGAGCTAACCATTTTTTAGGGAACTTCTGAAATATCTAATAGCTATTCCTTATACTCAATAAGTAAAATAAATGAATATTTTACCCCATATTGATTAATAGTGATAACTGAACCAAAGAGAAATTATATACTTTCTCCTTTTTAGAAATATTTTAATGATAATGTTTTTAAATCATTATGTAAAAGTCACTTTGCCCTATTTTTCATTATCAGTATTTTCCATTTTCTAGATAATAACATCCATACCTTAAACTTCTATTTGACTTTCTTTCACACAAACTCAGTACATGTATGAGTATATGAAATATCTATGTATACACATGAGTGCACCTAGATTAGACATGTGCGTGCATTCTTGGGATTGTGACATTGAACAGCTGAAGTCCCCAAAGCAATGAAAAAGGTAAGAGAGGCCTTAGTCAAAGATCTTAATTTCATACACTGATTCTTCAGGAAATGCAGAGAAATACATTAGAGTAAAAAGCAAGTTGAGGTATTTCCCAAGGGAAATACAGTCTGCTGTCTGAGATCACTTGGGGCTGTTGACCTCTGACACCCCCCACCTTCCCCCATGGCCCAACTCCCCGCCCACGGCTCTAAGTACAGTTACTAGCTACATAAGCCCTAGCATGGAAGCTATAGGCCAGACTTTCTGCCAGGCCCTCCAAATGAACAGGACAGATTCTATGGCTATTTTCTAATTTAGGGGCTGTTATTTTTCCCTCTTTGTAATTGGAACCATAAAAATAGAATGTCATTTAGGAGCCTTACTCTATAACGGCACTTGAAAAGAGATTTAGGGGGAGGGGAATTTGCCTGAGCCTTAAGAATACATCAAGCTCTTAAGGAAGTAGATTGTGCCATGTTTGAAGATGCAAAGATAATCACTGTGCTGGGAACCTTCTTGAGGGGGGAGGAAGCTGAACAACAAGAGGAAAGCAGCTTCGCTCCTGATTTCGCACAGGAAGTCCACAGTGCCGCCTGCCAAAGCGAGATAAGAAAGCTCCCATGCACTATTCTGGACAAGGCCACTGTTATCAGCTTTAGCTCGGTGCTGTCCTCTCTATGCTCCAAGCTCTGTCCCTTTCCTAATGAGCTTTAGGACTCCTGCCTCCATTTGCATATGGCACGCCAAGTACAATAGCATGGAGGTATTTATAGCCAGTGAAAGGAAAAAAAATTCTGGGGTAAGAGTGTATACTCCATGTCATCTCTGTCGATTGCTCTGGGGTTGGAACAACTTAGTTTCAGACTGGAGATTGGTATAAATAAATGGAAGGAAAGCAGCCAATTATGTTTCCAATACATAAGCTGGACCCTACATGTGACATGTCATGTCAGTCTTTTTAACTCCAAGTTGGAGCCATCTGTGGAGCCCTCCCATCTGGTCTAAGTTACTAGTCTTCTCCTCTCGACATGGGAAGGGAAACTGCCACCCTCCATGTATGTAGATGACACTGCTGACCTACATGCTGTGGGTTGTTTTCTTGTAGTGGTGATGGATTTGCCCTGTTCCCTCCACACTCATAAATATTTGGCTCCTCTGTGACCAAAGACAGATGAAGGCAGCATGGGGCCAGAGACAAAGGCAAAGCCAACGCAGGGGTCAAACTTATAATCGTGACAAATACATCGACTGCTGGCAGAATTTGTACTCAGTTCTGGCTCATTTCAGAATCTGTGCACTTAACCCTGACGCCATATGTAACCCGATATCCATGTACGACCATCATATAACAAGAAATTATTATACTCCAATACTTCTTTGCATCTAGGAAGAAAAGCTTTCTCAAATATTCACTACACAAACACCATTACCACCCTGGGGATTTAATGTATTTTTTAGCTCTTTTTGCATAGCATGGTCAGCTTCTTTCCAAAATTTGGTAAACATCTTTCATCTTACGTAATCAAAATATATTGAACATGCAATGTGTGCACAGTCTACAATTACAGTTTGTTTACATTAGAGCTCACTTTGTCACTCTGCAGTTCCTGAACTCAACTCAGTTTCCATTCACCTTTACAAATTCAGCACTCAGGAAATACAATGCAGTGTGTACCCAAAGGCACCTTTTTGTGTTCAGGTGTGCTTTTTATTAATTTCTGGTTTTTAATAGCTCTGATTTTCAGATTTTCTTCATTCCTCCTGCCTTCCTTTCCCCTCTCCCACCTAAAACTTAGAGCTGGTATGTTCTTTTCTTTAGAGGATGGACTGTCGCATCTGGTAGAATCAGAAGGAAGAGTCCAGCTGGGTGAGCTTTGCCACTGATGGTGAGTATTTGTGTTTTCTTTGAAGTGGCTCTCTCATGTGAGAAAATGATAGATTCTCTGGAGAATCAGGTGGGATGGTTCAACCCTTCATTTAGCCTTTCTAGAAATTGCCCATCTATTTAGTGTCTGTTATAGTACCCAAGACTCCTGTAGTTATCTGGTATAAAATTCTCATTTCATAAATGACTTTGTGTAAGGTTAATAACCACGCTAATTCTACAAGGCCTACTTTACAACCTGAGTCTTAAGATGAAGAGTTGTTTTGTTTTGTTTTTTTAGTATTCCCTTTCATCCCATGGGAAATGTTATTAAGCTGAACTTTCTTTCAAAAATCTCTGTTGTGCTAATGTTTGACTCTTGGCTGTCTAAAGGGAAACTTGTTCTTACTGAGCTGCTACTGTGTGCTGCTAAGGCTTAGGCTAGGAGCAATACACATTTTGCCTCAACTAATCCTCACAGCTACCCAGTGAAGCAGGTATTATGATCCGTACTTCACAAACCCTTTTACCAATAAGGAGACTGAGACTCAGGAAGATCAAGTGACTTGCTCAGGTTCCCAGGGACAGGAGCAGAGCTGGGATTAGAGCCCAGCCTTTCCCAGCTCTTTCAGCTGTACCAGAGCTTGTCCATCACACAGGGGGACTTCTGTCCCCAGGAACCTCCCTAAACCCCTACTACCATGCTTCCCAGGAGGAAGACTGGCTCAGAGTTCCCGAGGAAAAATCTGGGAGGTCCTCTGGATTCCGATTGGCACAAAGTCAGACATCAAGGAAAATTAAATTTTCATTTTTAAGAGGGGAAAAGATGTACCTAGTCTTTTGGTGGAGAATAGTAGGGGGTGGAAGAATACTTTATAATTACATTTGTTACATACATTTTGGTTTGTGTCATAAAAATGCTTTGATGCTGAAATTATAGGAACTCTTTGCTTTCTATTGGCCAATGAGTTTTAGCATTTAAAAAAAATCTTAAAACAAAGTAAAACAATTCAGTTTTTAGCATCATTTTTTTTTTCTTCCTGGTAACTTACTTTTGTCTGCATGACCAGTGGGCATGCTCTGGGATGGAGCTGGCCTGTTCCATTGTGAACTCTGGTACTTTAAACAGGCCTCTGGAGTAGAGGGGCACGGGGGAGGGGGCAGTGGTGAGCTGAGCACCCCAACACCCAATGGCTGCCTATTTGAGCCTGAGGAATGAATGTCTATATTAAATACATAATTAAAGCACATTTTAATCAGGAAAAAGAGAGGTTCTGGAAAGTTCTCCAAAGCCCCGAGACAGAGAATAATCTCCCACTCTCTTTTCTTCTGTTTTGGATGATGAAATCTGAGGAGCTCTGCTTATCTGTTTAATGGGATTTTACAGCACGTGCTGGCCGTGATTAGAATCTGTTTGTAAAGAATATTGAATTATTTCAAGTTAGGAAATAAAAGGGGAGAGGAGTAATGATGAGCAAATTGAGGCTGTGAAATGTCTTTAAAAAAAAAATTGGACGAAAAAAGACCACCTGGATTGGTGCCAGAGGGCATGGCCAAGGCTGCTCCCCGCCATGGCGCGCCATCCTGTAGCGGGGCTGATGTAAACACTCCCCTGCCACCGTGGGCGTCGTGTCAAAACATCAGCGATAGTGTGTCTGAGCCATCAGATTAAGAGAATCTGCAAACACTATCTTTTCCCCTCCTCTCACGTTCTCTTAAAACAAATAAAACAATATAGGGGAGAGGATGCTGGCAGAAAGAGGCGTGGAGTTGGAAGGAGTGTTTAGACAGAATGGTTCCTGCTCCTTCTGCTCCAGGAAAAGGGCCTGGGCCATCAGGGTGGTCACAGGGTCAGGCAGAGGGGACTCTGGAGGAGTGACTCGCTTGTGCCGCGAGAGACCTTGTGACGCCTTGGAGCCCATACTGAAAATTACTTCTTGTCTCGATGGAGAAGTGGGAGTGGAGAAAGGTTTCAGGGATTGTAGGTTGTGGGTCAGCTCCGTGGACAATGGTGGAGGGGATCCAGCGTCCTGGGCCACCTCTGTTTAGATAAGAGCTTTTCCGTGAGCGTCTTGGCTTGTGCTGCTTCCTGCTCTTGAGGGCCCTGTGGTCCATTCACACATCCAACAAGGCCTTTCTTCCCAGCCCTGCTTTCCTTCCTCCCCTGCTCTTCTGCTTGCTCCTAGGTGAGCTCTGGCAGTCTCCCCTCCTCCACAGCCAGAGGGTCCCTCCCGTCCCCCTCCCCCTCCTTTATGGAGTCTGAGCCAGGGCCAGGGGATCTTACCACCCCACACCTGGGTGACTGGAGGCTAAAAGTGTGGGTGCTTCCTTGGTTACACCCAGATAGGAGGCTCCAAGGGAACACCTATTTTGTTCATTCTTTTTCTTAGTGAAGGCCTGCTCAGCTGAGGAAGGGTAATTTGATAAATTAAAAATCTTTAGGAAAATGATAGGAGTGGCAACAAGTAGTATCCTTTAAAACATTTAAGAAGGAGGCTTAAGATGTTACCTCCAATCACTCGGCGAATAATATTTTAAACTATCATTATATTTCATTCTCACAAAACAAGGAGAATGGCTTACTTATTATATAGTGGTCAACACTGAAATGTCCAGAAAGCTTTGGAAATAGTAGTTTAGCATAAAGAACACAGATTTTAGAACTAGCCAGAACTGAAATCATGGTTTTATAATTTTCTAGTCATGTAATCCTGGATAACAAAAGCCCAATTAAGAAAATCATAGTCATAGGAAATTGCTCAGGAGTCTTTTTGATTTCCTACATCATTCTGAAATTTTGTCATTAGATCACAGCCCACAAAAATCACTTTTAATAAATTCTGCTTTGGAGCTGTATGATTGCCAGCATTGAAGATGGTAAAATTATCAGTCCCATGACACTCACTGCAGTGGAAATGTGGTCAAGGAGTTTGTCTGCTCTGTCCCACAGAGCATGAGGGAAGAAATCATTTCTTTGGACCTCAGTTCCCTGAAAGGTTGTACTTCTCGTGGTTTGCTTTTATCTCATGGGCCACTTAATCTTGCACATGTTCCTTTCTATTTCTCTCTTGACAACTAGAAAGCAGAGCACGTGGGCATATCTCTATGGTCTTACCCCATTTTCTCACTTCATCCACAGTTGTTCAATTATTTATTGTATTCTTTGTGCACCACTTCAAATTCCGGAGGAATGGATGTGTTCCTGGCAAGGCCAACTCAAAAAAGCAACCTCATGCTACCATGTCTTACTAGTTTTATGAAAGGCATTAAACAACAAGTGCAAGGGAAATAAAGAATTTACAGCAAATCCCTTTGGCATCCGCAAATGTTAGGGTGATACCGAATGAGTTAATTGGTGTAACACACTTAGCACAGTACCTGGCACACAGTAGACAGATCCTTAGCTTTGTCATTTTATTATCTGACAACACTGAGGGCTACTTAGGAGCAGGGCCTATGTCTCATTCATCATTAGAGCTTCAGTTTCTAGCCCAGTCACCTGGTAAACGGTAGATGAGCAACACACGTCTTTGCTCAGGTAACGGCCTGATAAGGAGAGTGAATCCTGACAGAGAATGGCCTGATGACATGGGAACCCAACCTCCTGTTAGGCGTCAATCCTGCCATCCACACTCTCCTCAAATGTGCTGAAAAAGGGGCATTAGTGACCGTCAAGTGACCTCTCACACACCCCCTAACCTAAGCATCATGTCACCACCATCCATGCCTATCCATTCGCCATGACAAATATTAATGAAGACAGGGGATCTGCCGGGGACCTGGCTAACCTCGGCACAGCAGTATCAGCGCCTGACAAACTGATAGTGGTGGGCAGTTTCAACTCAGGCAGCGACGTTGACATGTGGAGAGGCGTCTTCTGGCCTGACAGGAAATAGAAAACTGACCGGCAGTGTCTCCTCCTTTCTTCACGGCAGGCAAAAATATGGGCTCACAATTACTATCACCATTTTATTCAAATAAAAAACAATTAGCTCACTCACATTCCATATAAAATGTAAAATCATCTCCCGTGAAGGAAGCAGACAATTTAGCTTCTTCTGTTATTAAGAATGTATATGGTTATTGAAGAGACCAGTCAAATTCGTGGAACAATGTCAGAATACAGTTGAGCACATGCAAGCACAATGCCCAGAGCCCACATGCTGCTATGGGCTTGGCAAGACTTGGGTCAATGAGCATTTGAACAGCTGAGGTAGAATTCATGAACGAGAGGAGACCCTGGGATATTATAACTCCTCTAATTTCCTAAATAATCTGAAATGTCCACAATCTCTGGTCCCATTCTGATTTCGTGGGAATAAGTCATCATAGTCAGAGGACTTGTGCACAGATGCAGCTATTTCCTGGGAGAACATTAACCTAACAGCATGGGTCATCTTGCCAGATTACTGTCCGCTTTCCCAGATTTTAGCGTGTAATCATGCCACTTCAGAGGGAAGCGACTTTGCAGTGAGCAGCCCCAGAGCTGCCTAAAAATACTAGAAGCACTCTGCAACCTTCAGCAAACAAATTTAGCACTCGTACTGGGCTAAGTACTTCACATGTATTTTCTCATTGAATTCCCCCAAACAACCTTACGATGTCAGTGCTGTTATCTCCGCTGTATAGATGAGGAAGCCCAGACTCAGAGAGGTAGTTTGTTTTGCCCAGAAACACACAGCTAGCAAATGGTAGTAGGTGACAGAGCCAGGACTCAGGCTTCAGAGCCCATGTCCTTACTATGTCACCTCTCTTAATATCACAACACAGGCTTCTTAAAACATATCTGCTTTCTGGGTCATGAAATCTTGATCAAAAATTATTCATTTTAATGTCTAAGGAGTTGTGACAGAACCAGTCCTGGTAGTGACAAATGAAGGGCTTTCAATCGCCCGGTTGATGATGTGTTAGGAGGCCACACACACATTTGTAGTCTCTGTGACATGTCAACCAGGGCCGGTTTCCTAGCAAGGTACTTGGACTCTCTGTACCTGATCTGGAAAACGGTAAATTATATCTGCCTCCTAGAAGTTCTGTGATAATTACATGAGATAATGCATGCAAAACATGTATTCAACCCTTCACATTCCATAGGCGAGTACTTAATAACTTAGCTATCAGTAAAGCAGAAACCCTAAGCCACACAGCCTCCTACCAGCCACAATCTTCTCTTTGACTCCAGATAGTCTTTAAATACCCATTTTTGTTTTCCTAATCTTACTCTTTTCAAGGATGTTTTCACGGTCACACTGGAGGATTTGTCAATAAGATAGCAATCCGTGATCACTTTACATAATTTTCAATGATGATGGCAAAGCATATAGAATATTAAAGACTTAAGAAACTGGAACAATATGCACCCAATGTACTTTTTTTAAAAGCCCGAGGGAAAATCCAAGACCTTCATTTTCAGATGAGGAAGGCAGAGTTTCAGGGATACAGATAACACATGCTGAAGAAGTGCCACAGGTAGAAGATGACCAGGAATGAGTCTGTAAAAGTCTCTCACAAGGTAGGCTTCTGGCCAATAGACAGAGGGACCCCCAGGCACTGGCCCGGGAGGTTGAGCTGCAGCCAAATGACTGCCTGGCTCGACTCTGCAGGATCCACTCCAGAACTTCTACAGCGGCTCCAAACGTACTTTTCCAATTTGGGTTTTTATTGTTTTCTCAACCCAAGCCTGATGAGCCAACCAAATTGTCTTCTGACATGTCCTCTTCAGCTCCTCAACCCATTCCTACCCCATGTCACTCTGTCACATCTTTATTCCTCTCCCTTTCCATTTGACTTCCCAGGGCCTACCGCCATCTTTAGGGCTCAAATCCCACCTCCTCCACAGTGCTCCTCTACCTGGCCACACTCACCATCTGCCAGCCATGCTGACCACATCATAAGCACCTCCCATGCAACTCAACACAATGTTGTGTTGGACATGATAATACACAGGAAACCAGAGAGGCACATCTAGTCTTGAACTTGCCACTAACTAGCTGTGAGATGAGAGATAATTATCTTTGAGCCACAGTTTCTCATCTATAAAACAAGCTCTTTTTTAAAAATTAAATCTCTAACATCCCTTAATTTTAAGTGAATTAATTATCCGAAGTGACTAGGTCAAGCTGTGCTGAAGCTGCAATTTGCAGCCTCCATGTCCCCATTCCATTCACCCATCAAGTGCAAATTCTCATGTTTTCTCCTTCATTTTCTTTTGACTCCCCTTTTTATCTCTTTGAATTACTCTCCTGTGTTTTCTTTGCCTAAATATCCACAAGCTCATGAGGCCTACTATGGGCTGAGTACTTGATGAATCCTAATCCAGAACATTAATCCTGAACTATATACGAGAGAATGGTACTTTCCTGCACGAGATCAAATACCCCAGCATGGCAAGAAGGTCACAGAGAGGGACAGTACTGTTAGTGGAAAGTGCCACAATAAATGGGCCCATTAACTGTTTGATTTGCCACCCTTCTGAGGGTGGAATTATTTAGACCTGCCCATCCTGCTGTGGTTTATACCCCTTCCAAGGGTCCACTTTTTCCTGTAGGTTTGGGGCCCAAACCAACTTTGGTTCCCAAAGATGTTGTGAAATTTGAGCCACATTCTTCTAATTGCCGCTGCCCTCTTTCTCTTTTTCTCTCCAACTCTCAGCTCAACTCCAGTTCCACAGATGGGCTCAGTTCTAACTTACTGGTGACAAGAGCAAACCTGATAGGGTAGGCCAGTGCTCTCCCAAACCTGTCCCATTGAGGACTCCTGCTTCTTCCATAGGAATCCACAGGGATCCACTCTGAGAAGCCACATGGGACATCAAGGAAAAGTAAGCTTCTGAGTGCCAATCTGTGAAGCCCTTTTCCTTTTATTCTAGAATCTGAAAACGTCTGAGAAATAACTTGTTGAGCTTCAGTTTCCTTATGAGAAAGTAGGGGAAGTCATAACCACTATGTAGAATTGTTGTTCAGATTAGAGATCATATGTGTAAAGGGATGAACACAACTTTTGGCACCAGAAAGGACTCGATGATGAAATCTACTACAGCTATTATAATTAAGTAGATCATTGCATTCAAGGTGACAAAACATCCTATGAGGCTTCTGGAGAAAGTGTGAAGAAACAAGGGCCCATGTCTAAAAGCCCATTATAAGGCACTGCCAGGGCCATAGTCTAAATCCATCAAGCCCCTTTCCATCTTCTCAATCCATCAGCTTCTGCTTATTCACCTAAAAGGGCAGTGAGGTTACATTAAAACCACAGAATAGATTCCATATTTCAAGAAACAATCTACCACATCAATGGAGATATATCTAAAACGTAGATTTCCAAGCATAGGTGCACGTTTTATAAACAATTTATCCTGTCTCTCTATTACCTAACAATCTGTGTCAGGACATTAGTTTCTAGATTTAAAAATGAAAATTAAAAAAAAAAAATCTGTGAATATGGCCAAAGAAAATGTGAGAGCTTGTACCAATCTTCTTAAGGAATCTTTCCAAATTGCATGTCACTATCTTCTGGTATCCCAAATCCTGGGAAGCTACATTGAATCTTGTTGAATAAATCCCTACAAAAACTATCCAGCATAGACTTCCTATGACTCAGCCTTTTGGTTTAATTTAAAACACAATGAAATGCTTGATAGCAATTACAGGAGACAGTTAATTCATTAGAAACAATTATTCATCAGATTCATTGTATTACTATGAAGAGTGGGAAAAAGAGGAAAATCTCACAGAGCATAGAAAAGTGGCAAAGAGGCATTTGGCAAATGAACTCGTACTCTGTTCTCAGGACTTTGTATGAAATATTAATAAGGGCTGTTGTCTGAGCATTCACATTGGGTAGTGTGCACTTCCTCATCCAGTAATTATGGAACAGAATGCAAGAAGTTTCTCATTAGTAAGTGAACATTCACTTTTGGCTTGTGATGAAAGCCTCCTGTATAAGATGGCCAGTTTTATTTGGCTGTTTGTTCAAGCTCAGAGTTTTGCTAAAGTGGTCTTTGGTCAAGTGGTCTTCTTTAAAATCCTCATTTTGATTCAAGGTTTTGTTTGTGGCAAATTAAAATTCTCTGTAGCATGCCTGATTTGAGGCTGTGTACCTATACCCACACTGCATAGAATATATGTTGAGACACATAGATAGAAATTGTCTATAGACTAAAGAGGAATGTGATAAATATTAAAACATGAGTTATGTGATCTTATTTCCAAAAGAAGAGCTTAAATTACAGCTTCCCTCAGCCACCTGACCTACATTTTGCCCCACGAAATGTTGACTTTCTCGATTTTTCAATGGTTAAAACTTTTGTTTTAGGAATAGAAAATAAAATATGGGACATAAAACTGTTACAGCATAAAAATAATAGACATTCATGCTTGGCAGTCAATTAAATTTGGGTCCTTGAGTACATTTCTAATTAACTGCCATTAACAATTGTTTTGTTTTTGCCCTGTTAATTTTACATACCCCACTGATGCGCAAAGCTGTGTTTCTCCCAAATGATCTATCTCTAACACATCACTAATGATTCAGGCCTTCCTTTCTTTGCCAATTTGCTGACGTAAACAATAGAGAAATGCAATTAGGCAAGCCCTTCTCAGAGTTCCTAGATGTGACTGCCTTTCTCTGATTTTGTAGGCCACCCCCCAGCCCCCACAATTCCCCAAAGGAAAGCAGTAAACCACACTGAATCCTGGAGTGATGAGCTTTCTCTAGACCCCCACAGTCATACTCTACTGCTAGGGCAGATGAAGAGTGTCTCAGAAATGGGCCATCAAACTGCCATTGAGAATGGTAGGGAAGATTATTTTCTATTTAACTTCTAAAGCATGTAATTATTTTAGACTCCAGTTCTGACCTACTTGAGAGTTTTGGAAGCAGTTCCTTGAGAGTCTATGTAGGTCTAGTAGGGTTTTCTTAGAAAACCCACCATTTTAACTGAGAAAGTAATAAAGAATACTGTACTCCCTCAACCTTTCATGAGTTGAGAATCCAACATTTTTTGCATCTTGAAGGGCCTCATTGGCAGAAGATCAAAGAAGGCAAGTAAGGTTTTAGAGCTAACTGGGCAGAGAATATGAATGCCTTCATTTGTACAGGCTGGACAAAGGCTGACAAAGGTGGTCCAGGTTGGCACCGAAGAGAATGTGAGTTGACACCATGGGTGGAGGAGCTGCTGTACTTTTTTTCTTACTGGGTCATTATAATCACAGAGTCAGTTTTGTATCAGAGTTTGTTCTTACATATAAGGCTTTCTACTTTCTTAAGTTGAAGTTTTCTGTTATTAATAATTTGGCACTGATCCTCAGAGTTAATGGTCAAATTGCTTTATAATTTATAAGAAACTGAATGGAAATAGCATTGTGCAACAACTGGAAAATTATTTCAAGCTTTTTTGAAGGAAGAAAATGTAATTTAAAGTGATTTTATGACTTAACTCATTCATAGCTGTGTGTCCTAGGAAAGGGGAAGCACAGCGGTGACCATTTCCAGAAGGGGAAATGGAAGTGCAGATTAAATAACTGGCCAAGGTCACGCAGAAGTCAGGGACTATGCCAAGAATAGAACCCATTTCCTTGACTCCCAGGTCTCTGGCCCTGAGACTGCGTAATAGACATTTTGCAGGTATATACATAGATCCTAAACGAATCACTGTAAATGCTAGAGGGAAATGGTGCTCATCTTTCTGTTTTGCACAGGGTTGGTGCCTAATAAATACTTGTGATGAGCAGATGATTGACAATATAGTTAGATTGAATACCAATGGTATACAAAATTTGTTTGTAAGATGTGAACAATATGAACACGATGTAAGTGGAAATTTCTCTCTCTCTATTTTTTTATTTCAGCATATTATGGGGGTACAAATGTTAAGGTTACGTATATTGCCCATGCCTCCCCTCCCCCCTCGAGTCAGAGTTTCAAGCGTGACCATCCCCAAAATGTTGTACATCTCACTCATTCTGTTTGTATATACCTATCCCCTTCTCCCCCCTCCCACCTGCCCGACACCTGATAAATGTTTTTCCTATATGTCCACTTAGGTGTTGATCCATTAATACCAATTTTCTGGTGAGTACATGTGGTGCTTGTTTTTCCATTCTTGAGATACTTCACTTAGTAGAATGGGTTTCAGCTGTATCCAGGAATATACAAGAGGTGCTATATCACCATTGTTTCTTAAAGCTGAATAGTACTCCGTGGTATACATATACCACATTTTATTAATCCACTCGTGTATTGATGGGCACTTGGGTTGTTTCCACAACTTTGCAGTTGTGATTGTGCTGCTATAAACATTTGAGTGCAGGTGTCTTTTTCATAAAGTGACTTTTGATCTTTTGGGTAGATGCCCATCTCTATATATTTTGACTAATCATCACAGATAGCTTGTAAAGAAAATGAGATTTTCACAAAAAACTCAATGTTACCTGAGATTTTTTTTTTTTCCATTAGAGGGGGAATAGCATAGTATGTGTAACAACTATATCTTTAAGGACAGATGAGTATTATTTATAACTCCGAAATTATGATTTGTGATAGGTGGGGAGAGAGAATTAAAGTGGCTTGTGACCTAAAGAACGTGTGCTCTCAAACAGAACTGCAGTAATCAAATGCTGCAGGCCTTGAACCTCCCTACAGACCCAAACACATTCAGCATTTTTGAAACAGACCTTATTTTAAAAAGGAGAAAAGATAACCCTAGGAACAACCAGGTTGATTCTGAACACTATTGGGGGTGGGGGTGACCAGAGAGCATAGAGAGTGTGAGCAAGGACCCCCCTTACCACCTCTCGTTTGTGGGAAATAGACAAAAGAGAGCCCCAGGACCCATTCAGGCTATAAAATTCTCCAGTCAGTTACCTGAGGGTCTCCTTGGTATCCAAGCAAACATGAATAAAAGCGGCCTTTCAACATCTTAGGTCCTTCCTGAGCAAATGGTAAGCTGGAGTCCAAACCAACTATGCCAAGACTGCCCTATCCCCACCCTCTCCTGGGTTCCTCAAATCCACCCCTTCCAGTCCCCAGAGAGGGGCCCTTCCCTCCAGTCTAGTCCTGTATTGTGACTTGTTCCTTTACAGACCAATGTCCTTGTCATGGGCAGTCTCATCTACGTGCCGTTTCCTGTGAGACCATACCAACACAGTGGCACAGTTCACCAGGGACTATGAGATCAAGAGTAGCTCATTGCTCCGGATGTTTGGTAGTCCTACTTAGTTCTTTAAAATGCAGGGGGAATGTGAAGTTCTAGAAATCGAGTGTGCCCTGGCCCAGCAGGAGTCAGCTCTCCCACAGGCCCACTCAGCCACACCCCAGCCTCAGCCAACCCGCAGGGCAGAACCACTTCCTCCCATTCCGGGAAACAAATGAATGGGACAGGCCACACAGATTGGGAGGGTTACTTCATTCCCCCACGACACTCTTCTATTTTTTTTTTTTTTGGTATTTTTTTTTTATTTCGGCATATTATGGGGGTACAGATTTTAAGGTTTCAATAAATGCCCGTTTCCCCCCCTCCGCCCACAAGTCTCAGTCTCCAGCATGACCATCCCCCAGATGGTGCACATCTCGACACTCTTCTATTTATTCTCCCTTTTACTTTTGCCTAACTCTTCTACAGTTCCTTAATTTCTCTTCTTCTGAAAAGCCATATTTTCCTCAGTTCTACTCATTTCCTCCCATACCCACTGAATTTCTATTTTTAAAGCACAACAAAATTATTTTTTACTTTCCCCATTTGTGTTCATTTCTCAGAAATGTTTGGTAAAATTTCTCACTTTTGTGAAACTAGCTCTATAGGAGGCATAAATTTCCTTTCAAGTTCCTTAAAAGTTCTGGGGTCTTATTTAGAGATAGGTACCCCAGGGCTAGCAATTATTACAACCCTGTGGCAGTCCATACCGTTTCCACATGCATTGCCTCATTTGATCCTCACGTTCTCTCTATGAAGTGTGTATCTCTGTCTAATATGAACAGAAGCTGCAAGACACAGACATGCATATGCTTGACGTCCTGTGGATGCTTCCTAGGTTTATGCCTAGCCTAACACGGAGGAGGTTTAGGAATATCTATGTAGAAGTTTCTGCCAGTTGCTGAGGATGAGAAAAGCCCAAAAATACCATTTCATTCAGTGTTGATAACTTATCTTAATGTTATTAATATTCAAAAGAAATATCCTAGTTCTTCTATTACTTACCACTTTCCTTTTTTGTAATGCAGAAAAGTAAAAGGAGGATTCTGCTTTATTTCTTCTTGGCTCATTAGCTATGGGTTTTTCCTATCTCTTTTATTCCTAATATTTTATAAAAACAAATTCTAGGGAAAATCAAAACCACGATATTACTCAGTTAAAACATAGCTCACTTGCATAAAACATTTTACCACTTTTTTTTAAATGGAGGAAGTTTCTAGTTGAACTATCAGTAGTTCTGATAGTTTTAAGATATATTTACATACTTACTAGACTCCAGGAAACTATACAATTTGAGTTAAGTCTAAATCTCTTTCTATATTAACTTAGATACATTAATTAGCTGACCATATTAAGCCAATTAATAATTCTGAGATACTTAAACAAATGATATTCTATTCTCAAAATTAAACTAAAGTCTTGGCTATGTCCATACATAGATATTCTCTAATCATAGCCTAAAGTTTAAATACCAGGAATTATGCTACATATTTAAGAGCAATGATGTGTATATATTAGTCACCTTTGATGATCATATATAGATACCACTATATGAATATGTTACTACGGTATATAACTCCAAATAAGTACGTGCAATGGAACATCCTTTAAAATTCCTGTCTACAACTGAATCTGAGTTAATCTAAGTGTATAAAAAACATATAAAGACATATTTAAAATTTTTTTTAGTAATTAAAGAGGGCTTCATTTATCTGTAAATTTTAGCTTTATCTCTCTAACAGGGTGAAATAGGGTGGTTCTGTTTGTTTCCTAGAGTACAAAAGTCTCATCTATATTGCTGACATACTTCTAAGTTAAGTGGACTGATTTCACCACCAAGCACCCAATCTGGCCCTGACACAGGTAGGCTACTCAATCAGTACCTGCTCACTAAAAGAATGAGAGCTTCTTATGGTTGTGCACATTTTTGGCAGATAATTTCAAGCAATAACATATGAAAGAAATAAAGCAGCATGGAAACTTAAAGCTTTCATTTATGTCTTGTGAGTAGTAAAGAAACAAATGCCTTTAACAGAGAATAATTCAAATGGTCAACAAACATTCAAGGCAGTACTCTGAGTCTTGAGAGAATTCCAAAAGGAATTAGACATCTTTTCATGCCTTGGCAAGCTTATTCCATAACTCAGAAGAAAGATCCCATACACCACAAAGAAATTGGAAAGAAAGCTAATATTTACAAAGTTTTACTTCAGCTGGTTTCATTCCCCAAACCATATTTTATTAGTATCAAATTTATAACAATATATTCTATCACACATGATTGTAACTCTATACTTCTATCCAAATCTAATAGCTTAAATTATTTAGTTATTTTAGATTTATTTGCATGTTAGCTTAGCACACATATCAAGACACTAAAGGGATTGGTCTGTAAATATTGATATCTATCCCAAATTGACAAAATAATATAAAATTTCAGTAGATCTCACTGTCTTTTGAGTTAAATATCCACAATGGTGGAGAAGGTATTCAAGATTTGTAAGTTCTTTAAATTTCTATTTTTAGAAAATGACATAAAGGAGAAATCAGACATGTGTGGAAATAGCTACTTCTCAGGAATTCCATAATTCACCAGTAACTTTCCACTATGAGAGTACTATGCACTAAACAAAAGATTAAAGCACAGGATGAAGAGTTGGAATTGTGGAAAGAATCTAGAAAAGCAAACAGCCACTTCTATCTATTCATGCTAGAATTATGCCTTGTTTACTTTTTTGTCAACCTAGTTTTGTTTTTTTAAAAATAGCAATCCTCCCAAACACTCTGCAATTGGAATTAAAAGTAATAAAGTATTCTGGCATAATGGTAATTCTTGTGCAGGTTCAATAATATCTTATTGTTGTACGTATCGATTCTATTCCTATTCTTCAAATTAGCTCCCATGAACTATCCTTAGTATCATCCCTCCAGACTATACAAAAAGGAGAAAAAGCAAACAGAGCTCAGTCATCAACAGGATGCAAGGAAATGCTGCCCAGCTAAAAGAGGGTAGGGATATTCATTCAGCAGATACACACTGAGCACCTACTGTGTGCCCGACACTGTGCCTGGTTGTAAAGACACAGAGCTGCTCTCAGTTTGCTCTTAGCTTAGACAGAGACACATGTGCACACTGAGTGATGTAACAATGGTGTGAACAAAGTGCTGTTCACACTGAGGAGGGAGAAATGAGTCTGAATGAGGCAGTCAGAATGGTTCACAGAGAAGGTGACATGAGAGCTAAGGCTTGGGGTTTGATAAAGAAGGACTTCTTATGAGGCACACAATGGGTACAAGTGCATTTCAGAGAGATAGAAGAACATGAGCAAAGCCCCAAAGTAGAAAACATAGTGATCATCGTGTTGGGAAGATCTTGGTTCATAGCCAGTGAATACAAAATGACAAATGGGAAGACCAATGTGACATAGTGGTATATAGCCAAAGTCTAGGATGCTCAAATAGGAAACAAGACACTGGAGTTCCAACCCAAGCTCAAATAATGGCTCATGGGGGACCTTAATTATGTTCCCGTGTTCTTAGAACTATAAACTAGAGAGAAAAATGATGAAATTGTTAGCCAATGATAGGGTATATTCAGTAAGGAGGAAGAGTAGGTTGCCTACCTTTTTCCAAGGCAGGGAGAGCCTTTGCCCCAAATATACTGCACATTCCATCTGCAAATTCCCATCTGTATCCATTAAAGAATCTTAATTCCAGGTGTCAACAAGTATTTGAAAATTAGTCAAGAAACTAACTGTCCCTACCTTGCTTTGGAATGATTACGGTTACAGGGGTGCCAGAACCACTTGATTGTAGGTTGAGGGATACCGTAAACGGTACAAGTCAGGATTTGTCTGCTGCCCAGCGGGTAGAGAGTTGGGTCTGGAAATGATGACAGAGCCTTTTCGTAAATCTGGGGTTTCACTGGAAAGGAGATGAAGAATGGGACAGAAGTCAAGAACTGTTTTTTCTCCTGGGCCACACATGAAGAACCACATTCTCATTGGTTTTGATGTCAGGAAAACGAACACAGAAACAAACAACAAGTAAACCCTCATTTTGTCAAGAAAATGCCAACTTTAAAAAATAGTAGAAGTGTTTTGAGAGCTTTAATAATTTGATTCTGTGGTATGTTTGTTGTGATCACAATGATAAAAAATCATATCACCTATGGAAGATAACAAGCAAACATGAGATAGTTATGATGGGAACAGAAGTGATTTCTAAGTAATTATTTAAAATTTCATTTTCTTTAATGTTGTTATACTGACTTCTCAATTTATAAATTTTCATTAATTTGTCCCCTAGCAGAACCAGAAGAAAGTATGAACAGTAAACTTACCATTTACGATGAGAGTGGCAGTGAGGTTTTTAGACACATTTGACTGTTTTATGCCCAGCAAGATTGTATAATCGCCTGCATCCTCTGCAGTTACATCCTTGATAATCAACGAATAGCCATGAACCAAGTAGCGAGCAGATTTCTCAGTGGCAGGTAACCCATCTTTTAACCTGTGGTTAAAAGCATGCTTAGTAAGTCATTTCTCATGGTTTCTCAGATGTCACTTTGATAACACTGTCATTTAAGTTTGTGGGCTCAAGTTTATCAGTTTTGAACCTTTGGTCATAACCATTGATTTTAAAAATTTAGGCACTAACTTTTCAGTAAAGGCAGCTATGATTTTTACACTGGGTAATGCTTTCTATTGATTGGCAAAGAGGAGGAAGTAAAGCTAGGAAAGAAAGAAAAGTGGTGGCTTCATGTACCCACAAGGATGCTGGTGGCCACTGTGACTTAAGTATTAACCCAGAGGCACCAGCTCTGATTCCATCTGAGATGTTTTTCAGAGTTTCCATGAGGCTCCATCAGAGGTACAAGGGCCATTGTAAGTCAGATCAACTAGATCACTTATCCAGATAAAAATAAAAATAGATTTTCCTATTGTGGTCTCATGTGGAGTTCTTATTAGTTACATAAATGGTCACACCAGTTGTCCCTTTCATAAACTATAGTGAAATCAAGATGATCAAGATTTTTCCTCTGAGGAACAACAGTTAAGGCACAAAACAAAACAGAAAGTAATAACTTAAAGAAATTTACCAAAAAAAAAAAAAAAAGCCAGAAACAAAAAATTCCATCAGTGCCTTGGTCTGATTCAATACTGAGATCAGGCCTGGATGCTTGACCTGGCCCTGCTTCCCCACCCCCTGCCACTCAGGTGACTAACCTGCTGGAGCCTCAGTTTTCTCAGATTTTCTAGAGAGGTTCCCAAAGATCCTGTATAACTCTAAAATTCTATGATTTCATTAAAATGGACAATTCTTTAAATAGGCATTTTAAATCTATTAGGAGTTTATTGTGTTTTGTATAAAGGTATAATATTGGAAATTTAGTTCATAATCATGCATGTATTCACAGTCCTGCAAACAAATTCCTATTACTAGTGGGTCTCCATTCCAAAGCAGTTAAAATTACTATGCTATATTTTGTGATACAAGTGTCATCTTAGTATTACTTTAAATGATTTCATATTAACAAGTAAGCAATTTTTAAAAGTGGGTTGAATTTTTTTAGTTTAATTTTTTTGAATTTACTAAGTTACTAAAGAAATCAACACTAGAAGACAAATGTACTTTCAGACACTAAAAGAGCAACTGTATCTCCTAGAGTCATTAAATTACTATTCAATTTACTATTAAATTAAAAAAATTACTATTAAGCTTTTTGGATATTACAAAACCAAAAAAAATCCCATTTCTACTTCAGTAGCACGAAGGCATAGCACAAAGTTTAATTTTCCTTTTTAATTCGCTATTAAATATTTGAGGAAACCGAAAACAAACACTACACTCATGATTTTGAAAGCCAAATAAGCTCTGGTTGAGGAGATTTTAAAATGGCACCACTTCTGTATTGTATGGATTGTTTTCCTAATCAGTTTTGTACTATATCCTTTGTTTAAAATATAATGACTTGAACCAAAGATATTGTCATTTAAAAGTAATTTAACAAAATGACTGCAGATTTTAAGCAGATTACATTGTTTTTCCATCAGGTGTTGTACAAGTATTAAAAAAGAAACAACACACACACAACTGCTTAAGGAGTTTCTGAATATGCAAACTTGGAGCCAAAAAAAACTTAATTAGTTCAAGTAGGTCCATTCTTCCCCCCCTTCAAATGAATAAGTCTTGTCTCTATTAATGTTTGTTTAATTTTGAAACAAGACTAGAACTTTCAACCCAGCTGTATATAAAAGAATTATTTTCAGCATTCTCATCATAAGAGCCCACTTCTTCAGGGTTAATGGAGCATGTTACACATTCAAGATGCTTCCTAGCCATTGCCTAACACATTCCCATTCAGAGAATGCTGACATCATAGGAAGGTTTAAAGATGCAGAAATGAAATCACAGTAAGGAACTGACTAAACCAAAATGAGCACTAGGACAGACCTAGGTTCACCCTGCAGCATTTTCCACCCCCAGCACCCAGGCATCAAGGTAGTTCCTAGCTCTCCACGGCTGTCTGAAGAACTTCTCTTGATATTTTGTCAGGAATGCAAGTCACTGGGCTCTTGAGTCTTCCTACTTACAAAGTGTATCTTTAACTGATAAGGAAATAATTATGGTCCTACCATACAACTTCTGGCGAGGGAAATGCCTTCACTTTCATGGAGAGCCGGTAAGACCGCTTGCCAGCTACAGTTTCAAGCACCTGCTGTTTTCGATGTTGCACAGTGATGAATGCCTTTTCTTTGAAAGGAGAAGTGATAAATACATTAGAAAAGAATATATCTCTGTAAACAAAATCTCATGGCCTCATTAAGGGAGGGTTACAATCAATGAATAAATAGAGCTGAATTATGATCCATCCTATTAATGAGCCCAAATATTGATCAATGAAGAAAATACTTTTAAAGCTCCCTAACTGGTGCAATACTTTCAAATCAAATGGTACCAAGTCCTAGGGACATGAAACAGTGACAAGGCAACAGAAAATGAAACACTTTAAATATGTACATTACAATAACAAAACAGTAGGAAGATATTTCTAAAACTACCTGGTGAATATGGGTAAGATAGGAAAAAGCTGCTTTGGGCACCCTAAAATAACTAATTTGATATCAAAAATCAACTGCTCTTCCCACTGTTTCCTTCTCAGAATGGAAAGAAATTATAGAATTTGCATAGTGGAATTAAACAACATTCGGATTCCATGACAGTAAAAGCCGGGATAAAACAGCATTAATTCTAAATAATTTATCATACCATATTTTTATTTCTCTAAGCCATGGTAGTACCTGGGAAGTTTTCCCCAGATAATAAAGGTAAACTTGATCGTTTTCTTCTGTTTTGTTTCTATGGAACACTAAATAAAGAATTCATAAATATCTTATGATCTAACTGAATTATTAACTTAGAATTATAAACTTCTAAAGGAAAGACTGTCCAATTCAAAAGTATTAAATTTAAAGAGAACTTAATGTGATTTATTTTTTGGCAGAGGAGAGGAGGGGACATTGGCAAAGATTCAGTCATGATAATGTAACTCTTGGCCAAGAGAAAATTTGTTTGTATAACCCAAACATCCACAATGACTAGAAAGCCTGGCGTGTAAGTTGGCAATGCTGAACGATTGCTCACCATATATATGCACTGAAGTGTTAACAGATCTGAATGATGGTCCACTCTTCACATGACAAGTGTAAAGTCCTTTGTCTTTGTTCTGCACGTTGTCAATAGTAAGAACACTGTAGAACACATTGCTATCGGCATTACTTTGGTCTATTCGTCGTCTTATAGAAGCTCTCTTATTTATCTAGAAAGAAAATGTATAACAAACATAGGAGTAATTGTTCATGCCTGAAGTTATATAGCATTTTAACATGCCTCAGACCATTGTTTTAACAACAGCTTCTTTTTATATGCTAAGAAGCATATCAAACCCTCCTAGAGCAAAATGTTTGGTAACCACATCTCTCTGTAGTTGTGCTTCAAATATGTAGCATAGTAGCACTTATTTAGTACCTATGTTTCTTCAAATGGACTTTCAGGTACCTTATGGCATTCGTTTTTCACAACAACCTAGTGAGACTGGCAGGCTTATTGCCCTTTTACTGATAAAGAAACTGAAGCAACAGAGACACTGGCCAAAATAGCCAGGAACTCAGGTCTTCTGAGTGTAAATCTAGGGTCCTTCCTCTCCCACACACACCTCTCTACACGGTAACCTATTCTCCAGGCATAGCTGTCACATACAAACGCAAGCAATAATTAGCTTTAGTGTCCAGCTCAATGACAGTATTTCTCTTAATAAATTATCGGGTGAGTTTTCTTTGGCTTCCCTACCAGAAATGAAGGAAAAGATAATGAGTCCTGGCTATACCTACTAAGGTACAATAATCCTACAATTTCATTATTTCACTATTTGAGTAACGGTTTCCAATTTCTGCTCAACCATAATAAATGGATCTGGGGACATACAAAGCCATCGGCAAGTTTAGCCAACACTTGGAAGGTGTCCCATGTTTATCTCAGGGAAGCCCAAGAGAAGGCCTTAGGCTCAGCAGTGTGAACCGGCCACCATGACCTGCTCACTGCTTTGAGAAGATGAGATCACATTGCCTTGTCCTTTAATTGTTCCTTTTTTTTAAGCATTACATTTTATGACGTGTTATTTCCTCCTCTCAATCCTTCCCCATGGTGGGGGAAGGGTGTGGGAGCATGGTAGGGGGCATGAAAAAGACTTTGGACGCTATCCAAAACTGATCTTTGGGTCTTGAACTTAGCTCTCCTCTGTGCCATGTTTAATAAACATCTGCCCACCTGTCCTTTTATTTTCATTTTGGAACAGACAGACACATGTTTAGGCCATTTTCTTCATTCCCGGCAATAACCATCACTACTATCAAAAGTCAGAGAATCAGTTCCCTAAAATAACGGACTGAGGGGAATTTCTGCAACTCTATGTATATAGGTATTACTTCTCCCTTTCAGAACTCTTTCCTTCCCAAATTTGAGTAACGTTGGTATTGTTTCTGACTTGGAAAATAATTCATCTGTCTCTTAGAATTGTTTTGTCTAGTACTGCAGCCACCAGCCACATATGGCTGTTAAAATTAAATAAAATAAAAATTCAATTCCTCAGTTGCACTAGCTACATTTCAAATGCTCATTAGCCACATGTGGCCAGTGGTTACTGTATTGGACAGTACAGATACAGAATATTTCCATCACAGAAAGTTCTAGTGCCAATTTAGAAGATTACTGGTATTCAATAGAAGTATTATCAATACTCTTACTTATGGCAGCAACACTAACAGGATAAAAGTATCTTCCCTTTTGGCATTGATTGGGAATATTTGATTTCTATCAAAACTCAGAAAATATTGCTACAAGTCACAGCATTTTTATTTAACTAAAATAATACCACTTTTTAGAAAGTAGTTTATGACTGATATAAGTCCTTAATTCAGGACATTTGTTATACCTTTTTGTTGCCAGGTTATTGTATTTCCATGGCAAGGGATGTTGATATAAAAAAAAATGGCTTGCAGGGGCTGAGGCATTAATTTTTCATCCATAATTTAATCATAAATTGACTTTGTGATTGGTTAATCTGAATGGTATAACAAATGACTGTACTTGGGATATGCCACGTAAATCACACTAACACAGAAGAAATGGGGGCTGGAACTACTGTCGAAATTTTCTTCATGGTTTCCCAATTTACATATTTTTAAAATAATTATTGTTTACAAGGATGTTTCAATAAGGGAACCCAACTCAGTCTTCATTCTTCTCATTTTTCTGAAGGGCAGAATTGTTCCTCTGACACTTAACACATTTCATATTGAATGGCTGGCTTGTAATATCTTTTCCAAACATGCTCCAATCAGGTGCCTGACTGTCTGCCAGAATCTGAAATGAATGCGCTGACAAAGACAGCCTCCTGGAAAGTTGTTGTTGTTACAAAAGACAGTCCCTGCCTGGCATTTAGTGATAAATTTCTCTCTCATCTCTAAATCCGAGAGAATAGTTTCCAAGAATGAAACAATCCCTTTTTCCACACAGAATCATGCAATAGAAATACCAGGCTAGACACTTCCAAACAAAACCTCCAGACATCAAAAGACCATATCTATGCATATCACAGTCCTGAAATGGCCAGGCGAGGAAAGCACCCAAACCCAACCCAAAGCATCTTTATTGACTAACACAGTCACAGGGGTCATGATTTTCTGAATTTTCCCATCTCAAACACCCAGTGGGATTTCACTTGCTAAAAATAAATACTGTTCTGCAGAAGAAATAGAAAAATGGGCCACTCACTTTACCAGGGTAACTCCAGGTCATTTGTACTCTGGTGTTCAAGGGGGTGGTGGCAGTACAGTTGAGGGTAAGAGTATGACCTCTCAGTAGTTTGACCGGGCTCGGCGTGCTTATTTGAACATCTGTGATTATATTGGCTGCAAGCATAAGAGAGAAAATTTTTTAAAATTAAGGTTTCCTTAAGTGGACAAACCACAGAGCATGTTGCTGTCCTCAGGCCTTTGGAGCATCACTCACTTTGTCGATATGTGAGATAGTTTGTCTTGTACAAGTGTCCATTGACTGTTGTTTCACAGGTCAGAAGCCCTATTTCTTTGTACGTTGCATTTGAAATTATAAAGCCCTTTCTGCTGTCCCAGGTTATTCTTTTTCCATCAGGGATCAGAGTGTCAAATGGAAACTGCAAAGGAAGAAACATGCATTAACAACGTCCTTTTAGCACGTGGAAAAACCACTGCTTCACTAATAGTTTGTGAAAACACAGTTTTCATATAAAATAACAATAGTACAGATAAATACCCCAGTATGTTATAACTGGTTCTTTAGTTTTCTTTGCATATAGCAAAATGTATTTGTATTGTGATAAATTATAGTAATCATGATATTATATTACCAGCCTTGGCAATAAGCGGCACCTACCCAGGATAGATCTAGCTGTCCTGCCAGGCTTCTAGCGGGAGCCCGTAACTCTCTGGCCTCTGGAAATCATAGTAAAGTGGTCTGATGCTCAACAGAGAGGCCAATTAGCATTTTCCCACTGGGCTACCAGGTTATCCTTATCTGTCTTCCTCATCTGGAGCCTTTCACAGGCCACAGCTTATTCCCCCATTTTCCATGGTTTACTAAAGAGGTGCCTGTCTTCAAAGGACTATAAATAGTTACAGGTCCTCCAAGATTCATAACGATCACTTGGCACTCACTGGGGTTATCATTCTTTCAATCCTGTTGCATCACAAGGAAGCCATCGACACTGCCTCTGGCAGGGAAACCACCAGAAGCTGATGCTGCTGACGGGGGAGCCTCTGGAGGCCAGACACTAACTATTATGAATGAAGTGCTCTCGAATTCTCAGGAGTAGTCCTAAACATGGTGTGTCCATACAGAATAAAAGAATCCGTGATTTGATTTTCTCCTTTGTCTTCTTCTGACATTAAGGACTTAATTTTTAAAGAGTACAATACAAACACTCTTCCTTGGGATTAAACTTTATAAAGGGTCATTGATCCTTAGAGTGGCCCCACTAAAGTCCCCTGATGCCAGGTTGCCAGCTCAGTTTCAGAGGTGGTGGACTCTGACTGCCACTATTACTTATCCTTGGTTGGACAAGAAAAAACCAAATGAGATTACCATCCCTCAACAGATTATAAAGGAAAGATCAAACAGCCATAAAGAACTTTTCTCTCTCTCTCTTTTTTTTTTGAAACAGGGTCTCATTTTGTCTATCTGGGTAAAGTGCAGTGGCGTCATTGTAACTCACTGCAACCTCCAACTCCTGGGCTCAAGCGATCGTCCTGCCTCAGCCTCCCCAGTAGCTGGGACTACAGGCGTGCCATCACGCCTGGCTAATTTTTCTATTTTTTGTAGAGATGCGGTCTCACTCTTGCTCAGCTTGGTCTCCAACTCCTGGACTCAAGGGGTGCTCCCGCCTCAGGCCTCCCAAGTGCTAGGATTATAGGCATGAGCCACCGCACCAGCTCTATCTCTTTTTTAAAAAATACATCTGACATCCATCTCTGTATCCATTTATCTTTTATATTTATTTTATATTGCTTGTTGAAGGAGCTAATCTGGATTTGTGATCCTATGGCAGAAATTTCTCGTCCAAAAGTCGCTTGTGCCTCCTTCCCGGTGAACATATCTATGGTGGTATGTGTTACCAGTGTTACTTGGGTTTGAAATTAATTACATCCTGTTTACAAAGAACTGAAAGCAATGAAATGATTCATTTCATGTTTTAGTAAATTAAGATTCTACCTGTGAACTCAGGAATGTTCTGCATTCAGAGGGAAAAGAACCTTTTCTTATAGTGTAGCGCAAACATTTAAGGTTAAAACTCAAGAAAAATTTAAGTCAGGGGACAGTGAATTAGAAGAAAAGGAAGAGAAATGGAAGGGATTTATCTTTCCAATAAGAGAAATGGAAGGGAAAGATATTAATGTCATGTCATCAAAAAATCTGTAATAAGTTAAAATATTTTCAATAATATATATATGCCAAACCAAAAATCTCAGTTAGAATTTTATACCTTTCTCTCTCTTTATAAAAAAAAAATTGTGCATTATAGATCTTAGGTAGAAAAACAGAGTAAATAAACACCCCTCTGCTCCAGATTTTTACACGTGGTTGGAATGTTCCTTATGACCAAAAACCTATCTGCATTAGGGCTTACATGAAAGAGAGGTTCCCTCTCCCCATAGTGTTTTCCGTATTAATCATATAGCAATTATTATCTCAGACTAAGAGTAGTAATGCCATGCTATTGAAGACATGACTTGATAATGAATCAAGTACAGTATTAAGTTTAAATAAATATTACTAATAGCTAACCCTTAAATAGGGCTTATCTTGTACTTAGAACAGAACATATACTAATCTAAGTGCCTTCCACATATTGCCTCCTTTAGCCTTCCTAACGACCACGTGAGGTGTGGTGCTACTGTCGTCACCCCATTCCCCAAATGGGGAAACTGAGGTGCAGAGAGGGTCAATAACTTGTTAGTCTGCCAAGCAGGTAACTGGCAGTGTGGTAAGGACTCAGGCAGCGTGGCACCACCGTGGTCTTTCTCCTACATAAACAAGACCATTCGAGAAGTCAGGATATTGGCTCTTGTGCCCAGTATGGCCTAGGAAGTCCCTACTACCCTGAGAACCTCATTTGTTTCTTGACCAACGAGGAGTTTGACTCCTCTGGTATTTCCAGCTCTGACATACAATGGTTTTATATTCCCTGGTGATGACACACGCATGTAATGGGGGCCAAAATCTGCCCCTGATGCACCATGGTGAGGGCTTAAATTAACAACATAAGAGAGTGAATGCAAGGGAAGAAGACGGGGGATACCTCTACCACATGTCAGGACTCAGGATCAGTAGGTGATGTTGAACACCACTCTTTAAACCTTCCCAATTTGACTAGCGCCACCACCGGCACCAAATGCTCCTAGTACCTGCTGCGTGGTGGACTGGGCTAGGTGCTGCCTCGGGCAGCCTTAACATTTTGTCTTAAAGCTCTAAGTTCTTAGAATTTAGTACTGCTTTCTGTTTGGGGAATTTTTATCTAATTCTCAGCCCTAATATACCCCTAACTTTTACTGCTGATTAATTCACTAGAATGTCACATTTAATTTTTGTCTTTATTAGATTCTACCCTAAATCCTTTTCCACATGTACAATTTACAACATAATATAAAGAAAAGTTTCATGTATGGTTTTCTTCCCCCTTTAGCCCCCACCCCCGTTTTTTTTCCTAAGAGGCTAAGTTTGGGTGCTCAGCAGGAGATAAGCCTTTTGTCACCAGGAACTTGCCAATTCAAACCAAAGGTGGTGGTTCTGTATGCATGAAGTAAGAACATGGGGATGCTTGGAGAATCAGGCACCCTGCTGATGCTTCTGACTTTAGCAATACTCTGGATGAACCATGCTCTGCCAAGTTATTAATTTATATAAGCAGTAGAATTGGTTTTTCTCACATTTGTACACACTTAGATTTGTGGCAATATGTAAAACTTTTTATCATTTCAGTTATTTCATTATTCACACAGATTTATGCTTACAGTGTTGTCATCTTATTCTGTTTAAATACATGCATGGGGATCACTTCTGGCACTTATACCTTATAGTAAAAAGGATGTTCCAGAAAATTCTACTGAGAAGCCCGAATGTTTAAAAGGAAATTATTCCAGAGAGGTAAAAGGATTAAAACTTCACTATGCTCATTTGCAATAAAAACATTCTGAGAGTAGCAATACTCAGTTTTACCTTTTTCAAAGTAACAGTGATGTTAGGTGATGTGACCCGGCAGGGGATGACAAGCAACCTTCCTTCAGTCATAAATATGATTTCAGGTATTTCATTGTACATCTCTACAAAAGGTCTACCTGTATCTGAATGAGAAAAAAATGAAATATATACATGTATATATAAAAACAATTGAATTGCAAGCATCAAGACACTGGAGCTGGTGGGGCAAAATGATGCGGCAGCAGTTACACCATTCTCCCCTAATGTAATCTGTAAATCCACACTCTTTGTCTCTGAATGTGGCCCTTCATGTTTTTGCTCGGAAAAAGAATCAAACCTGATTTTTTGTTCAGTTCTTGGCCTTTGATCACATTGCCCCGATACCCTAATATGCAATTGTGATACGGGGGCACCTCTGTGGGGAAAAGCCATAAAAGTGCAGTAAGAGAGAAAGGAGAATATTTTGCATAAACTTCTCACCACAGCTATGCTAAGTGCCTTTGGAAGTGTCATCCTCTGGAGCCTTCCTAAGAACTCAAAGGGCTCAGATGCAGTGGGGAGAGTCAACACTCTTTGGAGAGTTAGAGATGATGCAGAAGTGGAGAGAGTTGGGGAGAGGATTATCATTTAAATGACAGAAGCACAACTGAAAGGTTTTCTAGGCCTTTCCTGGCAGACTAATAATAATGAATAAGATCTGAGCTGCTTAGGGGGAGAGGGAGAGGCAAGAGGCAAGTGTTGAGTATATTTCATATGCATATTAGGTCTGTTTCTTTAGCATGCACTTCTTATCTACTAATAGCAAAGTATGTGCAAGTGCCTGCAGAGAGGTCTGGAAAGGCTTTAAATAATTACCAAATACCTCCTTAAAAAGTGTGGCATTTGGCCAGTCTTAGAGGCAAGTAGGATTCAAACCACCTTCTGTTCAGCTTCCCTGTAATTCCTCCAGGAAACCAGAATGAGCATGACATCCTTTCAAAACATTCTCACAGTTTACCCTGTCCCAGTTCTCAGGAATCCACTGACATCCTCAGGCAATGATCTATTCAAGAGTCCTTGGGTTCTGATCTTCTCCTGCTCCCTTGGCTCCGGCCTCATATGCTCAAGGGGAAAGAAGTCCTGTGACCTCTCCCCATCTGGACCTGCTTGCTGGTCCTCTCTCAGATCTGTAGCTTAGGAAGCTCATTCTGGATGCTGAGTGGAGAGTGAATTGGAGAGAAACAAGAGCAGTAAGCAGGCAATGGATGCCTAAACTAGATGGTGGCTACGGGGATTTTTATGGGTTGAATTGTGTCCCCTTCAAAAGATATGTTGAAGTCCTAGTCCCTGTGCGCTTGCAAATATGCCCTCATTTGGAAAGAGGGTTGTCGCCCATGTAATTACTTAAGCTAAGCAGGAGTGGGTCTCTAATCCTTGTAAGACAGCCATGTGAAGACAGACATACAGGCCATGCAGCCACTTACACCCCGTGAAGGTGAAGGCAGAGATTGGCGTGATGCAACTGCAAGCCAAGGATTGCGGACAAGCACCAGAAGGTAGGAAGAGGCAAGGAAGGATCCCCTACAGGTTTCAGAAGGGGCTTGGCCCTGCTGACACCCCAGACTTGTCGTTTCCAGAACTGAGAGACAATAAATTCCTGTAGTTTTAAGCCAAAAGAAAAAAATGGGGGGGGGGCATTGCAGTAGCCTGCTGCAGATGGAATAGTCTGGCACATAGTAGTATGGGATGGAGGCACAGATGTGAGAATCAGAGAGGGCCTAGAGGGACCTGTCACCACAGCCCGTCTCGCAGCCCCGAGGCACCTATATGACTCCTATTTGAGTCCTCTGGGAAGTCTTACCAGGCCCCTTCCTGCTCCTTCCTCTCCCCAGCCCACCTTAGGGACTCTCCCCGTGGCCCCACTGATCCTGTTGCAATGCCAGGCACTGAACTGGCAATTTATTTCTCTGGGTACTCCTTGAATGATGAATTAATTCCTAGACAGGTGAAATGGATCGTGTTCTTCTCTGTCTCATGTATACCAAATGAATGAATGAGCCAATAGCTTCCCAACCCTAGCAGTTTACAGGTGAGAAAAGAGGTGCAAACAGGAGATGCGAGTTGGCTGGATGAGCAGAGCCAGGCCTGGAGGTCAGTTTCTCCTGCTCCAATCCAGGGCTCCTTGCACTGCACCACGCTGGGTGCTGAGTGCCTTTTCTGGAGGCAGGGCCTGGCTGCCTTTTCTGGAGGCAGAGTCCTCCCATCAGAGGGGCTGCAGGTGGCAATAGTTTCTCAGAGATGGAGGCTGATTTTCACATGTCCAGTGGGGAAAGTAAGTGCCATGTCACACTGTACAGTGTTACAGAAATTCTGAAAAGGAGACATCCAGGGATGGGGTTGTGAGGGCAGGCTTGGGGCTGTTTAGAGTTGGAGGGAGGCCCCAGATCATGGTGGTTAAGAGCATACACTCACAGCCTGGGTGTGAATCCTGGTTCTGGTCCTTTGTAGCTATGAGACCTTACGCAAATAAATCATTTCACCCTCTGCAACTTATCTGTAAAATTATGTCAAAGGTTTGTCGTGAGGATTACATGAATTAATATATGTCAAGCACTTAAAATGGTGACTGGCATTCTTTAGCCCTATGTATTAGCTGTTAATTTTCTTTTTATTAGTATTATGAGACATTTGAACTTACGGAGAAAGAGGGGTAGGTAGACGTGAAAATCACAAATTAACTCATCATCTTAACTATAAAAAGTATAAATATGTATTCATATAGTGGCATAGAAAAAAGATTGGAAACAAACACTAAAACGTTAATAATGATTATCTTTGGGTGGTGGCTTTATAGGTTGTTATTGTTTTCTTATTTACTTTCTGTATTTGTCAGTCTTTCTAGAAGGAGCATGTGTTATTTTAAAATAATATTTTTAATTACTGGAGTCAAAACTCAAATTATAAAGGAACATTCACTTTTATTTAAGGAAAACTATAAAGTTCGCATTTGATTTACTTTAGTTTTGCCTTCTATAATAGAACGAGACATTAACTGTCATGATGAATAAAGTTGTATATTTATTAGAAAATCTCAGTGGGTGTAGTAGCATTTGCAGAGAGGAAAAGTTAATTATACAGAGACAAGGATTCCTTATCAGCCTTAAATTCCTTCTTTAAGTAAAGTTGCTGAGCTAGGCATCCAGTCAGGGACTACTGGGATTGGATCATTCCTTTCCTTCCTCCTGTGAGTCTGTATTTTTTGTCTCCTTTGTGAGTCCCAAGGTAAACACAAACACCAGGAAATGGTTTAATTCATTTAACTAAACTGTAAATCCTTCATATTTAATTTACTGTCTCCTTAACCAGCCATTTCAACAAAGGACACTGGCATAGAAAGTTCCTACAGGAAATAGTAAACATTAGTGTAGCCATTTCTAGGCTAATGAATGCCAAAGCCCAATGAAAATATTAATAGAAGAGACTAATTCAATATGCCTTTGAATTTCTTCTTTCCCTTTTTTATTTCAGATACCCCAAACACTTAAATTTTGCTATAGCTATTGCCTTTGAAAAGCCAGTACCAGTTTCATCACTGGGCCCACTGAGATTCTGTTCCAAGATGTCAGAACTTCAGGGATTTGTGTCCATCCAACACAATTCACATAGTTTGTGACATTGTCACACATAGTTTGTGGCAATCATTAGAGGCATTGTAATGCCTGTGTTTGCAAATGAACTCATGACTATAGATACACACACAAACACACACACAATACCCTCTGGGCGTATTAATAGTATATTTCCTCTGCAATTTTATTCAAGGAAGGGCTAAGAATGAACTTGCCTGACATATTATAATACAAACATATTTTGTTTTGTAGGACCATAGATACAGAAGAGGTCATGGTTCCATTAATATCACCAGTAAAACCACTTACTACTCCCCTAGGGCACATTTGTCTTTGTCACAAAATTAAAAATGACTTCCAAACCCAGCCAGCACTGCAGAGTGGTTTCCTGAGACCAAATTGGCTGGTTGTTGAAAGAGTGAGGAAGAGCTGCTCCAAGGATTGCCGGTGTAGTGGCAGCTCAGACACACTGTCACCAGGGACTCGTGCCAACACACAGGCAGAGGTCACGCTTCCCTCACCTCTCTGAACTCTTAGAGCTCAAAGCAGTGACAGGAAGCTGGCACAGAATATGAGGTTTTCTCACCCAATGGGAGTGTCTGGGCTGTCACTTATCCCTCGGGACAATAAGCAGGCTCAGACACAGGGAAAGATCAAACAGAGACCCTTGCTCAGAATGGAATTATGTCTATTTTTTAAATGTGTTTTTTCCTTTGGAAATCTGTAATCACGCTGGCACTTTAAGAGACACAGACAGAGAGGCCCCAGTGTGCCATCCTCATTCTATTCCATTTCTAATTGGCATCACCTAGGAGTTCTTCTGCTGGATTGAGAGCAAGTGCATGAGCCCCAAAATTTAGGGAACTTTTTTGATTTGAAGACAGGTTCAAGAGTAAACATTTTATTTTCTAGCACATGTACGTTTTTATGATTTTTACAAACCTTTTCCTGACTTCCTTTCCTTTTAATTTCATTTTTCTTAACTTTAAGTCCTGGTCATGAGGACTCCTAGTTATTTTAAAGGATGATGTGATTTTCATTTATTGAGGATGAAGGAGAAAGGATAAGAAACTAACCAATCCCATGAGGAGGGCTCTATGTAGACATAAGAGTTTTCATATACAGGTCTTCATATTCTGGACTATACCTAATGCTCAAGGAGAGTTTTTTGATTGGCAAAATATTTCATTTGAAATAAGAACACCAAAAGAAAAGAAAAGAGGCAAGTTCTTCACTAACTTATACTGTCCATCAAAGCCTTTGGCAATTCAAAACACAGCTTTGCAGCCACAAGAAAAGTTACAGAGGTTATACTAACATTACACAAAATACATCTTAAAATAAGAAATGTTTGTGCACATAAAGAGGAACATTTAATAATATAAGAGGGTCAATCCAACAGGAAGATATAACAATTATAGACACATATTCACATAACAACAGAGCACCAAAACACTTGGTGAATCAAAAACCGACAGAATTGAAGAGAGAAATAATTCAACAATAAGAGGTGAAGATTTCAATACCCCACTGTCAACACTGAATAAAACAACTAGAAAGAAGATTAAAAAGGCAGTGGGAGAGAAGAACAGCCCTAATAGCCAACTATACCTACTAGACATGTGTAGAACACCCATCACAGTGGGATATACACTCCTCAAGTGCCCATGGAACGTTCTCTATGTGCTAGACCACAAAACAAACCGCAGTCACTTTCAAAGGATAGAAATAATACAAAGTATGTTGTCTGACTACAGTGGAATGAAATTAGAAATCAATAACAGAAAGAAATTTGGGAAATTCACAAATATGTGAGAATTAAATAACACACTCCTAAATAACTAATGTGTCACAGAAGAAATCAAAAGAGAAATCAGAAAGTACTTTGGGATGAATGAAAATGAAGATGCAACTTACCACGACTTATGGGATGAAGCTGAAAGTGTTTAGAGGGAAATTTACAGCTGTAAATGCCTACACTATAAAGGAAGAACAATCTCAATAACCTAAATTTCCACCTTAGAATACTAAGTGAAGAACAACAAACTAAACATAAAGCAAGTGGAAGGGAGGAAATAATAAAGATTAGAATGGATGTTAATGAAAGAGAATAGAAAAACAACAGAAAATTCGTGAAACCAAAAACTGGTTCTTTGAAAAGATGAACACAACTGACAAACCTTAAGGCAGACAAGCCAAAAAAATAAAAATAAAAAGACTCAAATTATTATAATCAGAAATGAAACAATGGACATTACTACTGACATTACTAAAAAAGCATTATAAAGCAATATTATAATTGTATGCCAATAAATTAGATAGCAGGTAAAATGGACAAATTCCTAGAAAGGCACAAACTACTGAAACTAACTCGACAAGAATTAGATAACCCCAAAGCACCTATAACTAGAAATTAAGTTAGCAATTAAAAAAAACTGTCCACAAGGAAAAGCCAAGGTCAAGATGGCAAGTGAATTCCACCAAACTTGAAGAACTAATACCAGTTCTTCACAAACTAGTATTAATCTGATACAAATACCAAAGACATCACAAGAAAACCACAGACTAATATCTCTTATGAATATACATGCAAAAAGAACATAACAAAATACCAGCAAAGTAAATCCAGGAACATATAAAAATAATATACACAAAGACCATGTGGGATTTTTTTCCAGGAATGCAAGACTGGTTTAATATAAAGAAATAAATATAATTAATATATCAATAGAATAAAATCTAAAAACCACAGGATCATCTCAAAATTTCATAAGAAGTATTTGAGCAAAATCCAAACCCCTTGCATAATAAAAACACTCAGAAAACTAGGAATAAAATGGAACTTCCTCAACCTGATAAATGGCATCTACCAACAAACTAACAGCTAGCATCATACTTAATGGTGAAATAAGACAGGATCATCCACTTTCACTTCTATTCAACAGTGTATTAGAGATTCTAGCCAGGGCAATTAGGCAAGAAAAAGAAATTAAAGGCATCCAGATTGGAAAAATCAAGATGCTGCAGCTACTTTGGAAAACAAGCTCTGTTTTCAGATGACATGATCTGAGAAAGTGCGAATGAATCCACTAAAAAACTATTAGAACTAATAAATGAGTTCAGCAAGATTACAGGATCCAAGATCAATGTACATAAATAAATGATATTTCTATATACTTGCAATGAACAATCAGAAATGAAATTAAGAAAATAATCCCATTTACAACAGCATCAAAAAGAATGAAGTGCTTAGGAATATATTTAACAAAAGAAGTGCAAAACTTATACTTTTAAAATGATAAAACACTGTGTAAAAAAATTAAAGATGATCTAAGTAAATAGGAAAACATTCCATGTTCATGGATGTCAATGCTCCCTAAACTGATCTACAGATTCAATGCAATCCCTATCCGAATCCCAGATGATCTCCTTGTAGAAATTGACAAGATGATTCTAAAATTTATATGGAATTCCAGAGGTCCAGAATAGACAAAACAATCTTGAAAAAGAAGAGAAGAGAAAATTTGGAGGACTCAACACTTCTCAATTTTAAACTAAAACTATAGACAACAGTGATCAAGACAGTGTTGTACTGGCTTAAGGACAGACATAGATCAATGGAATAGAACTAAGAATCTAGAAATAAACCCATGTGTCTATGGTCAACTGATTTTCAATAAGACAATTCAGTGGGGAAAGAATAATCTTTTCAACAAATGTTGCTGGAACAACTCAGCGTGCAAAAAATGGAGTTGGACCCTTCTGTCACACTAGGGAGACTAGGGAGGAAATTCTCTCAAGTGCAGGAGGTACTTGGTCAGACTCCTCTCTCCAGCTGGGACACTGGGACACCGCAGCCTGATGCATCCCATCAGGAAAGCATTCCCTTCATGGTTGTGTGCAGGGGGAATCAGGAGTCAGGTTCTGCTGGAGTCAGGCACTGATGACCTGTGCCACCATGGGACCCTCGGGGTTCAGCTTCCTCATCTAGAATGTGGGGCAGGCACTTTTCTGTTCCCAAACTCACGATTTCTTATGCATTCATTTGGAACCTTCACACTACGTGTAGCACACTGATATCCCTCTGGGGTACGAGGCAAGGAAGGCACATGAGGGGAGGAACTGGATGTGAGAAAAGAGGAGTGGTGGCCAATGCGAGTGTGTGGGGCCCATGCCTGAAGAGGGCAGTCCCTGCTTGCTGCAGCCAGTTGGTGCCAAGTGGAAGTATGGGCCAGTGTGGCTAGAATTTCCAGTTTTTAAAGATAAGTTGGAAATCAGATTTTTATTTGAACTCTTCCAGTGATTAAGCATTGGCAGCCAAAAGTGCTATGCCTGCCAATCAAAACGTGTGCCAGCTGAATCTGGCCTGCACACTTCCAGTTTGCAGCCCTGTACTGCACCCCTGCCCACTGCCCCCCTCTTCATACTGCACACAGAGGTCCAAGGGGATTGGAGTGGAAACTCAGGCAAGGACACATTGGAAAAACTCTGGTATTTGGAATCAACCAGACGTGGGCCCAGAGCTTGATATGATAATTCAGGAAGTAGGCAACCTTGAACATGATAGTGAATTTCTCCAACTTTTCTGTAAAAAGAGACTGATAATAGAACTTGGGTTGTTGGACGATGAAATGAGATGATATATGTAATGAGCCTGAGCCAGATATCAATAAATGATAGTGACATACACCAGGCACTTAATGAATCTCAACAGCAGAAAGGTCCTGAGGCACCATCTCCTCCAGTCCCACCAGGTGAGCGCCTGTCCTATGCTTGACTACCTAGACACATGGGGAACTCACTGTCTCCCAAGGTAATTCATTCTACTTTTGGATAGCTTTGGATGTTGGAAAGTGTTTCCTTATGTCAAGATGAAATCTGCCTGTCTTGACTTCTTTCATTCTTAGAAAGCTGTTCTGCCATCTAGGATTATAAAGATGAAGCTTAATCTCTTTTTCATGTAAGAAAACTTTGAAGGAGACTATCATACTTATGTTTCCTATTTCCCCGCCCAGTTCTTTACTTTTTTAGATTAAACATTTCTATTCAATTGTTCCTTACCAATGAAAATAATAAAATCATCAAATTACTTAATGCTTGCAACCCTATGAGGCAAGTACCCATTTTACAGGTGATGGCAATGACATATAGAGGGGTTAAATAATTTGCTTGAAATTTCTGGGTTTTGTTTGTTTGTTTTGAAAGGAGATCTTTATTTCTTATAAAGGATTGCAGCCTGTAGGTGGCCATTCTGACAGGCTGGGAGGCAGAGCCTCTGGCCAAAAGCCAAAAACACATGCTTCAGAAATTTCTATTTTTAATGTCTCTCTTGAAGTATAAACTAAACAATAAGTCTGCCACCACCTTTATTGTGGACATTATATATTTATTAATGCAGCCCAAGATTGGATTTGTTTTCTTGGTGAATGTGGCGTCAACTAAAAGCCTAATGTCTTTCCCATGTGCGCTTTCTCAGCCACGGCCTCCCCCATACAGTACTAGGGTAGTTAGTGGGTTTTGCAAGCCAATTGCAGGCCTTTACATTTATTCCTGTCAAGTCTAATTTTGCTAATCACAATTCACTGCTCTAGTCTGTTGGAAATTTTTTGGATGGTGATTCGGCCACATGACATGAGTTTTGGCCCCCAGATTTGGCTTATTTGCTCAGTGTGCCCTCAATGTCCTCTTCAAAGTCAAAGAAGCCAGGTAAGACTAATATAAATTTAGAATCCCATGTTTCTTTCATTTAACAAACATTTATTGAGCACCTTCTATGTACTGGACCTTGTACTGCATCCTGGAGCTATCATGGTAAACAAGATAGATTCAGTCCTGGTCCTTGCAGAGCTTGTTAAGAGGTGAGTCCTGTGTGAAAGGAGAAGGTTAGTGGAAGCATCACCTCTAGTTTGGGGGAGCCTAGGGTGGCTTCCCAGAAGGGGTGATGTTTAACTTGAAACATGACAAATGAGTAAGAATAAGCTGGCACAGAAAAGCTAGGGGAAAGAGTGGGGAAGGGTGGGGATGCCCCCGGCATATCATCCCTATGCTGTACCTTCTTACTGCTCTTCTTCTGTAGTTCTCTGCAATGTGGTTAGTTGGAACCCATTTTATTTGACCTACCAAACTATAGGCTCCTCAAAGTTTGAAAGTATCAACTTTGGACTTCCTACTCTGCCCAGCACAGTGCCTTTCACACATAGGATTACTACTGATTAGTCCTCCTAAGTGTTAGGCAATGTATGTTATCACATTTAGTCCCCTAACAATCCCAGGAAGTAATACTCTTCTCATTTTGCAGATGAGGAAACCACACTCAAGATATGATAATTATAATAGTAGTAATAACAACAAACACATATATAGTGTATATTATACACGAAACACTATCCTAAGTGTTTTATGTATATATGAACTCCTGACTATGAGATGTGGTTAAGGACAAGAACTTTGTTTCCATCTCTGCCATGTACTAGTTATATAACCTCATGCAAATTGCTTAACCTTTCTGTAAAATGGAGATGAATATGATATAACACTTCCCACTAAAATCAGAACAAGGCAAGGATGTCCCTTCTCACTATTCCTTTTCAACATTGTACTGGAGATCCTGGCTAATGCAATAAGATAAGAAAAGGAAATAAAAGGTATGTAGATTGAAAAGGAAAAAGTAAAACTGTCTTTGTTCACAGATGACATGATCATCTATATAGAAAATTAAAAAAGAATCATAAAAAAAAAGCTCTTGGAACTAATAAGTTATTATAGCAAGCTTGCAGGACCCAAAGTTTAAATACTAAAGTCAATCACTTGCCTATGTAGGCAATGAACAAGTAGAATTGAGATTAAAAACATAATACCATTTGCATTAGCACCTAAAGGAATGAAGTAGGCATAAATATAACAAACTGTGTATAAGAATCTATACATATGAGGAAAACTTCAAAACCATAATGAGCAAAACCAAAGAACCAAATAAATGAAGAGATATTCTATGTTCATAGATAAAAAGACTCAATATTGTCAAAATGTCAGTTCTTCCCAACTTGATCTATAGATTGAATGCAATCCCAATCAAAATCCCAGAAATTAATTTGTAGATATTGACAAACTGATTCTAAAGTTTATGTGGAGAGGTAAAAGACCCAGAATAGCCAATACATTATTGAGGAGAACTAAGTTGAATTAAAAACTTACTATAAATCTACAGTAATCAAGGCAGTGTGATATTGGCAAAAGAATAGACAAATAGAAAAATGGAACAGAATGGAAAGCCCAGAAATAGATCTACATAAATACAGTCGACTCATCTTTGATAAAGGAGCAAAGGCAATACAATGGAGCAAAAATAGTCTTTTCAACAAATGGTGCTGGAACAACTGGACATCCACATGCAAAAAAAAAAAAAGAGTCTCGACATAGATTTTATATACTCTTCACAAAAATCAACTCAAAATGGATCATAGATCTAAAGATAAAATGCAAAACTATAAAACTCCTACTATAGAACATAGGAAAAAACCAAGATGATCTTGAGTATGGCAGTGACTTTTTAGGTACAACACCAAACACACAATCCACAAAAGAAAGAATTAATAAGCTGGACTTCATTAAAATTAGAAACTTCTGCTCTGCAGAAGACAACATCAAGAGATACCACAGCCTGGGAGAAAATATTTGAAAAAGACGCACCTGAGGAAGGATGGTTATACAAAATATACAAAGAAGTCTTAAAACTCAACAGTAAGAAAACAAACAACCCTGTTTTAAAATGGGCCATTTTACCAAAGAAGGTATACAGACATCTCACCAAAGAAGACATACAGATGGTAAATAAGCATATGAAAAGGTGCTCCACATCATATGTCATCAGATAAATGCAAACTAAAACAACAGCAAGATACCGCTACATACCTAGTAGAATAGCCAAAATCCAGAGCACTGACAACATCACATCCTGGCGAGGATGTGGAGCAACAGGAACTATCATTTGTTGCTTGTAGGAATGCAAAATGATACAGCCACTTTGGAAGAGAGTTTGGCAATTTCTTATAAAACTAAACATGCTTTTACCATACAACCCAGCTATCGTGCTCCTTGTTACCCAAAGGAGTTGAAAACATGTCTATATAAAAACCTGCACATGGATGTTTATAGTAGCTTTATTAACAATTGCCCAAACTTGGAAGCAACCATGATGCCCTTCAGTAGATGAATGGGTAAATAAACTGTGCTACATTCATGCAATGGAATATTATTCAGCAATAAACTGAAATGAGTTATTAAGCCATGAAAATCCATGCAGGAACTTTAAATGCATATTACTAGTGAGAGAAGCTAGTCTGAAAAGACTACCTACTATATAATTCCAACTATATGAATTCTGGAAAAGGCAAAACTATGGAAACAGTAAAAAAGATCATTGTTTGCCAGGAGTTGGGGTTGGGGAAGGGATGAACAGGTGGAGCACAGAGGATTGTTAGGGTGGCATACCACTCTGGTGGGGGACGTTGACAATGGGGGAGGATATGCATGTGGGGACAACAGGTATATGGGAAATCTCTGTACCTTCCTCTCAGTTTTGCTGTGAACCTGCAACTGCTCTAAGAAAAAATAAAGTCTTTGACACACACACACACACACACACACACACACACACACACATACATATAATATTTAAAAAATGATAGTGCTACTGCACAGGGTTATTGTGAAGATGAAATCTGTTAATATATGCAAAGTGCTTAGGATGGTGCCTAGCAGAAAGTAAGACCTACCTAAATATTAACCATTTGTCTTATTAAGCAATTTGTCCAAAGTCAAAGACCCAGCAAGTATCAGAACAGGGATTTAAGACCAATCTGAAGCCCAGATCATGTTGTTTCAACTATAGCTTACTAATTGATATTGGATGAAGGAAGGAAGGAAGGGAGGGGTGCTTACTACTTCAGTAAAGCACCAGTTTTGAATAATAGGACAATCAGTTAGCCAAGATGACTGCCAAGGTAACTCAGCAAAAATGCATCAAATGACAAAACAAATATTCAAATAATTAAAGGAAAAATGTAGAGTGTCAGAACTGGAAAGACCATAAAGATCAAAACAGATCACCTCTTCATCTCCAGGCAGGGCAGGCATTTCATTATTCTTAAAATTATGAAATGTCAGAAACTTAAAGCCTTTTCAGCTTAAGGGGATTTCTTCTGAAAAAGTCCCTCGCTCATTTTTCTTAAAAGATTTACTTGAAGGAGATTTTTTTTAAAAATCCTTAAAACCATAAAGTTTTGATCACTATTTTTCACACTTTTTGACTGTAGGGGAAAATGGGAGGAAATAATCAATTTTATTGTCTTTGGACTTCACTACCATTTTTAGACTTTATGATTCTACCCCAGTCATCAACTCTTCAAAGTCTTAGATTGTGTCCAAGTGGGTTCAAGACTATGTTCATTCTGATTATTTTTGAGTACTTATGCAGTTCTACTAAATGCTGGGTGATACAGAGGTATGTTGTTGCTAGCAAGGTTTAGCTGTGCAGCTCTAGACAGCTGGCATGCCCACATTTTCTGGTATGGATTTTAGGGAACACCAGGAATTGCTCTTTTTCTGAAGAAATGGCCTGAACATTTTACAGGTACCATCAAATGCTCAGGATGAAATTCCTAGGAACATACTAGGTAAACACAAAGTCTAGGGTGGAGCCAAGGAAAGAAGGTGAAACGTTCCTGACTGCCAACGAATCCACCGACATGAGTGGCTTCTGTCCCAATCACATGTGTTTCCTGTAGTCAGAGTCCCTTGGTGTTTAATGAAATGTTTCTAAAAGGGAAATGTGAAATGGCAGGGCTTAAAGATATCAAGAATGTCTTCCATCAAATTTTCATGTGGCTGGAAAGGAAAATGGTTAAGAGTTAAGTGACTTTTCTCTAAACTCTCGCCATGTGGTCCTCATCAGCTGTCGCCCAGTGATGGATAGAATGGATAATGTTCTTCATGCTTTAGCTCTAGAGAGAGTGCATAGCTAGGATGTACAAGGGTCTGTTTCCCAAGAAAAAAATCTATAATTCCAAACAACAATATTGTCAGTGTATATTTTAAACCCTAGAAATATTTGTTTCCCTGCTTTCACAACTTCATGAAAATGAAAAACAAAAAAATCCAGCAGAACTTGACCTTGTACTAGATTTTTGATGAAGCTGTATGCAGACAAGCCAGAAAATTCCTAGGAATTCTTTACAGAAGATCATTTGAAGAATTCTGCAAATGCAAATCAGCCTCAGACTGTGCCATTCTAGGAAACCCACCTGGGTTTCCAGACGTGTAGACCAGAGGCTGAGAGTCCAAACTTTGTTCACCCCAATGTGTTCATCTGTCTCCTGAGCAAATACATCAGATAAGGATGTGAGAAGAGAAACATGATCCATCACCCAGTCTGTTTGCATCTGCTGCTTCCTGGTGATGCCAGAGCTCAACTGACTCTATGGTAGGAATTATAGACAATCCCTGAGACCGAAACTTTGGAAACCAATTCTTACTGGAAGATTTGTGCTAGAAGAAACACATGTTTCAGAAACTAAGTGGAAGGAGTCATGTGTTAGGGATGGAGGTGAAACAGTAAGAGAGTGGTAAGGAGAAACTCTTTGAGTGGGTGAGGGAAGAGGAGAATGAGTCAACGTTGACAACTATAGTTTAAAACTAGGGATGACTCTAGATAGTAACCAAGCAATAATTGATAACATCATAGACTTCCTAAATAATTTGTCCAATAAATGTGACCAAGACATTTTTTTACAGAGTTTGTGATTCATTTTCTTCCTTTGAAATGTTAACTGTTTTAGCCTGCTTTTCATTCAAGGTGAATTTTGGTGAATAGAGGCAATATTTTCTCATTAAAGTTTCTCTCACAAAATTATGACAGTGTTTCCATTGAAATATTCTAGAGGCTTTGACAATCCGTTCAGCAGTGTGGTGCTCTCTGCCCATCACAGTTCTGACCTGCAGCAAAAGCGTCAATACCTCCTTTCATGCTAATGAAGGGCTCACATGCTTCACCCATTCCCAGCTGACACGTGTCACTCTGGCCACCACCGGGGGAAGGTGGAAACAGCAAGGCTCTGTGAGTGACCCTGCTACTCTCTCGTTGATGTCCCTGCTTGTCACATGGGCCATGTTTGTTAGACTTGCCGTACCAGCAGGGCAAACTGGGCAACAAATGCCATCTGCTCAGCCATCCCCCAGCTGGGCAGTGTTGATGCGCATCTTGCGTGTGAGCCAAACTGTGTGGGATCTGGGAGGGAATCTAATGGAAGGCCGTGTTGGAACAACATCCACGCTCCACAGAACACGGACAGAAGTCCCCATTAAGGGTTATTAAAGGAGTCCTCTTCACTCCTTAGAGAGACCCACTTTTGAACAGTAGTTATTCTTTTAAAAAATAAAACCTGTACTTTTTAAAATACTCACAAATCTGTGAGCCATGGTCCTAGAAAGTAACTAGGGAACGTCACAGTTACGGGATTCTGTAATTTTGCTTTTTGTGCCTCCCACAGAACAAACAACAGGGACTGGCATGCAGCAGGTGTGTAATCAACATGCACAGACAGCCTCCTGCTAACAGAAACTTCTAGGCCAAACCTACTTTTAGGAAAACCCATTTCAGGAAGGAGATGAGGGTATTGCACAGAACCACACAACAGCAGTGCACCCACACCAACTAAAAGGAGAGGGGTTCTTTCCACTACCAAGTTTTCTCCAGGCCTCTGTTTCAGTAGTGGTGTGCAAAAAAACATGATGCTTATGATTAACACTGCCTTCCTAAATAAAAAGTGCAGACATCCATCTGGGGGATGGTCATGATGGAGACTCAGACTTGTGGGGGGAGGGGGGGAAATGGGTATTTATTGAAACCTTAAAATCTGTACCCCCATAATGTGCTGAAATAAAAAAAAAAGAGAGAGAAAAAAAAGTGCAGACATGGCCTACTCTGGTAACTTTCAAACTTATTATACTGAGTTTCACAAGAAGCAATGCATATTAAATCAGACCCATTAAATACACACACACACACACACACACACACAGCCACACACATGCATATTTTACATTTATGTGGGTATAATGGATATATATGTAAGCGTGTGTACAAAATGGAAACAAAAATAGTTTTACTAAACAATACTCTTACTGTTTGCAATTTACTTGGATATTTTCTATTCTATTCTGTTTTTGTTTCTTTTAAATGCTGGTTGCAAACCCACTAATTTGATTCCATAGCTCATTAATAGATTATGATGCCCAGTTTTGAAAGCTCTGCTGAACGTAATAGAGTTGTGTCTCTTTCTCCTATCGTGTGAGCTGGAGTGTGGAGTGAATAGGTGAAAGGTGCCAAAACAAGGCCCTGTCTCCAACAGGTGACAACAGAGAGTTCTTTGGGATCAGGCTTTGTTTCTCTAAGGTTTACCACTCAGAAAAACACTCTGAAACCAGCTTAACCTATCATTCCTCTAAAAAAAAAGAAAAAAAAAGAAATTTGAGATTTAAAAAAATTTAATAACTATATAATCTATGAACAGCTAGTTCATGGTTTGAAGTCAGGAGCTGAAACTCCAGTGCAAGAGAAATCATCCTAACCTTGGGCTCTAACCTCACCCCAATCCTGGTTCATCACTCAATGAACTCTGTCTATCTTGCCCAAGTCACTGAGGCTGTATTCTCACATATAAAATGGAAGAAATACCAACCTGGTTTTTCTCAGAGATAATTAGGTAAAAGCTCTTAAGAAAATCTGAAGTTCTGCACAAATGAATGCCTTGGATCTTTCCCACTCACATCTATGTGGTTAAGATTTATACTTGCTCAAGTTCCCATAGCCAGGCAAAGCATTTTCCTCACTAAATACATTTATGTAAAAAAGTATAATTGCCATTCTCTCCCAGAATATTTGGGTTGTCAGAAATTTTACTACTTTTCAGTTATATACCCAATGTGTCTGATAATTTTTCCATCTTAGATTAAGTTGTTATGAAAATCTCCTCAGTTTTATGCATATGGGAAAACCAATGGTGGGAAAATCTGTTATGAAAATACTCCAATCCACTTAACGTTAATAAACTCAGGAAAACAATCAAGTAAAGAGAAACAGAAGAAAAGAGATAAATTTCTTTCACAGTGATGAACTAGAAGTGATCCACCCAACCATACCCCCCCCCCGCCCTTTTTCTTTGCTTTTCAATGATGATTTTTCAGGAGAAGACATTATACTTAAATAGCCCCTAAAAGCTTGAGGCTGGAGAGGGAAGGGATATAAGCTGACTTCAGAGTGTGGGAAGCTCAACATGCTACGTTCAGGGTCTTGCTAACTAAATTGGAGACACTGACAAAGTATTACATACTTCAGAAATGCCATTAAAAAACTGTTCTAGTCAGTTTTCTTACTTGACAGTCATAGGTCATATATTACAATAACAATTTCAATGAAATCCTCTAACTTTTAGAAAAGGCTGACCTGGCCAATTTCCTGTGTACACCAGTGTCAGAAAAGAAGTACAAAAGTGCTCCCTTTTCTCTCCAAAAGGGACGAAATCCACCTAAGCAAGTCACCCTGACATTGGTATTCTTCTAGAAATCTTTTATAATTGGGGGACCTTGCAATTTATTTCAATGACCAGGAATTTTGTAGCTATAATTACTGGGGGACTAAATTAACTTCCACAAAAGCAATTTTTACAAACATCTATAGCATCTTTCAGCTACTCTCATTCAAAAGCCATTCGATGAGACCAAGTTCAGGGTGTGTCCAAAAGGATGATGACGATGATGTCTTTGCATCAATGTAATTCAGTGGGGCAGAGTTATGGGGCCTGGAGCAAGTTGCCTAATTGCCCTTTCAAGAATTCTGAAGGTCACTTGGATTTTTCCTTTTCCCTCACCCAGCCAACCTCTGATCACTGAGGCCAACAGAATCCCTCAAATCTACCAACTCTCTCCTGCTCCCCACTACCATGGTGACCTCAGGACACCATTCCTCCTGCCCTGCTGCACGGATGCATGGTCCCCATCTGGTCTCCCTGCCCCAGTCTTGCCCCTTCCCATCTTCTCCCGCCTCTGAGACTCTGAAGGGAAATCTGACCATGTTGTTCTGCTGCTAACACTTTTCCATCGCTCCCCACATAGCCTTGATATGAAGTGGATCTTTGGTCCTTCACTCGTAAAAGGACGAAAAGGACGAAAAGGACGAAAAGGAGAATAACCCTTCCCTGGATGGTTGTGGGGATTAAATGGCATAATGTAAATGAACTATTTGTTTAAGTGAAAAGAAACATACAAATGTAATAAGTTATTATGTTAATAGAGATTTTAACTTACCAGACAATTCAGCAATTTAGTTAAACATAATTACCTGAGTACTTAAATTGATTTAGGACATTATGTCAGAGGTTTGGCAGATTTATACAAGCTGTAATGACAAAGTGTTGATATTGCTTTTTCTGTATACTATATATAAGATGATATGTGCAAATCAGTGCTCAGATAGGAACCGTGCTTGGGACAGCAGGCAATCAATAATGTCCAAATAATAGTTTGTCCATAATTTGCATACTGGATTTGGTGATATGTAGACAAAGCTATACTCCTGATTCTTTTTCCTGAAACCCTAGAAGACTACACATCTGCCTTTTACAAAAATGTGTCTAAATAGGGTTTCTCATATTTACAGAAAACTAAAATGAAATACCAAAAATCTGCAAATACTTATCGAGGCAGAAATCCTCCAAACAGAATAACATGTTCTAAAGTAAATATTCAATAATAATAAGTAAGTGATAACCAGATAATATATAGTGAGTAATCACAGCTGTGTATTAGTAAATGGTTAGCATTTTATTAATCCCAGAGACAATCTTCTGAGTCATCAGAGACAAGTTTTGTGCCCCTGAACTAAAGTAAACCTGTCATGGAAGTGTTTAATAAAAATGGGAGCAGAAGACCAAGTTTTCTCAGAAAGAAAATTAATGAAATAATGAAAGTAGAAGTACATACAATGTTAGGCTATTTGAAAAAGTTGTAATTGTTTAATGGATTATATCACAGCCGACCTTGGACTTTAATAAAGTGTGACTATGAGACCAATATGAGACTCTATCAGGAAACACATAACAAAATAGATGTTACTGTTCATAGTAGTACAGTTGTAGGCATATAGCAACTGTTCGCTAAATGTTTGATTAAATTAATTAGCATACAACCAAGATTCAGGAGATTCTTCTATGGCTACCATTATTGATTCAAACATCTTTTAATATTATTTTAAAATAGTCATATAGTCTCAGTGTATTATAAGTATTTTTCTAATGAGCTTGTATAGTATATGTATGTGTGTGTTCCGTGATAACCTGAAACACTGTGAATTTCACAATCCTCCCTTCTCTAAAGAATAATATTTGAGATAGACAGTTTCCAGAATACTGTGCAAGTATTTTGAGATTGGAACTTGCAACCTTATGCTAATGTTTGTGGACTATTACAGGAGAACAGATATGGTAAATAGATAACACGATGGCCACTACTCCCCAAGTCCCACAACAGATGTTAATAATCAGTCATGGCACTTTTCCCCATTAAACCTGGAATTTATCCTCAATGTCAATTTTAACATAACATTCCATATAATACTTATTAATTCATTTAGCAAATATTGAATTCTTACTGTGTGCCAGGTATCTCTAGGGGGACACATTGCAGATATAATTGAAATGGAAATAATTCTGAAGAGCTAAGTTTCTCTTTTATCATAAAAGGGAATTGAAATGGATAGGTTCTGCACTCCCTGTCTGCCTATCTATTGGATAGTATAGGAGTTAAGGGTGAAAAGAGCTACACATTATTTTTTTTAGAGAAAAAGATGGTTTTCTTTTATTCATTTAAGTGTTTGATTTTCAAGTCAGATTCTGATAAATGCACAGGGGAAAGTTTTATGAGAATTTTAAAATAAGTGAATTTTTCTCCCAGTCCCCCATCGAGAGAGGGGGAGTCTATGACCCACTGCAAAGTGCTTTCTTTTCTCCGCAAGTGCAGGAAAGAACATAATAGACTATGTGGAGCTAGAAAAAGGGAACAGATGGCTGAATATATGACCTTTTCCATCGCTATCAAATGTGTGTCTTGTTTTTCCCTCAGCTGCAGAATTACCTCTCTGAAAGTCTCTGCTCTTAATTCCGCACCTTCTCCACCCTGCCTCCTTTACTCCTGGCCACACTTTCTTCTCTCCTGCAGAAGTGGACTGACTGCCCCAAGCCGGGTTCCCTGGCCTACATCCTACCTGGGCTGATTGCATCCCTATTACCACAAATAGGGTGTTTAGGATGTCCAGTCCCCTACAGTTCCCCACAGTTATCTACCCCCTGGAAAAGTACAAAATGTCAGAACAGGGTTTGGTGGGTCAGGGACATGAAAGTGGTTCAGTCAAAATCGGGCTGATAGTAGCTAAAAAGAGGTCACTGTCAATATTTTGCAATTGTTCTACTGTCTCCTGAAACTAATCCTGAATCTGGATAATTACGTATTGTGTTTGGGTAAAATATTGTCTATCTAGTTGCCTTATTTAAAAAAAAAAAAAAAAATCAGTTCCGCCAAAGCTTTAATTCTTTTGTACTGTCTCCAGTGCAAAGACCCAGCTCTTTAACTCACCAGGAGGTAGACCTACATGCATATTTAGCTGTTGATGATGGCTGGTTGTTTTGTTTTGTTTTTTAACTTGACTTTGTGCCTGCAATACTTACTAATTTTGCTTTATGTTCTCTAGAGTCTTATTTTGTTTTTTAATACCCCTCAACAAGATTTGGAAATTGGCTAGAACTAAACAAGGAAGAAAAAAGTGACAGGCCATTTTTATTATTCTTTCTCAGGGATCCAATTTTATTGTGAATGTATGCTTCATAAAGGATTATGCATTTCTTCCCTTTGAATAGTACTTTATTTGTTCATTCTCTAGGGAGGGAAAAACAGTACCATAAAAATTATAAAGCAAAACGATTCATTTTTACCCTTTGCCCTTTTCACTGTACAATGGTATGCCCCAGTTCTTATATCGTAATACTTGTTTAATTAACATGAAATAATATAACATTGTCAACTGGAACCAATTTTATAACACTTAAGAGAAAATAGCAACATTACATTCATCAATTTGGCAGAAAAAACAATCTTTTACAATTCCAACATATAAGAAAATGCAATTGTGTGGAAGGACAAAAATCTTGTATTCTATTTTGGGCCTCTCAATAATTAAGAAATAGAACTAAAGTTCTGTCATTCATTTATTCATCCACTTATGTGCCAGACACTAGGTTATGTGCTGTGGGTACAGAGATGAACAATAGACCAGAGTCTCTCCCTTCATGGAGCACACAAGTGACTGGGCCTTGAAAATTCTAGTTGAAAACTGATACTCCAGAAAGTATCTACAATTAAAATAGAGTCTCTTTCCTGGCCCATTTCTTTCATACTCACTAGGAAAGCCACCTTGGGTAGATTTGTGATCCATTGCAAAGCAATAACAAACAGAATATAGAAAATGAAATTCTTACCATTAATAAATATATAGATTGTAGATTCTGTTTTCTTCTTCTTTGAAGTAGGTCTAGCCAGATATTTGCAGCTGTAGAAGCCAGTGTGGTTTGCCTGAGCCATGTTCAAGGTCAGAGTGCTACAGAATTGTTTGCTGTTCCTTCCACAGGCAGATTTAGTTATGCTCAGCCTTTTGCTTTCCTTACTCACCGTTTCAGGCAAAGACCATGAATGGGCTGCTTCCCCCCTGCAATCACAGATAAGAAAACAAAACACAATTAGGGCTGAGACCAGGGCTCGGCACCAGTTCCTAAGCATTCATTTTATTAGGAAGCACTATTCTGAGGTCCTCTCTTAAGTGTAGTCATCTTCCTCTTTATAGAAAAGCAACACATTCAGAGAAGCTTTTGAACAATACTCAGAATAAAGATGCAAAAAAGTTTGGGGCATCCCTTCCCCCATCTCTCTCTGAGTGAGTAATGCCCTCCCTTCCATGGGAGCTGGATACATACAGCTTGCACTTCGCAGATCACAGGAGATCACCGAAGTCCCTACCTTTGTCCTCTGAGAGGTGACTTTTCTACTCTGCCAGGGAATGATTTTGCCTTGGGAAAGGCAACTAAATTATTCCTAAACCAACACAATCACTTACCTGCATTTGAGATAGAGTGTCTGGCCTGCTTGCATGACGTGCTGGGTGCCCTTTAAACTCAGTTCAGGACCTTTTAATTTTGAACCTGAACTAGATCCTGAAAAACAAAGTTTCAGAATGTATTATTTGTAAATGGCCTTCTCATCTTCTTTAAGTCGTGTTTCCATAAAGGTGAGTTTTCATCTTTAATTTACTTACATATGTAAAAAGATACATCTAATACAAATTTCTGTTAGTTCACAAATATTTTTCTAGTCCAAGCCTTGCTCATAAATATTATATATCCTTTCATACCAAATGATTTATATAATACCCAAAAGCCTATTTATTTAGAATGCTACCAGATTCATATATAGTTCAAAATGCCATCATATTAGGAATATATAATAATTTATTAAAAACTCTAAAGATTAAATATCAATATCATCCAAAGTATATTTCTAATACTGAACTTTTACAAGTGTGGGTTCTCTGGTCCTACAGGCCTGTATGATCTTTCTTGTCAATACAAAGTATAGAAATGTTCGTGGGTTCCACACTTAGCTCAATCATTATTTGAGCAATGATATTTTGAGCCAGTCATTTCCCTTTCTGAACTAGTTTCCTCATTTGGAAAACTAATTTTAGAATCACAATCAGGTTTAGAAACTATTTGGTTTGTCTTACATAATCTACAAACTCCCTCAATAATGATACAATAAAAAGGGACCTGTTCACACTCTTACGTGACATTTGACAAGTATATCTCACAGAGGATCGTTGTGAGGCAATGAAATAGAGGCAGCGTGTGGGGATTCAGTGCCATGTCACTTAAGTGGCTAGCTCTCTGCCTGGCACGTGGCAGATGCCCACTGTCACTGACAGCTAGCGGAATCACTTCTCTGCCCCACTCCTCTGTCAGAAAATATTTTGCTGGGTATGTAATATCAAAGATATCAATAATATATGCTTTTCTGGTGTTGCTGATTGTATAAATTAATATTTTTAAGGTAACTTTTATAGACAATAGGTCCTGGTAAAGTACTCCTAAATAAAATGGCTCGATATTAACCACATTAAAATCACTGCTTCATATGAATTCAATTAGTCTATCAAATAACCTCATAGAAGAAGTCAGCTCATTCAGGTCCCTAGGGACATATTTTGTACTTTACTTGTCTTCATGAGTTTCTTTAAGCAACATATAGCTCAAAATCAGTGATCCATGGGAACACTAGGTTTTTTGAAAGCTACAACCAGCAATTGATAATACCTGCCCTGAAAAATTTCCAGGCCAGAATAGTTTCTGCCCCGCTTCGTGGCATGGAACCCTGGGGGTTTAACTGAGCAATTGTTCATGTGCTGGAAAAGATCTGTCAAAGCTTCCTGTGGAAAATTCTGGCATTACTTGTAGCTATCTCAGTGGTCTGAGTGGACATGCTGAGCTTTCCCCCTTCCAGGAGAGGCCATGGGGACCCAGCCCCCGTGTTCATGGTATGAAGTAAATCCCACTGCCTGATATTTTGGCCTCCAAATCATATAAATCTTTCTTTATCAGCAACCTGGAACACCAGTATGCTTGATCCTCATCAGAGAGAATCTCAACTTCACAGAACCATCCAAAGCCCAGCGGAGAGAAGTGCTATCTAGGGAAGATAGAAAAAGTGTGCCCTCTACTCCTCCCTGCGCTCCACATGTCCCCAACCAGAAGATAAGACATAAATGAGTAGTTATGAGACACTGAAAAAATTAGGGTCATTGGAAAGTTTGGGGGGAAATACTAAGAAAAATATTTTGCAATATAATTTGTCGTCACTAACATCAATGAATTTTGCACTTGGAATGAGGAAGCTAGATAAAAATAGATAATGAAACAAAGGAAAAGAGAAATAGAAGGAAACTGCATTTCCAAGTAACTGGTGGCTTTGAGTACATAACTATTCTTCAGTTAATAGGAAACTAGAATCTCATAAAGATTAATGGAGATGCTAAGACTGCAGTTTAACAAGAAAACTAATAAGGCAAAGGGAAAGTGAGATATTTATTCCTCAAATACTTTGAAATCACATTATTTGGCCTTAAAACATTTCTTTCTTTTCTTTCTTAAAACATTTCTTTGAGGCAGTTCAATGTCCACAAGATTCAATGTCCACAAGATTCAACTAACATTGTCTGGAGCATCTACTGCACGTCAGACACTTTCCCCACCTCAGTGATACATGTAAAGATGTATCTGTGAACATGTCCTTAAATACCTACGTATTCACACCACGGGCATCTCAGTTTGCTCATCTCAGTAGCTCAGAGTCATCCCCCACGTTTAGATAATAAATCCATAGGCTATTTCGTTTTCAAGGGTGGAGTGCTGTAACCTAACAGTGATTCCCCCATTGTGAAGTTTGGATGGGGATCAAAACTTTCCACGGTTTGCCATGGTAGCCTAAAAATCTGATTTAGAAGAATGATTTTGTCCTCTCAATAAATGATTTTCTCCCCTCTGTGAACTATTGTTTTCATCGAAGTCAATTACAATGTAATCTGAGGGGTATAGATCTCCTTATGTCAGAAGAAATATTGTTTAAATAAAACAAAATAAAAAACTCAATGCAGACTATGAAAATGGCCTTTATCACGTTTCTTTATTAGAAAAAACTATTAAGGTCAAACAGGGTAGGTTAATAGCATTGAAAAACCAACACATGAACGTAGACTTTAGACACTGACACTTTGTGTTGATTTTATCTGAATATTTTCTTCACTGTTTTTCTGTTTTGTATTATCTGGCAAGTAGACTAGAACCTTACGACTGACAAAAATCCCTTCTCTCCTTCCCCACGTGCCAAACCTCAGGTAGAAAGCCTGTACACAGACTATTCTGAAGTCCCACCCTCATTAGGTAAAATGGAATGCTTTCTCTGACGTCCATGGGAAAAGCAAATAAATTTCCAAGTAACATATGGCTTTATTTCGCAACCAAATCCAAAGCCCAACAGATCGAGGCTGTTTTTTCAAATACTCTTAAGCCACCAAGATGGGCACTACAATAAACACGCGAACCCCCACTAGAGGTCATTGCGAACCAGGCAGCTTTGCTGTCACTTTTAAGGCTCAAAGAAGATTCTTATGTAAAGTCTGACTAAAAGTGTCTTTAGAAAACTATTTTTATTAATTTAAATAAAAACAGTGTTTTTGCTTGTTGAATGCAACTTCAAGACAAGTCCCAGAGCTCCTCTTCTTACCAGATACTACCTCTATGCCTCTATTATATTGAGATCAAAGTGTTATTCTCTGTAAGAAAGGAGCTCTATCTATTCAAATAGAAATCATGAAACATCTATGCTTTTCCATTTTTGATTTAGAGTCATTAATCTCCGCTGTTGTGGCCATCGGCAAGCCACTGTAAGCCTGAGATTCTTCATCTGTCAACAGAGGAGCTTAGACCTCGGTTTTTATAATCCTTTCCTGCCTAAAAATTCTGATTGTGAGATCATAGCATTTGATAACAATGTGCAAGTTAGAAATCACATTTTAAAAATATTTGTGGCAAGCCGGGCACGGTGGCTCACGCCTGTAATCCTAGCACTCTGGGAGGCTGAGGCGGGCGGATTGCTCGAGGTCAGGAGTTCGAAACCAGCCTGAGCAAGAGCAAGACCCCGTCTCTACTATAAATAGAAAGAAATTAATTGGCCAACTAATATATATATATATATATATATATATAAAATTAGCCGGGCATGGTGGCACATGCCTGTAGTCCCAGCTACTCGGGAGGCTGAGGCAGAAGGATTGCTTGAGCCCAGGAGTCTGAGGTTGCTGTGAGCTAGGCTGACGCCACAGCACTCACTCTAGCCTGGGCAACAAGCGAGACTCTGTCTCAAAAAATAAATATATATATATATATTTGTGGCTAGTAAAAAGACAAGTAGCCCAATTTTAAAAATTGAGAAAGGACCTGAGTAGACATTTTCCCAAAGAAGATATACAAATGACCAATAAGCACATGAAAAGATTAAGGATGTCATTAGTCATCAGGAAAATGCAAATCAAAAGCACAATAAGAATCTACTTCACACCTAGTAGGACAGCTTAAATAAAAAAGACAGACAATAATAGTTGTAGCTGAGGATGTGGAGAGATTAGAACACTCTTCTGTGGCTGGTAGGATTTTAAAATGGTGCAACCCACTTTGAAAAACAGTATGGCAGTTCCTCTAATGGTTAAACATAGTTAGTCATAGATTAACATACAACCCAGCAATTACACTCCTAGGTATCTACCCAAGAGAACTGAAAATATACATCTACATAAAAACTTACACACAAATGTTCACAGCAGTATTACATATAATAGCCAAAAAGTAGAAACAACCCAAATATCTATCAGGTGATGAATGGATAAATAAAATGTGGTATATCCATGCAATTGAATATTATTTGGCAATAAAAAGGAATGTGCTACCACGTAGATGAACCTTGAAAACGTTATGCTGGTGCACACAGACGTCAGGATGCAGTGAGAAAGTGGCTGTCTGCAAGCCACAGACAGCAGTCTCAGGAGAAACCAAACTTGCCAGACCTTGATCTCAAACTTCCAGCTTCCAGAACTATGAGAAAATAAACTTCTCTTTTTAAAAAAATAAAAATAAATCATTATGCTAAGTAAAAGAATCCAGTCACAAAAGGCCACATATTGTATAATATGATGCCTTTCATGTGAAATGTATAGAATAGGCAAGTCCATAGAGACAGAGAGTAGATTAGTGGGTGCCAGGGGCTGGGGCAGAGGGAATGGAGAGTGACTGATAATCCGTATGGGGTTTCTTTCTAGGGTGATGAAAATGTTCTAAAATTAGATCGTGGTGACGGTTGCACAACTCTGTGAATGTACTAAAAATCACTGAATTCAATTACACACCTTAATATTCTGGTCTCCTACTGTCATATTTTTGGGTGTCATATTCTGGTCTCTTATAATATGTGAATTTCATCTCCATAAAGCTATTTTTTTAAAACCAAAAAACTTATGACTAAACTAATCACAGAGTTATGTTGAAGGTCTAGAAGAATATCAAGCTATTTTGAAACGTTGTTAGAGACTAAGACCCTCCACATTCCAACGACTTGTCCTGACTTGTCCTACGCACGAAAAATAGCCCCTCCAGCTATAGTTCCGAGAAGAATGCATTACAGCTTTTGGTGCCATTGGGATGCTGATTGGGGCTGATTAGCCCACAGGAAAGCCTCATTATTCCCCCATTCTATTTTTCTGTTTCTACTTCCTTGTTTTCTGTATATAAAACCTACTAAAAATCCAAGTAAAGTAGACCTTGACAATCATTCGCTTGGTCTCGTTTCTTTCTCTCGCCCATCTCTTTCAGGCACGGTCCCCCTCGCCCCTGCGAGTAACAGAAGGTCCCTAACAGAAGGTCCCGCGGGCCGGGACAAGTGGCGCCCAACGTGGGGCTCGAGGTACGGACCTTTGTCGGGTGACGCCGCGGTGTGCTCTTCGGCCGAAGGAAACCCTACAGAGACCCTCGTTCTGCCGCTCACAGAGTCGACGGTCTGGTGAGTAAATTTTTACATTGTCACCCCATCGAGATGGGCCATTCATTGTCTAAAGAGGCCGTTTTTATCAAGGATCTTAAGGCCTCACTCAGAGAGAGAGGAATTAGAGTTAAGAAAAAGGATCTAGTAAAGTTTTTTGTGTTCATTGATCGTGCTTGTCCTTGGTTTATTATTGGTGGACCTGAGATTCACCCACACAAATGGCAAAAAGTAGGTAGAGATTTAAACGGTTTACTTCTAAGTCAGGGCCCAGATGCCGTCCCTGTATCTGTTTTTTCGTACTGGGGACTAATCAGAGATATTGTTGAAGGGGCAGATTCAGACCCCAATAAAAAGCAGCTGCTCTCAGTAGCAGAATTCTGCCTCGGACCCGTGTCGCGGTCCGCTTCGAGAACGTCTTTAAAGACAGCCGAAGGGCCGGTTTCTCCTAATAATTTTAAGAGACCAACATGCCCTTCCCCTTGCCCCTCAGTTTGTATTAATATGCCCCCTCAGGACCCCTCGGCTGAGCTCCAGACATCTAAAGACGAGCCCCCGATTAGTAGGCCAGACACCAAGACCCGCTATCCTCCCTTGCCCGAGGGTACAGCCCCTCATGCATTTAATTACCCGGTGTTCAAAAAACAACCCCTCCGAGAGTCCCTCGACCCCGCAGAAGAGGCAACCCTCGGAGAGGAAGCAGCCCGATATCACAATCCCAAATGGCCTCCTCCTTACGCGCCCCAAATTTGCGCACCTTCGTTAATGCCTCCCCTTACAATGCCCTTGCTTTTGCGTACCAAAAGAGACTTAAGTCAAAGGGTTACGCAATTAAGAGATGTTTTACAACTTCAAAAAGAGTTTGCCCAGCTTTCCAAAGACTTGTCCTCCCCCACCCCCTTTTCACCCACGGGACTCTTTTGGCAGGGCAAGCCTCTTTTTTGGGTTCACCTATCGGCTTCCTCCCCTAAAGTCCTTCCCACCTACCCTTACTTCATAGCTAAGATTATTCGCTTGGGCCGAGAAAACTCCCTTAAGCTCTTTAGAAAAGATCCAGATATCATAATACTCCCTTATAATACTTCTCAAATTCAGTGGCTAATACAGAATGATGATGACTGGGCAGTTAACTGTATGTCTTTCCAGGGCAAACTAGATAATCATTACCCCCCTGATAAACTAATTCAGTTCCTCTATCGGACACCTGTAATATTTCCCAAAAAAACAAGAGTCTCCCCCATTCCAGGAGCCGTCTTAGTTTTTACCGATGGATCCTCCTCAGGCACCGCGGCCTATAGCATTAATGGCCAGGTCCGCAGTTTTCCCACCAGATTCTCCTCTGCTCAACTCGTTGAGTTAGCAGCCTTAGTCGCAGTCTTCAAATACGTAGATCAGTCACCATTTAACTTGTATACTGATAGTTCTTATGTTGCTCATGCTGTCGCCACTTTAGAAACTGTGCCTCATATTCGGCCCTCCAACAATACCACTCAAATGTTCCAGCAACTACAAGGACTCATTCACTCCCGTTCTGCGCCCTTTTTTATAGGCCATATTCGCGCCCACACTGGCCTTCCTGGGCCTCTAGTAGCTGGAAATAATCTTGTTGATCAGGCGACTCGCGTTGCAGGCGCTGTTCACAATATCACTGTTGATCCTGTCTGCGCTGCACGCCAGGCTCATGATTTACACCATCTCAACGCCCATACCCTCAGGCTTAAATTCTCCATTACTAGAGAACTGGCCAGAGAAATCGTCCGCCAATGCAGGGCTTGTTTTACCCTTCTCCCTGAGCCACACACCTAGGAGTCAACCCTCACGGCCTGATCCCTGGGGAGCTCTGGCAGATGGATGTCACTCATTACCCCCCTTTCGGAAAGCTTAAATATGTACATGTCTCTATAAATACTTGCAGTGGATTTATCTTTGCTTCCCTACAAACAGGCGAGGCCACCCGCCATGTTATTAGTCATATTATAGCCTGTCTCACCTCCCTCCCTCAGCCTAAAGTTATTAAGACTGACAATGGCCCGGGATATGTCAGCTCTAACTTCAAAAGTTTTTGTGCTCAGTTAGGTATCAAGCATATTACAGGCATTCCATATAACCCTCAGGGCCAAGGTATTGTAGAGAGAGCTCATCAGACGTTAAAAAATATGCTCTCCAAACTACAATCTGGAGGAGGAATTTTGTACCCTTTAACAGGTAATTCCAAAACCCTGCTTAATCATGCCCTGTTCATTTTAAATTTTCTCACCTTTGACACTGCCAGCAAAACAGCTGCCGACCACCTTTGGCACCCATCCACCACAGATACTTATGCACAGGCCTTATGGAAGGAGCCGCTTACAGGCAAATGGCTGGGGCCTGACCCTGTCCTCATATGGGGAAAAGGACATGCCTGCATCTACGATACCCAGGCAGGAAACGCCAGATGGCTACCAGAGAGAGCGATTAAGTTAACCCACCCAGGGAATCCCCTGAGAAGAATTCTTAATTCTGTTCTCTTCCAGAAATACAATGACTCCCCAAGAAAAGACGCTGATCCTCCTGTGCCTAGTTCTGGTCACGGTCAAGAACACCGCCGCAGCCAACATCCACCAGGTCTACAACTATACATGGCAAATAATTAATGAGGCAGGGGACGTTGCCAATTCCTCCTCGCACCTCTCCGCCACTACACCATAAAATCCACTAGAGGCCGGGCGCTGTGGCTCACGCCTGTAATCCTAGCTCTTGGGAGGCCGAGGCGGGCGGATTGCTCAAGGTCAGGAGTTCAAAACCAGCCTGAGCAAGAGCGAGACCCCGTCTCTACTATAAACAGAAAGAAATTGATTGGCCAACTGATATATATATAAAAAAAAAAATTAGCCGGGCATGGTGGCGCATGCCTGTAGTCCCAGCTACTCGGGAGGCTGAGGCAGAAGGATCACTCGAGCCCAGGAGTTTGAGGTTGCTGTGAGCTAGGCTGACGCCACGGCACTCACTCTAGCCTGGACAACAAAGTGAGACTCTTGTCTCAAAAAAAAAAAAAAAAAAAAATCCACTAGAAGTCGACCTATGCGTGTTGGCCCTTGGAGCCCATGACTATTGGGGCACGCCCTCACATTTTGCACCACAGGTAAAACCCATTAACACGGGAGAACCAGACACCAGTTCTTGGCCAGGCTGTAGCTCTGGGGTTCGAAGAACCTATCTAACCATGGCCCCTATATATGTTTGCCCTGGGGCTCATCGAGACCGCTCTCTTGCTGAAGCGTGTGGCTATGCCCCTGACTTCTTTTGTGCCTCCTGGGGCTGTGAGACTACGGGCGATACCTACTGGAGCCCGTCCTCCTCCTGGGACTATATAACAGTTAAAAGAAAATCCCCTTCCCCATACCACCTCAACAGCGGTCCGGTCCCCTTTAAGAAAGAGTGTAGCAACCAGTGGTGCAACCCCCTGTTAATTTCATTCACCGAAGCTGGAAAAAAGGCTTCTTGGGACCAGTCCAGGGGATTTGAATGGGGGCTCAGACTTTACATATCTGGGAGAGATATTGGTCTCACATTTAAAATCAAGTTAATTAAAAGCCTCCCCAGAGGTCCTACGGTCGCATTAGGTCCTAATAACAACCTACACCCACCACGGCCTTGCTGTCCCTCCAGGGACCTACCCTCCTCCCCAATTGTGTCCCCTCCTCTGCTCAGCACCTCCCTATACCAACCTACCCTGCCTGAGGGGCCCCCTTCCTCGGCAGAACTAATTCTCTCCTTAGTCAACGCCTCTGTCAGGACCATCCGAGAGGCCAATAATTCAAAATATCAAGAGTATTGGGTATGCTACTCCCCCCAGCCTCCCTTCTATAAAGGCGTCGCTACTTTGGTGAGCCATTATTTACTAATGACACCAGCAGACTCAGATGGGGTCTAGAGACCCATGATGGCCTGACGCTCAGCCAAGTCACAGGCCTAGGTCTTTGCCTTCTTAGCCCAAGAATGCTCCCTCCCGCACCCTTAGAGAAAATATGCAATCAGTCAATTACTGTCAACTCCACTTTTCAGTATATTCAGGCATCTAACACCTCCTATTTTGCTTGTTCTTCTGGCCTTACCCCATATGTAGTCACTGCAACGTTTCTTGAGCATAGAGAATATCGTGTGTTAGTCATGCTTTTCCCCAGACTCACTGTACATCCTGCTGACGAATTGCTTAAATTTTGGGAGCCTGGCACCACAATGCCCCGAAAAAAAAGAGAGCCCATCACAGCCATAACACTCGCAGTTGTTCTAGGCCTTGGTGCCACAGGGGCTAGAACAGGCATAGCCTCTCTAGTCACCTCCAACCAGCAGTACCTGCAGCTCTCTGCTGCCATCGATAATAATCTCCGAGAGCTACAGCAGGGCCTAAAATATCTCAAAGAATCCCTCGCTTCACTTTCTGAGATAGTGTTGCAAAATAGAAGAGGCCTAGACTTAGTGTTCCTCCAAGAGGGAGGCTTGTGCGCAACACTCAAAGAAGAATGTTGCTTTTACGCAGACAAAACAAATCTGGTAAAAGATAGCATTGAGAGAGTTAGACAGAGCTTAGAAGATAAAAAAAAACGGAGAGAACAAAGTGAGGCATGGTATCAAAATTGGTTTTCCACATCCCCCTGGCTATCCACATTGCTTCCCAATGTCTTGGGGCCGTTTGTAGGTTTTTTATTGCTTCTCACTTTTGGGCCTTGGCATTCAAAAAACTAACCAACTTTGTCAAGTCGCAGGTAGACGCAGCCACACAAAAATCGGTCTCCGTGTTTTACCAACGGCTAGAACTAAGAGGCTCCAGAAAAGACCTCCATGAAGAGTCTCCCAACACACCCACTGAAGGTCTAAATTTCTCAGACCTTGCCGCAGACATGGAACGCAGTTGGTTCCAAAGGCTGTGGAGACACCCATGACGGGATTATTGCGATGCCGCGTACCAGGTGCACACCCCGCCAGCAGTGAGGTAATTCCATGACGGGAATATTGTAGGTCCATGCCCGGGGGCACACTTCATAATCAGGAGTGCCAGAGCTGAATGCCACCTACATAGCCTAAGACAGAGGCCTCACCGACATTTCGATCGCCCGATCTTATATTTGGGGTGCTGCTCGCGGAAGCCCATCGCATAGCCTAAGACAGGCTCTCCACCAACCTGTGTAAATCTCCCTCATATTAATAAAGATAGGGGGAGATGTTGGAGACTAAGACCCTCCACATTCCAACGACTTGTCCTGACTTGTCCTAAGCACGAAAAATAGCCTAAGATGAAAATAGCACCCAGCCCTCCAGCTATAGTTCCGAGAAGAATGCATTACAGCTTTTGGTGCCATTGGGATGCTGATTGGGGCTGATTAGCCCACAGGAAAGCCTCATTATTCCCCCATTCTATTTTTCTGTTTCTACTTCCTTGTTTTCTGTATATAAAACCTACTAAAAATCCAAGTAAAGTAGACCCTGACAATCATTCGCTTGGTCCCGTTTCTTTCTCTCGCCCATCTCTTTCAGGCACGGTCCCCCTCGCCCCTGCGAGTAACAGAAGGTCCCTTGGGCCGGGACAAAACGTGTTGCCACACATGACTCCATCAATGTGATGGAGTTCTACTATAGTTGTTTTTTCCAGGTTAAAGCTTTAGAAGGCTGATTTTAGAGAAATAATTTTTCCTTCATGTTCACTAACATCACTATGTAGTAGGAGTTTTGCAAACTTTTGGCAAAAACCTTGCTGTTGCTCTCCAATTACAATCTTTTAAATTTAATTTAGTGCTAATTTTAAATCATGTCTAATTATATAGTTTGAATTTTAACTATTTAAACAGGAAGTTTTAACAAACTGAGTCACAGAAAATTATGTTGCTAGGACTTTCTGAAGAAATTTGATATTTCCTTTTATATTAAAATGATTAATTTCTTCTAAAGACACTTGTGATTAGAAAGAAAAGATGAAAAAGTAAAGAAGAAAAACATATTGATTTCTAATTGATTTGTTTTTAATTCAAAGCTTTGTATATTAGATTTGTCTCAAATAAGATGCATCTGTCATTGATTTTGCATTCTAGGTTTAACTAGTACATAATCCTACATAATAAATGGCCTCTTTATCTAAATAGAAATTCCCAAGTATTATGTTTCTAAAATTTCAATTTAAGATCATGAGCCTTTTTTAAAGGTTATGTAAGGTTAATTCAACATAATTCATAATAAAAGGAAAGATTCTTTCCTTAAGATGTACCTTATTAAAAGCTTAAGTCTCATAAACTGAATCTCATAGGATCTTTTTGATTAGTAGCAAGGATGGAAGACAGGTTAAGATGCAATTGGAAATTTCCAGAAGCTACTAAAATTTGTATTTGAGATGCTAATCCCTACAGGGCTCTGGTACTTAATAAAAAGTTAACCCTTGGTCTTAACCTCTGTATCATGCCCTCTCAAGTATTTATCAGATAATATTAAGTGGACATTATAGCTGAATGCATTGATTAGAATTACTGCATTAAATGAAGATTACACTATTAGGTAAGCTGACAGGGACCATGCATTGGTGAAGAGCATTATAACATGCCTTTTTCTCTCACTCCTAGGATAATGGAGAGAGACCAATATGTTCATATCCTATCTACCAACAGATAAAATAGAAGATGTGAAAGCCATGGGGATTGTATGAAGTTAGGCATAATTTAAGTCGCACAATTAGTCATGATATTAATTTTTTAAATGTTGGGGTTTTTCTTTCAAAACAATTGGCCTTAAACCAAGGAAGAACCCAAGTTCATGAAAGGATGTTCACATAAATACATACACACACATAAATACACTTTCCTCTTAGTGCAAACTTCAAGTTGGTTTAAGTTGTGGTGAGAAGGTTGGTGTAGAGAAGGTTTTTGGTGTGTGTTTTAATTTCATTTTTTATTCAGTTTAGTCTTAGGCAAAGCTCTTTCTAGGCTGGGATTTAGAAATTGACTTGTATGTGACAATAGAATGAAGCTCTGACTCACTGCTCACTAATCCCTTATGTAGATGAGATTATTTGTGATTTTAGATGGGCAACTTTGCAAATTAGAATATTTTAGATTAGGGTAATTGTGTTATTGGTATACAGGGTCCATAAAAGGACTGAATGCTTAGGTAGTTGCTATCTAGCAACAATATGTTTAATTTGTAGAAATTTTCTAATCCCAGGGACCTGCTAGTTTCCTTTAAATCTTTATAGTATATTAAACTCACCATTTTACCACACAGAATTCACTGGTTTCTTGCTTTAGAGTTTTTGCTATTTTAGATAATCCCCAAATCATTAGATTCAATATGTAAAGTCTCTTATCTTGGTGTCTTAACAGAAAGTTCAAAATAGTCATTTATATAGCATTTATGTGTTGAGTCCAGGTGTCAAAAAATAAATCAAGATATTATTTAAACGTCCAGTGCTAGCAGTCAGCATTGGCACTTCTCTAACAAGTATGTTCATTTCAATCATTCTGCTCTGGTTGTTTGTTTTAAAGCTGCCTTACAATTCATATTTTAATTGTCCGTCAATAAAACCCATAAACAGGTTTGGCAGCTGACTGCACAAAGAACATCATACTATTAGCCACTGAAGTGGCTGATGTCTGAAATAATCAGAACTTGGACAGTCTTCATCCATCCAGACATGGGTCATTGACTTTATTCATTTGTTTCTTAAACTTTGTAAAAGTTATTTTAAAAGAAAAAGATCTGTGTGGTTTAAAATGTTTACCAAGAGAAAGTCCTCTAATAACATCAACATTCCTACCGTCAATGTTTACGGGACGAGCATGTCTTCAGTGTGCCTCCCTGAGCTTTTTACTTGACACTGGCTTCTTAGAGGGTCACGGTTTAACAGGGCACATTCATTGATCATTAGGCCTGTCACCAGGCTACCATCAGGAGCCTACCCTTCCAATGACCTGTAGCCATGCACAACTCCTTTTCATGTGGCATCAGAGTTAATTAAGGTTGTTTAGGGAGAAGTCTCCTGCTGACCAAGGAGTTACCTTTTCCCAAAAAATGCTGTACTCCCACACCACTGTTCTTTTATTAAATGAGTTCAAAAACCACCTCCATAGAGCTGTCTAACATGTCATTTCAGTTTACCGTACAATGTCATGAAAGTTATATGAGCTGCCCAGAGCAAGGGTCACGATGGTTGACAGGGCACGAGACATAGCTAGTAAAATACTTGGTAGATATGTCTGGTAGACCCTCATCTGCAAGGGCCAGTGGACAGAACAAATGCTCTTTACCCCCTAAAAAAGCATGGAGGAACGTTTTTTTGTTAGGCAGGGCTTGGACACATCTCCATTTTCTCTTTCAATAGCAGGAAACTGGTTCCATTTGAAACATACTCCCCATGGGCCCATGTTCTTATCCGGTGTCACTGTTCAGAGGACTGTGGGGAAACTGAGCCCTTATGTAATGTCTTATAGAATGGATCATGATCACCAGTAATGTTATTGCTACTGTTCAAGTTGAAATTCAGAAGTTATTTCAGGCCAGAATATATACATTTCCAGATTGTGAACACCTGAAAAAGACACAATAACTGGTTGCTCAGAAGAGGTTCAATTTCAATAAAGACACATTCGATATATGCAAGATTAAATATACCACACTTGGCTTAATGGAAGTCAGTGATTTTTTTTATGGAGTTGTTAATCTTTTATACATTTGTGCATCCTCTCCAGAATCATAGCGCTATGTAATCACCCAGTCTCTGTGCAGTGACAAAATGCTGATAGCTGAAAAGCATTTGGATAGAGTCGTGTTACTAAGAGTAGGAGTAATATTAATAAAATGCTTGAACTGCCTTGACATCAGCTTTCTACTCTCCAAATTATTTAGTACTACAAATTTCAGTTCTGCCAAAGGCATCCTCCATATTCTCTGTAAATAGACAATTAATAGTCTGGAAGTGTAGTATGTATATGTATGTACGTGACCCACAATTTAAAAAATGAAAGTTTTCTCTATTCTACATAGCAGTAGTATTACAGTTTGGTCTATGTCCAAATATTTTACCAAACATTCTGTTTTCATTACTGTTCAATGTCAAAGTTCCATGCATCTATGGAGATGATGACAGCAGGTCTCTGAATTTCATGGACATGTTATCTACGTGGATTCCTGTGGGTTCCCTTATAAGGAAAGCCTCACATAGAAGATCTGAGAAATATTTTATCATTTTAGTATAGGAGCATGCCACGTAATGATTAAAGCATAAGAGAGGGAATTAGAACTTTTTGATTGTGTTCAGCCATGGCTTATAACCTGTCATGTGACACAGATAATCTTCAGATCTACACACAGTTATTTCTGGGGAAGAAATGAATATGTCATGGAGCTGTAATGTTGTGATGCTATTGAATAATCATAAAAATGTATCTTGTTCACGTTTTAATTTTGAATCCAAAATAATGCCTTAATATTTTTGTATAATAAAATGAAGAAAGGCTAGCAAGCAGGCAGACAGACAAGCATGCACCTTAACACAGTAGTTATCCATGCAGGAAAAACCAAAAATGGTATTATAGCCAACACAGAGTTTTGTCTATTTTCTTCATATACTCTTCAACATTTTCAACTTTAAAATCTATCACAAATGGCAGAATACCATTGACTTTGCATATTAAAATAGGGGAGAAATAAAATTAGATCAGAAGGCTGAGTGTGATAAAGTTCTGACAATTTTTAGCTTACTTTCATACAGTTTATGAAGCCCAAACTACATGGAAAATATTTTTCTGAAGCCTTTTACACTGTCCATAAAGGGGATGCTTTAGATTCACTAAGAGGAAAGTTGAGAAGATCTCTGTCTTTGCAATCAATACTATATACAAACCCTCTGACCTTTGAGATTTAAATGGCCAAGAGTGTGTAATAAACTTATCCGTCAGAGGGGAATTGAATTTTTGAAAGCCACATTAGCATACTTTCTGTGACTCATTGAACACTATTCTTGACCATTGTATTTTCTATTATCAAAATCAGTTTCCTTCTAAATTGAACAATTTGAAATATAATTGCTTTTCATTATACATATTTTGGAGACTAATCCTGCTTAGAAAATGAAGTGGAGATATTGACTAAAATTTACTTTTTTATTCTGAGTTCTTTTAATTTTCACATTTTCTTAAGACTCAATTTACATAGTAAATACTTGTAATAGCTGTGCCTTCCTAAGATTTTACAAACTCTTTTTTTTTTTTTTAATCTTATTTAAAGCTAGAATTAATGTTATACAAGTTTTGCTGAGAGTCAAGTTTCTGGAAGGGAAAGTAACCTATTAAAAGCAATATGTTTCCACCAGAAATATCTCAATTTTTAACAGCAATAATTTGCTGAATGTCTTCACTCACTTTCAGCATGTGATGTTAAGGCCTTCCTCACAAATATCCATAGAAGACTTTAGAGTTATTTGTACCCAAAACCTGGAGAATATTGGCTTTTGTTCTCAGGGCACTTTTACTTATACATTTTTATTACTCTATCTAGAACCTCATTTCTAGAAATTAGCCTTTTTGATATCATCCAAGATATTACATCTCTGATAGAAGAAAACAACAACAATTTCTGTTATCAATTGGCCACCAACCTAATGGCTTTGAAACAACTTGTGAATCCCCTCATTCTGGAGGACAAGACTAAAACCAATAAGTAGAAGTTACATAAAACCAGAAGGAAAACTGTGCAGAGGTAGTAAGCTTCCCAATACCAGAGCCGTTCCCATGGAATTAAGCCACCACCTCCCTGGGATGAGATTGATGGACTGGGTTAAGGGTTGGACTCCCATGCACAATCCTAGGAGTCTGGGAACTCTTCACCCTCATTTATCTACGCTTCTTATCTCTCTTTTACTGCCAGCCAACCCTGGTCTTTTCACCACTACATTCCCTATGTGACCCCTTCCTCTTACCCTCTTACCTTGTTGATTTCTCCAACATTTAACCTCAACATTTATTCTTTTATTTAATATTTTTGAACATATACCAAGAGAGAGATACCATAATAAACAAGGCAAACAGTGCTTTCTGTAAAGTGTTTACAACTTAGCTTGGACAACAGATAAATAATCATATACAGATATATGTAATTTTATACAGATAGAATTAATGTTTATATAAGTATAAAATGACATTATATTTATCATGGAGAAGTACCAGATTCCAGGGTGCCTCACCCAGCCCAGAGGGCGAGGGGCATTCTCTCAGCAGAATGAAGTTGAAGGAATCAGTGTGTGTTTGCTAAAGGAAACACCAGGTTCTCTTTTGCTCTTTAAAGACTTCCAAATCTCCAAACCCTCTAAAGCTTCATCTTTACTTTTATTTATTTATTTCTTTATTTTTGAGACAGAGTCTCACTCTGCTGCCTGGGCTAGAGTGCTGTGGCGTCAGCCTAGCTCACAGCAACCTCAGACTCCTGGGCTCGAGAGATCCTCCTGCCTCAGCCTCCCAAGTAGCTGGGACTACAGGCATGTGCCACCATGTCCAGCTAATTTTATATATATATTTTTGTAGTTGTCCAGCTAATTTATTTCTATTTTTAGTATAGACGGGGTCTTGCTCTTGCTCAGGCTGGTTGTGAACTCCTGACCTTGGGTGATCCACCAGCCTCGGCCTCCCAGAGTGCTAGGATTACAGGTGTGAGCCACCTAGCCCAGGCCATCTTTACTTTTAAATAATTGTTTTCTGCCGGGCGTGGTGGCTCACGCCTGTAATCCTAGCACTTTGGGAGGCCGAGGCGGGCGGATTGCTCAAGGTCAGGAGTTCAAAACCAGCCTGAGCAAGAGCGAGACCCCGTCTCTACTATAAATAGAAAGAAACTAATTGGCCAACTGATATATATATAAAAAATTAGCCGGGCATGATGGCACATGCCTGTAGTCCCAGCTACTTGGGAGGCTGAGACAGAAGGATCGCTTGAGCCCAGGAGTTTGAGGTTGCTATGAGCTAGGCTGACGCCAGGGCACTCACACTAGCCTGGGCAACAAAGCGAGACTCTGTCTCAAAAAAAAAAAAAAAAAAAAAAAAAAAATAAATAAATAAATAATTGTTTTCTTCTAACAACTTCTCTTAAATTCTCCTATTTTATTTTATTTTTTTTTTACAACTTTGCTTTCCTTGGCCTCTTCACTGAGAGGAGAAAGCTCTGTCTTTTTCCAATGCTCTGGTCTGCACATTTGTTCAGTCTGGGGTCTGTATGACTTCACTTGACACTGGAAAAAAAGTTACAAGTAACCATGTTTTAGAATATTAATAGACACGCAGGTCACATTGTGCTTGTTGAAGTAGAGCATCATGGAAGTGCTGGGGTGGAGATTCAGCAATGAGGGGATTAAAGAGACTATCCGATGGCATACATTAGCTAGGGCTTAGCTTGTCTTTCCTTTCCTCTGTTCACCCAGCCTGTACTATGGATGGTCCAGAGCCAAGAGGAAATCATTTTCCATCAAAAATTTTTTATCCTAGGTGGCAAAAACAATGGCAGCAATAGCAACATGACCCAGTATCTCAAGCCCGGTTGGCGTACCTAGAAATTAAGTGTTCTCAATCAACTGTCTTTCTTCTGGGCTGTTTGGGAACCTTCACCAGCTAAGAGTATCCCAGCAGGAGGGCTCATCTCAAGGACAGTTTCTTGGGGGTCAATTCTCTAGTGGCTGTGCAGCTTAGACTCCCATTCTCAATCCTGAGTCCAGGGTCAATTCAGGACAACATGGCCGGGTCAGCCAAGCACAACAAAGCAGTGACTAGACCAGAGGATGACCCAGATAGAAGGAACAGAACATCACATATGTTTGGGGAGAATTATTGCCAGCTCTTGGACATATTTCTGCCAACCTCCTCTGTTTATACACACACACACACATGGATTCCTAGACAGTAAACCAGTGCAGAACCATGGCTTTTATGAGGGCCTCTGAGACTCAGAGAAACAGCTTAGGATACAGTTTTGGTCAGTTCAAACAGCATTTATGGGCTGACTCTTATGAGCCAGGTACTCTACTGGATTCACACCTGCAAAGAGGGACCAGAAACAGCCTTTCTTCTTAAAGAGCTTTCAGCCCTAAGCTGGGCTCTCAGGAAATGTCATTTAGAAGTAGAATAGGTGAATACCAAGAAATATAGATGATAATCTACGTCAACAAATAGAGATCTTCTCCAAACTATGTACACTTTTGTTTAAGGAACACATTTTTTAGTATAAGTAGTCACAAATTCTTAACTAACACACTTAAGTTCACAAAATAAAAACATTTATTCAGGCTGGGCACAGTCGCTTACACCTGTAGGCCTAGCACCTTGGGAGGCTGAGATGGAAGGGCAGGAGTTTAAGACCAGCCTGGGTAATACAGCAAGATCCCATCTCTACAAAACAATTTTTTAAAAAATTATGTGGGCATGGTGGTGCATGCCTATAGTCCCAGCTATTAGGGAGGCTGAGGCAGGAGGATCACCTGAGCCCAGGAATTTGAGGTTGCAGTGAGCTATTTTAACCCCACTGCACTCTAGCCTGGGTAACAGAATGAGATCCTGTCTACAAAACAAAATAAAACAAAACAAAAAACCCCAAAGCAAATAAAAAACTACTTATTCCGTGGTAAACCTGTAGCATAATGAATATAACCATATTTATACCTCTAACTAAAATATAATGGGTTACTTGATGATAATCCCTTGAGCACCTTTTAAGTGAATATGTTAAAATATTCTAAAACAGTCTTGTATGTAAAGCCTAAACTCAAGTTGGAAATTGGACATAAATCTAAAATAATGACTAGCTATGACATTGGCATCAGGAGAATTAAATTTAATATGATCCCTGTTTTTCCTCATGAAATCATGGAAGAAAAGAGCATTTCAAATCATTGTAAGAAAATGTGTTTCTTAAACATCCCCTCTCAAGTTTGTATTTAACATTCTCCCCAAATGGTGAAGGAATTACTCCAGAGAGGCAATCCCACGCCTATCTGTTTGGATTGTAAAGCACATCTTTTAAATAACAACAAAACAAACTTTATTTCTACAATTTAGAATTTTCTAAAGAAAAGATATATTTGGATTTAGAATCACTAAGTTTAATGTCAGCTCAAAAAGGCTAAAGTGAAATAGAAATTCCTGAAAATTAGCATTCCTATTAGTTTCCTGAATTTCCCATTTGCCTTCCAAATGACTTTGTGTGGCAAACACTTTGTGCAGGGTATTTTTCATTTACCAGTTTTGAGAACAGAGGATGGGATGGGTGAGTGAGGGGTAGAACCATTTTTCATTTGTACATCAACAGTGTGTGTCAAGCATTCCCTGACTCTCCAGGAGTCACAGGTACCCAAAGTCCATTCTAGGGCATTACAATGACTCAATTGCTATGCATTTTTTTCTCCAGTTCTAGTAGAATTCCCAATGGAGAAGATCCTGAAGCTATAAAAATTTTCAAAGAACAACAAAAATCTGATCCAGCAGGAGACATTAAGTGGAAAAAAGACAGTTAAACAGTGTTTCCCCAAAAGAAAGCAATACCATTAATCATAGACGAAATGCTGTAGCAAGAGTTTACATTGCTCTTTACATTGTTTCTTTGCAGTCCTCTCTAATGTATCCCTGCCTCTCTGTCTGTTTACATATATTTTTGGTTTCTCTAATGCCAACTTAGAGAAAGAAAACAATCACCAAAATCTAACAGTATAATTGGATACTCCATATAGTTTCCCTATAAGGCATGTATCTATTTGACCGCCCTTTCCATCTTTTCCCTTGGAGTGAAAGATAAAATGCCTCAATAGGGGGCAAGATAGGATTTTTTCTCAGATTCTGATAAACATGACAGTATTCTGGTAAGAAAAAGTGTCCCTATCCAAGTAATAGATCAAGGAAGAAGAAATAAAGCTCTGTTTTCATTTCTTGACTTCTAGCAGGTCTGATTTTGTGAAGGAAGTAATCTAAGTAGGGGGAAGAGACACAAGGAGCAACAGGACTCAGAGAAATGCTTCCAGTTTTGCTAACTGTACAGGGACTGCCAATCAAACAGGGAAATCAAAGCCTGTGGGCGGCCACTTCAGATGACATGTAACTCCCTCGAGGAAAAAGTTCTTGGACAGTTGTCTTTTCTCACAGTTATAACACCTTTTTACCCTAAACCCTGGTAACAAAACTCTCACCTTTTTCTTTAATTTCTAGATTTATCATTGAAGATATTTGGCGTAAATGTTAGTGGAAAGAGTACCTATTTTAAACTCAGAAAGACCTAGGTTTGAATCTTGGCCTGGTTGCTCAATAAGTGTGACCCTCAGTGAGTCATCAGGTTTTTTTCAGCCTCAGGGTTTCGACTTATGAAACAAAGTTACAAGCGCACAGGTTGGATGGTTATGAAGAGAATCGAGCTGATACAGCAAGTTTCCCGTGCTGAGGAGAAGCTCAGTACTTGTACTCCTTCCCCTTCCCTTGGGGACAGTTAGTGTCCTCCCTCTAATTCTTGTAGCATCTGCCTTCAGGGTCAAAGACACTTCTGGGTCCTTCCCTTAGGTACTCAAGTGTCATTCAAGAAAAGCCACAAGTTTGGAGGTTGCTGGGATCTAATGCACAAAGGTGTAGGCACTGGATTCCTGGAAACTGAGTGTCAAAAGGCAGTCCCAGCTTTTTCAGAGGACCTGCCTGATGAGAGCTTTTCTAGAATCAAAGTCCTGGCCTCTTCCTATTCTTCTTTGTCATCTGAGCTACTTTGGTGGGCAGTTTGGAAGCCCACCAAAAATCATGCTCTTAATGGCTTTGGGGATCTTTTTTCTGACTTTAACTTTTTTGGAAGGTCCTTGAATGCCTGTGATAAGAAAACCTGTATGATTAAAAGTCTGTCTTAATGGAGACGTGAACAGTGGCTGCCACAGTAGCAGTGGAATCTCCCAAGGCCACTTTAGGCTGTAGTGGTAGTGGCTTCTCACATTCTTTGGAGATGACCAAACTCCAAGGATAGAAAAAGGGAAAGACTAGCACACTCCCGTCCACACCCTTTTCCCTCTCCTCTTTTCATTTAGGCAGGAAGGCATGGTAAGAGGGGAGGGTTGGAGTCTGACAGACTCAGATTCAAATAATTCCAGCTTTACTTACCACTCTGGGATCTTGGGCAAAGTGTTTAATTTACCTATGCATCACTTTCCTCACCGTGAAGAGCACTGCACCTACCTCTTGGGACTGAGTAAAATAAAGGGGCTTGGTTCCCTCCTTTCTCCCTCCCTACAAAGCAGATCTCTCCCTGTAGTCTCCACACCCTCCAGAAGGTGCTAAATCAGGGCCCTTCCATAGAAGCCTCAAAAAGCCTCAGAGCTGCCAACACTCTGAATCCTCACTTGCCGGTTTCAGCATAGTCAAAAGCGGCTGGCAGGCCAGCCTACCCATGCCTTACACACCCTACACAGAAGGCTCTTCCACTGGGCCCGCTTTTTCATTCCCAGATACTGTTTAGAAGGATGAAGACATTACTTAGTATTTATTTTTATATACTATTATTTTCTTGGCCAACCCCCAGCCTAATATCTAGACTGAAAAGAAAATGCGATGTGTTGAACAGTGGTGTGGTAGATTGAAAAACGCTGTGCAGCTCCTCCCATCAAGAGAGCAATCTGCTTCCCCACCCCTGACTCTGGGCCAAGACTTGCTTTGACCAATAGAATGTGGCAGAGGGACGCAGGAGTTCCAAAGTCTAAGCCACAAAACACCTTGCAGCTTCCGCCAGTGCACTCTTGGAATGCCCCTGCCTCCACATGCGGAAGCCCTGGCTAGAATGCTGAACAAGGAAAGACCGTGTGGAGAGGGAGGCTGGGGACCAAGGTCCCGGTGGCAATGCCAGGGGCTACAGCTGCAGGAACCACCCAGGTAAGACCCGAAGGAAAACCACTTAGCTGAGCCCAGCCCAAATGTCTAACCCCTAGAATCATGGGGCATAATGAATTGTTGTTTTAGGCCACTACGGTTTGGTCCGTCTTGTTAGGGAGCAGTAGATGGCAGACACAAGTGGTTCTTGTGACTCAGCCGGCAGGAGCAGTGATTGGTAGTTAAAGGGTGTGCTCTTTCTGTATTTGAACTTTAAAGTGTCAAAGCAGAGCTCACACAATGTTAGGAATTCAGTGCCCTGGAGGGACCCTAGATGCTCTCAGGGAAGGGGAAGCAGCTTAGATCCTTGGTGTTTCACAAGAAGCATTCCAGCACCATGGCTCCTCATGATGATGGGGGGGGGGAGCTCCATCCCCAACCAGCAAAAACTTTTCTCAGCAATAGGGAAAGACCGACCCATGATGCGTCATGAAAGTCAGCAGGCCAACAGGTAGAATTCAGATACCAAAGCTGGGGACACACTGATCCCAGCCAAGGAAGTACGGAGGCTCAGATGGAGAGCAGTTTGCGGGACACACTGGAGGAAAGCAGGGCTGGACCCAGGCACGTGGTGCCCAGGACAGGCTAATAGCATGGTATTTGTATAGAGGAAGGGCTGAGCGCTACGTAGTCTAGGGCAGAGGAGGACTACTAGTAGCTCCATCGTCTGGACCAGCTTCTGGCCCCTAACTTACACACCCCTCTCAGCAAAGCAGACCCACTCTCCTTAGAAGGGAACTTCAGTTAGTCACATTGGGTACACACCCTAGCTCCCGATCTAAGTGTTCCTCTGCCACACTCTACTACTCTACTAACACGGACTCCTCCTCCTGGTGGGAACTCTCATGAATACAGTTTCCTACACTTTGTCTAGTGATGAGTTAGTGGGCAGGTGACTCTCTGGTGGCCAGGCCTCTAGGGCTGTGGTTCTCAAGGTGTGGTCTCTAGACCAGGTACCTCCGTATCACAGGGGAACTTGATAGAAAAGCATTCTTGGCCCCACCCCAGACCTACTGAATCAGAATCTCTGGGGTGGGGTCCAGCAGTCTGTCATTTTGCAATCACCAGGTGATTCTGATGTATGATGAAATTCACCCAGGGGCTTTAAAATTACTGATGCTTGGGTCCCTCTCAAGAGATTGTGATTAAATCGGTCAGGTGTGCATCCAGGCACGAGGACTTGTAAAAGCTCCCAGAGGAGGATTTGTAAAAGCTCCCAAAGGATTCTAATATAGAGCCCAAGCTGGGGAGTACAGACCGAGAGAGAGGCGAAGGCTTTCATGGAAATCAATTGGCAGACTAATTAATAACCAGGGTGGGTTTTGCTGAAGGTGGCCTTGTGTTTAAGTGGTTTTATATTTGTATGTAATAACAGCCAAAGCCTTTCATTTATACAAGGTTCACTTCAGGCCTCTTTTAACAGAAGAATCTGATAATTGTAGTTCTGCTTGTGTAGACCACATGGGTGTGTCTGTGGCTTGAAAGGAAATCCATTTATATATACTCCACCGCTAAATAGAAGGATAGCAGTCCAGGCAGAGAAAAAGTGCCTGCAAGCATTGTGATAACCTGTGAAAAGGCAAAGCCTTTGTTAAGATTTGCAATAAGGAGACAAGGAAGAAGGCAAGTGCAAAACACATTAAATTTCAAGCCATTAGGAGGCACATGAAATGTGTTATCAGCTGCAGTGACATAGTGATGAGTCCTTGACAACCGAAGATTCCAGAGAAGGATACTTACCACTGCTGGTTTTTACCACCAAGTAATTTTGTTTCAGAAGCAAATGCCTTGTAGCACTTTATTTATGGTTAAAACTAATCTATTTAATGCCATTCTTACTGTTTTCCAGCAAGTCCACATTTTCTGAGACATTGATCTTGCCACCCATGATTTGGTTCACCATGGTATTCTTCAAGACCACAACCTCTGCTTACTTTGATTATGGGTCCAAACTGAGTCCAAGATTCTGCAAAGAGTTTTGGAGTAGGACACAGGTTTCCCAGCAGAAGACAGGACACAAGAACAATGTGGGAGCCAGCAGGGGCTCCTGGCAGCCCAGGTCTAGTGCCTTGGTCACACAGGTCAAAGATAATCACTAGAGTGTTAGGGAAGAGGACTTCAACCCTGAGACCACAACTGACTATGAATCCTTTACTAAGCAAACAAACAAAACCCAAGAAAACCACACCCTGGCTTTTATTAAAACGAAAGCTTTGATTCATTAAGTTCCCAGGGGATGCTGCTGCTGCTGGCCAGGGACCACGCTCTGGCAAGGGTGTTTTGGAGTACGTTATGGGCATGTGCAGCATAGGGTGGAGTGGGGGTGGGGAGGCACCAGCTTTAGCCCAACCCATGGGATTCAGACTTTTCGAGAGCCTTTCTCACACCTAGTAGGATGGTCCTGCCAGGAACCCATTTGTGTGAAAGGTTGAGGAGAACACATCCTAAGGAAAGTGGAAGCTAGGCAGACCAGTCTGGTCTCATAACTGAGGCTCCTACATAGTTAATTCAGATTGGGCCAGATCTCCGTTGGTCAGGTTTGCATCCCAGCCCAGCGAGAGGGCAAGTCACTCAAACCATAAACTCTGAGGGCTCTGTTGTCTCTAAAAATTGTACAAAATACTGTAGGATAAAGCTGAAGTGCTTAGCACTCACCAATAGAGGCTAAGACAGAATTTCTGCCTGGCTTTGGTGGCTCAGAGGCCCTAGGGAAGCACCATGCCCAAACAGGAGGAGATTACATGAGATGGTTTTCTCAGAGAGCTGAAGATTATAGCTGATTTCCTACATCGTAGTCACTTGCTAAAGAGGACAAATATTGTGTATTGAGAAGAGTCACTGTAAGCAATCCATCATAACTGAGGCCAAACGGACAGGCAAGAGCACCTCCATATATGGGAATAAATTCACGTCTGAGATTTCTTCTTTGAGATGACCGTGTGGCTACATATTCATTCATTAATTTGTTCCAACACTTACTGCAAGCCTCTATGCCAGGCATTCTATCAGTTGCCAGAGATCTAAGGACAGCTAAGACATGATCTCCCTCCCAAAGAGGAAAGCCCCAGACACATAAAATGCTAACAGTGCAAGGTGAGAAGGACTGGAGGGGCTACAGGGGAGCAGAATAAACCATCAGTTCTGTCTGGGGCTTCAGGGAGGACGGAGCTCCTGGAGGTGGGGATTGCTAAGCTGGGTTTTGCAGGCAGGGGAGAAGGGGCTACCGAGGGAGGGAAAGGGTCCTGCAGGCAGACGAGCCGCATGAACACAGTGATGAAAGTGAAGCCCATCTGAAGAAGTAATTTGTTTGACTGGGGTAGAGTTTGTGTAGCTGGAACCCAGGGTGTATGGAGGAAAGTGGTGAAAGATGAAGCTAGTACCATAAGCCACAACTATGTAAGCCACAGCTGTTCAAAAGAAGGATTCCAAGTACTCACAAGGAAAATTAATCTTCTGACCAAACCTCTTGGTGTGCTAAGCAGCCATCATTTTGATTCTTAATTTAAACCCCTTATAGGCTTTAAGAAAATAGGAGAAAATTTCAGATTAAAAAAAAAGATGTCACTTAGAAAGAAATGTTAGCATTGTAATAATGTTATTCAACAAATATTTGAACATCTCTCTTCTGTTTGGGGAAGAGGAAATATACAAATGTAGAAGACATGTTATCTGTAGTACAAATATCAGGTTTCGCTTGGGGGCCTGCCGCGAGCTAGCTGTTCACTTTGAAAAAAATCACTGATCTTCTCTGGGCTGGTTTTCTCATCTCTGAAATGAGTGGATTGGATCAATGAGGTTCCATCTAGTTCTAACAATGGGTGTGTCTGTGAAACAAGATCGAGTCTCTCAGCGCTCAAAATTGAGGAGAGGTGCAGCAATCAGACGTGGCTTTCAGGCATCCAGCGTCACCAAGACTGATGGGAAATCCCCAGGAATTCTTGACATCTCCCCACATCCGCCCCAGCAGCAATGCAGGAAATCTAGTCCACTATCTTCAGCAGACTCAATGGAACCATTTCCTTAATGAAGCCCTGTGCAGCCCCGTGTGCTAAGCTTTCCTTTGGAAGGCTTTCCTTTCAAGCCCTCCCTCAAATACCCCATTCCTCTCATTTCCTTCCCCTCTCTCAATCTGGTATAAAACCCAGCAATTTAATCAGCAGCATGCTATTTCCAAGGCACCCAAGAGGGCGAGGAACCAACAGTGATCCTGGAAAGCATGGAGCAGGAGACCTTGTCATTGTTCACAAGCCTCTCCGGTAGACTAAGGTCCATGGAGCGGAATGGACTGTTCAGTTCTATTAAATTGTTTAAACCCAATGCAATAGATGGTTTTATGCTTTCAACCACTCACACTAATGTATTTTTACTTAAAAAAAAAAATAAGCTTGGGATGATTTCAAATGCCCTTCCTCCTCTATCCACAATCACACACTGAAAAATGATGATATTTACTTGATATTTACTAGAACCGGACATGCCTGGTCTCTGCTTACACCAGCAGGCTTTGCATTTAACATTCAAGCACCAAGATAGCTTCTCTTGCTTTCTCTTCCTTCTTACGCCCACTCACATACACATCTCAATTTAAAGCACTGCACAAGCTACTTACTCTCCTATTTGTTCTTGTCTTGCCCAACCACCCAAGCCAGGGTAAACATTGGTCATAACTTTGCTGTGTGTAGATGGCAATAGGTTACATAGTCTTCCTCAAAGGCATTACGTTTTTGTGGTCAATATAAAACCATTTTTATGCAACATATTTTCAACTTCTACATTATATACATTCAAAGTAGATTTAGAAATGCCTGGATAGTTTTTGGAAAGAACAACGTAATTATTTGGATTCTTTGTTTCTTTTTTTTTTTTTTTTGAGACAGGGTCTCACTCCCAGGGCTGGAATACAGTGGCATCATCATAGCTTACTGCAATTTCCAACTGCTAGACTCAAGCAATTCTCCTGCCTCAGCCTCCCAAGTAGCTGGGACTACAGGCATGCACAACCACACCCCACACCCAGCTAATTTTATCTATTTTTAGTAGAGATGGGGGTCTCTCTTTTGCTCAGGCTGGTCTCAAACTCCTGACCTCAAGTGATTCTCCTGCCTTTGCCTCCCAGAATGGTTTATTTCTTAAAAGTCACATGAAATCGATTCAATTTTAAGTAAAGCGTTTCGTATCCCTGTTGAAACCTGGAACTCATTCAGGATAAACCATTTTTTGATCAAATAAATGTTAATTGTAAAAATTCAAGAAATGTATAGGGGTTTTAAATTGCTGATATCCTTAAAAGACTTAATGCAGCTAGTTATGAAGAAAAGTCTACTTCATAGAGTTACACATTTTGCTAGTGAAAAAAACCCAAGAAAATGATTCCTACTGGCTTGGGCATCCTATACCAGCTCATCTCTTACAAAACATAGCCCACTACAGGCCAAGTTAACTAGTTGACTAGGTACATTCTGTTAGAAAGAAACTACAATGTGATTACTAATAGCAGGGGAAACTCAATTCATCCTTACAACCCCAGCATCGTATGGTTTATCATCCATTCTATATGTAAATATAAATAAGGTAGGGAGAGAGAAAAGAGAAAGACAGACACTGTATTTAGTCTATTTCCTGGAATCATTCATTGAATTTTAGAGTCAGAAAAGGGCCTTGGAAATCAACCATTCATTCTAACTTCTTCATTTTACATATGAAAGCAAAAAACCCACTTGGTGATCATTAGAAAAGAAACTAGACAGCCTGTTATAGAGTTTTCAACAGGGAAAGAAAAAAGGGTAAAAAAGTACTAAAAAAAATTTGACAAAATATTAGACAAAAAAAAAGAATGTAGCTTCATAAAATCTTGGAGAAAAGAGCAGAAGTTGTTATGTAAATTAACTTTATTATGAGAGATTTATTATATTCAATTTGGAAACAGGTATTTTTGTGTACATTTTGATTAACTGAATATTATTTATGCGGCCTTTCCTCACAAAATTTACAAGTTCAGTTAGTTATTGTAAATTGTAAATATTAGTTGCTCAACAACTCAAGAAAAATGGGAGCAGAAGAAAAAGATTTGTGGCTTTAATCAAGGGTGTGGCACTTAAAGGTAAGAAATGAGACTCCGAGCTGGAGAAAGAGGACTGGTATCCTGTACAGAGATAGAGTTTTCCGATACGGAGTACTTGAGAGTATCTAAATTATTGGCATCTTTTTATTTCCCATAATATTTGGGAGAAGGTAAAGATACTCTCTAGGGGGGAAATGCATGATCTCTTAGTCTTCCTGAACTTCTGGTTATTTTACACCTCAGTGCAAGCTCATGCTGCGTACACACACACAATATTAGTAACTCACAGATATCCAAAGATTAGGCACCTGAAGGGCAGACCCTAGTCCATGATGGATCCCAGAGGACTCCTGATTAATCCACAGGACAGAAATGTGACCTCTTGCTGGACACTACGTCCCAGAAATGTAGCCCTTTGGTTCAGTTTGAAAGCCCTGATGTAGTTCAGAAAGTAGGTAGCTGATCAGTTTACTGTGAGATCCTTACTACAGGTTTTCAAATGCACGCTTTGCAATTACAAACCCATACGGCTGGCAGAACATTCTGTAAACTGTAAGGGAAAAGAGTTCTCATCAATGTTTGTTCCCCGTTTCTTCCCAAAACGTGGGTGAATTTTTCAAAAAAGTCAAGAGTTCCAAGATTTCTGTCCGATGTAAGTAAGTTACAGTCTAAGAGAAATCACAAGAGGATCCCACTCATGTGTCTGGAAAGTTTCCACCAATCTAAGATGCTCCTAGTCTCAAATAAAACTATGCTTTACTAAAGTCAACAGTGTTTTTTTGAAACAAAAACATGCGTGAAGCAGAAAAATCCAATAAATCATGTACTTCCCCTCCCCATATTTTTGAATTCACAATTATTTACCTAGATTTACCTTTACATAATAGGTGAATTACTTAAATTCTGTAAGCAATTATATTTTTATATAAGCCACTTTTCAAAACAAAAATGTGTTTATAAAATAGAAAATACAATATTTTACTTAATACTGTTATTTTAGCACATTTCCCAATTCATAGTGAGTGCTCAGGCATTACTACTTCTTCGCACTGTCTCCAGGTTTAGTAGTTTCCCCAATCGAACCATGTTACTGAGAAACTGACGGTCTAATTAGCGTTCCCACTGACAAAGAGTATTTAATAATTACTGCCTTTGGGGTTTAACAAGAGGTTTTGTTTGTTTGTTTGTTTTTTAATATACTCAACCCTACCGTCTTCCTTTCCCGGGAATCATTGCAATAACTTACTTTTTGTTACTGGTTTTGTTTTGCTTTTTTCACATTTTACCTTTTCCCCACGACGCTTACAAGGAAGGCGCTGGGAAACCTGGTTCTCAGCGCCCAGGGGAGCGGGACTGGGGGTTGGGCCACTCAGCGCCAATGAGCACCTAAGTCCCCTTGGGCTTTGACCTCCGACGGCAGCGGTCTCCACACGAACCGCTCAGAAAGCCTCCTGGCCCCAGGCCGTTTCGCCGCCCGTTCCCAAACGCCCAGCGAAGGCCGACTTAGGTGTCGGGGCGGGCCTCACCTACTCCTCAAACCGCATCTTTTGGTCCAAATCGTCCGCCCTTTCTTGGCTCAGAGGTAAAGGCTGGGCTCGCAACAGGGTAACGTAACGGTATTTGGGCCCTTGGCTGCCCTGGTCAGTTACGGTCACTGCCGCCGGCGACCTGGGCTGGACGGCGCACCCGGCCCGCTCCCCGCCGGGGCCCCACCCGGGTGGCTGCCGCGGTCCGCGCCGCCGGGCGTCCCCGGGTCAGTCCGGCTCGGGGCCGAAGCGGGTCGCGGGATACTGGCGCTGGCCCTCTGCTGGGATCCGTCTGCTCCCATGGGCACGCGACCCCCACCAAATTGGTTCTCCTCCTTCCCTCTCGTGGCGCGAGGTCGCTGCCAATGTCGCCAACGCTCCGGCCCCAACCTAGCCCCCGGCAGCCTCGCGGGCGTTCAGGAGTTGCCGCTCCCGGCTCCGGAGGACCCCGCGGAACCGCGCCAGGCTGCCTGGGACAGCCTCTGGGTGCCAGGCCAGTCCGGGTGCGCCGTGCGCCCGGAGCCTCGGCGGTGAGACCCCACCCAGGAGCCGGGTAGAGGATCAGCGACTCTGCCGCTCAAGGGCAGCTCCCGCGAGGACCCGTTCTGGGCGGTGATGCCCGCAGGCCTGGGCCAGCCACTCTCCGAGGCGCCCACTCGGAGAAAGGGCACTGCGACCCCAGGCGTGCCCGCTGCCTCTGGTGACCGAGGTTCCCGCCGAGGCTCGCTTCTCGGGGCTGCAGCCGCGTCTCCCCGCTAGCACCCGCCCCGGCCCCACAGGCTCTGCCCTCCGCCGCCCCATCCCAGCTCCGCTCCGGCCCCGCCGCACCTCACCTGTGAAAAGCAGAGAGCCGAGCAGCGCGCACAGCAGGACCCCGGTGTCCCAGCAGCTGACCATGGTGAGCGCGACGCGGCCTGCTCGCCCGGTGCCCGCGCTCCCCGCGGCCAAAGACCCGCCGTCAGAGCCCGTCCTCTCGCGCTCCGCCGCCGCTGGCCCCGCGCTCTGGCCCTGCGCCCCGAGCGCCCCTCTTCTCGGCTCCAGCCAGGAGACAGCCACTTCCCGGGGTAATCCTCGCCGCCCGGCGCCCGCTGGCCTCTGCGCCCGAGTCCCGGAGCCCGCTCCGAGCCGCCGCCGCCGGGGAGGAGCTGCGAGGAGTGTCCGGCCGGAGCGCTCCGAGCCTCCTGCGGACCTCGATTAGGAGCAGCCGAGGGCGGGGGCGATTTATAACCTTACCCCAGCCCACTTCCTACCCCGGCACCTCCTTCTAGTGACGTCAAGGGGTCCCCCACCCCTCATCCGCCTCCCCACCTACCCTCTTCTTCCTACCGGACTCGCTTCCCTACGGCTCCGGAGAGGGGCGGGGGCCGCCGAGGGCGGGCGCCCTGGGCCGGGCGCGCGTGGGGAGGCGCTGGGGCGCGGGCCGGGGAGCGCGGCCTCAGCAGGTTCAGGGTCCCTACTCCGTGCCCTCCTGCCCCCGCCCCTCCGCCAGCCCATCGCGCTCAGGAAATCCTTGCAGAGTCCCTCCACCCGGCTTACTCAGCTCTGGGGGCCGCCCGAAACTGGGGAGGGGACAGGGCTGAAGTTCCACTGCCCGGCCCCCGGGCGGAAAGTAAGTCGGATCCAAGGGAAGCCGGTCGCGCCTCCGCGACGGTGCTCTTGGCGCGGAGGAGTGAGGCGCAGTCCTGCGCTCTCCGCTGCCTGCTCTCCCGCGCTGTCCCGCCTCCCCCGATCGCCGCCAGACTGTCCCAAGACGCCTACGAAGGCGCCTGAGACACCCGACACACGGCACTGGACCAGGGGACCGACGCTTGCCTGGCACCTCTGGGGAGACTGTGAACCGGCTCAGGTCCCAGGGAGCGCGTCTGTGTCTTTTTCGGCCGCCTTCGTGCACCCGCCCAAGTCATTTCCTCAATCCTCTGCTTCCTAGAAGCAAAACAAGGAAAAACATCATGATACCTTTCAAAAAATGAGGCGTGAAACTCTGTCCCTGCAACTTACAAGGGCTGAGCACTTGAACTTTGTTTTCCAAATGCTTGAAAAAGGAATCTCTCCGGTGGCAGCTTTGCTACACAAGTTAGGTGACTTTGCTGCTCTTCCACAAAATCCGAGTGAAATTAACCAAAGGCACTAGATCATTGCGATGACACTAATTCCACGTTGTTCCTCAATTATGTCTCCATTACCTCAAAGGCTGAAATCGTCCCGGGCTCCACGGAGCAGTCAGTCTTGTCTCTGTAAATACCACAGGTTTGAAAAATAGTTCTGTTGGAACCTGTCAGACGGTCAGCATAGAAAGGAACTGCGATGGCTCCTAAATGGGGCCAGCGATTCTTCCTGAAGGACTGGACTGCTTCCCCGCCCGGGAAGGTTGGGCAACCCCAAATTACCACATCTCGCGGCTGCACACCAAGGAGAGGCCGCCGCCACCGGCTGCTCCACGCAGGACGCGTGCGTTTGCGCACCTGTGGCCGCGGCACCTGAGCTGCGGCCCGGATCCCTCGGGGTTCAGAAGCTGAGCAGACGGCGGGAGGCACTGCTCGCCTGCGGCTTCCCCATCTCTCTGCTCTTTCTAGTGCCTCTCGCCGGTCTCCCTGGCTGCTTTTCTCTGCCTGCCGCACACCTGGTTCCTCCCAAACTAGGGGATCATCCCGCGGAACAGCTGAAAGCTGAGCTGACCCTTCTCCCAGCTGGCGCTCCAGCCCAGAACACAGTCTGGGACACAGTCGCAGAGCCACGGTGTACCTCTGCCTCCCCTCAGAGCTGCTTGTCACTCCTGCACCCTCTCCCAAGGAGAAGCTGTCCTTACTCTGCAGCACCCAACTGCGGGCCCGCATTGTGTTAGAGCTGAAAACACTCTGATGGGAGGACATTTCTACCCTCTAAAGAGCTTAGAGGGAGGCCGGCAGGTGAAGAGGCCATGACGATGCAGTACCAGGATGACAGCGCTGGAGGCTGAGTCCTCCATGGACTCAGAGAAGAAAAGGGACATTTATCTGCAGGGGAAACTCAAGGAGGGCTTCTCAGGAGAGACACTTAGCTGACTCTGGGGAAAAGTGTGGTCCATAGTACTATGTACCAAGGTTTAATTTATTAATAATTTTCTTCAAATGCTATTTTGATTTTTTAAACTTGCAAAGACACAACACTTCCTAAACCTGCTGTCAGAAAGAAATCGACATTGAATTTGTGAAGCCAGAACAGGTATTTGCCAAACAGTTGAAACAAACTTTATACTCTAAGATGCTAATTGACAATACTAATATATTGCTCAATGATTTACGGTTAATAGAGCTGTGGTTGAATCTAACTTAGATTTATATGAAAACCATGCTGCAGTAAGAGTGGTCATCCACAAATTTCCCAACTATTCTTCTGAAAAGTTGCAGGCTTTTGATAATAGTCAGCAATTTCTTTACTACTACTTTTATGAGTTGCATTAGCCCTCTCACAAAGAACTCAAAAATGCTATAAATTGTCACAGATTTTGTTTGTGATTTCATTTAAGCTTAGATATGGGGAATAAAGGTATAGCTCTCAGCTATCTCCCTAAATGACATAATACCTTTGAATAAGAATGGGCTACAGCACTCTTCTAACTAACCCACCGGTGAAAGAGGTTTTTATAGATAATGCTGATGGAAAAGATCAAATTCAACATGCCTGGTGGGTATAAAAAGCTATTGAAGTAGACTATCTGCTTGCTTCCTGCTCACATACAAAAGAACATTTCATCTCCTGTTTGGTTACCAGAACCAGACACTCTTTCTTGTTATCAGCCACAAACATTCTCTTGAGGTTTCTTTCTCACTCTATTCAGAAGCATGCTGTTGGTAAAGCCAACGGCTTTAACATTCAAGACTGAATAAGAGTGCTGGAGGACCAGTGTAAGAGACAGGTGGGACCCTAGGGCCTCGTCTTCTTCCAAAGGACCCAGGGTGGAGCTGCGCAGCTTGCAGTCACTGAGGCTCCATCAGGAATTTCTTCCTCACCTGGGTTGGATAGCTTAATACAAAAGGAAACATACTCCGTGGCTATGCTCTCCATTGCACAAATATGTATAATTGGTTACAAGAACCAATTGATCTTAGAAATCTCTTCCGTGTTGTATGAAAAAAAGCTTCATATAGCATAGCCTCTGGAGAGTTCAGGCTCCTTGGTCTAAGAAGCACACACTCCAAATCTCTGTAGGAAGTTCTGCTGGACTCTCCAAGAGGCACATTTTTTATTTTATTTATCAGATACTGATAAGTTCATTGGCTCAAAAAGTCTTGCTTGTGGCAGTCTACCACTGTGACTGAAATGTCCCCATTTTCAAAGAACTCAAATACCTGGTGCTGGTTTTTAAAATCCATTCAACCCATCTACTGAGTAAACTCATGGATTTCTTTTATAACATCCTCTTCAATGCTCCAATATCTCTGCGTGAAAATTTATTGAATTTTCAAAACCATCTCCAGTGCCCAGGGCATCTTTTCTGCAGCCTCAATATCCACATTCCTTTGGTTACTCCTCAACTAGCACGCTCTAGAAATCCCTTCCAACTGCCCTTAATGTTCCAGCTTATCAATGTCCCAACAGGTGACACAGTCAGGATTGAAAATGCAGCACAATTATGATTTCCCTCCTCCTCAAGACAGTTTTTCTTTTAGGTAGAAAGATAAGCCTGTGGGAAGACCCAGGGGTGAGTGAGGAAGGAGAGTAGCTCAGATGGGAAGAGCAGGAACAGGAAGAAAGCACAGTGGACAGTCCCTGCCTAAGATGAGACCAGTGACACAGAGCGCAGGGTGGCACCTGCATCTGGTGGCTCCTCTGGGGCCACTGGCATTGGCACCCTCACTTCTCTTGCTCCTGCTGCACACAAGTCCATCTGCTCCTGAGTCCCTTCCCCCGCGCATAGGTGGGCATTGCTGTAGTTTATATAGGGTCTCTGTTTGACGTATTTGGGATTCTCATTGCTCTTTGAGGCTGTGTGTCCCAGCTCTGGACTCCCAGTTCACCCTGCTCCTCCTTTTGCTCCCAGGGGCTGTGACAGAGATACCACATATACTTCTGTTACTGGAACTGAGGATCAAAGAAGCCTTATCTATCAGCACCTTCATACCTTATGCTCTTCCGGAACTTGCTCCTGGTTAAAACCCCTGAGGCTTTTTCATGAGAGCTGTTGTCTGGCTTCACTTGTGCAGCTTTTGATGACTCATATTGCAGACCCTTAGACATACTCTTTTACAACTTCTTGTTTGATTTAGCCTGTCTTTCCGGCCTATTGAAATCCTTCTGGCCTCTGATTCTGCCATCCAGTGGATTTTCTATACCTCCTGCTTCAAATTATCCACAAATATGATAAATACACCTTCTGGATTATCGTCAAAATCACTGGTGACAGCAGAGCTGCATGAATGAATGAAAGTAGAGATCTGTGAGGTTGAATAGCCCAAGGAAGGACTGAAATGATTCCTTTGTGTCATTATCTCTATGTGTACAATCAGCAAAGGAGGCTGCATATTAATTCGCCAACATTTACCGTGTCATTATTTAGGAATAATTGGTGGTCCTAGCAAGAGGAAATGAGCCGGGTAGGTTTTATTCAAGGCATCCTAGGAAAGTAAAAAACAAAACAAAACAAAAGAAAACTCAGACTGAGATAATTAGAGAAGCGAAGGGCAGGAGAGAAGGCAAAGCAGAGAAACAGACCACACCCAAAGGAAAAGCCGACTAGGGACGTCACGTGAGTGTGATGCTCACCTAACCATTATCCTCAGCCATCCGCCTAAGATTGATTTTATCCCAGCACTTAACTGCCCGCCATTGACTTTTCCCCTTATTCTTTTTTTCACATTTTATTACTTTTAATATACTCTTTTTAGTCATAAAATATAGCATTTTAGAAAAATGAAAAGATGGAATGTCTGGATGAGTCATAATTCCATCATCTCAACGGAGCCACTGTTATCGCCCTGCTGTATCTCCTTTAAGCCTTTTTCCTAGCATGCTTTTATCTCTTCGTGTTTCTGTAGAGCCTTCATAACTGTTATGGCTAATAGCTGCAAACCGTTACCCCACTGCTAGGCATTCCAGTTTCCGCATTATAAATAATTCCAAAATAATTTTATCTTGACACTGGAATGTTTCTTCGCCAGTTCGATGCGCACACACATGCACGCACGTACTCAGCGGTACCCCTGCTTCGCTTGAAACTCACCGGCTTCATGTGACAGTGACCTAGCTGAGCACTCGGAAGGAAACGGCTCATGTCATGGTGCGTGATGCAGGAAATGTATTCTTTCATTCAGTAAATATTTGTTGAGCCCATGCCCTGTACACAATACTGGGCTAGTCTGATTGAAAATAGTAACACAGGAGATATAATTATTGCCCTAGAAGACTTTATGATATATCAGGGAAGGGCAGACTTCCATGAACATTAGGAAACAATTCTAAGGCAATCAAAGGCAAGACACGGTTATGAGTGCTGCAAGGATTTATTAATTACTAAATCAGGAAATGGCTTTGAAGATGATAACAGATTTATATCAGCAGAGAGGAGAAGGCATTCTGGAGAGGAGAAGGGAATAAAACCTTCTCCATAGGTGGAAGGGTGTGTGGGCACAAGACCTGAGGAAGCTGGAGGCGCCAGGAACAGGTCTGGTTAAAGGCCTTGTATACTTGATAGATACTTCTAAATGTGTTTGGTCCTGTCAGTACCTGAGGGAATGGCTTTAGGATGGTTAGACAGGCAAATAGTGGGTTAAAAGGGAATGAGACTGGAAGGAAAAGAATGAACTATTAACAAATTAAATTCATAAAGAACAAGCAAATGTGTTAAGAGGTGGTGGGACAGGAACGAGGAAGCACAGGGTGACTCTAGCTAGTACTTCAGAGAAAGGTTGGCCAGAGAAGATTAATGACGTTGTGGTCAAGGTGAGGGAGAGGGAAGAGCCCAAGAGCACCCCAGGGTTTCAAGGAGGACCCCAGGAGAGCCGAGCATTGCCTGAGAGGGAAGTTGTGGGGAGGGGCTGGGGACGGGGCGTGGAGGAGGATTAGTCGCAGCCAGGCCGATGTGAGTGGGCAGTGGACAGCGCCCACTGACTTTCTGCTTTGAGCCAGAGCAGGGTTTAAAGGGATAGCATGGCCCGGGTCCAAACATTTTAAGGAACTAGAAACTCAACAGATAGTGCTACAGCCTAACTTTATATACCATATCTATGATATAAGACAAAAATCATATATATGAGACAGATAGGCTGAGTTTTGTGATTAGGAAGTTTATTAAAAGACCGAGTTTAATTTAATTTCCATTTCTGAATAAGGAGGGGTGACTAGCAGAGTTCTCCATCTTCAGCCTTCCTTCTTCAAAAGTTCCCTGAACTCCAGACACACCCTCAGGGCAGATCTGCTGGCGGCTTCGGTGGAAGACCAGCCCTTTCCTTCCTGCGCCTCTTCCAGGCTCCTCCTGGACGCACTTCTCGCGACTCGCGCAGCAGCAGTCATGGGGCAGCCAGACACACACTGCCCTAGACCCCGCCACCGCGCCAGCAGGCGGCCAGATGTGCAGGCACGTGGCCCTGGAGCTCTCTTAGAGACAAACTGGCATCCCCAAGCTCGCCTAACCCCACTGGGAAGGAAGACTTGAGTACAGTGAGTGGCTTTAGATTTTTCTGTTGAAAAAATAATAGTCTAAAAATTAAGTTGTAGCTAAACTGAGAACGTTGCTTCAAATTATTACCTGAAAGTCACAACATCATAAGCTGCTTGCCACTAATTTTTAGACTGCCAAATAACTTTGTTTCTATCATTTCTATGATAAAAACTTCCTTAGCATACCTGTCTAATATATGAGAATGACTGTTGCTGTATTTTAAAAGTACAACTCCTTCTTTATCCACATAAAAGGAAAAAAGTTAATCCCAAGATCTGACAGACACATTTTTTTTAAACGTAAAACACAGCCATGGTGGTACATGCCTCCCAGCTACTTGGGAGGCTGAAGCAGGAGGGTGGCTTGAGCTCAGGAGTTGGAGGTTACAGTGAGCTGTGATCATGCCAACTGCACTCCAGCCTGGTCAACAGCGTGAGACTCTGTCCCAAAGAAAACAACAACAATAACAACAAAAAGCATAAAACACATCAGTGTCCAAAGTATCAAGTCAAATATTGATATGGCTTCTCTTGCTAAAATTTAAAACTCAGCCAAATAATAGTTTATTTAAATAAAATACCCTGTCTTCACATACTGAAGTGATCACAGATGAAGTGATAAAATGTCTGAGATTTGCTTTAAAATTATCCAAGAGCCAGTTACACTAATTTGGTCTTTACAAATTATATGAATGTATTAAATTATCACATGTACTGTGAAAATGTGTACATCTATTCGGTATCAATACAAAATATATTTAAAAATTATTCAAGAGGCATAAAGATGAAACAAGACAGGCCATGTGTTGACATGGGTACATAATTTATGCATTTTTCTTCTTATGTACATGTTTAACATTTTTCCTTAATAAAACTTAATTTTCTTTCCTAGTCAGAAATTAAAAATGTGGATTATCAGCGCAAAGTAAATTTTAGGATCTGAGCCTGAGGCTAGAGAAAAAAGAGGGACAATGACTGTTACTTTGGTGTCATTGGTAGTCAGGAAGACATGTCCTTGCCACGAGTTTCCAGCAAATCCAGTGTGCGTTTGATGAGAAGATATGAAGAGGCATAGAGCAATCATGACGGGAAACAAATTACAGTGTTACAAACCCACTCGATATGAAAGGTATCACTGTGTAAAGAAGGAACACAGATAAGAAGAAACAAGATTAAGAATGCAGAAGAAGAAAGAAAACAGGAAAATTCTTTAAAAGAGAAATCAAGAAAAATGTTCTATATCTATATGTTAGAGAGGAGGGAAATAAGTCCCTTTTCTTCTTCATTATGTTTATTTAAAATTAAATAAATTCCTTTTAAAATCTCTTTCTTTGCTTCTCCATTGCATTTATTTAAAGATCACGGATGGAGATCATTAAGTAGAGAAAACGAAGCTTAGGGTGAGAGGATAAAGACTCAGACTTCATCCTCTGATGACATTATTAAAAAGGACTTTAAAAACTATGTTTTTAAAATAAAACAAAAACAAACAGGATTTGTTGGCAAGCATCCTAGGCGATTTTAAGAACAGGAAGATACTATTGCAAGACAATTAGCCATTTTTTCTAGAATTTATGAAGAAGATAAGTCCCAATGATCAGAGAAGGAAAGAAGTTCAGAAGACTGACTGGTGGAAATAACGTAGAATCATGACACATTAATGTGCACGTGGGTCTTAGACACGGTCTAGTCCCACCGCTTGATCTTACAAGAAGGAAACAGGAAGCCAGGTGATATGCTTGGCCAAAGTCATACCTAAATCAGAAGGCAGGGGCCACTCTTGCCTGGCTTGTCTTATGGCTTACAGCCTCTCCTCCCCTGCACCTCTGGCCCCATTACTCTTCCAGCCTCTTCATGGAAGGAGAGCTGGCTCCTAAAGACCCTGCTCCATCGCTGGGGCCGCGTGAGCTGATCTCCCCGGCCGGTGAAAGGCAGGCAGGATTCACCTGCGGTCAGCTCAGACCTCACTCAGGTCAAGGTTGCCGCCTTTGGGCTCAGCGGTACCACACCCCGGAAGCCACAAAGCAGGGAGCAAAGGGCTTCTGCTGCTGAAGTGGGTCTGGACGCAGCTCCAGGTGTTTGAATCTTGGCTCCGCCTCCTGCCCGATATCTGGCCTTTGACGAGCCGTCTAACCTCTCTGGGCCCCTGCCTCTTACTCTCCAAAGCAGGGATGATGACAGAACAGAAGGGTTGTTGTGAGGATTAAAGTAGGAATCCAGAAAAACATTTACAATGGTGCCTGGACCAAAGTAAGCACTGGAGAAGTGTTAAGTATGATTGCATTAGTACTGTTTGCCACACCCCTCTGCACCAGGCCTAACTAATCCCCCAGTACTTATCTCCATGGGTCAGCTGTACTCCTGCCCTCGAATTCCAAGTCTCTGTTGGGATCCGGCCTTGAATGGGTGCCAGCACACTGTCTGCGCCCACTGCCCTTATCCCTCAGGGGTGGACCCTTTCCCCTGCCCCACAGGCTTTCTTTGAGGTCCTGCCTCCTGTCTGACTTCAAGTGTGCCCTGATGCTTAGAGCCTCTGGTTGCCGGCGCCATCTCTGGACTGCAAGCCCTCAGATACCGTCTGCTGGGCCTGCCCCTGGGTAGGACTGGGTTGCGTGGCTGCCCCTGCAGGGCAGCTCACCACTGTCACGTTCCCAGCTCCCTTCTTCTCCATCCTGCCCCAGTCCAGTTGCTCATCTCTTCTCTCTACCAGCCTCTGCTGCTGAAGTCCTACCAGCCCTAAGCTTGGTCTAAGAACCTCCCCTGGCCCCCGAACCCCAGCTCCTTAAATAAAACAAAAACCTTGATCCACCAAAGTCAGCATTGCAGGGAGGATCTCATCCTGGCATTTCCTCTCCTTGGGTAGCCCACTCAACCCTGCCACCATGGGCTGGTCTTTGGGGTGCAGTGCTGCCTGTGGTATTCCACACAAGTAGACACATGCTTCTTTTAACTTCTACCAGCATCACTGAGACTGGCCATGACCTTTATCAGGACCCTACTGAAGGCCCAGACAGCACGACAGCAGATGTGGTATGCCCCCTCTGAGTCCACTGGGTGTTCCCCCTCTGCTCCCGTCCTGAGCCCCACCTGTCCCTAGTCAGTCATTTCACGGGGTCAGGTGCTCCAGAAGCAGCGAGAATCCATGGCTAAGGGGCTTGGGTGGAAAGCTGGAGGAAGCAGAAGCTGACAGGTTGCTGGCCTGCCTGGTTCCCTGGCCACCTGGCCCTCTTGCCTGGCTGGCAAGCTGCTGCCTGCTTTGTCCTCTGCTTAAAATGATGGCAGAGGAGGAAAAGAAAGGAATACTGTGATTTCAGTATCTAGGAAGAACAGCAATGACAATTAGCAGCCACCAACAATACAGTTTCAGTTTAGAAAAGTCCCAACGACTCATCCCTTATAAATGAAAAAAACTAAAGCCCGAAAATATTAAGTGACACACCCAACTAAGGCCTCAGAACTGAGTTAGTGATACGTCAGTACCAGGCACCAGCTTTCCTTCCTCAGCCACGGTGTTAGGCATGGCAGGTGGAGAGTCATTTAAACATTTTTGGGGGGCATCTATGGTTATTTTTTCATCCTTAATACTGTGAGATGGTTTGAGGAGTCTGATTGTGCCTAGAAATTGGAAGGTTTGCAAAAGGCCACCAGGGGTAGCATTAGCCTAAGAGAATCCTTTGGGACCTGCAAGGAAACTTTCAGGCTGTTAGTCTGGTGCCCTGGCACAAACATTAACATTAAGACTTTAGCCACAAGGACGGGAGGCAAAGACCTGAGCGCCAGGTGGAAGGTGAATTAGGAAGGTGGGGAACTCACCCAGCTCAGAGCCAAGGGCGGCACTGCAGCCTGGAGTTGGGGGTGCAAGAGGAGGGCTGCCCTTGTGCTGTTTGGCCTCAGAGCTTCCTGCCTCAGAACAGGCCTGGCTCGATCTTCCCCAGGCGGTGTTGTGAGACTGAAAGAGCAGGCTTCCCTTGGCATCCTCCACAGTCCCCAGTCAAGACCGTAAACGCAGGCTGGAATCCAGGTCTTCTCGGGTGTCCAAAGAAGCTGTCCCTATTTGCTCACCCTGAGACTTTACACCTGCCCCTCAAACACCCTGAACATTTCTCTGACTGTCCTACTCTCACTGCTTGTGCTGGCCCAGGTACCCTGTGCCACAGGAAGACTTTCCTGATCCCTCTGGTCAACCTGACCCCTCTCTCCTCTAGTATGTACAGTTCTGAGTCTTTATATGATACTTTCTTGTTTAGAAACTGTAGGGAGTTGCAAGGGAATGTATTTAGTCATATAAGTGCTTGCTTAAAAAGCAAATATAATGGTGACTATACCAGTTAGGAATGCTTTTGGTTGCAGGTAGCAGTACATCCAGCTAAGGGTAACTTAAGCAATAAAGACAAAATTGAATAATCTCATATAGTAAGGAGTCTGCAGAAGGAAGTGTCAGGTTGGATGTGACAATTTCACAACGTGATGAAGTACCCAGGCAAGCCTTCTCTTTTTGTTTTGTCATCTTTGATGCTGCTTTTATGGTCACAAGGTGGCTTGTACAACTACATTCAAGGCAGGAAATGGGGCAAAGAGGTCTTCTCTCTGCTAAGTCCTATCTATTTATTAAGTAAGAAAAACTCTTCTAAGAAGCCACCCAACAGAATCCTTTTTACATCTCATTGGCCAGAACTAGGTCATGTGTCAGCTGGGTCACATGCCACCCCTTAGACCAATCACTGGCAAAGGGGAGTGGAATTAACATGGCTGGCCTGGGCCAGTCAGGATTATTCTCTCTCTCTCTCTCACACACACACACACACACACACTGGGCAGGGCACTCCGTCTTCGAGAACAAATGATTTCCTTTCTCCTCCCACCAATCTGAATGAAGTTGGGGGTCTGTTAGCAGCCAAGAGGAAGATAAATTATCTTTGGCAGGAGCAAAATCAGTGTCAGTCACAGTATCTGGATAGTCACTGATCAATGACACATAAGGGGCATAAAAATTGGTCTTCCTAAAATACAGCATATATCATGTCACTTCCCACGTTAAAAACTACAGAGGGCCAGGCGCAATGCCACTGCATTGATGACACCTGAATTTTAGAGGGTATGTCAGGGCATTCCACCAAAACCCGCCTGTTTCGGTTATCCGGCTCCTAAATGGAGCAGCTACTAATACTTACAGCTGATGAGGTGGTTTGAGGTCATCCTTCTGATTGGTTGACTACCATGTAAATGAAGTAACTTTTGGGACATGCTTCTGATTGGCTGACTACTATGTAAATGAGGTGACTTTTGTGAAAACTTGCCATTGGCTAACTGTAATCCCCCAAAAGGTATGAAACTAAAAGCAAACGAAAGAGGGGTGCTCAGAGTTTGGTGGCAGATATGCCTCTCTGAGCCCGCCCACGAAATAAAGCTGACTCTCCAACTCTCCGTGTGCCGCTCGGTTTTTCTTCGGCCAAGAGCTGTTCACACCTGCCGGAACAGGCACACCTTCAAACCATAGCATTAGGTCTTTAAAGAGGTGACTAAAGTAAAATGAGGTCATTAAAGTGTTCCTAATCCAATACGACTGTGTCTTTATAAGAAGAGGACATTTGGACACAGGTACAGAGGGAAGATCATGTGAAGACACAGGAAGAAGGTGGCCACCTTAAGGCCAAGGAGAGAAGGAAAAAACCTGCCAATACCTGGATCCTGGACTTTTAGCCTCCAGGACTGTTAGCAAATAAATTTCTGTTAAGTTACTCAGCCTGGTACTTTGCTATGCAGCCCTAACAAACTGAGACCCTAGTCCTGCTTGCTGGTTTTCTGAATCCTTAAAACTATAATTTTATCTTCTAGTCAATAACATACCATTTTAAATCTTAGTTTCCCTTTGTTTTATTTGTAAATTGTTTATTTGTCAAGATAAACTATTTCTTAGCCCACATATTCATGTTTCATGGTTCAAGAACACAGAGTTCTACTTAATTCAACTCAAATTCTTTATATTCCAAACTCACCTTGTACTCTGAAAGATACCAGCTTTCCTTATCTTCTCAAAATCTTTCATGGAATAATAATTTCTGCAGAAATCTGCATATGCCTTCCTTCTCAGTTCAGTCACGGTGAATTTCTAGAGCGCTACAACCCCAGGGAAACAACGAATGCTCCAACACGGTGAGACTGTAGACGCCTGGCCAGAGAGCCTTGCATCTGGGGTTTTGTCAAAGCTCTGGACACCATGGTAGTTATTGTCCTTGGAAGATATGTCAACACTAACACCAGTGTTTTTCCTGGCTGATGGAGAAATGGACCTTAAAGCTTAATTTTCTAATATTCACACCTTTGTTAAAATTTCATTAAGGGTGGAGAACATACCTTAACAATATTTAGAATTTCTATCATTACTGTGATTTGAAACCAAAGTCTAGATAATCCTTTAGCAGGACTGATTGGAGTCGGGGGGGGGGGGGGGGGGGAAAGAGAGAGGAGACAAAAATTACCAAAGTGGCTAAATCTACAGATATAGTCCAGAATTTTAAAAAACCATTTAAAAAACCCTCTGAACTAAAGTATGCAGATAATTTTGAAGATTTAAATTGACAATCATTTATAGAAAAAAATTAACAAAATTGTACTGAAGAGATGTCTAAGTGAAAATGACAGATGGGATTTATATCAAAGAATTTCCTTCCCTTAGTACCTAAAGAGTAAAATAAAAAAAATCAGCCCCAAAGTATTCATTAGCAGCAAACAGACAAGGATGGAATTACATGTCAATGAATATACTTCAAATATTAGTAGCCAGGGAACTTCTGGAGCAGAGCTGAAAAGTACAGCAAAGCTAGGCATCTAATCCTACCCTCTACACTATAAAACCATACTAGTGAGTAGAAAAATTCTAAGAATTCTTATTAATATCTCCCACTAAAACCCACTGGAGACAGATTAGCAAGTTATGCTAGTATCTTTATCTTTTTCCGCTTCTATCTGATGAATAGTAACCATAGAGAAATAAGTGAATACATCACAAGAAACAATTCCAAACCTGAGGATATCCTCCCCATGGGCATTGTAATTTCTGGTGTGAGCATTTTAACAGAGCCTCAGGAGAGAGAAAGGTATCACATATGCTAATAAATACTAGGTAGCACCATGGATAAACTCTTCCCTTCCAACTATCCCCTCTTTCTTATTAAGAAATATATAAAATATAGAATATTCAGCTCACAAATTGTAATTTGGAGAAAATAACCCTGTTTTTAGATATAGTGGAAAAGAATTTTTTTAAAAAGTCATCCACATTGTATCAGAGAAAATAGAAAGTCAGAACAGAATTGTTCAAGATGAAAGGAAAGAGTGTGATAACTGCAAATACACTACAAGAGAGGGGAGTGAAGTCAGGAAGAAAAGAGGAAGGAAGGAAGGAAGGAAGGAAGGAAGGAAGGAAGGAAGGAAGGAAGGAAGGAAGGAAGGAAGGAAGGAAGGAAGGAAGGAAGGAAGGAAGGAAAAAAGCAGACGGGCAGACAAGTATAAGACTGGCAAAGAACTTAAGTTAAAAGAAAACTTAAATAAAAGAAGGTTTTTCCCAATCTCTTTACACTAGAGAAAAATTTTTTAAAAAGCATGAATTCAATAAAACAAGAACTCTAGGATGATATGGCATGGAAAATGTGTCAGAGATAATGCTGTGTGTTCACCAAATGTTGTGTCATTTTATTCTTCCTGGGCACACAGGCATTTTGCATTCTTGCATTTAATACTCCCATCTGACTAGGTCTGGCCAAAAAGTACACATTCTAGCAATAAATGTAAATGGCATATGAAAATTCCAGACCAATTCCAATACCAGGCCAGCAGGTGTGAGTTCTTTACACTGCCATTTCTCCTGCCTTGGCGATTTGGAAGCCATAGGTTCCATGTGACATAGCTTTAACATGCAAGGTGGATGTGCGTTATCTCTTGGAACTGAGCTGTTCTGGAAAGCTGTCAGCTCTCACCTAACTTTGCATGAAAAATAAATCAACCTCAATATGATAGGGCACTGAAAAGTTGTGGTTAGACTTGTTACTGTAGCATAACCTAACTCATCCTGACTAATATTATGAAAAACAAAATGAAATAAAAGAGTGTGCAGACCTAAGGAAACCAATTTAATACCTAAACAACATCATTACATGATATATTAATATATAGCAAATTAATATAATTTCTTCCTTAAATGTTTGGTAGAATTCATCAGTAAACCAATCTGGGCCTGATGCTTTCTGTTTTGGAAGGTTATTAATTACTGATTAAATTATTTAATAGACATTCGCCTATTCAGATTGTCTATTTCTTCTTGCAACCTTTGGCAGACTGTATTTTTTAGGAATTGGTCCATGTCATCTAAATTATCAAATTTGTAGGCATAGAGTTGTTCATAGTTTTTTTTACTTTATTATCCTTTTAATGTCTGTGGGATCTGTAGTGATGTCCCCTCTTTCATTTCTGATAATTAGTAATTTGTGTCCTCTCTCTTTTTTTATAGTTAGCTTACCTAGAGGCTTACCAATTTAACAACCTTTTCCAAGAACCAGATTTTGATTTTGTTGATTTTGTCTATTGATTTTCTCTTTTCAATTTCATTGATTTCTGCTCTGATTCTTATTGTTTCTTTTCTTGTACTTAATTTGCTCTTCTTTTTCTAGTTTCCCTGAGGTGAAAGTGTAGAGTATTGACTTTAGATGGTTCTTCCTTTCTAATATATGCACTCAGTACTATTTTCCTCCAAGCACTGTTTTTGCCACATCCCACAAATTTTGATAAGTTGTGTTTTCATTTTCATTTAGTTCAAAATACTTTAAAATTCCTCTTGAGATTTCTTCTTTGACCCTGTGTTATTTAGAAGTATGTTGTTTAATCTCCATGTATTTTGGTGTTTTCCAGTTATCTTTCTCATGTGGATTTCTAGTGGGGAAGTGTTCTATAGTCCTGTGATTAGGCCTCTGTCTTTTAGTGAGCCTGTGACTCTGGTCTGTGAACTTCATAAGTGCCCCTCAGTTTTTGCCTCCCCTCTTACGTGGGATAGGATGTCTAGATCAGGCTAGGGGTGGGTATTTCCCTTCCCCCAGGTCACTTAGACTCTAATCAAACCCCAGCAGGTCAGGCTCTTGTTGACTAGTTTCTCCTGAAGGCAGACCTTGTTAAGAAGAACAGAGTGCTCTGTATTTCAAAATGGTCATTTCCTCCCTCCCCCTGCTGAAAACACATAAGGATTTTTCTCTAAATTTATTGTAAGAATCTGGTTGAACTTCTGGAGGTAAAACTCACAAAAAGTGTGGAGGCCTTCCTAAAACTAGGTCCGCTGGAGACTTTGACTCTCTGACTTATGCACATTGAGCCTCCACCAATTTGTCATTACGGTTAAGGTTTTCCTACTCTAACGCTGCTTCCCACAGAGGCGTCTGCTCTAGGACACTGTGATTCTCTGCATCTGCCTGTCTGTCCAATTGGGAGGGGGGGCAGCAGTTCTTCCCTGTGGATTTTCTCTTATGGGTCTAAGAAGAGTTGTTGATTTTTGAGTTTGTTTAGCCTTTTACTTGTTAAGAGGGCGTGGCAGCTTCCAAGCTTCTTACATGCAGAACTGGCCATAATATAACAGGAACAAAAGGAATAGCTAGATACCACTGAAAATACAATTACTAACATAATAAAGGTCAGTCTTGAAATTTTTGATGTAGTACATATGAAAAGACAAGCTAGTTAAGCAATTAATGAAACATTAATAGAAATGGAAAAAAGATTTAGCTATTCCAACTTAAAGCTAATTGATGTCCCTGAAGCAAAGAATCTAAAAATGAAAGATAATATTTATTCAAAATATATTTTTAAAATTTCACAAAATGAAGAAAAACACCTGACCCCGCAGATCAAGGGAACAAATAGTATTCCAAAAGTGTTTAATACAGCGCAATACCAAGGAGACATATTTTAATTAAACTATTGAAATTCAAGGATAAAAAGAATTTGTCAGATATTCAGACAGAAAAGCAAAGAGAAATTAGACTGGCCACAGACTTGTCCATTGCAACCTCCAGGGGCAGATGACAACAGAGCACAACCTGCAAAACACCAAAGGAAAGGAGAATGGAGCAGGCCAAGGTGTTATTCAAGCAGAAATGTAGAGACAGGTATTTCTCAAAAATAAAGAATTCAGGGAATCTGATTCCCAACACTCTTCATGGAAAAGCTGCATGCCTGGACAATAAATCCAGCCAATTAAAAAAAAATTAATCAAATATGAGAACTTAGGAATGAGGAAACTGCGGTCAAAGTCCTGAAAGTGAACATTAAATCCATTTGAAGACATACATACATGTACATATGTACATGCTAAACATGTATGGAACATGTAAGGAATTCTGTAACTTAATAGAATGTAAATCTTGTAAAATGAGCAGAGGTCAGGAGGTAAAGAGAAGTGGGGGTAAGTAAGAGAATGCTGTTGTCCTCTTCTGTCATGGTAGGGAGTCACTTGATACTGTTTAAATTATTATTTTTTAAAAGGTAACTAAAAAAACTGAAATGGCTCTAATACTTTAATTTTTAAAAATTTCTTATCTTAACCTTAGAGAAAACTAACAGGGATTAATCTCCCTTTTTTTTTTTTTTTTTGCAATTCAGTTTCACTTGAATTTCTTTTTTCTTTGAATAAATTTATAAACATTCCCCTAACAATAGCATTTATAAATATTCATCCATCCATCCTATCTATATGAATGCATTGAAAATTGTGTGGAATAGATGTTGATCTGGTTAATGATGGTTATTTCTTAATGGTGGGGTTTGGAATAACGTTGAAACCTTTCTTCTTTGTCCTTTTCTACCTGTATTACCTTGACAAAATTAATAGTTTTTTCCTCAAAAAAAAGTTAAGCATACCTATCAAAATATTTAAAATGGTGATAGAAATTTAGGTTATTGTTACTTCTTTTTACTTTATTTTAAATTAAAAATATAAACTAAAACTTTTTCACTAAAAAAATAGGAAACACAAATTGATCAATAGCAACTAAAAAGACTAATGTCAAAAAAAAATTGTCTCCTTCCTACCCACCAACCCTCCTCTTGTCCTACAGTTCAAAAATTCTTTAAGAGCCAGATCATCTCTTTTACATGCTGATTTCAAATCTTTTGAGTCAATACCCAGAAGTGGGATTGTTGGATCATATAGTAGTTTCATTTTTAGCTTTTGGAGCAACCTCCTCACTGTTTTCCATTAGGGCTGTACTAATTTACATTCCTGCCAACTAGTGTAGAAGGGTTTCCTTTTCTCCTCATCCTCACCAACACGTGTTACCTTTTGTGTTTTTGAGAATAGCCATTCTAACAGGTGTGAGGTGATATCTCATCATGGTTTTAATTTGCATTTCCCTAATAATTAAAGATGTTGAGTATTTTTTCATACATCTGTTGGCCATTTGTACATCTTCTTTTGAGACATGACTATTCTGTCCCTTGCCTATTGAAAAACATTTTTAAATCAAATATGAGAAAAAATAAAATAAATAAATAATACAACATTTTTTGATAGGCAAGGGACCTGAATTTGTTTTCTTTCCTATACAGTTGTTTGAGTTCCTTCTATATTTTGGATATTAGCCCCTTATCAGATGTATGTTTTGCAAATATTTTCTTTTAATCCATAGGTGGTTTATTCACTCTGTTATTTCCCTTTTTGTTACAAAATTACAAAGTTTGATGCTTCAGTCATATTGAGTGATTGATTCTACTGTCTTGAACTCTTGACAGGCTTCATGGTCTATCTAAATATTATTTGGTATCCATATCTTTTAAAGGATACAGAGTAATGATTTAGGCAATATTCCACTGTGTGATAATTAATAGAGTAGAAAAATAGGTACTCTGATTTTAAAAAAAGAAATTAAAAAAATTAAAATAAAAAGAGAAATTATAGTTGATTGGCTCAGAAAACATATTCAAATCTTTTTAAAAAGCTTATCATTGTCAAACACATGACTTTTTTACTTGAAGTATCATCATCAACAATTCCCGTGATAAGTCCCCAAAAGGCACAGGCATCAAGGGACAGCCTGCGGGAGCAGTGCCAGCTTCGAGGGCATGCAGCCATTCAGTCACAAGGGCCCCATGTTCAGAAGGTTCCCGTACTTGGTTTCATCCTTTGCTGTTGCAATCTTGAAATTCATAATACTTTTTTTTAAAAGGGTGGCTCCACATTTTCATTGTGCACTGGGCTTTGCAAGTTATGCAGCCAGTCCTGCATGGAAGGGCAACAAAAATGGTCAACCGGCTAGCACTGTTGGCCCATGAAGATGGGAGAGACAATGGGAATTCCTCAGGCTGGAAAGAAGATGATATGGGCATAACTCAAATCCATAAGGCAGTGAAGACTGTAGTTGATCTGAACATGGACTTTCTCCCATCACGTTTTCACCATGAAACCTGAAGGTGGAAATTTTACGACCCAGGCTACTATGAGAAGATAAAAGCTGGGAGGCTGTCTCTCTAAGAGTGTATGCCGTTGAGCAACTCAAACTATTCCTAGTCTCAACATTTTCATCCCAAATCAAACTACAGAACCATAAAGCATCATCTTGAAGGGGAACATAAGTTATAAAAATGGACCATGTGTTATATTGTAGGAGGCTACAAGGCATGCCCAAACCAACAATGCCACCCCCTCACCCCCAAACCCTTCCCAGCCTGGTCCTCAATGATGAAAAACAAAGCACGATGGGACTTAGCTCAATCCAGTCCATTGCATGGATAGCTCTGTCCGTCAAATAATACAGCGATGCTCTGCATTGATCAGAACATCGGAGTCTTGCTCTAAAAGGCTGTGCAGGCATATTTTTGAAAGTATTTTGATGTCAAGGGATTTTAGGGATAACAATGACAGCAACCATTTATGTCCTTCACACCAAACCAGGAACTCTGTAGGCAACATTTAGCAGATAAAACTGAGTCTGAAGAAGTTAAGTAATTTGTACAAGATTACACACAAGTAAGTGGTAGAGCAGGAACACAAGCCCAAGCTCTTTGTCCGCTGCCACACTGCTGCTGGGCCCACAGCCCAGGCACCTTTCCTGTCTCCTGAAGGCAGCACCATAAAGGGTAATTGGCATGAGCTCTCCAAACCAGCCCTCAGCCCTGGACATCCGTCAGACTGTGAGCTGGGCAGATCAGCGGTCAAACACAATATAGCATTTTTGTCTTCACATGTTTTCAGCAGTAGCACTTTGGAAAATTATTACCAGGAGAACATGGGTTCCTTCTTCATCCCAAAGAGATGCTATCAAGAGGTGGACATGGCATTAATTTAGGACATAAAAATGGCTTCCTGATTAAGTCAGTTATCCATTCAACAAATACGGGAGTGCCTATTATGAATCATTTGTCCTACAAGATCTTTAAAAACCAAGTAAGTAGTCTTTTCTCTTGAATAGTTTAGATCAAAACTGTATAAACTATGTTTCTGTGAAACTCTGGTGCCCAGGAATTGGACCAAGGTTTTGAGCAGAACTTTGTGGAAAATACTAAATTAATGGAACCTTTTCCTCCATTTAAAAATTATATGCATCTGTTGGGGCAGGGAGTATATGGGAACTCTCTGTACTTTCCACTCAATTTTGCTGTGAACCTAAAACTACTCTAAAAAATAAAATCTAGTGAAAAAATTTTTTAAAACTTATTTTTTAAAAAAGTCAACCTTCAGTTTCTCAGTTCGCCATTTTGAGGGCATTACAAAACTTAACTCTTACAAAACTTAACTCTTCACTATTTTTAGGATTCACAGAAATCTAAGATCTAATTTGTTTAGTAATTCCCAGTGTTACAAGATATTACTGCCATAAGTTTAGAAAGTTACAAAATGTCATTAGGCGTTCAAGAAAATTAGAGAGCATGTGGGGGAAGTCATACAAATGGAAAGAGGAAGACCCAGTAATCTAGCAATTTAAGAACTACACCATAGATATGGTTTTGCTGTTTGTAGACTGCATGTACTGCAAAACTCAAGTAATCCTGATTCATAATCTTTTCCATATCAACTTCACTGAATTCTGTTGCATTAGCAACAGTTACTCACCTTCTTATTCATCTTGGGAATTTTCTTTTTCTTTCTTTAATTTTTAATTGACAAAAATTGTATGTATTTATGGTATACAACATGATACTCTGAAATATGTGTATCTTGTAACATAGCTAGATCAAGCTAATTAACATATGTATTACCTCCCATACTTATCATTTGTTTGTGGTGAAAACTTAAAATCTATTGTCCTAGTAATTTTCAAGTATACAATGCATTGCTTTTAACTATAGTCACCATGTTATATGTGAGATCTCTAGAATCATTTCTCCTAACTACTTAGGAATTTCCTTTACTAAGCCTTCTTCATTTCATAAAATCCTTTCCTAAATTTTTCATGTTTTTAACCTCTAAAGTTAGAAGAATGTAAATGAATTTTTAGTGTCTGAGACAAAGTAGGCTTCAGCATTTTCCCGATAGATCTGAGAAGTTCTTCAGAGCCAACTGGCAATGGAAACAACCAGGTCAGGAAAAAAAGGTGTCAAAGGAAGTGAGGGTGGTTGGGATTTGGATCTCATAGGATCATAGGAAAGCTGCACACCCTGCCTCAGACAGGGGAGCCTGGGAGACCTCAGCGGCCAGAGCAAGGGTCTTTCCTTGCTTGTCACCAGGGATCGAGGAAGCTTGCATCCTACCCCCATCACTGAGCAGCTGCGTGATCCCAGCAAGGGACGTAACTGCTCTGAGCCTCAGTTTCCTCACTTGTAACACAGGGATAAAAAACAGTGCATAGGACTATCTCAAAGAAAAAGCATGTAGGTGCTTAACATGGCAAGCAAGTCGTAAATGCCCAGTATTTATAATCATTAGGGTTTCCCCATCAACATGCTACAGTTGTCAGTCAACTCTGCCTGGATCTCTTCATGGTTTAATTTTTTTTAAGAGACTGAATCTTATGGGTTTAGTCAAGCCTGTGGATTGGTTTGCCCTGGGTGGGGTGACAAGGGTGTGTGCGTGTCTATGCACCATCAGAGGGGTACACCAGCATATCAGATGTCCGAACATGAACTCTAGCTTCAAATGAAAAAGAGCCTAGTTAAAAAAGGTGGCCAAAATGTATTAAATGAAATCTTCTGATGGACAAGAAGACAACTGTGATGCTCACATTGCTGCCTGCATGTGCCATTACATCTTGTCTCCTTCACTCAGGGCTCTTGGGAGGTGCAATGCCCAGAATGTTCACATCCCCCCAAATTCATGCATTGAAACTCTAATCCCAATGTGATGGTGTTAAGAGGTGGGGCCTTTGGGAGATATTTAGGTCCTGAGGCTGGAGCCCTCATGAATGAGATTAGTGCTCTTATAAGAGGTGGCCTTGCTCTCATTTCTCTGTGTGAGGACACAGCAAGAAGGCGGCCACCCACTAGCCAGGAGAAAAGCCCTCATCAGAACCGGCCATGCCTGCACCTTGATCTGGGACATCAGCCTCTGGTACGGTGAGAAATAAATGTTTATTGTTTAATCTACCTAGTCTATGGTGATTTCGCATAGCAGCCTGAGTGGACTAAGACAGGAAGGGAACAAACAGGGCAAGAGAGGCATGGGAAGCATTTTTATTAAAAAGGCTCCATCTAAACTGGTGAAGGACAGCCTTTTTGTCATTATGAACCCAGAGTTAATACATAGGAGAGGCTGGTGGGTGGGGTTGGTGTAGGATAGAAAACCAGAGCCAGGAAGGGTTGGAGTGAGTTAGAAGGTGTCTTTTTTAACTTAAATATATACATGTGGCCAAAAACTGAAAACAGCTGAAGATTGGTAACAAAATCACTGAATTGTATTTATTACTACATTTTATCCAGATGTTTTATTTAATTAAATCATGTTTTAAGTAATAAAATAATTTAAAATTAACTTACAGGTCTTAAAGTACTTAGGACAGAGTAGAGCTATTTAGAAACTAAAATATTACTAACCATTGCCAACAGGAAGTCAACATATTGCTTTTTAATATTCATGTTTAAGTTCTTGTTTTTCTTTTTTTTTTTTCTTTGAGAAAGGAGTACAGTGGTGCAAACACAGCTCAGTGCAACCTCGAACTCCTGGCCTCCAGCAATCCTCCCACCTTGGCTAGCCAAAGTGCTGGGATTACAGATGTGAGCCACTACACCCGGCCTCATGTTTAAGATTTTTAAAGAATGTTTACTACACTGAATTTCTGTAGTAAGAGCTTCATCTTTTTACGTGTATAATTTACTAAAGGCATGCTATATCCTTGGACTTAGTGAATCTTACTTATGGGAGAACCTAGTCATTTAAAAATCTAAGGTACTACTGCTCACCTGCTTAACATGTGGCAGCTTGCTTAAACTGTGAGCAGAACACCCAGGAGAAAATAAGCAGTTGGGAAATCTAGCCTTTCAGACCCAAATCTGCAAGGTGATTGCAAACATCCCTGGGTATTTTAAGCCTTGTTGTGATGTGATTCACATGTTTCTACTCTTTAAGGTGCCATAACTACGAGCCTCTATTTTTTTTTTAATTTAGACCTGCCTCCTTTTGGGAGGTTTTGAGCTTGCCGCTGTGCCCGGTGGGGAAATGGTGAGACACTTGCAAAAGCTGCAGCATGTGAAGAAAAGGGAGGTCCCAGCAAAGGAGAGGAACAGAGGCCAGGGGAGGTGACCTGCTCGTGTCAAAGGCACAGGTGATCATAGTGTCTAGCCCAAGTCCAGGAAATTAATCAGCAATGGGAAAAGTAGTCTCAGTGAATTAAAGGATGTCTGACACTGTGGGTGGAACTGCGCAGTAAGAAATCTGGGTGGACACATTGCACAGGAAGGTGGTAGGCAGGAGGTGTCTGGTAGGGCTCCAAGCCAGGCTCCATCGTCAGGACCAAGGTTCTAGAATAAGGGACCTGGCAACAGTCCTAGAAGGAGAAGATCACTAGGCAGGAAACCAGGACCAGACCCAAGGCCCAGGAAAAGAGTGGAGAAATAGGCAGAGAGTGGGATACCTCAAGGAGCAAGGGATGGTTTGTGGCTACGTCCGTGAACTGATTTATTTCCTCTAGACTGCTATGGACTGCAGACAATGAACAGCTTTACCGAGAGTCTCAGCAATACATGCAGACAATAACAGATTGGCTGTAGTAACCTAGGCAAGGTAAGCAGCATGAGCAGTCCTTAACGAGGCTGGCGGAAATGCAACCATTCTGCATTTGCCAGCTGCTGAGGGGCCCTGACATCCTCCCAGCTGAAGGTTATCAAAGAAACCCCACAAGTCAATAAGCCTCCGGCTGGTTAAGCTTCAATTCTGGCTAATCCTTTTGTGAGAAGACTGCAGGGAGCAACCTGCCTCTCAGCTGGGGGCAACACATGAGGTAGGAATGCCAACAGGGTGTGGGGACAAATGGCGGTGGGTATCTGGATCTGCGGGGGACAGAGGGCCATTTCTATCAAAGAGAGTAAAGGATTCAAGTCTTCCCTCTTTCTTCCAAAGATCTGCACATTTCTTTTTGAAAAAAGTTTTATTTTCCTTCTAGTTCATAGAGCATAGCGCATGTTCAGAAAAAAAAAGTTAAGGGTTGATGATGGGGAAAGCTCAATTCTACAATATCCACCCCCACACACAATTCATTGGTTTGGGGTAGCAACCTGCCTTTGCCTACTGCTGTCATTCCTCTGAGACAGATGTTTGCAAAGTGTCCCGAGCAGTGGGATCCCAAATATAAAATTGCTCTAGTAGAACACTCTCCTGCACTGGTCCCTTGAAGCACATCCGTGGAATGCCGCTGGAAAACTGCCACTGGAGGGCATTAGACATCCTTTAATTTGCTCCGTGATGACTTTTGACCTCAATTCATTGCACACGGGTCACCAGGTTATTCCCATTATCACCCATAGACATTTATCGATCCTTTTCTAGGTAAGAAAACAGTGCTAGGCTTGCAGATACAAGGCAGTCCTTTAAGGGGCTCACAATCTAGTTGGAACAAATATATAAAAAGATAAATAACTACAGTAGGTTGAAATCAGAGTAGCACACTACATCAAAAAGCTACAGCAGCATGGCTCTCGGGCAAGTACTTTACAAAAGCAGGCGGGACTCTCCAAAGAAGATGAACTCAGTGCCACAGGGTACAGCATGCTCTGCTGCCCTAAGTCTCACTTCGTCTTGGCTAACCACAGGAGTAAACCACATTTTTCATTATTAAAATGTATTTATTAAAGCAATTAGGATGCATCCAATTCCTACCTCTTAGAGATTATTCCACTTAGTTTCCCCCAAATCTATTTCTACAGACCACAAGCTATAATATTTTTCCTAAGCTAGTAAATGAAATAACATGAATAACCTGCAAACAAGCAATAGAATATGATCTTTCATTCATTCAAGCAGCATTAAGCAGCCTTGGCTTTTACCCCTGGCTTGACTCAGCTGGGCAGGTGACAGAGGCTAGAGCAACTGGGAGCAAAGCAATTAGAGAATGATTTTCACATTACAAAGAGTCCCAAAGGGTTCCTTTAGGGTGCTTCCCTAGAGGATTTAAATATTTAAGTATTGTTTTACAGACCATTAACTCCTGCAGCTGGGGGAGGAGAGTGGGATAGACGTGGGTGGTCAGGCAAAAGCAGAGATTTAAAACTAAGGTGTTAGAAAGGCACTGCTAACAACAGGTCAGTAATTCCAATACTTGCTTATGTCCTACCATTACGTAGGATAGACTGTCCTCAAAGCACTTTCAACTTTCTATATTTCATCTTAACATCAAATAGGCATGATAAGAAACTCTAAAAGCAAGAGTTTAAAATTTGATGGGAGATAACATTTTCCAAAATTGAATTTACACAAAACCTTTAAAGAGTTTGTGGCAAAAGGAGATTAAGGAGAGGCAGAGGTACAGCTATAATTTCCAGTGTAGCTTCCTTTCTCATGGAGGGTGGGGTGGAGGACAGTTGGATGGTTGTGGTATTGCAGTTACTAAACACCTATTGTACTCTTGCACTCTATGTGTAGTATGAGTGTGTGTACAGATGTATGGTGCATATAAAATAGTGTGGAAATCCTGTGTGTATACTCAACAGTCAGATGAATAGTATTCCCAGCATACAAACGTGAACAAGAGATGGCGTTAGGGGTGTCTAGGAGAAGCAAGAATGTCTACATATTTAATTTAATATACACGTACAGTGATAAAGCACCTACTATGTCCCAGGCCTAGGCCTCTAAGCTTGAGAGAAATGCGTGGACAAGAAGACCCCTCCCTGCCTCCCTGATCTTGCAGTCTAGTGCTGTTCCAAGAGACCAGCAACACTGCATTTAGTAATTAAGGACAGAATGAGATGAATGCCAAAATGGAAGCCTAAGTGGAATAGGAGAGTGTTAGCTAGTAGTTTGTAAATTTGGGGACCGCCTAGACAACTGAGCCCTTGCCAAGCGTGGCCTGCTGGGAGCAGACTGGCCGCTGCAGAGGTGGGGCGGGAGCCCCTCCCGCCAAGTTCCCCTTCCCAGGGACATCGGGCCACACGAGGGCTCGAGGCTTGGCACGGTCGTCCCGATGGCCCCAGTGGGAGGGTCACGGTTGAGACACCAGCCCCATCGCATTGTTCCAGGCCGGGGCTTCCTCTTTTGGCGGAGGCGGGAGCGGCGAGCAGAGCGGGAAGGGGACGGACGCGGCGGGAGCCTTCGGGATGTCTATTGCTGCCGCTCCTTCCCCTCGCCGGGAGCTTGGGTTTCCCGGGGTGTGTGCGGATTCGCAATAAAAAGGGAAAAGCACGATCCAAGTTAATTTTCCAGCGCCGAGAGGAAATGCTGTTTCCTGCATCGTACAACCCTGGTGCCAACAAGACGGACACAGGAGCCCATTGTCCCGCTAACAATGCGGTGATGGGGAAGGAGCCTGAGAAAACAGACCTCGGGGCCGCGTGAGCGTTTGATCCTGGCCCGCAGGGGCGTGTGTCCGTGTCCGAGCGATGCGTCTGGGCACGCGGGCGGGAGTGCCAGGAGGGCGGGGCGGTGTGCGCGGGCGCGCGGGTCTGTGGGCCGGCGTGTCCGCGCGTGCAGGTGTCCGCGGGTGGGCGGGTGTGTCTGTGCCTGTGTGTAAGCTCCGGCGGGCGGGGGAGACGGGGCGCTGCGCTTTCCGCCCTGCCCCTGCTGCCTTGGCCAGCTCCCAAGGGTGGCTAAAGCGACCCAGCCCCCCAAAACTTACAAAAGAAAAAAAGAGAAATAAAAGGAAAAGAAAGAGAAAAAGAAAAGAGAAGAAAAGGGAAAAAAAGAAAGGAAAAGGGAAAGGCAGAGGACAGGAGAATAAAATCGCCCCAGAGTCTTCCTGGAGGCTCGTTTCGACCCCGCGGCTGGCCCGGGGCAAATGCAGACTGGAAAGCGCCCGCGCTGCGCGTCCCCGCCCTGCGGAGAGCGGCGGCCGCGGCTCCAGGCCGGGCTGGGGGCGGGAGCGAAGCCCGCGGCGTCGGGGCGGCGGGCGAGAGCAGCCCGGCACGTAGGAGCGTCCCCAGGGCCCCGCCGCCCGGCCGCCTGACTCGCGGGGACTCGGGACCGGAGCGTCCCGTGCGCCCGATCCGCGCGGGCACGGAGCTCGGCGGGCGCGGGGCGGGCGGGCCGGGGGGCGCCGCGCTCCGGGGCGAGGCGACGGTCCGAGGCCACTTCCGCGGGGCGCAGGGGCAGCGCGCAGCTGCGGGGTCAGTGCACCTGGGCGCCCCGGGGTCAGGGCCTGGCCTGAGGACACGGCGCGGGCCGCAGGGGACGCGGGTTCATCCCGGCGCCCGCCCTAACGTCACCTCCCGCCCTGGGCTGGCTCACGTAGTCCCCGGGCTCGGGACGTGAAGTGCCGGCGCAGAGGCTGCTCCGGCCACCGCATGGGCCGGGCGATAAACAATCGCACAGGATACACAACACCCTGGGCTGTCACAGCCCCTCGCAGGAAAAGATAAATAACTTCTGAAAAGCCGCAGCGCGGCTTCCCCAGGCCGAGCACAACCCGAAGTAAACAACAGAACCGAAAAGAGTTCGCGCACGGAGCCTCGGCTCCTGCCCTCCGCTCGCCCACGGGGTCGCCCCCGGTGGAAATGAGTGAAACACAACACAACACACACACACACGCACACACACACGCACACACACACACGCACGCACACACATTGCCCCCGGTGGAAATGAGTGAAACACAACACACAACACACACGCACACACACGCACACACGCGTCTCAAACTTTGTCCTTTGAAACGATTGGCGGTTGTCACGCTCTGGGTCAGAAGCGTGTTTCCTGGGCACTTTCTGGAAGAAACCTTTCTGGAGATGAGGTGGCTTTTCTGGACCAGGAGAATGAAGAATTTCCGGAGGATTCAACTTTTCCCCAAAGATTCTGTTCTTTGGGATCGATCGCAGCTCGCAGCCACCAAAACCGCACTCACACCTGTGCTTCCGTGTTGATTTCCCAATGGAAAGAAAGTCTCCCTCACCTGTTGAAACAGAAGGGAGGGGGCATCAAAATTCAAACCGGAGAACTCAGATGCTCCATGGGTACAATGAAACGTCTGTCGAAAATACACCCCTGCAGGTTTACCGGGCGGACCTTGATTTCTCTCACCTGGCGTTCCGAGCCCAAAGCTCTCAGTCCTTTGCCTTCCCGGAGGAGCCAGGTCCAGCCAGTTCTGCTAGCTGCTGCCGAAGCGCTTTCTGGGCCTCTTCTTTCTTCTTTTGAAGACTCAGCTAATTTCTAGACTGCTGGTCTCCGTGGCCCAAGCAGGACCGCTTAAGGCCGCGGTCCCCACCCCCTGGGCAGCCAACCCTATCAGTCCTTGGCCTGGGAGGGCCAGGGCACAGCAGGAGGTGAGCGGAGGGTGGGTGAGCCAAGCTTCATAGTCTGTGTTTACAGCATCACCGCTTGAGTTCCGCCCCCCTTCTCCCCCCAACCCCCGTGGATAAATTGTCTTCCATGAAACCAGTCCCTGATGCCAAAAAGGTTGGGGACCGCTGGTTTAAGTAGTCCAACTTCACACCTGTATTTCCAACAGCCTCTTAGACACAGCCCAAATTGCATATGAGATTTATTAATTAAGGCTTAGACCCCCAAATCAATTTTCCCCGTACAGGTGCTTACTTTTTACTTACACACTTATTATCAACCCCCTGGAATAACTGGGTCACTCCAGAAGCTCATTATCTACTCCTATTAGCCTGTCTTTACAGTAATCTTTAATACTTTGTGAATACATCTATGTAATGTTCTTTGATTATAGGACGGGAGTTAAGGACGGGAGAGGTGGCGAGGGTGTGGGGTGGCCGTTTACTAAACACCATTCCTATCAGACTGAGATCCTCCTTCCTCCTGGACCACTCTGACCCATAGCTCAGCAGTGACATGCAGACATAGTGTCTCTACATTTCTCAATGTTCTTCAGGCTTTCTTATGCCAGCCACATGGGCAAAATAGAGACATCTAGGTTAGATGCTGGCACAAGTGGGTGTGTTAGTGACTGATTGGAAGACAGAATCGCTAGTGTTCTGATGATAACACTGATTTAATCCTACGGGAAGATTCCATTTGTGGTAGACAACCCAGCCATCTGCTTTGGACTGTGAGCTCCTCTAGGAAAGTGGCCCCATTTGATTCACCAGGACCTGGCTGAGTGCATAGAACATAGTAGGTACTCAACAAATATTCATTGCTGAGCAAAGATATAGACCTGCATATAAAATTTGGAGGTGACACAAAGTCGAGATAGTAAACATAATGGATTATAAAGTTAGGATCATCCAAAGACCTAGCAAATTGGAGCAGTGGGCGAATCTATAATGGGAACATTGAATGTCCTTCTCTCACGTCTCCCAAGATTTGATTCTGCCAGTACAGATTGGGGACAATATGACTGAGTAGTCGGCCACACAGATGGCAGCTGACAGTAAATTCAGTGAGAGGAGGCACCAGAGACATCTCTCAGAAAAGGTGAATGTGGCCTTAGACTGCTCTGGATGGGAAGCCATCTTGTGTTTTCCGGGCACAGCCGGTTGTGGGTTCAGTAATGAGCTCCCCGTTTTAAAGAGGGCTTAGATGTGACTGTGCACATTGAGAAAAGAGGGACCAGATGGAGGAGGAACTCAATGTCCTTTTGTGTCAGGATGGTCAAAGAAACAGCGATGTTTAGTCTGGAAAAGAGGAGATACTTTAGGAGACATGAGAGCTACTTTGAAACATTTGAAAAGATGTCAGATAATATGGGGATTGAAATCATGTAGGCTCCCATACACCAAAGACCAATGAGCAAAAACTTCAGAGAAACTGACTGGGCTGGAACACACACACACACACACACACACACACACACACACACACACACACACACACACACACCCCACCACCACCACCACCACCACCACCAAAAACAAGCATTTCAAATAGTCAAAGTAGTCCCAAGATGTCAGGGCCTGCCAGAGAAGCCTCAAATGCAGTGACTATCTACAGCTCACGCAATTTCTGATGACTTTTAATACAGCTGCCTCTGGAGGAAGTGAGATCCCTGAAAGAAATTAAATGACAGTAGAACCTGGATGACCCCTAGCCAGGAACGTAGTAAGAGGTGACGCATACATCCCATGGTGGGGTGGGGTGTTTAAGATCCCTGCCACCACTGCACATGTGCTATTCTAGTATCTTCCTACTTCCATCTTGCTAAGGGCTAACCATGCCTTGCTGTAATTTCTTAAATATAACAAGATCGTTAAGGTAGTTTTATATTACTGTTTTATAAAGAAAAGTATGCATCATGGAAGCAACCAAGAAGTGCACATTTCCGGGCCCCAGCTTACAGATTGGGGAGTTTCAAGACAGCCACTCATTGCTGATGGCATAGTGTTCATGATAATTGCAGGTTTGAAATAATGAAGATGCTGATATTTGCAAAAAGCTTTGGCTGGTGAGGATGCCGAACAACTGGAACTCGTTTGTATTGCTGGTAGGAATGCAAAAGGGCACGGCCATTTTCGAAAACAGTTTGACAGTTTCTTATAAATTTAAACATACACTTTCCAAATGACTCAGAAATTCAAATCCTAGGTACTTATCCATGAGAAATGGAAACTTACGTCCACGCAAAGACATATACACAAATGTTTGTGGCAGCCTTGTTCATAATGCTGAAAACTGGAAAGAATGCAAATGTTCATCAACTAGTGAATGGCTACATGAATTGTGGTACCTGTACACAGTGGAGTACTACTCAGCAATAGGAAGGAGTGCATGAGTGATACCTGCAAAGACAGGCGTGAGACTTAAATGCATTATGTTAAGTGAAAGAGGCCAGACACAAAATCTGCATACTTTTATGATTTTATTTATTTGACATTTAGAGAAGACAGAACTATAGGTACAAAAATCAAATTAGTGGTTGCCAGGGACTGGTGGTGTAGGCAGGGCTTGAATGCAAAGGGCTCCAAGGGGTGATGGAAATAGTCCATGTCCTGGTGGTGGTGGTTATATGACGATGTACATCTGCCAGACTCATAGAACTGCACACCTAAAAGGGTGGATTTTACTGTGTGTAAATTACACCTCAATAAAACTGTCCTTATTACTTAATAGTTATTTATGTTCTAGTGACTTGCATTGAGTTGGTATAGTTGAACGGATGAATGGGTCTGTGTGGAAGTTTGTTTTGAATTAAGTCAAATTGTGCAGAAATGAACCGGACGGGCGTAAGTGCCCTGCTGGTCTGGAAGGCGCTGTGCTCTCTGTGTGAGCAGCTCCCCTTCCCTCCACGATCCCGCGTGGCTTGGAGGTGGCGTGGGAGGGCACTCTCATGCCCGGAGGAAGTGGAGTCTTAATGCCAAGTTGGCTTTCTGAGAAAGTCTTATTCATCCTGGAACTGCATCTCAACTCAGGAAACTCCCTGCAGCCAGCCTAACATTGAAAGCTGCAGACATCACTGGGAGGGTCTGCGTGGGCCAGGGCTGGCTGGTGACGCTGCGTGAACGCCCAGCACGGTCTGCAGAGGATTCGAAAGTGCCACCCCAAAGACTCATGCTTCCTTATAATTGTCTAATCTAGCAATTGTCTTTTTAAATTGATTATATGAGAGACAGATCATAAAAAAATACCCCCTTCTTCCAAATTTAAATAATTTACTGCCACTAATTGTTAGAACAGTATAGCTGGCTTTAGGCAAATATGAAAATATGCCAATTTGTATTTATGGAGCAGTTACTTTACTTTTTTGTCAAATGGCTTTCTTCCCTTTTTTTCCAAATAATTTATCACTGGATTCTTTTTTCTTTCTTTCTTTCTTTCTTTTTTTTTTTTTTACCATCATAACAATTTTCTTTCTTTTCTTTTCTTTTTTTTTTTTTTTTTTGTTGGGACAGAGTCTCACTCTGTTGCCTGGGCTAGAGTGCTATGGCATCAGCTTAGCTCACAGCAACCTCAAAGTCCAGGGCTCAAACAATCCTCCTGCCTCAGCCTCCCAAGTAGCTGGGACTACAGGCATGCAACACGATGCCCAGCTAATTTTTTCTATATATTTTTAGTTGGCTAATTAATTTATTTCTATTTTTAGTAGAGACAGGGTCTCGCTCTTGCTCAGGCTGGTCTCGAATTCCTGACCTTGAGCTATCCGCCCAGCTCGGCTTCCCAGAGTGCTAGGATTACAGGCTTGAGCCACCTCGCCTCGTCCATAACCATTTTTCAGTGTACAGTTCAGTAATATTAAATATATTCACATTGTTGTGCAAACAATCTCTAGAACTTTTTCATCATGCAAAACTGAAACTCTATGCCCATTAAATACTAACTCTTCATTCCTCCCTCCCCATCAGCTGGTAATCACCATTCTACTTTCTGTATGTGATTTTGACTACTCTAGGGACCTCATTTGCATGGAATCATAGAGTATTTGTGTTCTTGTGACTGGCTTAATTTACTTGATAATGTCTTCAAGCCTCATCCATGTTGTAGCATCTGTCAGAATTTCTTTCACTTTTAAGGCTGAATAATATTCTGTTGTATGTAAGTAACACATTTTATCTATTCATCTGTTGATGGGTACTTGGGTTGTTTCCATCTTTTTGGCTGGTGTGAATAATACTGCTATGAACATAGGTATACAAATATCTCTTCAAGACTCTGCTTTTAATTCTTTTGGGTATATCCTTAGAAGTACAATTGCTGGATCGGATAGTAATTCTGTTTTTAATTGTTTGAGGAATCATCATAATGTTTTCCATAGTGGCTATACCATTTTATATTGCCACCCACAAAAGGATTCCAATTTCTCCACATCCTTGACAATGTTTGTTATTTTATTTATTTATTGTTTGATAGTAGCTATCCTAATGGGTGTGAGGTGATATCTCATTGCAGGGTTGATTTGCATTTCCCTGTTGATTAGTGATGTTGAGCATCTTTTCATGTCCTTAGTGCCCACTTGTATATCTTTTCTGAAAAAATATCTTTTGAAGTTGTTTGCCCAATTTTTAATTGGGCTGTTTGTTGTTGTTGTTGAGTTATAGGAGTTCTTTATATTGTTTGGATTTTAAATCCTTATCAGACGTATGATTGCAAATATTTTCTTCAATTCTGTGGGTTGAATCATGGGATTCTTTTAAGCAACAATATCCTCTAGTGCAGGGGCCTGTACTCCTTTCTAAATCAAAGTTTCTTTTACTGGTTTCATGATCCATGGCTTCGCTCTCCCCTGGTTCTCCTTCTACTTTTTCTCAGCCCTTTTCTTTCTCACGGAGTACTTCCTTGAATAACTGTAGTTGTGATCCTGACTTTGTTAGTGATGACCCCCAGATTGAGTGCCCCAGCCGTGCTCAGACTCAGACCCTTATGTGCCTTCCAGACATGTGCATGGGGGAGCTCACAGCCCGTTAAACTCACCATGTCCAAATCTTACCCGGTCCTTTCCCCTCTAAACTTGTACTCCTTGCTCATGTGTTGGCATCTGCCAAAGCCAGAAGAAACCTGCCAGTCCGCCTCTGCCTTAACCCCCACGTTCACTCAGTCACTCAATTCTGTTTATGTTATTTGCTGGCTAGCTGTCAGATTCATCGCTCCTTCTTTTCATTCTGGCTTGACTGAGTCTTGCTTTGGAAAGTCACATTCAGAGGAGCTTGGGGCTTCTCACTACACACAAGCACACACACTTACACTCGCACACACAGACACACACAACGTGCATGTAGGATGCTCCACCCCTTGTGTAGTGCAATTGCTGCGAGCTCCCCCCACAGTTGGACAAGAACACCATAGAACAGGTGAGTGGGTCAGGAGAAGAGGGTAATTTTGCACCCTGGGAGACGTTTGGCAATGTTTAGAAATTAGGGAGGTGGTGGTGGTGGTGCTACCGGCATCCAGTGGGTAGAGGGCAGGGATGCCCTACATCCTACAGTGCACAGGCCAGCCCCCCAGCAAAGAACCAGCCAGCCCCCAAAGAGCTGAGGTTGAGAAATCCTAAGATGATCTTGAACCTTTGGTTCCCCACCCAGATCCCTCCTACTTGAGGAGGAGCCACTTCAGCATCTTCGAGTTTACCTGACCCTCCCCTTTCCCCCACTGAGTCACCATCACCAGTGGCTGACCTACACAGGCGTACAAAATGCCAGACTCCTGGCTTCAGAGAGGGACAACTCCATGGTGCCTTCATGTTCCAGAACGTCTGGGGTTGGGCTGAGGCTGGACATGCAATGAACTAAATGTCCGTGTCCCTTCAAAATGGATGTGTTGAAACCCTAAGCCCAATGTGATGGTGTTAGGAGGTGGGGCCTTTGGGAGGGAATTCAATCAGAGGGCGGAGCCCTCATGAATGGGATTTGTGTCCTCTTAAAAAGAGGGTGGAGAGCCAGCCAGCCCTCCCTGTGCCGTGTGAGGGTGCAGGGAGGAGGCCGCCCTCCGCGAGCCAGCAAGGGGGCCCTCACGGGAACCCGGCACGCTGGCCTTCTGATCTCGAACTTCCAGCCTCTGAACTGTGAGAAACAAATGTGTGTTGCTTATGCCACCCAGTCTAGGGGAGTTTGTTGTAGCAGCCAGAGCCGACCAGGTCACCACATCTTCCTCAGCTGCTCCCCTTCTCTTCCCTGTGCCCCCCAGATGCCACTTGTACAAGAATCGCCCTGTCCGCTCTGCTTCCAGGGACCCTGACCCAAGACCTGGGCCATGGCTGGCGTTTGTCAGCGGGCGGAGAGCAGAGCGCAGAAAGATGGACCAAGCGCTGCCAAGCCCCCGGCAGCTGATGGGAGCTGGCTCACTCCTGAGAGCTTTTCTGCCAATGACCGCTGGGGCCAGTGGTCCCAAGCCAAGCCCGGACCAACCCCGCGCCAAGGAGGGCAGCTCCGGCGGAGGCTGATTTAACAGCACACTGTTTCCGCTAAACCAGTGGAGCAGTATTAAATCCTCCTAGTAAATGTCAGAGGTAGTTGAGGATGAGTTACACCTTTCAGTTTTAGACAACGGAGATTAACCCATGGAGACAACCCCGACTGGTCTCTCTCCTTCAGTGCACTCTGTCCTGCCTCTAGTCTTCCAGATTTCCAGGGCTGCCATGGCCATCTTCTACCAGATGCAAGTCAGATCCGAGCCTGCCCCTGCACCTGATTCTTTAAGGCTCTCCGTCATCCATGGGTGAAAGCCCACCACACACTGCATGGTGACAGAGGGTCTTGGGATCTAGCCCCTACCTGCCTTCTCGGCGTGTCTCTGGCCACTCTCCCACTCTATACATCTAGCTCTGGAAAACACAGACCTACTTGTAGCTCCCCAAACATTCTACCTTCTGAACATGCTGGTCCCCTTGCCTTTCCCTGTTGACACTTGGCAATCTCTACTCGCCCTTCCAGTTGGAGATGTACAGGCTGCTTCCCTCACGGGCCGACTTCGGGGATCCTTTCTCTTGGTTCCAACCACAGCCTGTTCACCCCACCCCCGGAACAGCTCTCATTCTACCGTAATTGTTTATTTGCATTGTCTTCCCTGTAATCTAAATTCCTTTAGTTCAGGAACTCTCTCTGTTTACTTTATAGCCTAGTACCTAATAAGAACTTGGGGTGCACTGGAGTGTATTTAGTGCTTAAGGAAGCAGATTCTGGGGTTGGGCTGCCTATGGTCCCAGGTCTCTCCCTTGCTTCCTGGGACCTTGGACAAGGTGATTGGCCTTCCATGACTCTGTTTCATTATCTGTAAAATGGGGATAATGATGGCAGCTTCTTCTCAAGTTATCGCGAGGATTAACAAGCTTATCCAGGTACATGCAGAGAGTCTGCACAGGAAGGTAAGGACTGGATTATAAAGCAAACTCCTGGAACATGGTAAGCACCCAATAAATGTTGATGGCTATAAATGTTCACTGAATATTTTTATCCTGACTATTAATCAAAGACTGCCCTTGAAGAATTGTTGAATAAACAACAAGTACAAAGAAGTGCTGCTTTACCAAGCAGACAGTAAGTTTAAGAGACTTATTTATTTTAGAAAGAGGCGACGTGCTGTTTACCTAATCTGCCCATCTTTGCTCTACCAGACCCTCGGCCTGCTGGGCTATTCTTGGAAGATGGTATTTGAGATAAGATGAGATGGAGTCAGCAGGAAGTGGAAGGGAATGCGTCCCTGGACCGAGGGTAGAGCTTGTGCAAAGGCCCTGAGGCAAAAACAAAAATCAAACAAACGCTCTATCCCCCACTACTTCCTCTAACCCCGTCAACTCACCAGAAAAATAGAGAGTGTTCCAGGGACCGAAAGGAAGCTGGTGTATCTGATGCTTGTGAAGCTAGAGGGAAAGAAGGATGGGATGACGTAGAGAGAAAAGGCCAGGCCACACAGAGCCTTGTAGGAAAGGCATGTGGATCTTATGTGAGGTGGAAGGGGAAGGTTTTGGGCAGTGTAATAAGACGATCTGTTTTGTTTTAAAAAAGATGGTCTGACTCTGGAGCCTTTCATGTTAATAGGTAAACTTCTATACATTCAAAAGAAAAGTTATTGACAATTTTAAGGGGAAAAGTGACTTTTCCATGTATCTTTGAAATTGTTAAAAGCCATTTGAATTTCTAGCACTGTATGGGAAGACTTAAGAGGGGTAGCTGACTTATTTTAAAAAGCAAATTTATTAAACTCCATAGGTATGTGAAACCTTTGTAAGATTTTAATTTTCTTTTTATACTATAGCAAAGAATGAATATTGGTTGAGTAATTTTTTTATTTGATTAGATAATTTCAGGCAGATTTTATATTCAGAAACTTTATTGTAATAGCTACTATGCAAAAGCCTTTAACGGTCGTTTGAAAGGATTTTGTTAAGCCTTGAATTGTAAAATTCAAAGCTTAACATATATTAAGCCATGTATATATTGCTGTTTTTAAAATGACAGCTACTACTTCAAAGCTTAAGTTAATGTAATGGAAATAATTTCTTTAAATGAAAGGTGATAAAATGAGACCTATGCAAATTCCATACATTGAAAAGATGAATAATTTCTACCAAATGGGTAACATTTTTCTGTTATACTTTCTCACTTGAAATCTTTTTTTTTTTTGAGACAGAGTCTCACTTTGTTGCCCAGGCTAGAGTGAGTGCCGTGGCGTCAGCCTAGCTCACAGCAACCTCAAACTCCTGGGCTCGAGTGATCCTTCTGCCTCAGCCTCCCGGGTAGCTGGGACTACAGGCATGCGCCACCATGCCCGGCTAATTTTTTTATATATATATCAGTTGGCCAATTAATTTCTTTCTGTTTTTATAGTAGAGACGGGGTCTCGCTCTTGCTCAGGCTGGTTTTGAACTCCTGACCTTGAGCAATCCACCCGCCTCGGCCTCCCAAGAGCTAGGATTACAGGCGTGAGCCACAGCGCCCGGCCTCTCACTTGAAATCTTATATGAACTTGTTCATTCCTATGTAATTTAAAATACTGTTTTATTTGCAGCTTAATTTTATATAGTCTTGCAATTGGCAATTTCAACAGTGAAATAATTACTTTCTATATATCCTTGAAGTTGTTAACAGTGATTTTGATTTCCAGCATTTTCTTTTGTAAAAGTTGCCTCTGGCTGTTTTTTGGCAACTATATTAAGCAAGGCAGCAGTGGGGTCTAGAAGACCAAGAAGGAGGTCGTTGTGGGAGTGGGGCCAGAGGGACCCAGATGGTGTGTGTAGCCCTGGGGAGAAGGGGACGGGTGGGGACGCATGTGTGCCCAGGGGTGGAGACAACAGGGCCCTGCTGATGCACTGGATGTGGGGGTGAGGACGTGTTGGAGACTAAGACCCTTCACATTCCTACGACTTGCCCTATGCACGGGCCTCCTCATCCTGGAAAATAGCACCCAGCTCCCCAGCTGTAGTTCCAAGAAGAATGCATTCCATGCCATGCTTGCTCCAGGGCATGCCACCTGCAATTGTTCCCAACCCCCTGCCAGGTTGGGGTTGAGAGATCCATCACAAAGAGCTTCCGGTGCCATTGGGATGCTGATTGGGGCTGATTAGCCCACAGGAAAGCCTCATTATTCCCCCACTCTATTTTTCTGTTTCTACTTCCCTGTTTTCTGTATATAAAACCTACTAAAAATCCAAGTAAAGTAGACCTTGACAATCATTCGCTTGGTCTCGTTTCTTTCTCTCGCTCATCTCTTTCAGGCACGGTCCCCCTCGCCCCCGCGAGTAACAGAAGGTCCCGCGGGTCGGGACAAGTGGCGCCCAACGTGGGGCTCGAGGTACAGACTTTTGTCGGGTGACGCCACGGAGTGCTCTTCGGCCGAAAGAAACCCTACAGAGACCCTCGTTCTGCCGCTCACAGAGTCGACGGTCTGGTGAGTAAATTTTTACATTGTCACCCCATCGAGATGGGCCATTCATTGTCTAAAGAGGTCGTTTTTATTAAGAATCTTAAGGCCTCACTCAGAGAGAGAAGAATTAGAGTTAAGAAAAAGAATCTAATAAAGTTTTTTGTGTTCATTGATCGTGCTTGTCCTTGGTTTATTATTGGTGGACCTGAGATTCACCCACACAAATGGCAAAAAGTAGGTAGAGATTTAAACGATTTACTTCTAAGTCAGGGCCCAGATGCCGTCCCTGTAATCTGTTTTTTCGTACTGGGGACTAATCAGAGATATTGTTGAAGGGGCAGATTCAGACCCCAATAAAAAGCAGCTGCTCTCAGTAGCAGAATTCTGCCTCCGACCCGTGTCGCGGTCCGCTTCGAGAACGTCTTTAAAGACAGCCAAAGGGCCGGTTTCTCCTAATAATTTTAAGAGACCAACATGTCCTTCTCCTTGCCCCTCAGTTTGTATTAATATGCCCCCTCAGGACCCCTCAGCTGAGCTCCAGACATCTAGAGAGGAGCCCCCGATTAGTAGGCCAGACACCAAGACCCTCTATCCTCCCTTACCCCAGGGTACAGCCCTTCATGCATTTAATTACCCGGCATTCAAAAAACAACCCCTCCGAGAGTCCCTCGACCCCGCAGAAGAGGCAACCCTCGGAGAGGAAGCGGCCCAATATCACAATCCCGAATGGCCTCCTCCTTACGCGCCCCAAATTTGCGCACCTTCGTTAATGCCTCCCCTTACAATGCCCTTGCTTTTGCGTGCCAAAGAAGACTTAAGTCAAAGGGTTACGCAATTAAAGGATGTTTTACAACTTCAAAAAGAGTTTGCCCAGCTTTCCAAAGACTTGTCCTCCCCACCCCCTTTTCGCCCACAGGACTCTTTTGGCAGGGCAAGCCTCTTTTTTGGGTTCACCTATCGGCTTCCTCCCCTAAAGTCCTTCCCACCTACCCTTACTTAGTAGCTAAGATTATTCGATTGGGACGAGAAAACTCCCTTAAGCTCTTTGGAAAGGATCCAGATATCATAATACTCCCTTATAATGCTTCTCAAATTCGGTGGCTAATACAAAATGATGATGATTGGGCAGTTAACTGTACGTCTTTCCAGGGCAAACTAGATAATCATTACCCCCCTAATAAACTAATTCAGTTCCTCTATCGGACACCTGTAATATTTCCCAAGAAAACAAGAGTCTCCCCCATTCCAGGAGCCGTCTTAGTCTTTACCGATGGATCCTCCTCAGGCACCTCGGCCTATAGCATTAATGGCCAGGTCCGCAGTTTTCCCACCAGATTCTCCTCTGCTCAACTCGTTGAGTTAGCAGCCTTAGTCGCAGTCTTCAAATACGTAGATCAGTCACCATTTAACTTGTATACTGATAGTTCTTATGTTGCTCATGCTGTCGCCGCTTTGGAAACTGTGCCTCATATTCGGCCCTCCAACAATACCACTCAAATGTTCCAGCAACTACAAGGGCTCATTCACTCCCGTTCTGCGCCCTTTTTTATAGGCCATATTCGCGCCCACACTGGCCTTCCTGGGCCTCTAGTAGCTGGAAATAATCTTGTTGATCAGGCGACTCGCGTTGCAGGCGCTGTTCACAATATCACTGTTGATCCTGTCTGCGCTGCACGCCAGGCTCATGATCTACACCATCTCAACGCCCATACCCTCAGGCTTAAATTCTCCATTACTAGAGAACAGGCCAGAGAAATCGTCCGCCAATGCAGGGCTTGTTTTACCCTTCTCCCTGAGCCACACCTAGGAGTCAACCCTCGTGGCCTGATCCCTGGGGAGCTCTGGCAGATGGATGTCACTCATTACCCCCCTTTCGGAAAGCTTAAATATGTACATGTCTCCATAGATACTTGCAGTAGATTTATCTTTGCTTCCCTACAAACAGGCGAGGCCACCCGCCACGTTATCAACCATATTATAGCCTGTCTCACCTCCCTCCCTCAGCCTAAAGTTATTAAGACTGACAATGGCCCGGGATATGCCAGTTCCAATTTCAAAAGTTTTTGTGCTCAGTTAGGTATTAAACATGTTACAGGCATTCCATACAACCCTCAGGGCCAAGGTATTGTAGAGAGAGCTCATCAGACGTTAAAAAATACGCTCTCCAAACTACAATCATGAGGAGGAATTTTGTACCCTTTGACAGGTAATTCCAAAACCCTGCTTAATCATGCCCTGTTCATTTTAAATTTTCTCACCTTTAACACTGCCGGCAAAACAGCTGCCGACCGCCTTTGGCACCCATCCACCACAGATACTTATGCACAGGCCTTATGGAAGGAGCTGCTTACAGGCAAATGGCTGGGGCCTGACCCTGTCCTCATATGGGGAAAAGGACATGCCTGCATCTACGATACCCAGGCAAGAAATGCCAGATGGCTACCAGAAAGAGTAATTAAGTTATATAACCCACCCAGAGAATCCCCTGAGAAGAATTCTTAATTCTGTTCTCTTCCAGAAATACAATGACTCCCCGAGAAAAGACGCTGATCCTCCTGTGCCTAGTTCTGGCCACGGTCAAGAACACCACCGCAGCCAACATCCACCAGGTCTACAACTATACATGGCAAATAATTAATGAGGCAAGAGACGTTGCCAATTCCTCCTCGCACCTCTCTGCCACTACGCCATGGGATCCACTAGAAATTGACCTATGCGTGTTGGCCCTTGGAGCCCATGACTATTGGGGCACGCCCTCACATTTTGCACCACAGGTAAAACCCATTAACACGGGAGAACCAGACACCAGTTCTCGGCCAGGCTGTAGCTCTGGGGTTCGAAGAACCTATCTAACCATGGCCCCTATATATGTTTGCCCTGGGGCTCATCGAGACCGTTCTCTTGCTGAAGCATGTGGCTATGCCCCTGACTTCTTTTGTGCCTCCTGGGGCTGTGAGACTACGGGTAATACCTACTGGAGCCCCTCCTCCTCCTGGGACTATATAACAGTTAAAAGAAAATCCCCTTCCCCATACCACCTCAACAGCGGTCCGGTCCCCTTTAAAAAAGAGTATAGCAACCAGTGGTGCAACCCCCTGTTAATTTCATTCACTGAAGCTAGAAAAAAGGCTTCTTGGGACCAGTCCAGGGGATTTAAATGGGGGCTCAGACTTTACATATCTGAGAGAGATATTGGTCTCACATTTAAAATCAAGTTAATTAAAAGCCTCCCCAGAGGTCCTACAGTCGCATTAGGCCCTAATAACAACCTTCACCCACCTCGACCTCACGGTCCCTCCAGAGACCTACCCTCCTCCCCAACTGTGTCCCCTCCTCCGCTCAGCACCTCCCTATACCAACCTACCCTGCCCGAGGGGCCCCCTTCCTCGGCAGAACTAATTCTCTCCTTAGTCAACGCCTCTGTCAAGACCATCCGAGAGGCCAATAATTCAGAATATCAGGAATGTTGGGTATGCTACTCCCCCCGGCCTCCCTTCTATGAAGGCGTCGCTACTTTTGGTGAGCCATTATTTACTAATGACACCAGCAGACTCAGATGGGGTCTAGAGACCCATGATGGCCTGACACTCAGCCAAGTCACAGGCCTAGGTCTTTGCCTTCTTAGCCCAAGGATGCTCCCTCCCGCACCCTTAGAGAAAATATGCAATCAGTCAATTACTGTCAACTCCACTTTTCAGTATATTCAGGCATCTAACACCTCCTATTTTGCTTGTTCTTCTGGCCTTACCCCGTATGTAGTCTCTGCAACGTTTCTTGAGCATAGAGAGTATTGTATATTAGTCATGCTCTTTCCCAGACTCACTGTACATCCTGCTAATAAGTTACTTCAGTTTTGGGAGCGAGGCACCACAATGCCCCGGGAAAAAAGAGAGCCCATCACGGCCATAACACTCGCAGTTGTTCTAGGCCTTGGTGCCACAGGGGCTGGAACAGGCATAGCCTCTCTAGTCACCTCCAATCAACAATACCTACAGCTCTCTGTAGCCATCGATAATGACCTCCGAGAGCTGCAGCAAGGTCTAAAATATCTTAAAGAGTCCCTCGCTTCACTCTCTGAGGTAGTGTTACAAAATAGAAGAGGCTTAGATTTAGTGTTCCTCCAAGAGGGAGGTTTGTGCGCAGCACTCAAAGAAGAATGCTGCTTCTACGCAGACAAAACAGGCCTGGTAGAAGATAGCATTGAGAGAGTTAGACAAAGCCTTAAAAATAGAAAGAAACAGAGGGAACAAAGTGAGGCATGGTATCAAAATTGGTTTTCCACATCCCCCTGGCTAACCACATTGCTTCCCAGTGTCTTAGGGCCATTTGTAGGTTTCTTGTTGCTTCTCACTTTTGGGCCTTGGGCATTCAAAAAACTAACCAACTTTGTCAAGTCGCAGGTAGATGCAGCCACACAAAAATCGGTCTCCGTGTTTTACCAACGGCTAGAACTAAGAGGCTCCAGAAAAGACCTCCATGAAGAGTCTCCCAACACACCCACTGAAGGTCTAAATTTCTCAGACCTTGCCTCAGACATGGAACGCAGTTGGTTCCAAAGGCTGTGGAGACGCCCATGACAAAATTATCGCGATGCCGCGTACCAGGTGCACACCCCGCCAGCTGTGAGGTAACTCCATGACGGGAATATTGTAGGTCCATGCCCGGGGGCACACTTCATAATCAAAAGTGCCGGAGCTGAATGCCACCTACATAGCCTAAGACAGAGGCCTCACCGACATTTCGATCGCTAAATCGATCTTATATTTGGGGTGCTGGTCACGAAAGCCCATCGCGTAGCCTAAGACAGGCTCTCCACCAACCTGTGTAAATCTCCCTCATATTAATAAAAATAGGGGGAGATGTTGGAGACTAAGACCCTTCACATTCCTACGACTTGCCCTATGCACGGGCCTCCTCATCCTGGAAAATAGCACCCAGCTCCCCAGCTGTAGTTCCAAGAAGAATGCATTCCATGCCATGCTTGCTCCAGGGCATGCCACCTGCAATTGTTCCCAACCCCCTGCCAGGTTGGGGTTGAGAGATCCATCACAAAGAGCTTCCGGTGCCATTGGGATGCTGATTGGGGCTGATTAGCCCACAGGAAAGCCTCATTATTCCCCCACTCTATTTTTCTGTTTCTACTTCCCTGTTTTCTGTATATAAAACCTACTAAAAATCCAAGTAAAGTAGACCTTGACAATCATTCGCTTGGTCTCGTTTCTTTCTCTCGCTCATCTCTTTCAGGCACGGTCCCCCTCGCCCCCGCGAGTAACAGAAGGTCCCGCGGGTCGGGACAAGGACGAGGGAGGAATCCCAGATGGTGCCCCGATTCCCTCTCGAGCACACAGTTGAATGGTGCCACCAGTTACGGGGCTGGGGAAGCTGGGGAGAAGAACTGGTCTGCCAGCGGTGAAGGAATCAGCAGTTCCACTGTGGACATGCTACATTTAAAGCAAAGCATGGGCTGGGGGTGGTGGCTCATGCCTGTCATCCTAGCACTTTGGAAGGCCAAAGCAGGAGGATCAATTGATGCCAGGAGTTTGAGACCAGCCTGGATGATAGCAAGACCCCATCTCTACAAAAAGTAGAAAAATTAGCTAAGTGTGGTGGTGTGCACCTATAGACCCAGCCACTTGGGAGGCTGAGGCAGGAGGATCACTTGAGCCCAGGAGTCTGAGGCTGCAATGAGCTATGTTTATGCCACTGTACTCTAGCCCGGGTGAGAGAGCAAGGCCTTGTCTCCAAAAAAAAAAAAAATTAAAAACTAGATACAACCAAGTGTGTAGATAAATATATGGAAAAGCAAAGCATACCTTCAAATGAAGTTGTCAAATAGGCAATAGATGACAGGTTGGAGAGGACTGGGGCACACTTGGAGGCAATTTTAGCATGAGTCACGAGACAGGACAAGGCCACCTGGAAGAGAGTGCAGGGAAGAGAGCAGAGAAGGAAACAGAGGCTGGAGCCGGCCGTTGGAAGGTGACCTTTAGAAGCCATGCCGCCGTGTGAGGCAGCAGAGCGAAGTCTGTGACAGATTCTGAAGAGGAAGGAGACCAACCAGGAGGCTGGGCATCCAGGGCCAGAGGGGGTGTGGGGCAGAGCGAGGCGGGGTGAGGGAGGTGGAGGGCGAGGGTGGAGTACTGTGGAGAGGGACAGGTGCTGGTGGGATTTGCACTGCGGAGGTGTTGGGGGAGTCTGAGGACAGCGGCAGGACCGGCGTGGGGGTGGGGAGCGGCTGGGGGGCGTCGGCACCACTGGCCGCCCCTGAGAGCTTAGTTTCCAGGGGAGGCATCGCGGACAGCAGTGCTGGGAGGAGAGGGGCAGGGGGGCAGCGGTGTGCTGGTACGTGTTCAGCCACCCGCCTTCTGGAAAGCCAAAGCCTTTGTCTGCGGTGAAATAAACACTCTCACCACAGCCCAAGTCAAGCTCCCAACATGATGCAAAGTTCCTGAAAACCTGGCAGTCAGCTCTTGGAGCCAGCATACCGGCTCCGGCACCTGCAGCCCTGGGGAGCCTCCTCTGTGGTGGCACGGGCCACAGCTGTCGGCGGCGGTTGGACATGCGCCTGAGTGGAAGGACAGCGTGCTGTTTCAGGACAGCGACCACAGGCGAGGGGGAAGAGACAGGAGGGAACGAGGTGCCAGCCCTAGTAGGTCTGTCGACGTGGGGATGGCAGGAGAGAAGGGAGGGCCTTTCCGTGTCTGTTTTCTCCGTGGGGAAGGAGAGGGGCCCCAGCTGCAGGTGAGTGGGGAAGGACATGGCCTGGGCGAGGGTGGTCGGGGCGGAGGCCTGTGCCCAGGAGCAGAGATGGGCAGGAAGGCGTGGGTGGGTGCGTGCAGAGGGGTGCTGGTATCAGAGATTGGGGAACACGATGACACAGTCCAGGGTGTGACCTGCCTGTGGGTGGCTATTGTCCCGACGAGAGGCCAGTGTGGTGGACGTGTCACCCACCCCCTGCACATTGAAGTAGCTAAAAATGCTGCAGGAGTTGTAGCGGAAGTGCGTGTGTCTGTGTGTGTGTGCGCTCACGTGTGCGTGTGCTCGAGCGAGTCCGTAGTGGGGGGAGTTCTGGAAATCTGTGCGTGACAGTTATTAGGAGGAGGGAGAGGTGGCACGTGAGTGGTGTGAGTCTCGAAACGCAGTGGTCCGGGCAACAAGGAGAAAGAGACGTGGTCTGCAGGTGACAATGGTGACTTCTGTTGCTGGTCCTGGGGCCCAGGGGTGTGTGTTTGAGAGAGAAACAGGCCCCGTTGCACAGCAGTATGGAGGTGTGACCCTGGGTGACCGGAGAGGCCCGTATTTCTGGCAGTGATTTTAGCAAGGACAGCTTTGAAGCGTGTGACCTTGTTTGGATACAACACATTCCACACCACCGTGCCTCCAACATTATCAACAAGATGTCAGATTTTAGACCCTCTGAGACATCACCTGATTTAACCTCCAGGCAGGCCGCACACCTCTCAGGCATCACTTGGCATCCCCCGATCACCAAGCCCTTAATTCCTTCAATTTGAATCTCCCGGATTCTGGTTCAGATTTCTGGCATCTGATTTGGGTGTATCTTGGCCTATGATATTCCTGCCTCCAAGAGTGTGTCTCTCTGAAATGTAATTTGGAATTTCTTTTGTACGTCCTCTTTTGTTTTCTTCTCCTAGCTGTGTGTTTGTGATCCGTAAAATAGTTCCTTTTGTAGGATTCATTTCCCCATAGTTGTCAGACTGTCAACCCCAAACATATTACTTCCCAGGGTGTTCTCTTTGATTATTCAAACTTCTCCCCTGAACACAAGAGAGGTTCGAAGTATTAGCTATAGACCAATCTGATCTTCTTAATTCCTGCAGGAGTATTAGGAGTATCCCTGCCTTCTTCTTTAGGTCCTTTGCAAAATCGCCAGAGGGAACACACTGACCACACACGACTTTCTGCAGGACTAAGTCTCAGTCATCAGCCAACATGGCAATGTGACTTGTTCTGTCGCATCAATACAATGGATAGGTAGCTCCCAACTCCTGTTTCAGAGGAAAAGCACCACATTACGTCGAAGACACAAGATTTCAGATCTTCCATTTTATAACTGGGAACTTTCCATCTTTAGAACTCAACCCCTGGAAATAAGAGAAAATGCTGTCTTGGGCTTCTGGTTTTTAGGGTGTGGCTTTCAGTAGTGATGGTAAGAATGAGAAATTCGACAAGGGTACCGGAACTGCTGATCAGAATGTGAGTCAGAATTGATTTTGTGTGGTTGTTATTAGCATTAACTTCTAGTTCTGTATTCTCTAAACAAAGTGAGCCCTCTGATGACATTTTTCATGTGCTTAGAATGAAAAAAAAAAAAAAAAAAAGAACATCAAGCTCCCAACCATTCTGTAAAAGATGTCAGGACATTTGGAGCATGATAATAATATTAAATAACGTATCCATTAGCAGAGCTACTGCTCAGCCACATAAACTATATTCGGAAGCATCTAAGAACCTACAGGATAAGGCGTTTCTGACTATAGAAGACAAGGATCCTTTTTGTTTTGATATTGATTGCAATCCACAATCTAAGCCTGTTTTGATGATCCTTTTATTCTGCTCATATTTACTGAGTGCCTGACATATACAAAGTCCTATTGTGTCCTAGGGGAAGCACTCATTGATGTAAACAAATAGCAGTAATGCAAAGCACATGTGATAAGAGATAAGAGGAAGCCCTGGATGCTCTGAACGCTTAAAGGAAGGAGCATTACTTCTTGCAAGGGAATGAGAGAAGGACTCTAGGAAGTGAGATTTGAATGGCGTGTCAGAGGAACGGTGAGTGTGAAACAGAAGGGAGAGCGAATGGCAAGAACAGTCAAGGCAGGGGCACTGGTGACAGCAAAGCTGTGCTGCATGTTTGGGAAATGCCAAGTGGCCGGGTTTGGGGGACACAGGACACAGAAAGAATAGAAGATTAGTTTGCGTCCAGACTCGTGTGGATGCCAGACGAAGAAGTATGGTCTCCATGGGAAAGGCACTGGGCAGCCACTGGAAGTCGACAGCTCTGCTCTGGGGAGTTGACTCTCCCACGCATGCAGGAAGGTTTGGAGAAACGGGGAGACTGAGGCAGAGCTGTCAGCTAAGACACTATATGCGTCCCACGTTCAAGATCTTTACTGTTATTGTTTTGCTATTATTGTTATTATCTTTCACAAATATTTATTGCATGCCTACCACAGGCAGGCATTATTCCAGGCCTGGGACCCAGGCACACGGTAGTGGGGCACATGTGCTCATTGGAAGAGGCAGACAAGAGACAAGGGCAAGGGGGACCCTCCAGGTTTAAAATGCTGGTAAGAAAATTAAACAGGACACTTTCTTTGAGGAATAGAGTAGGGTAGGTTATTTGGAGCAGCCTTCCACTGAAGACAACTAGAATTGCTCAGTAAAATACATTTTTAAAAGAACCTTGGAAGCTCAGGTACAACAGTAAATAATTGGCCAGTTTGAAATTTGTAGGGGGAACCCCGAGAGCTGAGTGAGCAGGGGGCTGCTTTTGCCCTGAGCACAAATCCAACCAAGAAGAACCTGAATTTGGGATTTGGGAGGGTTAGGAGGGTAGGAGGGAAAATCTTAGCTCTCCCCTCACATTGGGGGACTAGGTAATAAACATGGCATCCTCGTCACAGCAAGTTGGAACTAAGAGCTCCCTGTCAGTGGTAGGCTCAATCCGAAGTTAAACTCTACCCCCCACAATTTGAAATCTCATCTTTGCTAACATCCTGGAGGAATAAGGCCTTTTTCAGATACACAATTAACTTGTTCTAGAAAGTTCTCCCAAACCATGAAGATCGCTGAGACTATCTGAAACGAACTACCAAAGCTTCAGTTATTCAAATTCTCCTATCTGTTCTGGGTGCTTTGTGGACAGACAGAAGAAAATCAATTGGAAAATAACTCATTTTTGGCATGAACAGGGGAACAAAGGACACAGCGTCCCCTCTCTGTCCCCAGGGAAGTTTGCAGCAGTCATGGAATTAGATAGTAGGGAGATGAACACTTGACGTTTACATGACATGATAGCCAATGCCAGAAGGTGAAACCTGCAGCCAGCCACACGGCTTTGCTGTTCTAAATGGACGTCCTTGGCGGTAAGTAATACAGTCCTCTAAAACAAAGGGCACCTTCCTTCTCGGCACGATTACCTACGAAGAGGTGTGCACACACCGCATCCCACACAGTGGCCGGGCTGCAGTCAGGGCCTTCATTCTGGCCGCAGGACGAATGCCTCCACATTCACTGGTGGCAGAATGCTGGCCCAGGAACGGAGAACCAGAGAGTCTGTGACTGATAACTTTCCACTGGCTGGCTGCTAATTACTTAATGAAACAGAGGGAAAAAGAAAGTTTGTACAAACTTTTATGTTATTATTAATAGACATATTCACACTATTTTCTTTCTTTCTTTTCTTTTCTTTTTTTTTTCTTGAGACAGGGTGTCATTCCGTCACCAAGGCTAGAGTGCCGTGGCATCATCATAGCTCACAGGAGCCTCAAACTCCTGGGCTCAAGCCATCCTCCTGCCTCAGCCTCCCAAGTAGCTGGGACTACAGGCATGCGCCACCACACCCGGCTAATTTTTCTACAGACAGGGTCTCACTATGTTGTGAAGGCTGATCTTGAACTCCTAGCCTCAAGCGATCCTGCTTCATCAGCCTCCCAAAGTGCTAGGATTATAGGGGTGAGCCACTGTGCCCTGGCCTCACACTATTTTCTTAATTTAGACTTTCCAATTTGTGACTAGATCAAAGGAGGTTTTTTGTTTTGTTTTGCTTTTTTTTTTTTTTAAAACCAACCTACCTCTTAAACAATGGTACAATTGATAGGCATCTGTTAGATATTTTATATTTGCTAAGTTTTCCAAAAATCCCTGCAAGGTAAATACCATTTGGCCCACAGTATAAAAGAAACTGAGGCTCAGTGAGAAAAAATGAGCTTGGTGTGATCCTTTCCTAATAGTATCACCCATTTCCCCTCCTGGCTGTGAGCTCTGAGGGTTAGCACTACAATAGATTTGTTTACGCCTGCATAGGAGCAAGCTAGGTGTTCAGTAAACTTTGGTTGAATATAAGAAAGAATGGAAGAACAAATAAAGAAAAGAAAACAGAGACCAGAGAAACAAATTGTTTGTGGAAGAGATATTTTGGGAAAGTCCTCACGGTGGGAAAATGGCCTGGTACCATCCCCTTTGCGGTTCTTACATTAGCAAGTCTCGGAAGTTGTAAGTGGTTGATAACTGAGGCATATCTCTAATCGGATAAGAGCAGCTGGTGACTCATCATTTCATAGAACAGAAGTTGCTTTAAGATTGAAGACCTCCTGCAGGGAGGTGGCAAGGTGTGTTCTGATTACCTTAATCAATGTCACACCCTCCCACATCTGTTGAAAGTACCAAATGGTGCAGTGTTCTGTGCTTTAAATAAACCATGTATTTAGAGTATTATTGTTGTTGTTGTATTTTCTGATGTTTTACCCCTAGAGAAAGAGAGCAGTAACATTTTCTGGTCTGTTCCCTACTCCTACCTTCCACCAGCTCACCAAACCTCAAAAGGGGATGAGGCTTTTCATTCTACCTACAGTGGGGTTGGGTTCCCAAAGGAGCATGGAAGGCCAAACTGAAATACAGTTGAAATTGCACTAGAAACCCTTTTTACGTTGCCTATAAATTGTAGTACTTTGGTTTCTCTTAGTCTAATAGCCAATTTTGCCTCTCAGATTGGAGGGGTTTACTGTGTCCCCAGCTAACACTAGATAAAGCATTGCCTTGTGTTTGGGGGGACATTCATTATTGGAGGGCCCCAACAAGCAGGAATCAGCAGCTCCAGGTTTCTCTCCCTCACCCCTTGGGGTCACTCAGTGAAAGGCAGCATCACCCAGGATGCTGCCGAGTTTGTTTTCTCTGTCTCTGTCTCTGTCTCTGTCTCTGTCTCCCTTCTTGAGCAAATAAATGTTGTGACTCCACCAAATTAAACCTTTCTCAGAAGCCAATTCACTGTGCTCAGGTCATGAGACACAAAGAAAACCCAGTCTTCTCCGCCTAGTGAGGTTCACAGCCATGAACCAAAAATTACATTACGACAGGATGATGGAGGTGGCAACAGCTAGCTGAATGGGGGCGCTGGGAAGACTGCACGGAGGAGGTGATGTCTGACCTGGGTCTCAAGGGTTGAATGTGAGTTCACTAGACCCAGAAGAAGAGGAAAACCTGTAGAGGGAGGGCATCTCCCAGTTATAGCAAGAGGTGGAGGAGATAATGGGGTGGGCAGAAGATGCAGTTGGAGAACAAGCTTTTCCTTTGTTTTGGCACATTCTACGAGAAAAGTAGTGTAAGACGTAAACATTTAATTCCACCTTGTGCACCAGCCAGAGGTTGGAATAGTCCCCAAGTCACCTTTACCCCTTCTATATATCAAGCTCCCATGCATAAAGGAAAAAGACCAAACTAAAGGAGTCTTCTCCAGAACCGCCTCCCAGTGGAGCCACCTCTGGACAGGTTGACTGGCCTGGTAGAGTCAGTCTCATGACACTTCTTGTGCTTTTGTCTGATCACATCATCACGTCCCCTTTCCAGCGACCTTGGTTGGGGGTAGGAGGCACAGCATGGTCTTGACCTTTGAAGACTCAGGAAGCCCCCATTTCTATTAGTCCTACCTGTGGGGGATGCCTCTTCACACCCAGACCCCAGCAAGTGACTCTGCGTAGAGTGACAAGCTGATGCCCTGTACAATTCATGATGTGAGAAAGCCTTAAACTAATCTAGGCTAATGTGTGATCTCCAGCTAGTAGTGATTTGGCAAGATCCCAGGAGGAAAAGAAAATTTGTATTCCAAGTTAAGACTAATTGTTCCCCTGTTGTTTTGTACTTCCCTATTCCATGAGCAGCCAGCGTGCTTGAGGCAAGATACAGCATGAGTTAAAGTGAGTGTTACCACAAAGAAGGCTTGTTCCATTCACAGGAAAGGTGAGAGCCAAGGTTTGGCAAAGAGAAAGGAGTAATCAGCTGGAAAGCTATTTTCTAGTTCTAAGTATGTTCCAGAAAACTCAAATACCACTTTCTGCAAAAATAACCCGTTCCTTTTCTTAATACTCACAGTTGAGCCTGGTGAAACATCAGTTGATGTAAACAATTTTCTCTTAGAGGCAGATTTTTAAATTCCCAGGAAAAGTATCTGAGAATGTTAAATCTTTGGGAAATACACAGAAAGAGTAGGGGAAGACTGAGCCGGATGCCAGCCCCTTCCTCATAGTTTCCAAACAACAGGGAGAGATTTCAAAGTAAAGTGTTCACAACATCTGGTTTTTATTTGAAATATAATTAGAAATGTATCTTAATATATAAGGAATTTTGAAGCTAAGAGGAAGTACATTTCTGGGTGACCAAATGTTTCGGATGATGTCATAATTGTGGCATGAAGAGGAATGCCAGAGATTCTCTGGCAGTGTTTTGCGAGATGTTTCTCCTTGTGTTGTTTTATTATTCCCAGGAAAAGTTATTTACAAATGAAATAAGAAAAAAGGAAGATTTTTCTCAAACATAATTAGAAATCAGGGGGTTCCTAAACTTAAAGGGCATAAAGAGAAAAAATAGTTGCTAAGATATGGTTTCAAAATGCTAATCAATTATCAGACAAATGTTTTGCAACTTCGTCTTTCCATTCGCTGCCCTTTCCCACTCCTGTTTGTTTTTCTCCTGTCCATTTTCCACTCTAGGAAAGAGGATATGTACTTGATTAGTGAACCCCAAAAAGTAAATACATGGCCACTGCCTGGCTCTCTGCCCCCACTCACCCACCTGACTCTCCTTGGCTGGATTTGAAGTGCTGACACCCAGACCTGTGACATTAGAATCCCTGAGGGTTGGACCAAGTGTTTTAAAAACTCCCCATGCCGTGCTGATGTGCAGCTGAGGTTGAGAACCCCTGTCCTAAACTACACGATGTCATGACCGAGAGACTCCCTGGAGATGCCAGGCCAACAATAGAACGTTTCCCTGGACTTTGTAATCACAGACCACGAACATTTCAAAAAGCACTTGGAGGACCAATATATATTTGGTTTGTCAAGACATTAGAAACAACATGATCATTTGATGAAATAAAGGACATTTTAATATCAAAACAACACAAAGGACATAATTTTCAGAGTAGTAAAAATATCATTTATGTATAATGTTTACATATATACACATACCTGTGTATGTGTATATATATGTATGTATGCATATATTAAAACATACATATAAGTATGTGTATATACATCTATATTTTTCTTTTTCTTTTTTTTTTATTTCAGCATATTATGTGGGTACAAATGTTTAGGTTACATGTGTTGCCTTTTCCCTGCTCCCCCACCCCAGTCAGAGCTTCAAGCGTGTCCATCCCTATATTTTTCTTTTTAAAAAAAACTATGATAAAATATATGTAACAAAATTTACCATTTTAATTATTTTTAAGTATACAGTTCACTGGCATTAAGTACATTTAGATTGCTGTTCAACCATCACCACCATCCATCTCTACAACTTTTTCATCATGCAAAATTGTAACCGTGTACCCATTAAAAAAACTCCCCATACTCCCTCCCCCCAGCCCCTGGCAACCACCCTTCCACTTTCTGTCTCTATGAATTTGGCTACTTTGGGTACCTCATATAAGTGAAATCATGCAATATTTGTCCTTTTGTGTCTGGTTCATTTTACTTAGCATAATATCCTCAAGGTTCATCCATGTTGTAGTATATGTCAGGATTTTATTCCTTTTTGTAGCTGAGTAATATTGCATCACATGGAGAGACCACATTTTGTTCATCCATTCCTGTGCTGTTGTATCTCCTTGAGGCTTTGGTTTGCGTTTCCCTATGATTAGGGCTGTCGAGCATCTTTTCATGTGCTTGTTCGCCATTTGTATATCTTCTTTGGAGAAATGTCTGTTGATGTCTTTTGCCCATTTTTTAACTGGGTCATTTGTTTTTTTGTTTGTTTTGTTTTGGAGTTGTAGAAAGCACAGAGTCTTGGATAACAGACCAGGTAACAGTGTATTCAATCACCAGCAAACAGGCTTCCTTTCAAGTCCAAGGGTTTTAAGTATCACTTGCATTGATTTGTGTCTGGAATAGTCTAATCTCGTTTCATCACCTGGATGATCACTGAGTGTTTCTGTCCAAGGACGTCCAGGCAAACGGTACAGCAGCTGTTTATAAACAGGAAATCCAGAGAGGAGAAAGAGTTGGAAATCTGGCAGCAGGTCTCGGTTTGAATCTCTAATGTCTGTTTGGGCACAGGGCCTGAAATAGTGGAACCAACCCAGGATTTCCATGTTCCAATTATCTTCCGACCACTGTTGGGCACAGCTCCATTTGGCCTATCTCACTGACACTTCTGCTGCCCAGGCTGTACTATCTTGAGGGAACATAGGGTGGCTCCCTGCATCATATCCCATGGAATATAAAAATAAAGCTGCTCTGCTTTACTTGGAGGGAATTCCAGCTTCCTCAAGCATCCCTCAAGTTCTTCCAAATGGTTCTGAGAATCTCAAGAAAAGGGGTACCTCTTGTGTGCTCTAGAAGCTCGTCCTCTTGAGTTGTATGGCTTCAGCTCTGATCCTCTACCACTCCTGATTCCTAGAGTCACATGTCTTCTGGGCAGTGCCTACCAGAGCTTCCACTATGGCCACCAGAGCTTCCATCGTGGCCACCGATGCCCACCAGTGCCCGCCGTGTGGCTGCTGAGGCTGGCCACAAGCACACCTTGTCCGATTGTTCTCTGGGATGTTGGTGTCATGGTTGCAGACACCTTGGCCTAAACTCTTCTCATTTCTCTAACTTGGATTTGCTCTTTGATGGCAGCCCCCTTCCCACACATCAGGCCAGAGCCCCGAGTACGGGGTGTAAGAGCTGCTCACACCCTGCCCTGTTGACACAAGCAAGTTGCTCTCTGGCCAAACTTGTACAAAGGAACTTGTTCTCTTTAGGGTGAGTTGTTTTCTACCAGGATACTCCTTATTTCCCTCCCTTATTAAAATATATCCTCTTGTTACAGTGTACACATAGATCAAACCATCACATCATACCCTATAGATATGTACAATCATTATCTGCCAATTAAATATAAATAAATTTAAAAAATGAAAAGCCAAAACCAAACCAAAACAAATATATCGCTGGAGGCCCACTGTTCCTCCATCATTGCCAAATATGAATAAATCTCAGGGTGAGCACAGATTAGGCTCAGACTGGGATCCTGCTACATTATTTTAAAGAGAAGAACACTATGTTTCAGCTACAGTTATTCATCCACTCATTTTTCTCTTGAGATGACATTAGCACAAAGGTACTTCTGTGTTTGAAATAGCAAATCCGTAATTTTATTCCTCCAATGAGAATAATTCCATGTATTTTGGCATTTTATCTTAAAATCTTTTGCCCCCTTTTTAAAAAAAATCGGTTTGCATATACCTATCAACACATTCATTTCTCAAACCCCCCAGGGAGATTGCTGAACCTGGGGAATTTAATTCAGTTTGGAGTCCTTCTGGAATAACTAAAAGAACAGCCACTAACAGGTCATGTAATACGATTCTTGGTCTTCTGGGTCATATGAATGTATATTTAATCATATTTATTTTTTCCCCTTTACAAAGAAGACTTCTTGGAATGCATGGCATTTGGAACCACTTGGATCCTATCTGCAACACTCCTTCCAAGAGGTGGACACTAATTGAGCATTTACTATACGCCAAGCACTTGTCTGATTGGTTTACATACATTAAATCACTAAATTCTCACAACCCTAAAAAATAGGTACTATTATTATAGTCACTTTTCAGATAAAGAAACAAATCACAGGGAGATTAAGCAATTTGCTGCATGTCACGCCGTAAGCCATGGAGCCTGACTTTGAACCCAGTCTGATTTCAGAATCACCCACAGTCTTAACTGTTGTGCTGCACGAGTAGCCGAATGTTCTTCGTGCATTCGATTATTCAGCAATCATGTATTAAGCAGCTGTTGTGTGCTAGGCACTGGATCCCAGGATACAGAGATTTCCCACTCCTGATGCTTCCACGCATGGGAGGGACTGTCCACCCCACTTGCGGGGAAGGAAGTGAAGGAGGCGGCTGTCCAGCCTTTCTCTGTCCCCGTACTCACTCCTGGGAGGCATAGTTTACTAGATGATTGGTGACTGGGGAGATGAAACTTAGCAGGTGGCAGGGAAGTTTCCTGGCTATTCCCCTGGGGGGAGGGGGCGATCTGCATGGCCTGAGGCTGCCGTGACTGTCACAGAAGTCTGGCTAGTTCACTGCCATCCTGGAAGGCCCATTGGCCACTAGCTATTGAGGAACCTGCCCCAAAGTCCAGTCCCAGCCACAGCTGGACTTTTGTCACTGGCGACAACACCTGGACACGTGAAAAAATTTGTTTCCTCTTAAGAAATGGTCAGCAGGTGGAACTTAGTTTCTACTCGGGGGTCTGCACTAGAAAGCTGACTTGGGAGGATCGGGGCACCTGTGCCAACATTCTCACACTCAGCAAGGCTTCCCAATGACAAGGTCCGAGTGCAACATGTTAGTGCCCACGAAGGCAAACCAGGAGGCTAGGGAGCCCAGAGGAGAGGTTCCCACCCCAGGTTAGGGGGAGGAGGTGGGCCAGGGACTTCTTTAGAAACTGGTATGTGACCTGAGTCCTGGAGGGCCACTAGGCACCGGACGCGTGTCAGAGCAAGCGCAGCAGCAGGACACGCGTGCTGGGATGTCTGGGCCACAGAGAGGTTCAGAACGACCAGAGCACAGGGGGTGCTGGCAGGCAGCTGAGGGGTAAGAAATGAGGCTGGGGAGACAGGCAGGGATGGAGCCATGAAAAGCCCGGAGTGTCACGACAAGGTCATTTGTATTTCACCCTAAAAGCAATGAGGAGCTCTTTCTTGATGGATTTTAAGCAGGGAGTGGCAAGATCCATTTTGCACCCTGGCAAGATTTCCCCGTCAATGGTGTGGAAAGCTGCAGGCAGGGGCTGTGCTGGAGGCTGGGGCAGTGGCCTGGAAGCAAGGCATGGGGAGGGGATCGGAGGGGGGGAGAGATTAAGGAGATGCCACTGGATCGCAGTGACCAGTCACTGACTCGTCAGCTCTGGGGACCAGGGCAGAAGGGGACAGGGCCGGTTTCTGGGTAGTCCCAAAACAAGAAGTGTAAGCAGGTGAGGGAGAGGATGGTGGCTCAGCTGCAGCCAGGTGCGCCTGTGATGGGAGCTGTTGTCACGCACTCTGGCCAGTCCCTTCCGCGGCCCATCCAACTAGACCCTGGTCCTGCCCGCCTGCCACGAGGTGCTCCTGCGGTGCGATTGGAGTGGCCGCCCTGCGTCATGGCGTCGAACACATTTCGTTTCTTCCCCTTGCTCCGGTGCAGTGCGGGCAGAGCGCCCTCTGAGGCTCTAAGGTGTGGCTTCTTCCCCTGGGAATCACCAGGCCCCTTCTGCTCTCTCTCCCTGCCCAGTCACCAACCGGTTTCACAACTTTCCTGAGCCTGCTCCTCCCTCCTCCACAGCCAGGTTAAAGCTTTCTTGATCCAATCACCTAACCTCCAGGCAGGCACGTCCTTCCCCTGGCTGCACGGGGCACCGGCCCCAGCCAAGCAGCCGCTGTCCTGCTATCTCCAATCACGCTCCCAGCCAGCTTGTCTGTCACCGGGGACCTATTTGGGGTCAGTTCTGCCTGCGGCTGGCGGATTTGGATTAAGCATCACAGTGAGGTCTGGCCTGCCAGGAGGCACACTCTGGCCTCGTAACAGGAATTGAAGGCGACCAGGGCTGTCCCGGGGCTGGTGGAAGGGCAGACCCACGTTTGGCCAAGAAAGACTTCTGTACCCTCCCCAAACTCCATCTCACCCCCGGGGACCTAGCCCAACTCCTCAGAAGATGCCTGAATTCCGGGCACATCTGAAGATCACAGAAGCAGTTAATTTTAGTAGACAATCGGAGAAGCTAAGTTTAGGGCCGAATTAGATCTCGAATTTCCTTCTGGACGCTGCAGCTCGCAGGCCTTGCCCACCCAGCGTGGTTGATTGGTGTTGGCCGGGCCTGCAGGGAGGAGGTTGGCAGCCCTAGGGCGGTCTTCTGGGAGTCTGGCCTCCTAGCTCCTTCATCTAGAACTTTCCCATCCAGGAGGCTTCATTTTGATATGAACTGGAGTTCAAGCATGGCTCAATTATAGACCAAGCTCAGCTAATGAAAAGGCATTGCAAATGAGAGCTGTCACGAAGAACCCAGACAAATACAAAAATATCACCCTGTCTACACCGCCAGCCAAGCCAGCCCAATAGCCCCAGTGCAATGACTTAGAACCCCAACCCATCTTTTCTCCTGCCCCCGCCAGTTGTGAAATGCCACAGAAGAGCTCTGGATTGGAAGCCAGGGGACCTGTGTCCTTGTTCTTATTCTATCCCTAACTGGCAAGATTGTGCAGGGAGGTCACTTAGCTTTTTTGGGTTTCACTCTTCTTTTCTAAAGACATCAGATTTAAAAAGAGACTGACGGACATTAAATGGGGAAATGTGTAAACTTTTGCATTTAGTACGGAAACAGTGAAATTTGAATTTTTTGTAAAGTTTGCTTTAAAGTATCACAGACCTTTCATATACTAATCTAAATGTCTTCTTTTTGATTAACATTGTCTATATATTCATTCAGCAAGCAGTTGTCAACACAATAATAATAACATGGAGTAATAATAACATAATCTTGTTAAATGGGTTTGTCTGTGTTTCTCTCCGGTATTTTCTGTAACCACCAATGCAATCAGACAAAGTAAGGGGCTCTGTAGTTACTGTCCCCAAGATTAAGAGCTTAGGGCAAAAATGCAGAGAGGACAAAACAGAGCCACACTCCAGTTTGGATTTCAAAATAGACTTTGAGTCTCATTGCAGAGATAAGAGTTTGAAGATGTTTTGAGTCTCAAAAAACAAGGCCTTGCAGGACTTAGGGCATGGAGTAGGTGCCATAAACAACATAGTTAGAGTGAATGATCAGATACTCAATTTCGCTCTCCAGGGAAGTGATCCAGACCCTGGGGCAGGCGGGGGAGAGGACACTGTGGGAGGCAGGTAAGTTGGAGCCCCGGTGGGCTAAGTGATCATAGAGGAGGCTGCACGTCTACTCAGGGAGCCTGGCTTGGTGGCAAGGCTCTCTCGTACCAGCGGGCAGAGCAGAAATCAGGTGGACACACAGCCTGGCCAGCCCCCACTGAGACAGCCCCACCAAGTCTCCCAGGTCCATCTCCCTCCCCAAGAGAGACAGGCAGACAGCCGAGAGAGGGTCAGGCAGCCTGCAGAGGAGTGCAAAGTGCGACCACACAGACCCACCACCTGAGACCAGAAGAAACTCAGCCATCTCAGCCAATGCTCGGGCCTGGGGAAGAGGGCGCATCTTGGCAGACAGCAGCCCAGGTAAATGGCGGCAACAGGGCCATGATTTCTTAACACGTGGCAGACACTAGCGCCCTAGAACTTAGCTGGAGCCCCAGGGACAGGGCAGGGAGGGAAAAGTGTGAATCAATCAAGAAAATCTTGGCTCTGAAGTTTTTATCAACAACAAAATGGGGGCTTAGGAAAAAAATGAAATTCAGTTCTTTTAAAAATAAAGTTAATACAGTTTTTGTATCTTTGAGTTTTGTAGATGAGGTTTTGAAGCCACTAAAATATGTTATGTCTTATCACCTGTTGATGGTCCAAAGCACTTTCACACGTCGTTTAACTCAGGGCTGACCTACTGACTCACACGAAGATAGTCATACTAGTACCTGATTGGCCAACGATTGCACCACACAGGTTATTAAGTATTTTGAAATCATCCCTGAAATCAAATGCCTATTATGTGCATAGCTATTGTGTTTGAGACAATGTGTCTCACTTAGATGATAAACATCTTCATTCATTTATTCATTCAATAAATATTTAAATTCTAGGAACCATGCTAGTAACTTAGCAGTAAAAAGAAAAGTCACAGTTTTTGCTATCATGGGCCTTATGGCCAAGTGGTAGAGGCAGACAGAATTCAATAATCACAAAAATAAATGTGAAATTTCAACTGTGATGCCTGGTCCCTGGTGCTATGAGAGTCCCTACCTATAGCCAGGGAGGTCCCCTGAGGAGGTTACAATTGGGCTGAATCTGAAGAAAGATGAAGAATTAGGCAAGTGAAGATGGAAAAGAGAGGATGGATGGGAAACAGGGCATTTCAGGCAAAGGGATAGCATGTGCAAAGGTCCTGTGGTCAGAGGCAGCATGGTACATTTGCATGGTGCCTTGGAGGCCCAAGTGGCTGACGTGCTGAGATCAATGAGGAGGTGGTGCAAGGGGAGGCTGGAGTGTAGCAGGACCTGGCAGGCCATGATAAAGGTGTGGGTCTTCATTCTCGGGGGCAGGGAGGGAGTTTTAAGCAGCTTCAGGCTGATGTTGGGGCAATGGAGCCAGCATGTCCCATTGCAAAGTCACAACGCCAGCATTTGGGTTCAGTTTTACAAAGCTTCCCTAGCCCCACCCCACCCTCAAATGCACACATCTCTGCCTCCTTGTTTAGTCCCAAGTAAAGGATCTAGACAGAAACAGAGAGAACAGATCCATAGGAGATGGGAAAAAGTACAGGAGGGGAAGACAGAGGATGGTGGAGTAGAAATGGAAACAGGAAGAGAAAGGAAACAGAGGGGTGCATTTAAACTCCACCCAGGCACCGTCACAAATGATTTTACTGAAGCTATTACCTTTTACTAAAGGGAAGTCTTTTTCTTCTGGGTGAAAAAGAGGATGAAAATATATTAAATAAAATAATAAAAATGACGGCTGCCTCAATTGGGTTATAACTCTGTGCTCAGCGCTGTGGCTAAGAGAAATGTAGGTGAATTATAAAATCCAAAGATTATGCAGTAAAGATTCTTAATGTTTTAAGAGACAATGTCAACCAAAAAGAATTCCTGATAGGGAAAGAGGTGGTTCCTCAAAGGCATGTGCGTGTACACACAGCGTGTGTATATACTGTATTGTGTATTGATGCGAATTACTTGTTTGGGCAATTGGAAAGAAAATCCGTGGCTCTCCTTGAGGAAATACGCAAAGCCCACGTTGAGGATGAGCGGAAATCTGGAAGCGTTCCTCTTTAACTATTTCACGCAGCCTTCGGGACAATGAAATCCTATGGCTTTTTAAAGATGGTGGTGGGGAGGGGCCTCTTGCTCAGCGGAGGCGTCCTCAGATCCTGCATGCCCAGGTCTGTGCTCCGGCAGCGAGCTGGCCCCTTTCCTCTGTCTTCGTGTGTCCCGCGGCCCCTGCGCTGGGCTTGGCCGCAGGGCTCCGTCAGCGCTGCTTGGTCGCTGCGTTGCCAGCCGGGCCGGCCAGTTCCTTCAAAACCAAGAGAAATGACTTGACTTGGCAGCTTATACCCTGAGCATAAAAGACGAGCCAACGACAAACTTAAAACGTAGGTCTGGCTGTCAGAGCAGACTGAGGTGGGGCCCGACGGGCTGGGCCTGGCCTGAGAGAGTCCAGCAGTGTGGCCAGACGCCAGGAGCGCTGCACCAGCTCACCTTGCCCAGGCCTGGCCGCTTCCCCCTTGCGAAAGAGACAGCAGAGCCCCGCTCACGGCCTGGAATTCAGACATTTTCAATTGGATTAGTCACCTCCCATTAGAGTGTGGCTTGTTTCTCTTTGTGTCTGTCTTTGCGTCTCTGTGTCTGTCTCTGTCTCTCTCTGTGCATGTTGATTGAGCTTACCTGGGGCATGTAAAAGGCAGAAAAGGTATGGCAGTTCCTCTGACAAGACCCTCTCAGCCCCCATTTGAGCAGTTATTCTACTCCCAAAAGGAGTGATTCTTGTTTTCAAAGCATGGTTATGTCTACCTGTGAGGACCAGAAATGTCCCCCCCCCCCCATCTCTATAGTGCTTCTTAATTCTGGGAATGCCATGGTTTGTAGTCCATTATTCCATTCTCCTCTACTAAAATAAAAATACACTGCAGTGAGCTCATTCTTAAAATGGTGGCAGCCATTCATACTTTGAGTGAGTTTCTCAAATACTCTGCTTTTCTTATTTTGCTAGAGAAGAAACAGATAAAAACAATGGGCCCTGGGAAAAGTGGAGGGGAGCTATAAATAGATGTGGCTTTAGGAGAAGGGAATGGGGAAGGGGGATGAAACAAAAAGTTGAAGCTAAAGATCCCAAAGAGAAAAATTTTTCTTTATTATTTTGTTCCCAATGTCTACCCAGCCCATCTCTGTCTCTGACATTACTTCGCTTCTTTGTGTGAACACGCGGGGCCTTCCCATGCACGCCCGCAGGCACGCCGGCTCTGTTTCAGCAGTGCATAGTGTTCACCGAGCCTTTGAAAGCCTTTCAATGTTTGGCATGGAAACCATGGAAAATCTACTATGCTTTCGGTCAAGTACTTTTCATTCATTCATTTAATAAATATTAGTTTAACACTGTGCTAGGCATTGAGGATACAGAAATGGGATGTGACAGATTAGTTGTTTTCACCCATTTAGTGAAAGTAGTTGTGCCCTTTGTCTAATTAGACTGTGCTTTGGTTTCGAACTCCTGACATTGAGCAATCCGCCCGCCTTGGCCTCCCAGAGTGCTAGGATTACAGGCGTGAGCCACCGCGTCCGGTCTAGACTATGCTTTGGGAGAAAAAAATACCTATTTGACTTAGGTCAGCGGCAGTGTGTATGTGTGTGTGTGTGAGTGTGTGTGTGTGTGTGTGTGTGAGAGAGAGAGAGAGAGAGAGAGAGAGAGAGAGAGAGACATTGGAGGCATAAGGGGGGTTTTGCTGTATCTATTTCTAATTATTAAAAAAGTTCAAGTTACCCTGAATGAATTTCTTAATTGCTCGTGTTGCAATTCAAGAGGTTATCTCCTTATTTCTCATAGTCATCATGTTATGAATAAAGAACAAATTCCTGAAAAGCCGTTTTACAACATAAAACACCTAAAATTAATAACAAAATAAAAACAAAGAAAAATAAGGCAGAGCACAAATATATGCTTTTATATTTATTTACTAAGTTTGTAAAACCCAGTGCATAAAACTAATCTTGCTAATATTTTTTTAGGGGATTTTTCTGCAAAGGATGTGCTTACTGAGAATTCTTGAAAATGAGCCTGTTCAAGTCTCGGCCAGAGATGGCATTTACCGTCAGCCTAGCACCCTCCACTGCAGAAGGCCTTGGCATTGTGTAACACCGAGGTGGCGTCCTTCTCGGGAATCTTTGTTTGCAGGTAAACGTTCATGAGTTCAAAGTCCTTGGCTGGTGGCACTCAAAGAGCTCCCCCTTTCTTTCTCAGGGCAGCTGGGAAGTCAACCTGCCGTGAGTCAAGAGCTGTGTGTCTGGCGCATGCAGACAAAATCCCAAACGCCCCACCTGGGACTGGCTGCTTTATTTATGGGACCCAGTGCAAAAAGGGAATGACAGGCCCCTGTTCATAAATTATTAAGAATTTCAGGATGGTGACAACAGATCATTGAACTAAATGCAGGCTCTTCTGAGCATGGGGCCCTAGGCCAATGCAGTTTGCCTGCCCACAACACTGGCCCTGCAAGCCCCTGGATGGACAGACAGCTTTGAGAGACATTGGCCACCTTTCCTTCCTCACCCCGCCCCACAGAGCTCTGCAGCCCTTCTGCTCTTCTCCTGGGCTCCAGCACAGTTCTCCTGGTCCCATGGTCCCAGTGTGTTCCTCTCCTATCTGGAGCAGTCTCTCTCTCTCTGTCTCTCGTTCCCTTTCTTCCTAACTCCAGTGTCTTGACACTTCTAGACATGGCCTATCGAATCTCTGGATTCAAGTGCAAAGCCTGTTTCCAGACTAGCTCTAATTTCACACGCACGTGGGTCTTTCAAAATTTCCCCTTACCTCCAGGTCTTCCTCTCTTTGGTGCCAAAATGGATCTTAGCCACCAAGCCCTCATGGGACGTCAGGGGTTAACCTGGGCCTCCTCTGAGGGCCAAGAAACAGTCAGAAGAGAAACCACGTGCCCAAGCATGTCCCGTGCTGCAGCTCTTTGCTACTGGCTTGTTGATGTTTTGGTTGTATTCCTCAGTTGTCCACCTCTCCCGCCTCCTGTTATCTCTCCTGCTCTGGTTCCTCCAACCCTCCGCGTGCAGCCCTCGCCCAGGCCACCTCGGACCCACGGCTGGCTTGGGAACCCCGGGATGGGGATGCAACAGAGGGCCCCAGAGCAAACGTTCCTCCACCGGGCCACGCACACCAGGGCCGTGAACGTCCCCTGACACATGTTCTAAAGGAAGAGGAAACGTTTGACACATCTCAGATTGCCTTTGTGGAAACTTCGTTCCGAGGGTTCACGTCTAGCGGTGCAACTTGATGACTCACAAAAGAGTCTTTATTCATTGACCTTTCCTTCAGAGGACTCCCCGGAGTGACTCACACCTCTATTTACTAGATTTTGTTAGGAATGCACGGCGAACAGCTTTCCCCTGGGAACAGGAAGTTTCTGGGGTTTCTTGTGCAAGGACATGAGGACCCGGCAGCACCTGACAGCAGCACGCACGCTGGTGACGGCCAATTTTATCAGGGACGCTCCACTGGGAGCGACCTTTCTGTAGGAGGGCTCATCAGCACTGTCTTAACAATCCAAATCCACAGAAGGTAAGGCCAGGCAAAACGCTTCCTGTTGCGAATGTTTAGAAGAGAGTTTGCGGGAGCTTCCATAAAAGGCCCAGCAGTGAGTCTTGGGAATGGCAACCCTGGTTCCTCCTAGTGAGGACGCCCCGGTCTCTGCAGTCACTGGGAAACAAGGGCAGGGGGAGCCCACCTGGGCACCCCCAGGATCGTTGCCCACAGAGGGGCAAAGGGGCAGACGGTGAACTCCGCAGCTGCAGACTCAGGGGCAAGCAGGCAGGTGGCGGACTGTGCACCCCAGATCAGCAGGGGCCCTCTCTTCCTCCACTGCCACAGGATGTTAAGCCTCACATCCCGCCCCGAACATCACATGCCATCTTAGGGGGGGCAAGGTCATCTGAGAGACTGAGCGATGATATAAGGGAAGTGAAGCGCTACCTGCAGAAACAATTGCAGTTATCGGTGCACCGAGCTTTAAAGCAGACCAGGCGTTTCACTGAAATGTCCCCAGCAGCCATCAGATGGGGACATGGGAAAATAAAGTGACCAGGTTATTTATAGATCCAACAAAATCATGCCATTTCTGTCTGCACATCAAACGGTGCGTGCATAATCAGCAACCCTGCTACACGTTCAATTACTTAAGGCTCGGTACGTGCCGGATCCCGGACCAGATGCGGGAGATGAAATCCAGCTGGAGAGAGAGGCGGGTGGGTGCACAGTTACCGCAGCCCTGCGCTCAGCTCCACGATGGCAGGGTGGGGGAGAGGGGCAGAGGCCAGGGGTCCTGGAGGGGGGACATGCAATTCAGAGCGAGGACTCAGAGAGGGCTTCCTGGAGTGGAGACCCGAGCTGCATTTGGAAGGACCAGTGAGTGTTAACTAGACTCCAGGCCCCAGATGAAGAAATGAGGCGAGCGCTTTCCCTGCCAGAAGAGCTGGAGAGACACTGAGGAGGCAGAGGGGGGAGAGGAGGGAGGGGGTTCTGAGCAGCGGGAGTGAGGAGGGATGAAGCGATGAGGGTAGAGAGGCGAGAGGGCCAGGGAGAAGTGGCCAGGGCCACAGCAAGGCGGCGGCCTCACGAGGGAAGAGCAGGCTTCCGGCAGAGGACGTATTTGCGAGACAGAATCCACGGGGTCTGATAACCACCTGCACGTGGGAGCGAGTGAGGCAACTCGCAGAGCCCGGCTGGGCTGCAGGCCGGAGTGGCGCCTTGCTCCAAGGGGATACAAGGGCGACGGCGTTCGGGGGCGAAGATGATGAGCTGGGTTTGGGGTGTGATTGCCGAGGTGGCACCTGACATCGGCATTTCAGGATGTCTCGGAGAAGTAAAACGAGGCCTGGGGCTTGTCACTGGACTCGTCCCCTTGGCAGCTATTGGGGTCTGCGTGAGAGCACCTCTGACTCCTCCCTCTTCTTCACATCATGAACCAGGCCAATTATTGATCCTGTTGATGCTATTGCCTTGGGGTCTCCTGATCCATTCCCGGCTCTAACCAGCTTTCCAAGATTTGCTGCCCCAACTTCAAGCAGAACGGAGGAATCTTTACCGAGCACAAATCAGATCACTAGGTGGCTCTGCAGAACCCTCAGGATAAAGTTCAGACTCCCTGGTGTGACATATAAAGCCCTTCACCATGGGACCACTGAGACTCCTTTCAGGCACCCCCTTCCCGCTCCGTCCCCTGTCCTGGGGGATTGAGAGCCCCGGGCTACCTCCCTTCCCCCCTCAGCACCCCATGCTCAGCAGGACACCCACAGTCAGCACTGTCACCTGCTGGTCCCCTTCTCCCCAGCCCACCCCCAGCTCCTTAAAGACAGGGAGGGACCGCAGCACGTCCATCTTCTGTATCCACAGCTGCGAGTGGAGCAGCTGGCATAAAAGTACAAACTCAATAATGCATGTTGAATAAATAAATGAACGAGACATTGATTCCCCAAGAAGCTTCACTGTGAAGGGATACGCGATTTGACACAGTGACTTTGCTCTTTTTAAAGATGGGAGGAACTGAGGTTTACATTTGATCTTAGCCAGAGGGCCGAGAAGAGGCAGAGACTGAGGTTTGGATGCTGAGAGGCGTGAGCCGGTGGAGACAGAGGCTGAAACGCGGGCAAGAGGGCAGGAGGGCAGGAGCCCTGCCCCTGAGGATGAGGATGAGGTGGGGTGAGGGCAGGAGCTGGAGGGCCGCCGGGGAGGAGGCAGAGGTGGCCTTGCCCACAGACGTGTTCCGGGGGCTTGGGAACAAAGTCGAGGGCTTTGTCCCACAGCCTCCGTCTGCTCAGTGACGAGGAGGTGATGTGTGAGAGCACATGGGGACAGGCCAGGGCAGGGGCTGTGGGCAGAGGAGTGAAAGTTTGGAAAACCCACTAGGCAGTGGGCCAGGTCATGTGTGGTGACAGTCACCCAATCTCAGTGGTAGGACATGCCACGCTTGTGTCTCACTCTGCACTTAAAAGTCCAATGCTGGTGGACATCCACGGTCTGCTCCCCTGAACTCCCCAAGGACCCAGGCTGGCTTGATCATTGTCGCGGCTCAGGTGCTGAGATGCCAGTGCCCCCCACCCGTAGCCAATGGCTGACCTCAGAGGGGCCGGCGCTTCCACACTGGGACGTACTTTGTGCCCAGATTGGGGCGGGGGCAGGAGCCCCCTCTGAGCCGCCTGCTGAGTGTGCCAGGGGCTGCCAGCTGCCGCCTTGCCCTACCCCGAGATGCCGCAAGGTGCGTGTCCGACTGCTGTGGTTTGCATGTTTTTGTCCCCTCCAAAATTCATGTGTCAGAAACCTAATCCCCAGTGCAACAGTGCTGGGGGGGATGCCTTCAGGGAGGTGCTCAGGTCGTGAGGTTCTGCACGCGCGCGTGGATCATGCCGCTACAGAAACGGCTTGCAGGGGTGGGGCTGCTGTCTCTTGCCCTCTCGCCTTCCGCTGTGTAAGGATGACTTAAGAAGACCCACACCAGATGCCGGTGCCTTGATCTTGGACTTCCCAGACTCCAGGGCTGTGAGAGAATAAATTTCAGTTTTTTATAAACAATCCAGTGTCAGGTGTTCTGTTACAGCAGCACGGAGCAGCCTGCGACACCAGCCCTCACATGTGCGTGCCCAGAGCTCCCCGGGGCTTGGAGGGCCATCAGTGGTGGAAATGGGCCTGTCACTTCAATGTGACCCAGTCACCCCTGGACAGGGGACAGGAGCCCTAGTAAGGTGAGGGCAGGGAGGCGGAGCCGGGCGGGGCCGGGGGAGAAGGAACAGATGGCTAAGAACACGTTCTGGGAGTCAGGGAGCCAGCAAGAGGTGGGACCACACGTGAGCAGAGGCTCCATTGCCCCATCATACTTCCCTTGCAGAACACAAGTTCAAAGAAAAAAATTCTTAGGAATTTCAAGATTATTCCCTTCTCTGCTCTTAGGTCAAGTCATGACTTCCTCCTGCCATCGCAGCAGTCACTACCTGCCCGGTCTCTCTCGCCAGCCTGCCTGACAGCTCTCTTCCTTCCTGCAGGGCGGCCAGAGGAGTCAGGCAGGAGGTGGCTGTGGGACCCCCATACCCCTCCTGGCCCCCCTGGCGGTCTCTCCTCACCGAGCCCCACTGTGCGCGCCCTGCTGCTCCTCTTCTGCCACTCGACAAGTGACCCCTTGACCTTTGCCCAATTCTCTTGCTTCTTGAGACTGAAGCTATCAAAGACAAAAAAAAAAAAGACTTATTATTTGAGGCCATATTAGAAGCTACCAGTGTAAACCAAATGCCTTTGACGATCGCATGTAATCATACACAAAAATGAAAGTTCATTTTTACAGTGCAGGAAGTGCTGAGTTGCTGGTCCAAGGATAATGATTGATAATCAGGCTCACAAGTCCCAATCAGGCTGGGCACAGGGCGCAGTGGAAAGGGACAGGTCACAGAGGTGGTGGCTCCTGGTCCCGCTCAGGGCAGGGGAGGAAGGAGCAAGGACCCCTCCTGCTCTGGCCCACCGCCGGCCCCACATGCTCCATGTGCTCGTGATGCCCTGGCCTTCCCTCTGCTCCTAAAAGTCCTGGAATAGCTCACATTCTTTTTTAGGAAAAGAAATTCCAAATGCTTTAGCCTGGCTTCACCTTTAGGCCTTCGGACGTACTGTTCTCACTGCCTGGACATGTTGACACTCTCCCCGAATGTCCCGAGGCCTCAGTCTTGTTCATTTTTGAGGTCTCAGTTTCAACACCACTTTTTTTTTTTTTTCTTCCAGGAAACATTCCATGACCTTCTTGTTTAAATGCCTCACTTATTTGGCCCCAGAGCACGAAGATCAAATGCAGAAGGAACTTCACGGGGAAATGCCAGTCGCACAAATCACAAAGAGAGACCTGAAATGAGCACACGGCTTGAAAACCGAAGCATGGGCCATTTCTTGAGATTGGTTGGGGTTGCCCCGGGGACTTGGAGGGACCTGGGGCGGAAGCCTATGTGACCTTGCTGTCATTACATGTCCCTGTCCTTGTGACTGCGCTCATCGTGCAGGGTGGTAATTACCTGTGGGCCACATCTCTGTCTGCTTTCCACATGAGTCCTCTACGAAGCCTAGGACTTTATCCACATCACCTTGGCCGTGCTACGCGCTCAGTTACTGTTGGCTGCTGAGCCGATGGATGAAAGAACTTTGTATGCTCATGCTACTGCCATGGGCTAAGACTGTGAATCCTGCATGCTAATGTCAGAGTTTCCTCAAATAATAGATTTATTCTCCAAAGCAGAAACTCTTTCCTGGAGCTCCCCAGGGACTCCTAGGGACTCCTATGGGCTGGCTTGGAGTGGAGGGACTATAAATTCCAAAGATCCAGTGCAGAATTTTGCATATACATGTAGTTTGGAGAGGGAGATGATCCGTAGTCTTCAGTATTCTTAAAGGTATCTTGACCGGCCAAGGGCAATGAATGTTTGCTCTGAAACAGCGGTTCTTAAAGTGCGGCCCCAGAGGAATAGCATCACAGTCATTTGGAGACTTTATCAGAAATGCAAATTCCCAGGCCCTACCTCAGAGCTACTAACTCAGAAACCCTGGGCGAGGGGCCCAGCACCCACCTGGGGAAGTCTCCAGTCCTCGGTGTGGCACATTCAAGGTAAGGACCACCAAAGAGTTAGAAATAGGCTGCTCCGTTTCCAAATCCGTGGAGGTAAGAAGTGGGGATAAAAAAATGAAAAGCAGAGAGAGACAGAAGACAAGACGAAGCATAGCAAATAGAAAACAAAACAAAACAAAAAAAGGGTAGTTGAAATAAGTCCAAATATATCAGTTAATTAAAATACATGTGAACATACTGAAGTCGCCAATTAAAAGACAGAGCCCCGGGTTGGTTAAAAATAACGAAAGGCCAAAGCATCACGTTCTATGTGGTAAATATATTCTATTTTTATTTGTTAGTTATACTTCAATAGAGCAGGGTGGGTGGGGGAGCAAGTTGACAAAAACAAAAACACAACACTGGGCAAGTCTAGAAAGGAAAACTTACCGCTGTTTACAAAGAGCTCTCACCACATCATCTTGAGGCTACCGGAGTCCGACAGTTCTGCAAGGTTATGGGCTGGGCCAAGGTCATGAACCAGTGAGGAGCAGAACTGGAGGAGCTCCCCCTCCCCGCCCCCCACTCCACTCCTTTCTCCCCCTGCCCCAAGAAGGACCAGGAGCCAAAGGTCAAGAGGTCACTTGTCAAGTGGCAGAAGAGGAGCAGCAGGTGCGCACAGTGGGGCTCGGTGAGGAGAGCCCCCAGGGGGCCCAGGAGAGGTATGGGGGTCCCACAGCCACTTCCTGCCTGGCTCCTCCAGCAGCCCTGCAGGAAGAAGAGAGCTGTCGGACAGGCTGGCCAGAGAGACTAGGTAGGTAGCGACTGCTGTGACAGCAGTAGAAGAAGTCATGACTTGACCTGAGAGCAGAGGAGGAAGCAACCCCAAGTGAGTGGGGATTTCTCCAGCAGCTCCACCGTGCCGTGGGGACTAGGGAACTGCTCCTGACACAAGCATAGGGTAGCAGGGGGAGCTCACTTAAGGGTTCACGTGTAGAAGAGCCACCTCAGCTCTTTGAAGTCCAACATCAGAACTTACATGTGAGCAAGGCCAAGCAATTATTTAATTTCACTGAGACTCAACCTCCTTGTCTTTAAAATGCAGATGGTGGGGCGGGACAAGATGGCCCCGTGCAACATCTAGCAGTTGTCTCTCCCCATGCACACCTAATTCAACAACTATCCACGCAAACAAGCGCCTTCGGGAGAACCCAAAATCAGGCTGGTTGTAGCATGACATCAAGGAAAGAGGCGTGAAGAGGGCAGAAAAGACAGTCTAGCATTGGCCACGCCACGTCTCCCCCAGCCCGGCAGTGCAGCCCATGCCCTAAGTGAATTTGTGTGCACAGGGGAGGGAGGGTGAAGCGATTGTGGGGCTTTGCATTGAAACCCAGGTCTGCCCTGGCACCGGGGAACACAGCACAGGGCAGGATTCTGCTGGTGCCCATGGAGGGAGCGTTTAGACCAGCCGGCCAGAGGGAAGTCCTCCACCTTGAAGCCTTAGTCCCAGCTAGCCCCACCACCGGCACACAAAGAGCAACTTGGGGCCTGGACTAAATTCATAAGGCAGTCGGGCCACAAGGGCTGCAGTCCTTGGATATTTCCTGGGGCTGTGCTGGTGCAGATCCAGGGACTTGGGGTGCATATGACCCAGTGGGACACTAGCAGCTGCAGCCAAGCCAGTGCCTCTGTCACCGCCTCTACCCAACTACTGGTATTGTGGTTCAGAAAGAGACTTCTTTCACTTGGGGAAAGGAAAGGGAAGAGCTCAGAGGACTTTGTTTTGCAACCTGGGAACCAGCTCAGCCATAGTAAAATAAAGTACCAAGCAGACTCCTGAAGTGCCTGAGTCCAGGCCTTAGCAACTAGATGGCATTGCTGGACCCACCCTGGGCCAGAAGGAAACATGCTGCCCTGAAGGGAAGGACCCAGTCCTGGCAGGATTCCCCCCACCTACTGATCAAAGACCCCGTGGGCTTTAAATAGACATTGGAGGTAGCCAGGCAACAGTCACCATGAGCTTTGAGTGAGATTGGGCTGGCTTCAGGTGTGACCTGGTGCTGGTGGCCACAAGGGAGTGCCCACATCACTCCTCTCCCAACTCCAGCAGCCCAGCACAGAGAGTGAGGGAAGACAGACATTTTGCCTAGTAATCCAGGGAATTCTCCCATATCTTACCCAAGTCCACCAAGGTGGTACCAGCAGAAGTCTGCAAGAGTCGAAGCATTACTGGGCTTGGGGCATCTCCAGAGCTGGTATAGCTGCAGTGACCAGAGACTTGGACCACAATACTCCATTCCATTTGAGTATCTGGAAAGCATTCTCAAGAAGGATGGATTCAAACAAGCCCAGACTTTGAAAAGTAAAATAAATACCTAAGTCTTCAATGACCGATATCAAAGAACATCCACAGGCATTGAGAACATCCACCAAACAAACTAAATAAGGCATCAGTGACTAATCCTGAAGTGATGTAGACATGTGACCTTTCAGACAATTAATTCAAAATAGCTGTCCTGAAAAAGCTCAATGAACTTCAAGACAACATGGACAAGGAATTTGGAAACCTACCAGAGAAATTTAACAAAAAGATTGAAATAATTTTTTAAAAATCAAGCAGAAATTCTAGAGCTTAAGAGTTCAATTTATGGGGCCGGGCATTGTGGCTCACACCTATAATCCTAGTACTCTGAGAGGCGGAGGCAGTAGAATTGCTTGAGCTCAGGAGTTTGAGACCAGTCTGAGCAAGAGAGAGACCCCATTTCTACCACAAATAGGAAATATTAGCTGGGCATGGTGGCGAGCACTTGTAGTCCTAGCTACTCTGAAGGTCGAGGCAGGAGGATCACCTGAGCCCAGGAATTTGAGGTTGCAGTGAGCTACGATGATGCCACTGCACTCTACCCAAGGCAACAGAGAAGAAGAAGAAGAAATTCAATTGACAAACTGAAAAATGCATCAGAGTCTCTCAACAGCAGAATTGATCAAGCAGAAGAAAGAATTAGTGAGCTTGAAGACAGGCTATTTGAAAATACATGGTCAGAAAAGAAAAAAGAATAAATAAAAATGCAGCAGACCTATAAGATCTAGAAAATAGCCTCAAAGGAGCAAATCTAAGAGTTATTGGCATTAAAGAGGAGGCAGAGAGAGAGAGAAAGACAGAGAGGTTGGGATAGAATGTTTATTCAAAGAAATAATAAAAGAGAACTTTCCAAACCTAGAGAAAGACACACACATGATACTTAGAACACCAAGCAGATTTAACCCAAACAAGACTACTCAAGGAATTTAATAATCAAGCTCTCAGAGGTCATGGATAAAGAAAAGATCCTGAAGAAAGAAAGAAAAAAGAGAAAAAATAACATATAAAGGAGCTCCGATACATCTGGCAGCAGACTTCTCAGTGGAAACTTTACAGGACAGGAGAGAGTGGCATAACATATCCAAAGTGCTGAAGGAAAAAACCTTAACCCTAGAATATTATATACTACAAAAATATCCTTCAAACATGAAGGAAAGATAAAGACTTTCCCAGACAAACAAAAGCTGAGGGATTTCATCAACACCGGACCTGTCCTACAAGAAATGCTCAAAGGAGTTCTTCAATATGAAAGAAAAGGACGTTAATGATCAATAATAAATCATCTGAGAGTATGCAGCTCACTGGTAACATTAAAGACACAAACACAGAATACTCTATTGCTGTAATTGTGGCATATAAACCACTTATATATTGAGTAGGAAGACTAAAAGACAAGACAAACATATCAACAATAACAACAACTTTTTGAGAGATATTATAAAATGGTATGGATAGAAACAAAAAGTTAAAAAGTATGTGGGGGGAATGGAGTTAAAATGTAGAATTTCTGTTAGATTTCTCTTTGCTTGTGTATTTGTTTGTTTGTTTATAAGCAGCTTTGTTATATGTTTAAAATAATTGGTTATAAATGTTTTTTGCAAGCCTCATGATCACCTCAACTCAAAAAACCTATAACAGATACACAAAAAATGAAAAATGAGAAACTCAAACACACTATCAGAGAAAATTACTTCTAACAAAGCAAGACAGGAAGCAAGCAAGAAAGAGAGGACCACAAAACAACCAGAAATCAAATAACATGGCAGTAGTAAGTCCTAACCTATCAATAATAACACTGAATGTGAATGAACTAAACTCTCCAATCGAAAGACACAGAGTGGCTGAATGAATAAAAAAACAAGAGCCAACTATATGTTGCCTGCAAGAAACACACTTCACCCACAAAGACACACATGACCGAAAATAAAAGGATAGAGAAAGATATTCCATGCAAATGCAAACCAAAAAAGAGCAGGAGTGGCTATACTTCCATTAGATAAAACAGATTTCAAGACAAAAACTGTAAAAGGAGACAAAGGAGATCATTATATAATGATAGAGGGGTCAATTCAACCAGAGGATATAACAATTATAAGTATATATGCACCCAACACTGGTGCACCCAGATATATAAAGCAAATACTATCAGAGCTAAAGAGAGAGAAACTCCAATACAATAACCATTGGAGATCTCAACTCTCCACTGTCAGCACAGGACAGGCCATCCAGACAGAAAATCAATAATGAAACATTGGACTTAATCTGCACCATGGACCAAATGGACGTAATAGATATTTATAGAAAGTTTCATCCAACAGCTGCAAAAGACACATTCTCCTCAGCTCATGCTCATTCTCAAGATAGATCATATGCTAGGCCGCAAAGCAAGTCTCAAAAAAGTTTTAAAAGTTCAAATCATACCAAGTGTTTTCTCTGACCACGATGGAATAAAACTAGAAATCAATAACGAGGAACACTGGAAAACATAGCACATGGAAATTAAACAATATGCTCCCGAACAATGAAGAGATTAAGAAGGAAATTCAAATGAGGACCAACAAAACTGCTAGGAAGATGACATGAAGTAGCCCAGGAAAAATCTGCAATGTAATAGATACCCCATAAATACTGGTTCCCTCTTTTTCCCCAGTATGGAGCCGTATGGATTGAAATTCGTGTTGTGTTTCTAGCATTCCAGCAAATGTATTTAGTGTGGCACTATTAAATGTTGCTGGAAAATAAAGCATCTCCTTGCATTGCAAGGAGAATCTCCTTGCATTGCAAGGAAATCTAGGTAATCAACTTAACAGCACATCAATCTAGAAACTCAGAACTGCTTGGATGTACACCCCTCCCTCGGTAATATCCTAGGATATTCCTGCTGTTCTTTTCTCACTGCTTGCCCATCAGTGGTTCAGATATTCTCTCAGTACTCGTGTTTGCAAAGTTCTATCCCTGGGCCTAAATTCTCTCCCAGGAATTGCTGGCTGAGGCTGCCCACTCTGGAGGCAGGAAGTGAAGTGACAACAGCCTGAAACAGCCTGGAAGGCAGAACTGGAGAGGAGGGGACATCCCACCAGGTCTCTCATGAGATGAAGGAAATTTATTGCAGAATCCTGGGCACCTCATGGCACCACTCACTAGCTCAGAACAGAAAGAGAGTGAGTTAGGGTGACACTTTGAGGGCTGACACCCCCCAGGAAGTCTGTGTCACATGGACACGGTGATATCCAGCACTGTCAGTTAAATAAACATCGTAAGACGGCTCAGCAAGGGGAGAAGCTGTGTCCTGCACCCAGAGAGGCAGGGGGACAGGGCGACCCAGCAGCACTGCAGACCCCAATTAACAGAAGGATTAGCAGGCTGGACACGTAAACAAACAGATACAACACCACTGCAGTTCTCAAAACCAATTCCTTTTTCTGAGGCTGCTCAGAAATCACCAATCTCATGGTCGCTCAGCAAGAGGATGCGGTGAAAGAAACCCGGCCCTGGGGTCAGACGGGCCAAGGCTCAAACCCAGGCCTGACTCATGGCAGCTGGGCCACTTGGGCAAGTCGTTTCTCCTCCTGGGCCCCAGTGTCCTAATCTGTAAACGGGGGTGCGGGGGCGTGGAGTGGAGACTGAATTAGAATTGATGTATGAAGCGTGCCGTGCCCGGGGCCCAGTCGGTGTTCAATAAACGGTAGTTCTTGTCGCTGTCGTTGAACCCCGGTGAGTTTCGTCCTCTCCCTTGTCTCCTCCCTCTGCGTGGCTCCATAGACAAGTCCCTCTGACCTCTCTCCTCTCCCCTCTGCTCCCTTCCTGTCCCTTCCGGGTCAGCCCTTCTCGCCGTCCTCACAAGTGACCATGACCAGGGCAGCTGTGAGCCTCCGGTCCCCCACTCCAGTCCCCTCTGCCCGAGAAGATGCCTCCTTGTCGCCAAAGCCGGCTCTGCTCGCACCAGCCGACGGCGGCGACAGGGGCCTCTTCCACCCCCGAACTCCTCGTTTCCGCACGCCGTCTCCTCATTTCCCGTGACACTCGCCACACTCCGTTGGCATCGTGGTGCCCAGGCACCTGTCGCCGTCTCTGTGCCGACTCGGGCGCACGACAACAAGGTGGCCCTGCGTGGGGAGGTGCCCGTTACACACAGAATGGGAAGGGGTTCAGGAAACGCCACCCCCAGATGTGCCGCTTTGGCATGCTGACTTCTTTGGACTTTGGACACGCAGAGAGCACAGATGCAGGGAGGAGCTTTCTCCGAACGCCCGGCAGCTGCCTAACTAACGCACAGCCTCCAAAGGGAACGCCATGGTCACAAGCCCCTGTCCTGGGACTCTCGTCAACCAGGGAAGATTAAACGGGAGTCACAGGGGAGAGGAGTCTGCGGGGGACCCCGCACCCAGGCAGACTTTGTCATGGGCTGTGGCCAGTTCTTCTGAGGGCCCGTTCAGCTTTGCAAACATCATTTCCTCTCCCCTGAGTTTCCCACACCGCCCGCCGCCGCACCACGAAGAGGGCCTCTAAGCTTCTAGATCCCACCGCGTCTGGGTGTTTCCTTTTCTTTCCCGTGATGCCCCCGTGCACATAATAAATTTGTAGACCTTCTCCCCTGCTCATCTGCCTGCTGCCGGTTTATTTCGTAGACTCAATTATCGAACCCTCAAGGGTAGAAGGAAAGCTTTCCCTCTCCTACAAACTGAATTACAGAACCAGCCAGCACATACCGAACGTGTTAGCAAATGAATGAAAGAACTTTCACCCCACGCAGGCCCTCGCACTAAGCCACCAAGAGGTGGGTGAATAAAGGCCATCCAACCGATTTCCTACAGACCACATCCTCCGATACCACGTATTTAACGCTCAGTGTGCGCACCACTCGTCTGAGCAGGACACCAACATTGTATACCGCGTGGTCTTCGGTTTTCTGGGATTCACAAGATAACAAGAAACCTGATGCCACATTCCAGGGCTATTACAAGTCGAATTCCAATACTACGAACTCCAGAGGATCATAAAATACACCACAACAAAGATTACTTCCAATAAGAGAGTCTGGCTGGCAAGGGTTTTAAAGCTCTTGATTGGTCAAACAGATACTTTGTTATAATCTGATTTCATTTGTGGCAGTACTAGCAAACTTTGCAAATCCCAAACATGTTGTTGGCAGGGGAGATGGATGGAATCGTTGGGAGAGCCGTAGGGCGAAAAACATTAACTGGAGATTAAGAAAAAATGTACAAAGGAAATGAGGAAAGGATAGGCAAAATGAGAAATTCAGTGAAGCTTTGATGGAACAGTGCTCTATCCTGTGCCTCAGTCTTCTTCCTCTTGGTGCTTTTCTTTACAGAGGCCTTGGTAGACTCTCAAGATGGCAGGGTGGCTGAGATATCTAGAAAGCAGGGCCGGTTGGTGGGGGAAATATTTGTGGACTTTCCCCTTCTGAGATTATTAATTACTATTCTAAAGAACTTGAAAAAGTTCTCAAGATGGATTAGCATCAGAAAAGAGTTTTCCTTTAATTTCTACTAATTTCAACCTCTACTAGTGTGATTCCCTTCCTC